>NC_048599.1:95497663-96137663 GCF_003668045.3 Cricetulus griseus | reverse complement strand
AGAAACATCTCAATTGTGCTTTAATTTTTGAAATTTTGGAGTTGTGTCTCTTTCAGCGAGTGTCAGAATATATAACAAAGAAAGATTTGAAGACACAGTTCATGCTCTCACATTTATGGCAACATCAATTAAAATTACCACTGTAATTCCAACACCTAAATACTTATTTGATAAAGAATGTGGTTTCCCAAATGCCATAATTTACTAGTACTACCAGCCAGCTTTCAAAGAAAAATGATTTAACTTGAAAAATTAAAGAAATGGGAAACCAGCCTGACTCTAAGCACTTTGGAATTCATTCAAGATTCAAATTGTTAAAAAATGATTCAATCTGTTCACTGTCCTGGGTTTTTCAGGGATTTTGCACCTGTAGTAAATTGAAAAATCAGGAAAGACTGTATTGTTAGAAGATTTTCCAGTTGGATCATTAAATACTTTCTTGAGATTTCATCTCTTCCAAAGATGGCATGCATGCACTGTTTGTTCTCTTTCAAGGAGAAGATAATAACAACAACAAAGAAGCAATCATCTTTAACAAATCAGAAACTCCCATGTGGACAGTACAAGCCTTCCCAAGGTTAGCACACTTTAAAATGGATTTGACTTTTATGGAAGTTACACAGCCACAGGGATGGGCCAGCAGTCATTAATATGATTGAACTATTCTTACACAAATGCTACCTAGAAAAGAAACAAGTCATCCGGAACCTTACTGAAGTGAGGTGATGAATAGAATAGACTGCAAAGGCAAGAGAAAACTAGGGGCTTCCAAATGATTTTGTTGGAATCGGATGTTAAATTTAAAGAGCTCTGATCATAAAGGGAATATTTAATAACTTTAATATTTTCTAGTGCCTCTCCAAAATTTCAGATATGAACCATGGGACCCAGGCACAAACACTAAGAATAAATCTGATTATCTAATTTTATTGTGAAAACTGTATTCAAGAAAGAAATATTGGAATGTGTGACAGGTACATGCCATCGGTTCATCAGAAAGTCTCTGTGAAGTCTTAATAATCTGAATATACCTCTTACTGGTACATCCTCACTACCTTAAATCAATTTGGCACACCTTATTATATCTCCAAGGGGTCCTTGCCCATCACAGAACCATAAAGTGGTTTGTATTTTGAACATGTTTTTGTTATTGTTGTTGTTCACAGTCATGTCTGGCCAGCAAAAGAGATTTCTGTATCTAAATTGAATGAGGCCAATTTGGAGCTTAGAGAATTGTGAACATTTTGAGTGAAAGTCAAAGAGGACCTTAAACTTATGGATTTTTATCATAGTTTAATTCAGGCCAAGTATTTCAAAATATATTTAATGTTTTTTTGCCTTATAATTGTTCTTACTTCATTTTTATTTGAATTAGAAACAAGATTTATTTACATGTCAATCCCAGTTCCCTCTACCTCCCCTCCTCCCCTACCACCCCCCAAACTAAAACCCTACCTATCCCATACTCTTTCTGCTCCCAAGGGAGGGTCAGGCCTTCCATAGGGGGTCTTCAGAGTCTGTCATATCCTTTGGGATAGGGCCTAGGCCCACCCCTGTGTGTCTTGGCTCAGGGAGTATCTCTCTATGTGAAAAGGTCTTTAATCCATTTGGACTTAAGTTTTTTGCTTGTCGATATCTATGGATCTATCTGCAGTCTTCTACATGCCGTCATTCAGTTATGTCAGCACCATTTGTTGAAGATGTTTTCTTTGTTCCAGCATATATATTTGGATTGTTTGTCAAAAATCAGGTGTTCATAGGTGTGTGGGTTAATATCAGGGTTTTCAACTCAATTCCATTGGTCTACCTGTCTGTTTTTGTGCAAATACCAAGCTGTTTTCAAGACTATAGTTCTGTAATAGAACTTGCAGTCAGGGATGGTGATGCCTCCAGAAGTTCCTTTACAGTACATGGCTGTTTTGGCTATCCTGGGTCTTTTGTTTTTCCATATAAAGTTGAGAATTGTTCTTTCAAGGTCTGTGAAGAATTGTGTTGGGATTTTGATGGGGATTACATTGAATCTCTAGATTGCTTTTGGCAAGATTGCCATTTTTACCTGTTTACATGTTGATCCTACCTCTCCAAGAACGTGGGAGATCTTTCCATTTTCTGGTATGTTCTTTAATTTCTTTCTTTAAAGACTGCAAATTCTTACAGTAAAGGTCTTTCACTTTTGTGGTTAGCGTTACCCCAAGATACATTATGTTGTTTGTGACAATTGTAAAGAGTGATGTTTCTCTGATTTATTTCTCTGGGAATATATAATCTGTATATAGTAGGGCTACTATTATTTTTTTGAGTTAATCTTGTTTCCTGCCACTTTGCTGAAGGTGTTTATCAGCTGTAGGAGTTCCCTGGCAGAGATTTTCGGGCCACTTACATAGACTATCATATCATCTGCAAATAATGAAAGTTTGACTTCTTCCATTCCAACTTGTATCCCCTTGATCTCCTTTTTTTTTCTTATTGCTCTAGCTAGAACTTCAAGGACAATATTGAAGAGGTATGGAGAGAGAGGACAGCCTTGTCTTATTTCCGATTTTAGAGGAATTAAGTTGAGTTTCTCTCCATTTAATTTGATGTTGGCTGTCTGCCTTGCTGTATATTGCTTTTATTATGTTAAGGTATGTTCCTCTTATCCCTGATCTCTCAAAGACCTTTATCAAGAAGGGTTGTTGGATTTTGTCAAAGGCTTTTTCAGCATCTAGCGGGATGACCATGTTTTTTTTTTTTTCTCAATCTGTTTATATGGTAGATTACATTAATTTTCATATGTTGAACCATCCTTGCATCCCTGGGATGAAGCCTACTTGATCAAGGTGGGTGATTTCTCTGTTGTGTTCTTGGATTCGATTTGCCAGTATTTCATTGAGAATTTTTGCATCAATGTTCATGAGGGATATTCTTCTGTAATTCTCTTTCTTAGTTGTGTCTTTGTATGGCTTTGGCACCAAGGTTATTGAAGCCTCATAAGAAGAGTTTGTAATGACCCTTCTGCTTCTATTGTGTGGAATACTTTGAGGAGAATTGGTATTAGCTGTTCCTTGAATTTCTGGTAGAATTCTGCACTGAAGCCATCTGGCCCTGGGCTTTGTTTGGTTGGAGATTTTGATGACTGCTTCTATTTCATTAGGGGTTATAGATCTATTTACGTTGTGTATCTGTTCTTGATTTAATTTTGGTAAGTGAAATCTATCCAAAAAATTGTCCATTTCCTTTAGATTTTTGAATTTTGAAGAATACAGGTTTTTGAAGTATGACCTGATGATTCTCTGGATTTCCTCTGTGTCTGTTGTTATGTCCCCCTTTTCATTCCTGATTTTATTAATTTTCATGTTCATTCTTTGCTGTTTGGTAAGTTTGGATAAAGGTTTGTCTATGTTGTTGATTTTCTCAAAGAACCAACTCTTCATTAAATTGATTCTTTGTATTGTTCTCCTAGTTTCCACTTTATTGATTTCAGCCCTCAATTTGATTATTTCCTGGTGACTACTCCTCTGGGCTGCACTGGCTTCTTTGTGTTCTAGAGCTTTCAGTTGTGATGTTAATTCTCTAATGTGAGTATTCTCCTGTGTCTTCATGTGGGCACTTAACACTATGAACTTTCCTTTTAGCCGTGCTTTCAAAGTGTCCCATAAGTTTGGGTATGTTGTGTCTACATTATCATTAAATTCTAGGAAGTCTTTAATTTCTCTTTTTATTTCTTCCTTGACCCAGGAATTGTGCAATTGGGCATTATTTAATTTCCATGAATTTGTAGGTTTTCTGCAATTTGTGTTGTTGAATTCTAACTTTAAAGCATGGTGGTCTGATCAGACACAGGGGATTATTCCAATTTTTTGTACCTTTTGAGGTTTGCTTGAGAAGAAGGTATGTTCTTTTGTAATTGGATGGAATGCTCTATAGATGTCTGTTAAACCAAATTAGGCCATAACTTCTATTAGTTCCTTTGTTTCTTACTTTTTTGTTTGTTTTTCGAGACAGGGTTTCTCTGTGTAGCTTTGGAGCCTATCCTTGCACTCACTATGGAGACCATCCTGGCCTTGAACTCACAGAGATCCACCTGCCTCTGCCTCCCATGTGCTGGGATTAAAGGCATGTTCCACCAACACCTGGCTAGTTCCTTTGTTTCTTTGTTAAGTTTCTGTCTGGTGTTCCTGTCCAGTGGTGAGAGTGGGGTGTTGAAGTCTCCCACTATAAGTGTGTGAAGTTTTATGTGTGATTTGTGTTTTATTAATGTTTCTTTTATGAATGAGGATGCCTTTGTATATGGCTCATAAATGTTCAGAATTGATACTTCATCCTGATGGATTTCTCCTGTGAGAAGTAGAAAGTGACCACCTTCATCTCCTTTGATTGATTTTAGTTTAAAGTTGCAATTTTTTTGATATTAAGATTGCTATTCCCACTTATTTCTTGTGTCCATTTGATTGGAAAATCTTTTCCCAACCCTTAATTCTTAGGTACCATCTGTCTTTGAAGTGGCAGTTTGTTTCTTGTATTCAGCATAAGGATGGATTCTGTCTTCTTATCCATTCTGCTAAAATCTGTGTCTTTTTATAGGCAACTTAAGACCAGTAATATGGAGGAATATTAATGATCATTGATTGTTCATTCTTGTTTGTTTTGGATTTGGTGGTAGTGATGAAATTGTGTGTGGGTTTCCACCTCTTTTTTCTTTTGGCTGTTGGTAAAGTGAGATTATCTGTTGCCTACATTTTTCTGGTTGTAGTTAACTTCCTTACGTCTTGAAGTAAAAAGAATAGAAAGCTAATGGAGTCAGGGTGTGTCTTAGTAGGGTGTCTATTGCTGCGAAGAGACACCATGACCATGGCAACTCATTTTTTCATAATTTATTTATTCTTTTAAATTTCATTTCCATGGCAACTCTTTTAAGGCAAAATCATTTACATTTTCAGAGGTTCAGTACATTATCATTGTGGTGTGACATGGTAGCATGTAGGCAGACATGGCACTGGAGAAAGAGCTAAGAGTGGAGAAGCTACATCTTGATCTATAAGTGACAGGAAGTGGTCTGAGACACTGGGAGTGGCTTGAGCATACGTGAAACCTCAAAGCCCACCACCACAGTGACACACTTCTCCAACAAGGACATACCTTCTCCAACAAAGCCACACCACCTAATAGTGTCACTCCTTATTACATTCAAACTACCACATGGTGGAATATTATCTATTCTTTCCTCAATAAAGGCAACAAATGTACAAATTTGCATATTCATGTTCTCACTTGTAGCCCTTTTCTGAAATCTTTCACACACCATGCCATGTCATTCCATGTACAGAGCTGTGTTCTGAACCTGAACTTGTTATATTGCACCATGTGAAGTCATGAACTATTGTTTAGGTAACTATCTGCCAGCAGGCTACTGAATTCCAAAATGATTAAGTATGCTGGAATTTAGTCATTCCTGTCTGAAAGCCTTCAGCCTGGTGAATGCTTTGATATACACATACCACATGCTTTTCCTTAAATATAACCATACCAACATTGCTCTCTCATCAACCTTCAGATATAGAAAAACTTTTCTAAAGTTGTGCCATGTACTGACAGAGCCATATCCCCAATTCACCTACCTGTGTTCTTGAACAGTTTGATAAAGCATAAAAGAGATTTACACTGCTTTCCTATCAGCCAACTTTGAGTCCTGTCTAGTTCAGGTACTTTCCAGACCAAAAGCTGGGCAATCCCCAGGGGCAGGCCCTCCTTCATGTTCCTTATCTCCCACAATATTGCAGCCTTGTGCATTTAGTCAGGGAAACTGATAGCTTATGTGTTTTTTTTATTTAAATTAGAAACAAGCTTGTTTTACATGTCAATCCCAGTTCCCTCTCCCTCCCCTACCCCCCACTAGCCCCATTATTCCATCTCCTTTCTGCTCCCCAGGGAGGGTGAGGCCTTCCTTGGGAGACCTTCAAAGTCTGTCATATCATTTGGAGCAGGACTTAGACCACCCCCCTGTGTGTCTAGGCTGAGAGAGTATCCCTCTATGTAGAGTGGGCTCCCAAAGTCCATTTGTGTACTGGGTATAAATACTGATCCACTACTGGAGGTTCCATGGATTCACCAGATTTCCTAACTGACATCCTCGTTCAGGGGGTCTGGAACAGTCCTATGTTGGTTTCCCAGCTATCAGTCTGGGGTCCATGAGCTCCCCCTTGTTCAGGTCAGCTGTTTCTGTGGGTTTCTCCAGCCTGGTCTTGACCCCTTTGCTCATCACTCCTCCCTCTCTGCAGTGAATTCCAGAGTTCAGCTCAGGGTTTATCTATGGGTGTCTGCTTCTGCTTCCATCAGCTACTGGATAAACGTTCTAGGGTGGCATAAAAGGCAGTCATCAATCTCATTATCAAAGAAAGGCATTTAAAGTAGCCTCTCCACTATTGCTTAGATTGTTAGTTTGAGCCAACCTTGTAGATCTCTGGACATTTCCCTAGTGCCAGATTTCTCTTTAAACCTATAATGACTCTATTATGGTATCTCTTTTCTTGCTCTCCTCTGTTCTTCCCCTGACTTTATCTTCCTGCTCTCTCATGTCATCCTCTCCTCTCCTCTTCTCCCCTTCTCTTTCTCCTAACTCCCTCTCCTCTCCCCCATGCTCCCAATTAGCTCAGGAGGTCTTGTCCCATTCCCATTGGGAATGTATGTCTCTCTTAGGGTCCTCCTTGTTTCCTAGCTTCTCTGGTGGTGAAGATTGTAGGCTGGTAATCTTTGCTCTGTTTAAAATCCATATGTGAGTGAGCATATACCATGTTTGTCTTTTTGTGACTGGGTTACTTCACTCAGGATGGTTTCTTCTAGTTCCTTCTATTTGCCTGTGAATTTCAAGATTCCATTGTTGTTGTTTTTTTTTTCTGCTAATACTCTATTGTGTAAATATACCACATTTTCTCAATCCATTCTTCAGCTGAGGTGCATCTAGGTTGCTTCCAGGTTCTGGCTATTACAAAAGATGCTGCTATGAATATGGTTGATCATATGTCCTTGTTGTATGAATGTGCATCTTTTGGGTATATGCCTAAGAGTGGAATTGCTGGATCTTGTGGTAGACTGATTCCCATTTTTTCCTGAGGAACCGCCATCCTCTCCAGCATAAACTGTCATTGGTGTTTTTTATTTTAGCCATTCTGACAGGAGTAAGATGGTATCTCAATTTGTTTTGATTTGCATTTCCCTGATGGCTAAGGATACTGAACACTTTCTTATGTGTCTTTTCACCAGTTTAGATTCCTCTATTGAGAATCCTCTATTTAGTTCTGTACCCCACTTTTAAATTGGATTATTTGGTGTTTTGGTGACTAGCTTCTTGAGTTCATTGTACATTTTGGAAATCAGCCCTCTGTCAGATGTGGGGTTGGTGAATATCTTTTCCCATTTTGCGGGCTGCCATTTTGCCTTGTTGACTGTGTCCTTTGCCTTACAGAAGCTTCTCAGTTTCAGGAGATTCCATTTATTAATTGTGGATCTCAGTGTCTATGTTACTGGTGTTTTGTTCAGGAAGTGGTCTCCTGTGCCAGTTTGTTCAAGGGTACCACCTACCTTCTATTCAAAGAGGTTCAGTGTGGCTGGATTTATGTTGAGGTCTTTGATCCTTTTGGACTTAAGTTTTGTGCATGCTGATAGACATGGATCTATCTGCAGTCTTCTTCATGCCAGCATCCAGTTACACCACCACCATTTGTTGAAGATGCTTTCTTTCTTCCATTGTATAATTTTAGCCTCTTTGTCAAAAAATCAGGTATTCATAGGTGTGTGGATTAATATCAGGGTTTTTAATTCAATTCCATTGGTCTACCTGTCTGTTTTTGTGCCAATACCAAACTGTTTTCAGGTATAGCTGTATAATAGAACTTGAAGCCAGGGATGGTGATATCCCTGGATGTTCCTTTATTGTACAGGGTTGTTTTGGCTATCCTGGGTCTTTTATTTTTTCCACATAAACTTGAGAATTGTTCTTTCAAGCTCTGTGAAGAATTGTACTGGTATTTTGACGGGGATAGCTCATGAACTTATCAAGAGAATGCTAAAAATACAGGCTAAACAACTTAACACACATAAAAATTCCTTTGCACAGTCAGCCATTTAATATGAAGAGATCTCACAATTTATATTTTGATGTTATTGAGAAGTGTTTCTCATCCTCAGCAATTCCTTTTGAATAATTATTTCAAATCTTTCTGTGCCTTGAAATTAATGCAACGTAGCAAGTTACAGAGTTTCTGTTGCTGCCCAGAGTAGTGAGTGAGGCTGTGAGCAGTGAGGATGTGAGAAGTGAGGATGTGAGCAGTGAGGCTGTGAGCAGTGAGGCTGTGAGCAGTGAGGATGTGAGCAGTGAGGCTGTGAGCAGTGAGGGTGTGAGCAGTGAGGGTGTGAGCAGTGAGGCTGTGAGCAGTGAGGGTGTGAGCAGTGAGGCTGTGAGCAGTGAGGCTGTGAGCAGTGAGGCTGTGAGCAGTGAGGGTGTGAGCAGTGAGGCTGTGAGCAGTGAGGGTGTGAGCAGTGAGGCTGTGAGCAGTGAGGCTGTGAGCAGTGAGGGTGTGTGGAGTGAGCATGTGAGCAGAAAGCCCAGGGACTGTAGACAACAGTTAGATAGGATGTGGCAGATATATTGATGACCTCAGAAACAGACAGAGAAGACAAATGTTGAGAGAGACAGCACAGACATCATAGATTGATCCCCGGTGGAGATTATATGTGTGCTGGTCCTTGTTAAGCTTACTCTTCTCCCTTGACACTTTATGACTCTAACTGAATGGATTGCACATCAAGCTGAAACTAGGAAACAGAACAAGGGAGAAGATAGAGTGAACACCTGGATTGATCCAGATCTACCGTACTGTGGTATTAAAGAAAATTACTAACTTTTTCTGAGGACTGAAGCTGTTTCTTGCACACCTGATTTTGTGGCCTCTAAGTTAGAGAAGCTCTGTCACACAGTGAGAAGTTTCAGTTCGCTTTTGTGTTCCTGTTCTAGACCACTGCTTCCCAAACTTGTCTGCACAGAGTAGCCACCTGAAGCACATAGTGACTTGTCCCTGCCTTGCATCTCATCCACAGAGGTCATCATTTCAGTAGCTCTGCAACTTCAAAGAGACCTGGGATTTGTAACTTCTCCAGGTGACGGTAATTTTCAGACCAGCTTCAGATTCACTGTTCTAGAGTGTTTGAAGGATCTGTCAAGGCATGGCTCATTTCTGTGCCATCTAAATGAAGACCACTTACACTTTATAACTAGTTTTGAATTGAAAAAGTTGCAATACAACTCTGAAATTATCGCTTCATATCATGGAATAATTATATGCTAATAACAGACAAAATGCCAATTCAACTCTATCTAATAATTTTCCTATCATTACATAGCCAATAGCCCTCTGTAAAGTTTCTCCTTATAAATTACACTGAATAGACATGGATTGGCAGATTAAATGTAGTTAGATCTACACATACACATACACAAATGTATAAAAAATCAGCCACATTTCTGGGTGGAAAACTGATCTAAATATATTCTACCATATTCCCTTTAAGTTCAAGTTAAGTAGAATGATGTTTAAATGTTCTGTGTCCAAGCCAGCACCTGTTTTACAGTTATTCAAGCAGCATGGCAAGAAACCTTTCATTTCCCTTCCTCTCACCACCAGCCTGATCTAATTGATTCTCCCTCATCATTCAAGTTCAGATCAACCAGTCTGTCCTTCCACAAACTGTAGAGTGATCTTCATTCCAGGTTCTGATCATGTCAAGTTTCCCATAATCCTTAAGATAACATCTAAATATCTTAATGTGCCTCCTAAGTTTCTCATGTTGTAACTACTGTTTCTCAGGCAAACTCTGGCCAGCATGCCTTGTCCCCACTTGAAATGCAATCTTAGGATTTTCATTTTCTAAGAATGCCTAAGCCATAGAGCTTCTGTTGACTTTGGAATGCTCTTCCCAAGAACACTGATGTGTGGATATGTTTATGGATTCCTGTTTACTTATCTATCTATCTATCTATCTATCTATCTATCTATCTATCTATCTATCTATCCAACTTTCCATCGTCTGTGCATGTGTGCATGTGTGTTTGCCCACATGCATGCATTTCTGTGGATTTTCTTATGCATGAGGGTGAATGTGTATGTGTGTGTATGCATGTACATGCATGTCTGTGCTTGTGGAATTGAGGGGACAACTTCAAGTGTAGCCTTCAGGAATACTATCTACCTCCTTTGAGATAAAGTCTCTCATTGGCCTGGAGTTCACCAATTACACTAGAATGGTTGACATGTGTACTCCAAGGATTCCTCTGTCTCTGCCACCCTGGGGCTGGTATTATAAGCTCATGCCACCATAGCCTCATTTTGATGTGAGTTCTGAGCAAGCTCAGGTCCTCATCCTTGGCTTTATCAACTAAGGTACACCCTGGCTTGTGTATTCCTAATGTGGAGATACTGAAAGTATTCCAGCACTCTGTACTTCTATTGTCCCCATACACTCTACCCAGCACTTCAGTTCTGGGTATGCACGGTCATAACTTGCCTGAAGGCAGGAGGCCTGTCACATTTGTATAGTGTCACTCTCCAATATCAGGCACCATACATACAAAATATATAAATATTTATTAAATGAGTACAAAATTAGCATGTTATTTCTTTTCCTTTTCCTACTTACTGCACTTCCTAATTCCGCTTGAACTGGAAAGAACTAAAATCAGATGAGTCATGAAGTATGGCTATAGGAACAGCCACGTGAAGAAACAGGTGCACGTAACTCACCTCAGCAAAACTTGACATCGCCAACTGAGTAAACACTGAGTTTGCATCAGGCTCCTCAAGACATTTCTGCTCTTTCCTCTAAGGAGTTTTTCAAGCTTCCTGTTTAGAAGTGGTTTTGATTTGAGTTTGTTTCTATATCGCTTGTCTTGGTCTGTCTCCAATGCTTTATTGAGATGATATGATAGTCTACATAAGTGACCCGAAAGACTCTACCAGGGAACTCCTACAGCTGATAAACACCTTCAGCAAAGTGGCAGGATACAAGATTAACTCAAAAAAAACTGCAGCCCTTCTATATACAGATGACACATTGGTGGAGAAAGAAATCAGAGAACATCACCCTTTACAATTGCCACAAATAACATAAAATACCTTGGAGTAACACTAACCAAAAAAGTGAAAGACCTTTTACTGTAAGAATTTTGAGTCTCTAAAGAAAGAAATTAAAGAAGATACCAGAAAATGGAAAAATCTCCCATACTCTTGGATAGGCAGGATCAACATAGTAAAAATGGCAATCTTGCCAAAAGCAATCTACAGATTCAATGTAATCCCCATCAAAATCCCAACACAATTCTACACTGACTTTGAAAGAGCAATTCTCAACTTTATATGGAGAAACAAAAGACCCAGGATAGCCAAAACAACCCTGTACAATAGAAGAACTTCTGAGGCATCACCATCCCAGACTTCAAGCTCTATTACAGAGTCCTGAAAACAGCTTGGTATTGGCACAAAAATAGACAGGTAGACCAATGGAATATAGTTGAAAACCCTGATATTAACCCACACACCTACGAACACCTGATTTTTGACAAACAATCCAAATATATATGCTGGGACAAAGAAAACTTCTTCAACAAATGGTGCTGGCATAACTGAATGCAAACATGTAGAAGACTACAGATAGACCCAAGCCTTTCACCCTGCACAAAACTTAAGTCAAAATGCATCAAAAATCTCGACATTTACTATAACTTTAAAGTCCACGTTCTTTGTTCAATTTCCAGATTCCCTATTATAAAGCCCAAGATGCTTGAATATGTGTTTTTTAGAACACCATAGTAATAACTAGAATATTTATAGATTTTAGGAGTTTCCCCACCTGCAGCCCAAGAAAAATTTTATGTCATATATGTTCTTTCTGATTGTTTCAAATATAAATATACACTTATCTTTTAAAATTTGACTGGATTTTTGTCCTTTTCTATCTGATAAGTGCCTGTTATTGACTATATAGTGTGGCCTACTTAGTGACTGTCTGTTCATGGGCATTTGAAATGTTCAACATGCTTTTCATTTTAAATTGTAATGAAGGGACTCAACATGTATGTTCCTGGTGTATGTAAATGCTTATCCTGTATGTATACAGGGGGTGGGGTTCAGTCACAGGGTATGCAACTAAGAGACTCTTTCAGGTTTAAGACTACAGAAATTATTTTCAAAACCGAATTCAAGTTCTTACATGAGCAAAAGGAACTGGTTTGTATTTCCAAATTTCTTCAAAATTTCCAATAATTTATAGATAATATTCCAATCACAATACATCACCCTTTTCAAGTAATCAATCAATTTAATTTAGTTACTGGTCAAATGTATTTCTTTTGAGCAAAATGCTTTTTTCTTATGTTCTGTCATTTTTTTGTTATTCATGTTTACCATTTACACATGACTTCATACTGATACCTTTAGTAAATATAAGAGTTTATTTCTTTGTGGTTAGTTTTGCTATTTTCTTTCTTTTAAAGGAAAACACCTCTACTGTTGTATGTTTCTTTTTGTGCATTAAGCCATGAAATCACGGGGAATGGGCACCAGCAGCTCCCAATCCTTCCCTTTAGTCCTTACTAACTGCTTCACTGGGTGCAGCTGGCCAAAGCTCCCTCTCTCTCTCTCTCTCTCTCTCTCTCTCTCTCTCTCTCTCTCTCTGACTTTTTTTGATTGTTTTCCTTAATGCACTTCAGGAAACTGGCTCTGTTCTTAGAGTGTCTAATAGGCTCAGTGTACACATTAAGTCCCATGTTAATGATCTTACCCTTGACTTGCTTGTTTAAAAGGATACCCACAGCATGCTGAGTAATGTTGTGAACTCTATCAGTTTTGCCATGGTAACAGTTATGAGCCTTTCCTGTTTTGAATGGTACCCATTCCCTTGATGTTTACAAGATCACTTCTTGCACATTTTCATGCATGTGGCAAAGGAACAACTTCAACTTCCTTAAAAGGCTGAGAGAACATATATCAGGCTCCTCTACCCTTTCTCTTTGTGCTTGTCATTTTGACAAATTATTGGAAAAGGGATGCTGAGGCTGAAGGGGCATTTTCTATTTTCATTACATTGTGGCTTAGTTTTAGTGTGTCCAATTTATCAACTTCTTCTCTTTTTCTTTGTGTGTGTGCGTGTGTGTGCGTGTGTGTGTGTGTGTGTGTGTGTGTGTGTGTGTGTGTGTGTGTGTGTGTGTGTGTGCACATGTACTTGGAGGTCAGAGGGTAGGCATTAGACAAGGTTTCTCACGGGACCTAGGGGTCACCTATTTGAAAGAAACCATCCAGTGAGCTTCAGGGATTCCCTTGTCTCTTCCTCCTCTGCTCTACGATTAGGTGCACCACTGCCTGGTATTTTACATGGGTTCTGGATATCCGAACAAGTACTTTACTAATTGAGCAATCTCTTCAACTCCATCAATGTCTTTTTGTACGTATTTCATAATCGTTATATTGTACTTTTTTTTAAAATCCCAAACAAAATCCCAATTTTAAAGAGCCAATTCACTTTTTTACTTCAGGCCCAAATATTACATATTATACACAGTGAGTGTCTATTTTCTCTAGACACATTACATAATGTATCTACGTATTTATTTCCCACATATTTATAAGAAGATTGGTAATAGTAAATTTTAAATCTATAAACCCAGGAGCTGGAGTGATGACTGAGTAGTTAAGAGCATTAACTGCTCTTCCAGAGGACTCAGATTAGATTCCCCACCCCTATGTATGGCTAACAACAATTTTTCACTCCATGTCCATGGAATCTAATGCCCTCTTCCAGTCTTCATGAGCACCAGGCATGGTAAGTAGTGCATAGACACACATGCAAAACACTCATGCACATAAAAAATAAAAAATAATAATTTTAAATGTTTAAACCTAGTAGTGCCCACTGATATAGTATCATAACCCAGTCTTTTTGAGCTGTTACAAAGTGCTAGATACTATTGGACGCACCTCACCCATATCCCTGCATACACTTATTGCAACATTCCTATGAATCTACCAGGGCACTTGTAATCAATTGGGGTTGCTGTTCAAATCTGAGACCAAACCTAAGACACGTGGCTGCCAAGCTCTGCATCATATATAGAAAGAAATATTTTAAGGATTTTATTATTCTTAAGTTAGTGGGCAGATTCAATTTTTAAAGAGTGTGCATCCTTTTTTTTTTTTTTTAATTTGTGAAAACATCCAGGCTCTGTCCACTCTCTCCAGAAGTCACTGAATCATTGTTGTCTCTGAACAGAGAAGTGCCTGGCACCTGTTGGTGTTTTTAAACAGGGCCTTACTGTGTCATCTAGGCGGGTGTGGAATTCACAGTCCTCATGTCTCTTCCTCCCAAGCCTGTACAATCATGCCCCTCAAAAGAGGGGTTCTTAAATCCAGCCACAGTAATGACTCCCTGGAGGTCTTGGGCTCTAGTACACAACAGGTGCTTACGAAGTGCTGACATGTGGAAGGAACAACAGTCATCAGCTATTCTAGGCAGCTATATTAACCCTTGTTTTATTACATTTTTCTACATATTGGCATCCTTGAAATTCAAAAGGGAAATAAACAGGCTTCTCTGCTATAAAATGACAGTGTTCAGATTGTACTTATCTTTAAACCATTGTGTTTTACATAATGACTGGTTTTTTGTCAGATTTTTTTTATTTGAATTAGAAACAAGATTGTTTTACATGTCAATCCCAGTTCCCTCTCCCTCCCCTCCTCCTCTACCACCCCCTCAACTAAAACCCTACCTATCCCAAACCCTTTCTGCTTCCCAGGGAGGGTGAGGCCTTCCATAGGGGGTCATCAGAGTCTGTCATATCCTTTGGGATAGGGCCTAAGCCCACCCCTGTGTGTCTTGGCCCAGGGAGTATCCCTCTATGTTGAATGGGCCAAAGTCCACACCTATGCTAGAGATAAGTACTGATCTACTACAGGAGGCCCCATAGATTTCTGAGGTCTCCTCACTGACACCCATGTTCCTGGGGTCTGGAATAGTCCCATGCTGGTTTCCCAGCTATCAGTCTGGGGACCAAGAGCTCCCCATTGTTCAGGCAAAATGACTGAGTTTTACTAATAAATAATACATTTTAAACCTACTATCTGTAATAGTAGGTTAAAGTAATTTGGGGATAATTCACCTTATATATGTAAGGGGTGTGTGTGTGTGTGTGTGTGTGTGTGTGTGTGTGTGTATGTGTGTGTGTGTGTGAGAGAGAGAGAGAGAGAGAGAGAGAGAGAGAGAGATGAAGTCTTATTTACTCAAACTATCATTCTAAAATATAATATTCCTTGTAAATTATAATTTTACTTGATAATTCACATGAGGCTTTCAAAAACTACTTAAAGACTCTTTATATTTTTTATTTTGGGGTAGAATTCAAACAAAAATCTGCTTAATAAGGTCATGGTAAGATCTCAACATCTTTACAAGCCAGGTTTAAAACAAGCCACATTTGTTAGTCTCTGAAGATCACTATAAAATTATTTTCTCAATATACACAGAAGAGAGTAAACTCCATGTAGTTTATGGCAGCCTCAAACAATGGTGATATTGGTCCACACTATGCACCAGCAGGTTACACTTAACATTATGAAAACAGTGAATGACACTAAAGAGAGGCCCTGTGTTCATTTCAGGTTTCTTCCCAATAACCCACAGCTGTGTGAACACCATTCACTGCAGTAGTTGCTTGTGGGTCTGGTGAAAGTGGGGTATGTCACTCCATATAGCTCTTATGGGCCTTCTTTGACTACTGGTACTGTTTCTTCAGTCCAGCCCTCAGTAGCCATTCCTCAGCTGATGACTTGGAAAGGACCATGCCTGTCTAATTGTTTCATGTCATTGCTATTAGAAAGCTCAGGGCTACTTGTTTGCTGAGAATAAAAGGACATGAAAAAGACCCCACTTCATGTTAAAGCAGTCAGAGTTCTGAATCTGATATTCTCCTCCCCAACTCAGTGACCATTGTCTTTGCATACTAACTAAAACATCCCCATGGTTGTAGGGATGCAAAGTCATTTGGAGGAGAAATTTATTGCTTCAGTGGCATGAAAATGTAATCTCACTCTTGAAAAGCAGACCCAAATGGAGGCCTGGGCAAAAGCTTCAAAAGTGATCTTATTTTGTTGGCTTGCAATGGCAGCAGTCAGTCTGCAAACCTTTTATCTTTCTCTTTTAACAGAGAGCAATGAACATAAGGAAGCAATGGCATCTTTTACTGCAAAGCACTCACTTGGCAATAACCATGGGGTCATCGTATCTTTTATCTGAGAAAAACAAATAAAGGTGTTATTGAAAAAATAACAAAATATTTGTAGTATACTTGAAATTAAATAGAATTTAAGAAAAAAAAGTGTAACCAAACCCCATTCTGTAATGAGGCTGAGATCATATGTTTTAGTCATTTATATTGGTACCAAATTTTATGTTAGGCCAGTCTTACTGCTTGAGTTGTCAGAAGAAAATAACATGTTGACATTTGTAGTTCTTCTTCTTCTTTTCTTCATTGGAAAGCAGTTATGTGTTAGAAGATTGGACAAGCAAGAGAGCTTCCAGGGAAGAGAGTTCAGATGATGGCTATCCCATCTTCAGCTCTCTGTAAATATCCATTTGAGGTCCCACAATTTTGTGTGCTTGTATATACAGATGCTAAGAAAACATCTCAGTATAATCAAGAGCAAAGGAAGTGACTTATATGTATTTATAAAAACTGTTGGATACCATTGCTGTGAGCATTTGATAAATGCTAAAACAAACAGATGGTGATGATTACTCTTGTTGCGTTAAGTTAGTTTCTATAAAATACCCCTAAATCAAGCTCAAGACTCTGAGGAACATTAGTGGAACTTCATTTACTCAAAACTAATGGGCCCTGATGTAGTTGAGATTTCAAGAAATAAAGTTCATGGTGAAATACTGAGTTCTTTAATTATATGGCCATTTTGTTTTAATGTTCTCTTTACACTTCTCAGGGTTCAATTATATCCCAATAGCCATTTCTTGCTTTCCCATAGTATTTTATCTTTCCTCATATTTTTGTGTCCTCATTAAAAATAGGGTTATACATAATTTCTTAAGAAGCTTTTCTAGGGTTGGACAAATATTTCAACAGGTAAGAGCACTTGTTGTTCAATCATGAGAACTGTAGTTTAGATCCCAGAATCCATTCCAGGCAGTTCAGAAACACCTGCAATTCCATCTCCAAAGGATATGATACCCTCATCTGGCTTCCCCATGTACCTACATACATGTTGACACATACACATGAACATACACACATGTAAAATAAGCCTTTAAAAGAAGAAACTCTTCGGTTTCATTTTACAAATATAAACAATTGGTTTAATAAATCTTAGTAATGTTGGAAGTGAGGTAATTGTTCATTATAATGACTCCTCTAACCTGGAAATTGTGTACCAAGAATAGGTTTCTTTTCTGACCCATTTATCTATTTCAGTAGTACATTGACTTATTTTAAATCCTAGAGAAGTGCAAAGAAAGACACGAGAATAAATATGTAAATTCTGATATAGATTACACATTGACAAATAGATTTTTAAATGTAAAGCCTATAGACCATAGATAACCCAACAAATTTCTTCTCTTCAGGCATAATTTAGTCAGTAACTCTCTCTCTCTCTCTCTCTCTCTCTCTCTCTCTCTCTCTCTCGTGTGTGGCCACATTTCAAAAAAAAACATTGGGAAAGAGAAAGCTGTAAAACAGACTAGATGTGAAAAAGCAAAACATGAGACCCTGAAAACTGGTAAGTACAATGATTTATTTATTTTCATACATGATGGTATTCAGGATGTTTTATTTTTGAAGTTATAATAAAGACAAATTCAATGACCACGCCTTCCCAGAGATGCTCACAATTATGTGCTAGTAGAGGACAAGCAGTTGGGCACTTTTGAAAATATGTAGGTATGATTTAATCAGTGAATTTGGTTACTATACTGATGCCCTCTGGAAAAATGAGGGATTAATTCATGAGATGAAGGTGGGAAAACTGTTTCACAATGAAAAATATAAGCAAGAATTATGAAAGTCCAGGGATGTTAGAATCACAGTCACTTGGAGAAAAAAAATAGCTGTGAGTGCTGAAACAGAAAATAAAATAATCTCAATACGGACTTTATACCATCCACAAAAATTGGTTCAAAATGGATCATTGGTCTGAATGCAAGCCATGAAACTAGGAAGTTTCTAGAAAATAGATAAGGATATCATCTAAAAGATCTTGATTGTGGGACTTACCTTTTAGATGCAGGACCAAAGACACCACTCATGATTGAAGGAATTCATAAAGTAGAATGGAGTAAAATGAAGAACATCTCTATGACCTGAGATATAAGAATGAATGAGAGGAAAAAGGCAGACTGGAAGAAAACTTCCAAACAGCACCAGATAAAGGACCATTATCTGCAATATATAAAGAACTTATAAAATCATATGATAGGAAACAATAAGCTGGTTAAGAATGTGAAAGAGACTTGAACAGACACCTTACTGAATAATATACAGAGATAACTTAAGAGCATACAGAAAGATTGCCATTGTTACAAGGGTGTCCCCTGGAAAGGTCACAGTGCCCATGGATTGGTAAAGGGCTTAGAGATAAACCACTCTGAAAACAGTTTCAGGGAACATGGTCTGCTTTGTTGCACATGAACAACCACTTAAACGGGGAAAGCTTATCAACTGTGATTGATTAACACTTACTACCAGGGGCTCTATGTGGAAGAAGCACAATAAAGTTAGTGGAGAGTGCAGACAGGCCAGTTACCAGCTGTAACAAGAACTCTTTCTGCCAGCTCCCTGGGTTCTGCTGCCACTTTACGGTCCCCAAATAACACACAGAGTCTTATATTAGTTACAATGCTGCTGGGCAATGACTAGGATTTATTATTTGCTAGCTCAGTCTTAATTATCAACCATAACTACTGAACTATATATTTATATAAGGACTTATCTTACCGAGGACGCCAGCTTTATGTGTCCTCTCTTCCTGGGATTACATGGCGACCTCTCCCTTTCCTAAATTTCCCAGAATCCTCCTTCTCTCCTAGTCCCACCTAACTTGCTTCCCTATTGGCCAATAGTGTTTTGTTTTTTTTTTTATAACCAACAAGACAAACATATACACAGAAGGACATCCCCCATCAACCAGCTACTCATACAACTTCAGAATTGAGTGTTCTGCCTTCGGGAGCATGGTGTACCATGCTTCTTATTTAGAAGTGAAGTATGCCAGGTAGTCTGGCCACCAGATCATGCCTGCCTTGTCTTCTGCAAAAGATGCTGATTTCCACATCATTAAAGGACTGGCAATTAAAACAATGAGGTAGTACTGACACACTTGTTAGAATGCTCAATATCTAAAACACTAACTGTTAAATGCTGGGGAAATATGAGCAAATGAGTGGGCTAGCATTTTGGAAAAGAGTTTGACAGTTTTTTGTTTTTTTAAAAAACTAACTGTACTCTCATTGTATAACCCAGCAATAATGTTCCTTGATATTTGTTCAAATGAGTTATAATTTGTGTCCTCACAAAAGTATGAATGTGAAAATTGATATGTGCATCATCCATTATTGACCCAACTTGGAAGCAATTAAGGTACTTAGCAAGTGAGTGAATGAATTTATCATGGTTCTTTGGAAGATGTGAGTGTGATGAGCTGGGAAGCATCTATGACTTTTCTTTTTCTGAAGTGTCACAAAGTTGCTGTTGAACGATCTGCAAAAAGCATACTCATGGATAGTAAAAATATCAGTGGTTAGAAGGATAAAGAAGAGAAAGAACAAAAGAATTTGAGGACAAGGGAGCTATACTGCACAATGCTACAGTAACGAAGCCATGTAATGTACATTCAAAACTCATAGAGTCAAGTCAACTTACATGTAAACTGTTAAGAGATGGGTGGAAGTGCGGAGTCATTGGTTGGGTCACTTGACCCTTTATGCAGGAAGATGATTGTGGAGGAAGTCACGTGCCTATAGACATGAGGATCTATGGAAAGTCTCTAAAACCTGACCTAAGAAAATGTGGAATATGGCTGAGGACCTTTAAAGAACAAAAATGATCACTTAAGATAGATACCTGCTGGCTTTTGAATTCACATGGACCCCTCTCCAGTGACTTGGGCCTCTGATGGAGTTTGCTGTCTATGTCCTCCTGCTATGCTAGTGGTAATTTGTGGAGAACAAATAGCTTGGAAAACTGTGTAGCATGGTCAGAGATATTAGAAACATTCGGGGAATAGTGAGGGAGACTGTCGAGAAGCAGCTGCCATGTGGTTGATCTCATCTTGCCCTGGCAATTTGCAACAGAACCCAGCTTGATATCAGGTGGGAAGTTGACACTGAAGTTGTGACATCTGTCCTTTACTTGCACAAAGGATATATTTACTTTGCATTTTGTAGTTACTCTGTCTGAATAGATGCTGATAGTACACTGACTAGTGAGGCACATGATAGATACTGTATAACTTCACAACTAAATGGAGAGAAAGTTAAGAGGCAAAGTTGACAGCAGATGGATAAAGACAAAATGAGTAACTACAACTACTACTACATGAAAACATTTCTATCCATTTCATCAAGGTGACAAATTAATTTTAAAGGACACAAGAGTGAGCTTATTTTAAACTAATGCTTTTGTGTACATGAAAAATAGTTGGAGAGAAGTCGATTTATTAAAAAAATTCTGAAGTGTGACATAAGGAAATCTCATAATTCAATCAACTAAACAGGAGATGAAAGTGTCCAGGCATTTCCTAATTGGAAATTTCTTTCTCTCAGCCCCAAGAAGAAAATTTCCTGGTATAGAATCTGTTTGCTGTGGTCCAAGACTTTCTCTACTTTAACACAAGTATGTGTTGATTGTGACATCTGGGAAGGTTGAGTAGGCTACACACACAAAAGGTGACATGGTTGGTGGCTAACTCCATAAGCTATGGCATATTCTTTATACACACATAGGATTAAAGTAATGGCTCATACAGCAGTTTCTATCATGCTCTTTTTAAAGAAGACTCTATGCAATATTAGAATTGTACCTTCCATAAGTCCACTTATCATGAGGACAATAGAAAAGGTCCACCCAGGTGTGGCAATAGAACCTAGGATATATGATTTCTAGGTGTGTTTGTACAGACTAGCCCTTTGTAAACTTGTGGGGACTGTCTATATCACTTTGATTGCATTTGTTTACTAGCCAAAGTCACATTTTTAACAACCTATGTGCCAAGCACACTGCAAAGCTGAGGAAGAAAATGTTCTAGAATATGTTTGCAAACAAATACCATTATATTAGAGATTTCTGGCATATTTTATGCTTATTTTGGAAGCTTTTAAGAGAAAGACCTTCAAAATCTCTTGCTTTCATAGAGGGAAAATATCTTGCAATCTTTGAAAAAAATAGAGATTCTTGTAAAACCTTCACCTTTCAAAGTCTTTTAAAACATTTGTTAATTTTGATATTGTTTTCAGTTGCTCTCATAACACCTATGTCTGTCTCGGTATTCTTTCATTGTTTGCAAGGATCCATCGTATATTCTGCAAACAAAATTTTCATTTTGTCATTTTTTTTTCAGTTTCCACATTTAGGAATTTAGGAAATAAACACAGTGACTTTCACTAGTATTCAGTCACATGCCCAACACAAATATTTCTTGTTCTTTTGCCTTCAAATTCTACTGTTGTTGGTTGTGTTTTTCTATAGTCCTGAAGTACAGATAATCCTGATGTCACTGATGTGTTTTGATCAGCCATCTGGCCTGCAGGCCATAAACTTGTTTGTCATTCATCCTGGAGTCTTGGCCTCAGATTTCTCAATCCTTCTATGTGAGAAGAACTTTCCTTTCCTGATTTCATGTTCCCGATGTGGATGGAATTCTCTGAGCTTTGGGATTGACAGAAGGTACTGAGAGATCTGATGTAAACTGAACTATGGCATAAATGGTGAGTCCAGAGTTAAGGTTTTGTTTAATGTCCAATGTCAAGTTGCTATTGTGACCTATTAAGAAGAAATGTTTTCCTGAAGCTTTGAACTCTGAAGAGATTGTCCATATCTCATCAATTTGGCTAGAATCATGTATTAACCAGTCTGTATCTATCTACAGCTACAACACTAAGTATATTAAAGAGCCAAAAGTAGAGGATTAAAGATACATTACCAGAAGATATGTAGATATGCACATCCTAAGCTTCTAAGAGGGCCATGAGCATACTTCTGCCATATTTTACTATGAAGTTTGGCAAAGTGATGTTTTTGGTATTGATGATTGTTAAAATATTAACTCTGAAATGTGTTGATGCTCTGTGCCCCACAATGTCAAATATTCAGCCAATATTTTAATTCTTTTATGTAAAAGTAAATAAGGATTTCTAATTCATTAATGTTAGTTTATAATAATTTTTATAAATTGTGAAATTTTATGTATAGCAAAAATTATTCTCCATTATGTTTCCTCATGATTTATTATTAGTAAATGTCTGATTGTTTTCCTATCTTATATGACTATCCTCAGGCTCATGTAAATGTTTCTCAGACAAAAGGGGTCACACAGTAGAGAAGACTTACAACAGATGAACAATTAAACAGTGCTCACTTTAGAGTGTCATGTGGCTTTGTAAGGTTGATACACCTTTATCTTGTTTGATCTTTCCTGTTGGATGACTCAGATAGAAAGTCCAATATTTTTCCAATTATGATTCTTTTTACACTGATTTGTAGCTTTTCTCCATAACTGAAACTAGAATAACTCATTACTCTACCTGTTTTGTTAACCTGACCTAGCTTACAAAATTCGGGAGGGCTAGGACCACATTTTATAATTCCTTTATAGAACAAAGAGCACACAGTAATTGCTTAAACTTAATGGCACAACAAAAATCCACTTCAATTTTAACTATTGAAAAATCTGTTTTGGAAAGTAGAAGTTATGGTCAAAAGCAGAGAGCTTTCAAACTCTGATCTATGAAAGCAAATGGACAAATTAAAAGAAAACTTAAATATATAAATGGCTAAGGTGTAGCAATTGTCTTTCTATGTAGGGATAGGAAATACAGGAAAATTCTTCATGTGGTAATAGAACTTTTAGCACAGAAGGTGATAGAAAAACCATTGTGTATCAAATATTCATCCAATTAAAACATGCTAAACAATGTGCTATGCTCATTATCTTGCTGAGGGAAGTGGAACCCAGAAGGCTGTTGATATTTCAGCTTGAAGAGGTTATTTTTGTTGTTGTTGTTTAATCAAGTACTAATCAGGAGAGATGCACTTTATAACAAGAGAGCCAATTTATCTGACATCAAAACCACTCAGGCAGTTAGCCTTGGATGATTATTCTTAGAGCCACGTCGCCTATTTCCAATTAAACTCTACTTCCTGTTATTAGGGTGGTGACAGTAGGCATGGGTTTAAACCAAATGTGCTTCCCTTTTATGCATTACCACACTGATTAAACCTCCTGGTAAACAGCCAGTTAGTGTACATCAAAAAAAAAACCTCTTGATAGAAAGTAACAAAAATCACCCTCCAAAATAACTCAGCCCAAAGGGAAGTTCAGCATTTTGTGGAGAACTCTGTCTCTCATAGGCCCGGGATTTATTGCTAGTTTCACTTCCTCTCTGTTGATTTCACTTTAACACAGGCTGTTTAGTGGTTGCACAGCTCATCTAACAGGAGAGAAACATTCTGCCCTTTAATGTCAGAGCAAAACCTTAGTTCTCAAGACTGACATTGAGCCATGGGCCCATCCGAAGCCATTAGCTATGTGCACGGAAATGGGCTAGGGTAAGGTCTGAGATAAATGCCTCCAAACGCCTGAGTTCCTTTCATACACACAGACTGTGTCTAAAAAGGATTACTGTTTCTGGCAGTTGGGTTGCTGTTCAATCTATGGTAACTGGCTCAGTCATCTACTGTATTATGTCATTATGTCTCTCAGATCAGTTCCACATTTTTGTACAATACCTTTAATAGCCATGGACTTGTATTCCCTTTGCATAGCTCCAGAGGGAATTTAATTTTTTTTTTTTTTTCTGAGTAGCCCTGAGCTGCTTTTCTAGTCAGGTGATTGCTACCTGGACCAGGGTTTCATAATTGAGAGTGAGAGAAGGGGCTTGAAGATCATCTTTATTATGTAAATGGAGGAGAGACCTACTGATGCAGGGATAGTGTCAGGGTATTTTGTGATTTGCTTGTTTGTTTTCCCCTTGTAAATGTGCTACATCCGGAGTTTTTAGGAGAGAATAGAATCGCTTCACTGTTACATTTTATTCCAAATCCATCAGAACATCAAATTGGTTTAAATGTTTTTAAGTAATTTTTACCTAAAGGAGTCCATGCCCCACAGAGAAGCAGGCATCGGCTCTCAAACTATAGGACCTCATGAAGAAGGAATCTTTGTACTGGACTAACTGGAAAGCCTCCCTGCCATGACATATGGTGAATGGGACAGTGGCCTAGTAGGAAGCAGTGCAAGAACAGGAGCTAGATATGGCTGGACAAAGGACTCAGGAATGCTCTGAAGACGATCAGTTAGGTACAGTGGGTGTGAAAGGCAGTGACAGCAGAACTGTATGTAGCACAAATAACAAAAACCCAGAGACTTATATTGGAGTTTAAGCTGAAGATCAGAAAAGGAAAGCAGCCAACCACTAGAGAGTTCTTACCTCTACCAAGGCTCAGAAAAAAAAAGGGACAATCCTGTTCTTGGTGTGACTACAGACTGAACACTGTACTCCTGTCTCTACCAACTTTATACTCCTCTCTAGTGCTGGGATTAAGGTGTGCACCCCCACTGCCCGGCTTCTTTGGCTAACTAGTGTGATTTCTGGGATTAAAGGTGTGAGCCACCACTGCCTGGCCTCAATGGCTGACTAATGTGGCTAGCTTTGCTCTCTGATCTTCAGGCAAGCTTTATTTGTTAGATCATAAACAAAATATCACCACACAGAATGCTGGAGCCATGTCTAGTTAGGGGTTCTAGTGTCTTCTCCCCCATTCTGTCCTACTTCTTTCAACTTTAATGCTGTTAAAGATTGTTAAAGGAGAGATCAACGTAACTCCCTGTCCTGTGTAATCTCCCATTAATTTTGTTTGTTTGGCTAAGGACGAGTGGATTCAAGAGGTTACCCCTGAAGAGGTTGCCTTTGAATTTCTTTTGTGTTCATTTTGGGATTAAGTGATTAATTGGAATTTTAAAAATATTTGTGAGCTTCATAATGTCTCAGGTTGGTGACACAAGTCTTTTTGTTTTAAGCACTTGTATTTTTTTTTAACCCAACCTTGTAGTCTTTCCAAAAAAACTCTGTTTCCTTTCTTTTGGTTTTTTTAAATCCTCAGTGATAAATCGTCTTTAAAACAAACCGTGTTTGGATCGTCACATGTTGATTTGGAAAGAGATCACATATCAAAAAAGTCCATGAGGCAGTTGGTGGAGGGGTGGTAGCTGGTCATATTTCTAGTGGGAAAGCTGGCTTGACGACCATTACTCAGTTCTCAGACATGTCTCCTTCACCAGATGGCACTGAGCAACTAAATCAAACAATAACTCCCCTTTCCAATGTGATTCTAATGAGACAAACTTCTAATTATATTTTGGCTTTCCCATAGGGAAAGAAATCACTGAAAAGAGATTATGTTTATCTGAAATCCCTTGTGTCAAAGGATAATGACATCCAACATCTTTTAAAATTTTGAATTAAAATTCACAGCAAAAATAGGTTGGGAAGTGTAAAACATGGATAATGAAGACATATACTTTTTTTCTGACTAACGTTGGTATATAAAGGGTGTCACCTTTCTCACAAAGACATGAAAAATGGCAAAAAATATTTCACTTGTATTGACTTTTTTTCAGATTTTTTCATTTGAATTAGAAACAAGATTGTTTTACATGACAATCCCAGTTCCCTTCTCCCTCCCGTCATCCCCAACCCCCCCAACTAAAACCCCACCTATCACGTATCCTTTCTGCCCCCCCTGGATGGTGAGGCCTTCAATAGGGTGTCATCAGAGTCTATCATATCCTTTGGGAAAGGGCCTAGGCCCAACCCCGTGTGTCTGGCTCAGGGAGTATTCTTCTATGTGGAATGGGCTCCCAAAGTCAACACCTATGCTAGGGATAAGTACTGAATCTACAGGAGGTCCTGTAGATTTCCGAGGTTTCCTCAATGAAATCCATGTTCCTGGGTTCTGGATCAGTCCCATGCTGGTATCCCAGCTATCAGTCTGGGGAGCAACAGTTCCCCGATGATCAGGTCAGCTGTTTTCACCAGCCTGGTCTGGACCCCTTTGCTCTTCACTCGTCCTTCTCTGCATCTGGATTCCAGTTCAGTTCAGTGATAAATTGTGGGTGTCGGCTTCTACTGCCACTCGCTGCTGGATGAGGGCTATTGGGTAGCATATAAGTCAGTCATCAATCTCATTATCAGGGGAGGGCATTTAAGGTAGCCTCTCCTCTGTTGCTTAGATTGTTAGCTGGTATAATCTTTGTAGATCTCCAGACATTTCCCTAGTGCCTGATTTTTCTGTAAACCTAAAATGTCTCCCTCTATTATGGTATCTCCATTCTTTTTGTTTTGTTTTGTTTTGTTTTTTGAGACACGGTTTCTCTGTATAGCTTTGGAACCTATCAGTATAGGTACTCACTTTGGAGACCAGGCTGGCCTCGAACTCACAGAGATCCGCCTGCCTCTGCCTCCCGAGTGCTGGGATTAAAGGCATGCGCCACCAACACCCGGGCGGTATCTCCATTCTTGTTACCTTCTATTCTTCCCCTGACTCAACCTTTCTGCTCCCTCATGTCCTCTGCATCCCTCCTTTTCTTCCCTTCTCATTCTGCTAGCTCCCTCCCCTCTCTTCCCACGCTCTCGATTTGCTCTGGGGATCTTGACCCTTTCCCCTTCTACAGGGGACATGTATGTCTCTCTTAGGGTCCTCCTTGTTTACTAGCTTCTCTGGCAGTGTGGAATGTAGGCTGATAATCCTTTACTCCATGTCTAAAATCCACATATGAGTGAGTACAAACCATGTTTATCTTTTTGTGATTGGGTTACCTCGCTCAGAATGGTTTCTTCGAGTTCCATCCATTTTCCTGATTTCGAGATTCCATTGTTTTTTTCCCAGTGATTAGTACTCCATTGTGTAAATGTACCACATTTTCTCTATCCATTCTTTGGTTGAGGGGCATATAGGCTGCTTCCGGTTTCTGACTATTACAAATAGTGCTGCTATGAACATTGATGAACAGATGTTCTTGTTGTATGAATGTGCTTCTTTTGGGTATATGCCTAAGAGTGGAATTGCTGGATCTTGTGGTAGACTCATTCCCATTTTCTTGAGGAGTCTCCATACTGATTTCCAAAGTGGCTGTACAAGTTGGCACTCCCACCAACAGTGGAGAAATGTTCCCCTTTCTCCACATCCTCTCCAGCATAAACTGTCATTGGTGTTTTTGATTTTGGCCGTTCTAAAAAGGGTAAGATGGTATCTCAGAGTTGTTTTGATTTGCATTATCCTGATGGCTAAGGCTGTTGAATGCTTTCTTTTGTGTCTTTCAGCCATTTTAGATTTGTCTATTGAGAATTGTCTGTACCCCACTTTTTAATTGGATTGTTTGGTGTTTTGCAGACTAGCTTATTGAGTTCTTTGTATATTTTGGAGATAAGCCCTCTGTCAGATGTGGGGTTGGTGATTATCTTTTCCCAGTCTGTTTTGTCTTGCTGACTGTGTCCTTTGCCTTACAGAAGCTTCTCAGTTTCAGGAGGTCCCATTTATCAATTGTTGATCTCAGTGTCTGTGCTACTGGTGTAATGATCAGGAAGCAGTCTCCTGTCCCAATTAATTCAAGGGTATTTCCCACTTTGTCTTCTAATAGGGTTAGTGTGGCTGGGTTTATGTTGAGGTCTTTGATCCATTTTGACTTAAGTTTTGTGCATGGCGATAGACATGGCTCTATCTGTAGTCTTCTACATGTCTGCATACATTTGTTGAAGATGTTCTCTTTGTTCCAACGTATTAATTTGGATTGTTTGTCAAAAATCAGGTGTTCGTAGGTATCTGGATTAATATCAGGGTTTTCAACTCTATTCCATTGGTCTACCTGTCTGTTTTTGTGCTAATACCAAGCTGTTTTCAGGACTAAAGCTCTGTAATAGAGCTTGAAGTCAGGGATGGTGATGCCTCCAGAAGTTCCTTTATTGTACAGGGTTGTTCTGGCTATTCTGGATCTTTTATTTCTCCATATAAAGTTGAGAATTGTTCTTTCAAGATCTGTGAAGAATTGTGTTGGGATTTTGATGGGGATTACATTGAATCTATAGATTGCTTTTGGCAAGATTGCCATTTTTACTATGTTGATCTTACCTATGCAAGAACATGGAAGATCTTTCTATTTTGGGGTATCTTCTTTAATTTCTTTCTTTAGAGACTCAAAATTCTTACTGTAAAGGTCTTTCACTTTTTTGGTTAGTGTTACCCCAAGGTATTTTATCTTGTTTGTGGCAATTGTAAGGGGTGATGTTTCTCTGATTTCTTTCTCCTCCAATGTGTCATCAGTATATAGTAAAGCTACATATTTTTTTGAGTTAATCTTGTATCCTGCCACTTTGCTGAATGTGTTTATCAGCTGTAGGAGTTCCCTGGTAGAGTTTTTTGGGTCACTTATGTAGCCTATTATATCATATGCAAATAGTGAAAGTTTGACTTCTTCCTTTCAGATTTGTACTCCCTTGATTTCCTTTTGTTGTCTTATTGCTCTAGCTAGAACTTCAAGGACAATATTGAAGAGGTATGGAGAGAGTGGACAGCCTTGTCTTGTCCCTGATTTTAGAGGAATTGCATTGAGTTTCTCCCATTTAATTTGATGTTCGCTGTCAGCTTGCTGTATATTGCTTTTATTATGTTGAGGTATGTCCCTGTCATCCCTGATTTCTCCAAGACCTTCATCATGAAGAGGTGTTGGATTTTGTCAAAGGCTTTTTTGGCATCTAGTGAGATGATCATGTGTTTTTTTTTTCCTTAGTCTGTTTATATGGTGGATTACATTGATGGATTTTCATATGTTGAACCATCCTTGCATCCCTGGGATGAAGCCTACTTGATCATGGTGGATGATTTCTCTGATGTGTTCGTGGATTCGATTTGCCAGTATTTATTGAGTATTTTTGCAATAATGTTTATGAGGAATATTGGTCTCTATTTCTCTTTCTTAGTTGTGTCTTTGTGTGGCTTTGGTACCAAGGTTATTGAAGCCTCATAAAAAAAGTTTGCCAATGACCCTTCTGCTTCTATTGTGTGGAATACTTTAAGGAGAATAGGTATTAGCTGTTCCTTGAATTTCTGGTAGAATTCTGCACTGAAGCCATCTGGCCCTGGGCTTTGTTTGGTTGGAGATTTTGATGACTGCTTCTATTTCATTAGGGGTTATAGATCTATTTAAGTTGCGTATCTGTTCTTGATTTAATTTTGGTAAGTGAAATCTATCCATAAAATTGTCCATTTCCTTTAGATTTTTGATTTTGAGGAATACAGGTTTTCAAAGTATGACCTGATGATTCTCTGGATTTCCTCTGTGTCTGTTGTTATGTCCCCCTTTTCATTCCTGATTTTATTAATTTTCATGTTCACTCTTTGCTGTTTGGTAAGTTTGGATAAAGGTTTGTCTATCTTGTTGATTTTCTCAAAGAGCCAACTCTTCATTATATTGATTTTTTGTATTGTTCTCCTAGTTTCCATTTTATTGATTTCAACCCTCAATTTGATTATTTCCTGGTGTCTGCTCTTCTGGGGTGTATTGGCTTCATTGTGTTCTAAAGCTTTCAGTTGTGCTGTTAATTCTCTAGTGTGAGTATTCTCCAGTTTCTTCATGTGGGCACTTAGTACTAAGATCTTTCCTCTTAGCACTGCTTTCAAAGTGTCCCATAGGTTTGTGTATATTGTATCCGCATTCTCATTGAATTGCAGGAAATCTTTAATTTCTTTTTTTATTTCTTCCTTGACCCAGGAATGGTGCAATTGTGTGTTACTTAATTTCCATGAGTTTGTAAGTGTTCTGGAATTTGTGTTGTTGTTGAATTCTATCATTAAAACATGGTGGTCTGATAAGATACAGGGTGTTATTTCAATTTTTTTTTAACCTATGTTGACAAGTATGTGGTCGATTTTAGAGAAGGGTCCATGTGGCGCTGAGAAGAAGGTAAATTGTTTTGTATTTGGATGGAATGTTCTATAGATATTAAGTTAAGTTCAATTGCATCATAACTTCTATTAGTTTCTTTGTTTCTTTGTTAAGTTTCTGTCTGGTGTTCCTGTCCAGTGGTGAAAATGGGGTGTTGAAGTTTCCCACTACAAGTGTGTGTGGTTTTATGTGTGATTTGAGTTTTAGTAATGTTTCTTTTACAAACACGGATGCCTTTATTTTTGGGGCATAATTGTTCAGAATTGAGACTTCATCCTGATGGATTTCTCCTGTGATGAGTAGGAAGTGACCTCCTTCCTCTCTTTGGATTGATTTTAGTTTAAAGTCCAGTTTGCTGGATATTAGGATTGCTACCCCCGCTTGGTTTTTGGGTCCATTTCCTTGGAAAATCTTTTCCCAACCTTTAGTTCTTAGGTACCATCTGTCTTTGAAGTTGAGTTGTGTTTCTTGTATGCAGCAGAAGGATGGATTCTGTCTTCTTATCCATTCTGCTAATCTGTGTCTTTTTATATGAGTTAAGACCATTAATGTTGATGGATATTAATGACCATTGCTTGCTCATTCTTGTTTGTTTTTGATTTGGTGATGGTGGTGAAATTATGTGTGAGATTCTATCCCCTTTTCCTTTTGGCTGTTAGTAATGTGGGATTATCTATTGTGTATATTTTTCTGGTTGTAGTTAACTTCCTTGGGTTGCAGTTTTCCTTCCAGAACTTTCTGTAGGGCTGGATTAGTGAATATGTATTGTTTGAATCTGATTTTGTCATGGAATATCTTGTTTTCTCCATCTATATTGATTGCAAGCTTGCTGGGTATAGTAGTCTGGGCTGGCATCCATGGTGTTTCAGGTAGGTAGAATATCTATCCATGACCTTCTGGCTTTCAGAGTTTTCATGGAAAAGTCAGGTGTAATTCTGATAGGTTTGCCTGTATAGGTTACTTGGCCTTTTTCCTTCTCTGTTCTTAATATTTTCTTTTTATTCTGTATGTTTGGGGTTTTGATTATTATGTGGTGAGGAGACCCTTTTTTTGGGTTCAGTCTACTGTTCTGTAGGCTTCTTGTATTTTCTTTGGCATGTCTTTCTTTAGGTTGGGATAGTTTTCGTCTATGATTTCATTGAATATGTTTTCTGTGCCTTTGAGTTGGATTTCTTCACCTTCTTCTATACCTATTATTCTTAGGTTTGGTCTTTTCATGCTATCCCATATTTCCTGGATATTTTGTGTTAGGGATTTGTTGGACTTAAGATTTTCTTTGGTTGATGAGTCTATTTCCAATAGTGTGTCTTCAACTCCTGAGATTCTCTCTTCCATCTCTTGTATTCTGTTGGTTATGCTTATGTCTGTAGTTCCTGATCATTTACCCAGCATTTCTATTTCCAGCATTCCCTCAGAATGTGCTTTCTTTATTGTCTCTATTTCTGTTTTTAGGTCTTGAACTGTTTCCTTGAGAGAGCTGTTGATATCTTGTATTTTTTGGTTTGTTTTTTCTTTCATTTCTTTAAGGGATTTTCTCATGTCCTCTTTGAGGTCCTCTATCATTTTCCTGAAGATGTTTTTAAGGTCATTCTCTTCTGGTTCATCTACATTGTTATTTTCAGGTCTTGCTGGTGTCTGTTTCCTAGTATCTGGTGGTGTCATATTGGGTTTTCTGTTGTTGAGTGTGCTTTTACATTGTCCTCTTCTCATCTTTTCTTCTGGTGGGTGTAGCAGGAGTCTCTTCCTCTCCTGGTGGGTATGGGACCAAGATTTCCTTGTGGTAGATGCAAACAGATCCAATACTCTGATGTCTGTCCTCTTCTCTTGGATGGAGGTGGTACTGTTACTGGGGCCTTGGCAGTGTCCAGGTGTGTTGGATCCTGCTGCTGAGTTCGGATCCAGTGAGCAGATCCCTGGTGTCAGATGTCTCTGAGCAGGACTTCCGAACTGGAACTGGAAACAGCCCCTGTCCTACCTGGGCCGGTGGATGGAGGCAGACCATTTTTATTGACTCTTGAGAAGACATACTGTATGTGGTTTTGGGGATTGTAGCAAAGGAAAGACAGGGAAAGTTAAGGATTGTATCATTTAAGGCTTTTGGTTTCAAACAATACAAGCTAAGGTAGTAACCGGAAAATATATTTAAAAAAAGCAAGTGAAAGGATAAGAGGAATTGCCCCAGAACTGAGAGAGTGAGAAATAAAAGCAGAGAATGAAAAGAATTTTTAAAATTGCAAAGCAATGATAAACACAGTCCAGAACATAGGAAGGCCTTTCTTTGTCTGAGATGTGGCCACTGGTGCTGCCCTAACTTAATATTTGTGCTGAGCTGTGATATCTGATTGTTACCATGTTATATCACCTCACATGTTTCACAGTCATGGCAGGAACAACTGATTGACCAGATATGGTAGCCTTCATCTATTCATAGAAACTATATTAGACAAGAGTGCTTCTTTTTTTGTGAAGTGCTAGGTTATGCTTGTTGGTCTTTACTGCTGTGACCTGAGAAAACAATAGAAAGGAGGGATTAGCCATCTCGTCTTATGGTTTTATAGGTTATGTGAGGAGAGTGTGGTGAGGCAGAGCCATTAGCTTATGTCATTGAGGAAGCAGAGTAAACTTAGAAGGAGCCAGGCCAGGGTATGCCCTCTAAAGACAAACACTCCTAGTGACCTGCTTCCTTAGTCTGGCCCCACCTTGCAGTTCCTATGCTTCCCAATCCATCCATCAGATTTTCAAGCTATCAATTGTGCATGCCATTGATTAGATCAGAGTCATCATGATCTAATTCTGTCTGGAAATATTCAATAGTGTGCTTTACTCCTCCAGGCATCTCTCAATCCATTTAAGATGACACAAATAACCATATACTAAATTTTAAGATAATTTGTGGTGCTGAAATAATATATGCTCAAGCCTGATTCCTGTTTGTCATGAAGAGGGATGACTTTTTATTTTATATAAGAATAAATTAAGTCAGGTTAAAAAAAAGAATGTTAAGTGTGGACAACTAATTCCATCCCTCTAGTTGTAGAGACAAGAAGATTGTGGGTTTACTGACATTCATAGTCAGTAAACAGTGAGTCCCTGTCTTGTTTTAATTTTTTATTTATTATTGTTGTATATGTGGCGTGTGTGTGTGTGTGTGTGTGTGTGTGTGTGTGTGTGTGTGTGTGTGTGCATACACAGCATGCATACAGTAATTTGAGGACAACCTTTGTAGACTCAGTTCTTTCCTTACACCTTCTGGGAGTAGAACTCGAGTCATCAGACTCTACTCACAGAGATATCCCCAGCCTTCAAATACTTGGTAAAATTAATTTTCAAAATCCATTAATAAATACTTGCATAGCAGTACTTCATGTTACCCACCATTCTAAACACTTTATAAGCACTAAGATATTTTATTATCATAGCAGTTTCGCGAGGTAGACACAATTAATGTCTATTATCAACTTGGTATCACCAAATGCATATGTTGAAGGCCTAAGCCCAGTATGACTACATTTGGAGATAGGTCTTTTAGGTGCATGTAATGTTAACGATCAACAAATCTTGGTCTTGATTCAAATGACCAATTTCCCTCTAAGGAGAGGAAGAGAAGCCTAAGATGTATGTACCTAAGGAGAAAAAAAGACCATAGTAGGACACAGCAAGAAGACAGCATCTGCCTGCCATGGAGAAAGGCCTCCAAAGAAGCCAGATGTGCCAAGAACTTGATCTTTGGCTTTTAGTCTCTAGGATTATGGAAAAATAAATTTCTGTCATTAGGGTACTCAGTTTGTGGCACTTTGTTATGACAGCCTTGGGTGACCAATTCTAGACACCATCATAGGTCAGCAGGAGTCATGCTGCTCTGATTATTGGTTTGTCTCTGCTATTCATTATGTTAATAACCTCCACCTGGTCTTGATATCTGAGATTGTAGATGAAGAAATTGAGGCAGAGAGATGTTAAGTTTACACAGCTCCAGAGAAGAAAACTGGGATTCAAGTTCTCTAAGTGAATCTTACAACCCACTGGATCCTGGCAGCGAGATTCTAAAGCTACTCTTGCCTTGAGAAGGCCATATCCCATGTAAATTTAAATTGTTACCATAGCTTCTAAATGAGCTTCCAGTGAAGTTTCAAATGTTGTTTTGATCCTCATTGGAACAGACTGACTAAAAGAGCGGTTCTGAATTTCCTGAATGTTGACAATTTTCACCTTAGAGATGCTTGCCTGGGAAAGGCTGAGGTGTAAAATCTCTGTGTCACTCTCCTTTTTTCTCTCTTGAGTCTAACAGAGCATCAGATTGACTGAGCCCAGTTCCTAGCTGCCACTCAAGTGTAGTCAGCATTCTTAGCTGTGTCAGACACAACTCCCAGTGAACATGTTAAACAGGAAAAAACCAAAAAACTACCTTCAGTACAATGATTTCCTGCTTTGTGCTGGTGTCATCCAAATGTGGTCCAGGATGGTCTTGTCTTTCAGAGACACCCAATACTTCTTCAGTTCTCCAGAACACTGCAGCTCTGTAGTGCATTTGTCCCAGTAAAATATTGTGTAGAAGATAGGATTCTCATCATACACAGCCCAGCAGAAACTTAGGGAGACTTCCCATTAAAGATTTCCTTGTTCATCTGGAAAGTTTATCCTTTGTTAATCTGAAAGGCTATCTTTTTTTTTTTTTAAGTCTCTTATTGCAAAGACCCTAAGAAAACCCCTTGGCTTCCTGGATCATTTCATTTTCACTCAAACTTCACTTAGCAAAAATAGGTTCCATCATCAGAGGAGAAGTGGTACTCTATGACATTCTCCACTGTTTATATTCTCCACTCCAATGATATGGGGAATATTGGTGAAGCTCTGAACCTAGTATGATTAAGTCTGGAGCAGAACAAACTGTTGATCAGCTAGACGTAGCTATCCTTGTCTGAAGGATATACAAAATCAATGAAATTTCAAACAGTCACACAAAGGGCAACACCTGTGAGAGCTTAGTAACCCGTTTATGCAAGCTGGAATTAGATGGCTTGATCTTTCTCCACTGTCTGTCACTGTGCCCAAAGAGACTATTCAATACATTGTTGATGGTTAATCTTGATTGTCAATTGACGAGACTTACAAACATCATGGAAATAAACTTTTGGGTATCTTCATTAGGGGGATTTAGTTAGGTTAGTTAAGGTGGGAAACTATCCATGAAATGAATTCATAGGCTGAATAAGAAGGAGACAGTGAGTTGGATACATTCATTGCTCTATGCTCTCTGACTAAGTATGCAATGTGACTTTCTGTTTCCTGCTTCTGTGGCCATGTATTCCCTACCATGACAGGTTACCCTTAAACTGTGAGCTACAAAAAAAAACTTTTACTTCTTTTTTTTTCAGAGAAATTAATGTATGCCTAATACACAAAATCCATTCAGGAAATGCAAAGAATTTCTGAGGCTTCTTCCAATAAGGATCCTGACCTGTGAAAATAACAACATGCAAGTACATGTATGATAAAACAAAGAGTTGCTTACATACTTCCCCCAGAATCTCAGAGCCAGTAGGTATGCACATTGCACATCTGTTTAATTTTTGACCGGATTTGCAATGTAACTCTCAGCTTCAATTATAAGGATAGCCTGCATCCTTATCCTGTACTTACCCTGCCATGTGTTTAGGGACAAGTTGCTTTTCTGTTCTAGGACTACAGATGAGGGTTTAATACAGTCCCAGATGAGGAGGAAATGTATAACTACAGACTGATCAGCATGCATTTTTAGGACCTGCACTGTGATATGGTCCTTTAGTTGAGTTACTGGGAGTCAAACATATATATATATATATATATATATATATATATACATATACATATATATATATATATGTGTGTGTGTGTGTGTGTGTGTGTGTGTGTGTAAATCAAAGCAATGAACTTTTAGTGGGGAAAGGTAAAAGTTATGTTTATCTACTTAAACGGAAGTATTAGATTTTGAGTCAGAGATTCTGTGTTTCTCTGTGTGGTATTCTCAGAGAATGTTATAACTAAATGGAGTATTAATTTGCTAAAAGGTAAACACTGATGAAGTACAATGAACAGTCTGCTAAACATTAATACAATTTATCCTTTTATAACTTTATAAACATGACATATTGCATATACTTAGTGCTAATCTGTTTTAGACATTCATTTGGGCTGACCTATGACCATAATATATTACGTTCCGTGAGATATTTATCTTGTCATTTGGAAACTAGATTACAATTAATGTGACACACACGACTCTAAATTGCTACTTCAACTAGAGCTGTGTGGGTAATGAATTAGCTACAGCTCTGAACCCCTCTGCTCATAATTTAAATTACAAGCCTTTAGTTGATGTCTGATTGTGATCTATTAAATAAGTCACAGAACCAAGGAACTACATTTTGTTTTGATGTTAGAACTATGGGGGATATTTTTCATTTAATTTACTTAACCCTAGGATAAAGTATCCAAATTCATGTAAGAAAAACAAACACAGGAGAGAGCATTTATATATTTATATTAATAGCATAATTAAAATGACATCCAGAGTTGATCTAAATTAAATCTGCTTAAAAATCCTTTTGGCTCCCTCCAAAAGAAAAGGTAGTGGATGAAGTGACCTCACGTCAGAGACTTAGTCCATTTGGCATTTTTTTTAGAAGAGTTCATTTTTTTTATGTCTATATTTTTCCCAAGAGATTTTTTTTATTAATTCAAATTAGAAACAAGGCTGTTTCACAAGTCAATCCCCTCTCCCCCTCCTCACCCCCAACCTCTCACCAGCCCCCCACCTCATCCCCCCTCTGCTCCCCAGGGAGGGTAAGGCCCTCCATGGGGGTTCCCAAAAGTCTATCATATCATCCTGGGCAGGGCCTAGGCCCTCCCCGATGGGTCCAGGCTGAGAGAGCATCCCTCCATATGGGATGGGCTCCCAAATGCCCTTCTTACGCCACGGGTAAATACTGATCCACTACCAGGGGCCCCATAGATTGCCGAGGCCTCCTCATTGACATCCAAGTTCAGGGGTCTGGGTCAGTCCTGTGCTGGCCTCCCAGAAATCAGTCTGGGGTCCATGCTCTCTTTCTTGTTGAGGTCAGCTGTTTCTGTGTGTTTCACCAGCCTGGTCCGGACCTCTTTGCTCCAGATGAGCTCACTTTAAGACAATAAAACAAAACCAACTAAACAAACAAAAAACAGTAGGTGAGGTGCTTGCTGCACAGTATGAGGACCTGAGATCAGATCTCCAGCACCCACATAAAGCAAGATGCGGTCAGCCGGGCGTTGATGGAGCACGCCTTTAATCCCAGCACTCGGGAGGCAGAGGCAGGTGGATCTCTGTGAGTTCGAGGCCAGTCTGGTCTGCAGAGCAAGTTCCAGGACAGGCTCCAAAGCAATACAGTGAAACCCTGTCTCGAAAAAGAAAGAAAAGAAAAGAAAAGAAAAGAAAAGAAAAGAAAAGAAAAGAAAAGAAAGGAAAGGAAAGGAAAGGAAAAGAAAAGGAAGGAAAGAAAAAAAAGAAGACGAGGTCACTAGGGTCTGTCATTCGACCACTCCCACAACTAGACATGAACCAGAGACAGGAGATTCCCCAGAAGCTCCTGGGACAGTAACTTGTCATAGGCAGCACATAAGGTGGAATTTGAGGACTGACACCTGCATTGTCCTATGAGCTGCACTCACACATGGTGATACAGACAATGGGATAAGTGTATGCATACACATAAAGCTAAAAAAGTAAAGAAAAAATCCATTATATCTCTACATTACCTTCTTAACATGGGCTTTGCTAGTCTACAAGTTCCAGATGCTTCCACTAGTAGATTAAAACTATAGTAATAGGCCATCGCAAATCCCCAGTAGTGACAGTTTAGTACTGAGAAGCCATGACTGGCTGTATGGGTTATTTTTGCTATACAATGTAATTTTTGTACATATTCATAATGGAATTATGATTGCATCCTGGTCAATTAGCATATAAATCTCCTCACATTGTTACTAGTTTGAAAATGCATGGAAAACGGGTGAATTCTACTTTTAAAGTTTTCCAGGATGCCATACAACATTGTTATTATCATCATATGCTCTCCATTAGGTCTTTGGGGTAGATGTATTTCTATTTATTAAGCTCTCAACATACTAAAAATTGCACAAAGTATATTTTATGTACAAAATTGTTTGGGCATATCTATGTAACATATGCTTAGTGTTATATGTGAGCTAAAATATCCAAAACTTCTCTGCAACAAACTAATACAGTTCCTAGTAGGAGGGATTATATTTAGACCTCTTTAGTTTTGCTTTTTTCCCTATAAGCCTGGGGAAATGATATTCGCATAATAGAGACTGAATGAGTGAAGATTAAAGTGCTCCTTTGAACTCTTTGGTAGTGCACCAGAGGGAAAATAGCTCCGTAGGGTTCATAGAACTATGAATACCCTCAGCTAGTAGTAAACATGACAGGTACTGAAAACTTTTAACTTCTTTCTGAGTTATTAAACTGTTACTGACTTGTCATGGTCAGGTCATCAATAAGTTAAATGCTGGTATCAGACTGGGGTCAGGATCAACAAGTGCCTATATAGCTCTAGTCCAATGGGAGAGTCTAGACCCGAGTCCACAGACACAGAAACACAAGTGTAAATTATGCAGCACCATCTAGATTAGAATGAATGAAGGTTAGAGAAGAAGGCACTGCAGAATATGAGTAAGGATGCGAATTGACTTCCAATTCATACAGAAGGGGCGTGGATCAAGACTCTGCTAATTTCTTTTCTTTTCTTTTCTTTTCTTTTCTTTTCTTTTCTTTACTTTTCTTTTTTTTTCTTTTTGCCATATGAGAATTTTTGTTTTTCAATGCCCTAGGCTTTTTCTGCTTTATAAAGGAGTCTTACCTACCAGTGATTTTATAAAATTAAGAAGGTCATATGTGTTAATAATTCAGAACATTGCCTCATACAAGGTAACTAATACCTGGGTTGTGTCAAAAAGAGCTTGGCAAGAGGTGGTGGCGGCAGCGGTAAGGTGCATGCTTAGCATTCATGAAGCTCTGCATTTGATCCCTGGCACTCCGTGAACTCCTAGCACTCCCCTATAATCTGAGCACTTAGGGGGTACAGACAGGAGGAGCAGTATTTCAGTACCACCCTTGGCTTCATATGGTGTTCTGGGCTCAATCTACCCTGCATGAGACCCTGTCTCAGATTATTTTTTTAAAAAAGGAAACAGAACACTAACAAGTGTTTTGAGGAGAGGTGATGATGAATCAGTTGTGTGTTAAAGGACTAGGCTTAGGATAAAAGAGGGAGGAGTCGCAAGCACTTCAGGCAGAAAATGAGTATGAGCAAGAGAAGGTGGGAATGAGGATGACACATGTGAGCAAGAGAGAGGCTGCTGAACAAGGTGGCGGAACAAGCTGGCAGCCACCAGAGATGAAATTGTACCATAAAATGGGTTCAGATGGTCAGCAGCCTTTTGAGCCAAAGGTGTTTTGACAGAGGATAACCCTCATTTGCTTCACTCTCTGTGCCTGCACTGGAGCATAAGTTTTGAGGGTCATGTTGTTAAGAACGAAGTACCCATCTATGTTAGGTTTTCACCTAAACTGTGTCACAATGTCTTGAAACTGTAACCAATGTCTGTATTGGCCCTTCTGTAAGTTAATGATCTTAAGTCAATACTCTTTTGAGAGTGTTTTACTTTGTTTTCTGTTGTACATGTTTGTGTATAGCCATTCCTCCATAAAAAAAGAACAAATACATGCTGGAAAAAGATAGCCAGTGAGTCCTCAGGGACTTTAGAATTAAAATCTCATGGAAGTACATTTTATAATTAAATCTTTTTTCATTTTAGAATTTAAAAATTGTAAGTTTTATTTCAAAAACCATACAAATAAAAAATAATCAAAATTACCCAGACACAAAGCCTATATGTCTCAATGAGCTCATCATACACAGTTAACACAGTGATTTGGGATGGAGGCTGTGTGGTTACACTGGATTTTGCTATTGAATATATAGCATGCAGTTATCCACTACCAAACCCAAACATTCCAGGAGATTTAGAGCTGGAGAAACACTTAGCTTTAATATTCTCTTTCATGACTCGTCTCCATCACCTGCATTTGGTCCTCCACTATCCCCTAATACTCTCAACTTTCTCAAACAAACATGTACATTTGTTTACACATATACATCAGCTATTGCCTAGATCCCACTTATGAGGGAGAATATGCAATTGCTTTTTCCTTCTGAGATTGCATGACCTTGATTAACATTATACATTCTAAGTCCATCCAGTTTTGTCTTCCATTATGGTATAAATGCTGACATCACTTACAGTATATTCTTTTAAGAAAATACTCTGAAATGCCAGGTTTTAATGGCAGAGTTAATTAAGATAGATATTGATTTAGACTATATCAAAACTTTGGTACAAGTTTGTAAATAAGAAAGTGTCTACTTTCAAGCACTTAAAACACCAATTTGGGGAACTTAGATGAGTACATAAAAACCATCAGTCAGTAATTTGAACTGTAGACTTGCCTGATATAACATATTATGGAAAAGAGGGAATTTTTCAAACTAGCAAATTTAATTTTATGTGAAATTAATTTTTTAGCTTTCTGCTTGATAGGTTCGTTTTCTCATGCTGAAGAGTCAGGAGAGACCTCTACTTCTTAACTTGACTATTGTGCTGTGAGGAAAAGGTTTTTTTTTTTTTTTTTCCGTTATGCCCTGTCCTTTAGAAATAGCTATTTGAGGAGTTTATAGGCTTTTCCAGATGTCTGATTGAAGTTGTCCGATTCTTATGTAGATTTTCTTCAACATAAAACATTTGGTTTGCAGAATTGTAGCTCACAGGAAAATGGCTGCCTAACAGAGGCAGCAGAATAATTATGATATCATTAGAAATATTTAAATATAAATAACATTCTATATCCGTCCTTGTCTTCTGTCTTGGTTTTGACAGGAGGAGCCAGTTTTGATGGGATTCCTGTGGCCCCGTAGATTTTTATCCTGTTATCCAATTTTCCGGTGCACTGCTCTCCTTCTGTCAAACTGACTGCCAGCCAGCCTCGGTTCTCCCGAGAGGAGAAACAAGGCTTTGTATTATAGTGGACAGAAGAAGGAGAACAAATAACCGATTTTCTCCCTCCAAGAGCTGTGCTCACTCGTTTAATAGAAAATTCCATTGTCTGAGAGTTGAAGAGAATGCGGAGAGGGATATGAGAATACTTGAGCTTTGCATGCAGCAGGACAACATAATGTTGCCGGCAGCTAAGACCCACAGCTGAACAGCATACAGATCGGGAGGCAGTGGTTCAGGATGCCCAGGGGCACAAGAGTTGCTGAGATGCTGTCCAAGCTGGTTTATGCTGAGCATTCCCTAGTACTGAGAAGTGTGGCTCACTGCCACATAAAGTGGAAAAGACATATAGTTGTAAGGAAAAGACAAGGCTCATTTTCCTTACAGCTGGGCATGTCATAGTGGATGCGTGTGTGTGTGTGTGTGTGTGTGTGTGTGTGTGTGTGTGTGTGTGTGTGTGTGTGTTTACTCATCTTGTAGTACTTAGAGCAAAAAAAACACATAGATAAGAGTACAGGAGCATAGATAAGAATACAGGAGCTTATGGACAAATAAGAAGTGGGGTGAGTGGCGAGCTTAGAATATAACAAAATAATTGCAAAATTCCAAAGAAAATTAAAACACACTGTCAGAATACCAAACTACAAAGGCTTTCTATACACTAGACAGCCAACAAAACAAAACAACCCATACTCTTCAGGCCATGCACACTTTTGAGTATGGTCTGGACTGGATTAGAGAAATAGAAACCTGTCAAGGAACCATTTGAGGTAACTGTAAAGTGTCCTATATTTGTGTGTACTGGGAAGAGTAAGATATCATTACAGGTCAGGAACTGGATTTGCCATATTTATGTCTGAATATATATATATATATATATATATATATAATATATATATGTGTGTGTGTGTGTGGTGTGTGTGGTGTGTGTGTGTGTGTGTCTCATAATTTTTGAAAAATGATTCATATAATATAAAAGGTACAAAATTCAGCAAACATTTTTCTTGTTATTTAAATGATAAGAAAATATGTGATTCACTATTAATGTTGAGAATGCATTTAGTATATGGTCAGAATTCTATAAGTGCAAATGCATCAGACAAGTTTTAAGTGTTATCCTGTACAGGCTATTCTCTAGGCTGTTAAAATTTACAGTTCCATTCTGCATGTAGCAAAAAGCCTTACTAACCAGGGTGTGGTTTTTCCCATAAGGGTGTGAGCACATAAAATACTGAGAATTAAGGCAAAAGAAACATCTTCTTCCCATTTTTCTGTGTAGTTGGCACTTTAAAGCAGAGGTTATATAACATTATGGGTTAGGGACATTCAGTTTTACCTTTGGTTCCAAAGAAAATAAAGGAGACCAATTTATCTTTCAACATCATGATGAAATTGCAATGCTTGTCTCAGTTCTGTCCTTGGGACCTACTTAGTTACTGCTTGAATGGGACAGGGTCAGTCTGTTTCTAAGCCATTGTGATCTATTCATAGATATATACATACTATTTGGAAGTATATTGAAATTTTCAAGTTACTTTTCTAATTTATAATAATTTGTAGCAATGTTTTCTAGGTTCAATGTATCTGAACTGATATTTTTTGTAAAGGATTAAATATCCACATCTCTGTGACTTACCTGTTAGGTTGTCTATATGTACAGTTGACAATGTGATGTTCTTATTTATTTGTGCATTGTGACTAAACCAAACTGGCTAATATATCACCTCTCATATTAATTTGTGTGTACATGAAAACATCTAAGAGCCCCTCTTAACAATTTTGTTACATATCACATATTAGTATTAACATAGTCACTGTGCCTATAGAGATAAACCCCCAAAAATTGTTCTGTGTAACTGAGATCTCATAACTTCTGGCTGATACCTCTGCCCCCTGCCCTCTCCCCTACTCCCTCAGCCCCCAATAGTCATAATTTCTTCTCTTTACTTTTACAAGATGAAATTTGACCTTGTTTATTTTCATACAAGCACATCTACACTGAAAGAGGCTGAACATCTGGCTATTAAAAATGGCTTGCAATTTCTACTGCTGTCAGAACTGTATGTTAGGCCAAGCTCTAGATAAGCAAAAGGAGTGCTAGTTTAGTATGGAAAAAATACACTGATATTCTACTCTTTGTTCTACAAAATTATCTGTTCATTATCTATATTTCATGAAAAAATAAGACATTAATAAGGTGAATAGAATGGAGTTATATTTCCTTAACTGCTTGTGGATGAAGAGGGAAGAGAAAAGAACCTAGACATTTCCCTTTCTATTGATGTGATTATTGCAAAAAGTCAAAGAACCACACACATAGGGATATTTTCTGACTTTGGTCACAGAGGCAAAGTTAACGTGGCAATTAGCATATTTTGATGCATCAAGGTTGCAATGGATGACAGTAGAATTCAGAAAGTGGTAATGAGGATTTTTCCAGGTTTTCACTGTAGTGAATGTAAAATTAGAACTTAAAAGCAGAAGAAACCACTGCCACATCTCTCTCTCTCTCTCTCTCTCTCTCTCTCTCTCTCTCTCTCTCTCTCTCTCTCTCTGTGTGTGTGTGTGTGTGTGTGTGTGTGTGTGTGTGTGTGTTGTGTGTGTGTGTTTGAGACCATAGATCCCCAGAAGGTTTGCTGGTTTCCTGCTGTGTCCTGCTTGTATCATTATGCTATTCACCTGCCCTGTTTTTCAATTCATGGTTTCTAATAACATTTTAACAGTGTCTGTGTAGCTGGCCCATATGGAGAATGTTGATTCTGTTGTTCTAATAAGAGTATGAAATGTAGTTTGTGGTTTTTTTTTTTGTGTGTGGGGGACTAAAAGAAACTCATTACAATTTCCTGTTCCTCTATGTGTTGCCAAAAACATCATTGCTGCCCAGGTCTGTGTTTTGCATCTATGACTACACTTTTATGTTTTCATATCATTGTGTTTTATAAATGCAGTAAATTTTGTTGTAAGAATTAAACTCCAGATAACTAAAACTATTCACTGCTACCAAAAGCAGACAGGAAAGCAAGCAGACTAATGTTTCTGGGAGAAAACAATTCTTACAAATGTGTAAGGGAAATCCATTTGTGTAGTTCTTTTGTAGCTGTCAAGGGGCATAAAGGGCTGGAGGCCTTCACTAGTCTCCAAGTGAAGGGTATAAAGGGATTGCTCACAAATTAGAAAGAAAGTGGAAAACATTTAACAGGCCATCTCCAAACTTAACTCCAAAGTTAACTTAAGAAGTTAACTTCTTAAGTTAAGATCCCAACAGTACCCTCAACATAGAATTCTGAAATGCCCAACACTAGACCTTATTCTAGACTCATTGAACAAAAACCTATGTGCACAGGGGAGGGCTTGAGGTTCAGTTTCTTCACTATTTGATCATCATGGTGATTCCAGATGTGTCACTAGGGGATGTTCTACAAAGTGCTGATGTGTTCAGAGCCAAACTGCTTTGTAGATACAGCCTGAATTATGAATTTATTCCATTCTACAATGTAAGTTGGACATCACTTTTTGGTGACCAGTTGGTGACAACCATGTGCAATGAACTAATTTTTGGTGAAAATGATAAAGTACATTTTAAGTACTATAGTAAACCTGGGGAAAGATCAACTCAGATGAGAACGTGCAATGGTTTAAGCACATATCAAAGGTTCCATATGACAAATACTTAGAACTATGTCCATGAGTGCTTATATGAGCTCAGCTTCAAAAACTTGATTTTTGTTTACTGGGCAGTCATTTTTTACATAGATGGCTGGGAAGATATCACTGGGGAATAGAACATATGTTTTCCTGTCCTCAAAATTCAAAACTGGCTGAATGAATTAAACTCAAACTTCTGCAAAAATTCACCTAAGGATAAGCATTTCTTATCACAGTGACAAGAATCGGAGAGGAATTTTGTCAACACCTGCAGTGGACAGTTTTAATCAGGGATATTTCCGTCTTGGCAATCGGAGTTACTCATCAGATCTGAGAACCAGCAAGGAAGTCATCACTGATACTTCTCTGTTATGTTCCTGACGGTGAATCTGATGGGGAGGGGGCAACTTTACTTCTTTAAGTGCCTTCCTTTCTTTTTTGATACCTTTCCTCTTCTCTTTTTCTTCCTTCCCTGTTTTCTCTCAATTATTTTATTATATACTTTATTCTTGGTTTTATTTCTGACTTTAAAAAATATTCTAAAGAAACACAAGATCGACATCTTGCCTTCTGTGTACAAAACTCCCTCTTGATGTGTTCTTAAGGACTTTCTTCCTGCTGCCATACAATTTTCAGAGTAATCACTTCCAGTTTTTATTTCATTTTCTCCTCCCTTAACATCCCTGCTTCTTCGTAAAAAGAGACCAGTTACCATGGGAACATATCACTGTTATGGGTGTGGTGACCACCTCGATATGTGTAGGATGCTTCAGATATGAGTGTGTGAAACTAACATTGTTCATTGTCCCTCTGGCACCCTTCACACTGTGATCTAGATGTGGTCTGCTTTGACTAAAGTGTCCCCATTGCCTAACACAGGTCTTACAGGCTTTAGAGCATTTCATCATAGGCACAATTATAAGAAGATACTAACTGTAGGCAGAGGCATGGAGATCTTCATGAGTTTGTAGCCAGCCTACTCCACAAGGTGAGTTCCAGGACAGCCAGGACTACTACACACAGAAACCTTGTCTCATAAAACAACAACAACAAAAAAAAAACAATCAATCAAAAACCAGATGAGGGAAATGTCCTTGCCTAGCACTGAAAACTTAACCAACTCCCCAGGGATAGTGAGTTCATGGGTCTTCCTGGAGAACCACATTCTAGCTAGTTGTCTTCATACCCGCAAGTAAGTGTAGTCCTTGTCCCTCATGAAGGGTATGTCTCTTTTCAACAGACACAGAGCATTACAGAAAAATACCACCAATCAAAATGAAGAGTTTTGGAACCCAGTGCCAATGGATATATATGCAAAGCAACTCCTGCAGCTATAGCTCAGAGATCATTTTGGAAGAGCGGTCAGAAATATTTTAAGAGCCAGAGGAATAGGGAGTTTGCTGTGAGACTGTCTCTAACCAACATGATTGCCTAAGCTTGAATTGAACAAGCATGACAACAACAGACATTTTAACATGTATGTGGGGGTTGGTTGAGCCCAGGAAGCCTCAGCCCTTTGCAACTATACAAAGAACTGTAGGTTACCAAAGCAGGAGAGATAGTCTTCCTCAGAGAGGAGCATACCAATTGGTTATCCAATGCCAAATGGTCAGGCCTGAAAAGATACTTTTAAGTAACATTATACAGACTGAACAAATTGTATTTATGTGTTTAGGAATATATATATATATATTATATATATATAATATATATATATATGTGTGTGTGTGTGTGTGTGTGTGTATTATTTATATAATTGTATATGTATATATAAACAATTAATGAAGAAGTCATGAATTTAATAGAATAAGAAAGGATACAAGGAGGGTCTTGGAGGGAGGAAAAGGAACTGTGATATAATCTTAAAATAATAAAATAAAAGTTAAAGATAATAATAACAAATAAATGTTCAAAATTAAGTTTGGGGCTGGGAATTTTCAGACTTGCAACATCATCTGCCCTCAGAATAGTGGAAGCAAAAAACTGCAGCCTGTCTTCTGTCTTCAGCAATTATTGAAGTTGAAGTCTTGTTGGTGCCCTGTGTGAAAAGAGCAGGAAAGTGGCTGCCACCCTCCCTTGTAGATGAGCAGAGGTGGCAGGCACTGGGTAGCGAGTGTGGCTCAGGCACAGAAGCCATGCCTGACTCTTTGGAGGAGCCCACAGCACGCTGCAGAAAGCCCCCACTCAGCTTTTCTTTTCTGCCCGGAGCACCTCGATTCTAAACAGGGTATTGCTGGCATTCCTGTGAACAAAAGTAATTTACTTTAGTCAAGCAATATATAATGATTTTCTTATAGTATGTACCTTTAAGGGAACCTGCCTTGCATAGGAATCACTTAAATTGTTGCTTTCTGAAATAATTTTAAGTTGGCAGTAGAAGGAAAATTAAGATAAATGAAGTTCTATGTCTGAACGAGAAATGGCTTGATTTAAAATTTGTGTAAGGTTTGTGTTTAAATGAATCAAAGCATGTCAGTTTCAAATGAGTATTTCCTCTCTTCTTATTGCTCAAGTGTATCCTCATCTATGATTTGTAAATATTTTTAAAAATTATTTTTTAAAATTATTTAATTATCTTTATCCACATGTCTATTTATGCATGTGTTTGAATGTCTGCCACACATGTGCATGCTCTCAGAGGCCAGAAGAGGGCTTCAGATCTACTGGACCTGCTAGATGTGGTGCTGAGAACTGAACACAGGTCCTCTGCATGAGCAGCAAGTGCTCTTAACTACAGAGCCATCCCTCCAGTTCCGACTCTGACTAGTTTTTTTTTTTTTAACTATGTACATGTAGAATTTAAATACATTAAAACATTAGATTAAATACATTAGATTATACATTTAAATATATTAGATTATATATACATATATATGTGTGTATATATGTATGTATATGTACACAAACATGAGTGTTTTCTTTCCATGTGAATGTAAACTTTATGCATGGCCTATAGATGGTAATGAGCATCCTTTCTGGGTCCTGGAAACCAAACCAGGGTCCTCTGCAAGAACAGTAAGTACTCTTGACTACTGAGCCATCTCTCCATCTACCACTAATAATTAATCATATTTTCTAAAATTACCTACTACTGGTGTAACTAGACTACTTACTTATATTATTCATAGATTGTCAGTCTCTGCAATTCTACATAAACAAACTTTTAAGACATTTCTTTTTTCCTTTTCTCTTCCCTTTATCCATGCCTTCCTTTATGTTTCTAACCTTCATAACTCAGGATACCTTCCTAGTAATATGGTTAAAACTCTATTACAGAGCTTTCCACTGGTAAGAAATGAAGACCACTTCTAGATCCTTTTGATTGTGATCACTTTTTGAAATCTTCCAGGAGTTATCAACTGACAGATGTGTGCCCCTTACTCTTTGCTGAAGAGATACCTGAGAGGAGAGGGCATTACTGCCCTGTCCCTTCCTCAACACCTGCTCCCTGTAGAAGCCTGTCTATAGCACCAGGAAATTTTAATGTCCCCAAATATGAATATACATCCCTCAATTCCACTCGATTGCTTTGTTCTTCAGAATATGCAAAATTTTTCTTGGTTCCAAATATCCTATTATTTAATGAAAATAATCTTAATACAGTGTAGGTTTTGTTGCTTTTTAATAAAACCACAGTTTGAGTAGAATTCTATTGAGGAGAAGCACTATAGACTTTGAAGATGTGGTGGCTTATAAGGGCCTTCATCTGTGAGATTCCACGGGTCTAACTGCCCTGTCCTACCCTGAAAACAGATTTTTTTTTTTCTGAATCACTTGATTAGTTTAGTACAAAAAAGATTTGGTAGATGGTTTTCTCCAAACATCGTCACTCCTCTAAACACATGGTGCCTGGAGACTAGTATCAAAAATGTATTATTTGGTGCATCTATGTGTGTGGACTCAGCACTCAAAAGCTGAGTGATGAGTTTCTTCTCTTTGAAAGAACTTGAAGTATGGCTACAGCCCAGATGCCCCCAGTTCTCTCTATGTGGGAATGCAAGTTGTAGACAGAGGACAAAAGAGGTATCAGACCAAGAAAGAGTAAAATTGAGCTAAAAAATTAACAAAGCCTTGGACCACCCAGTAAGAATATCATCCATCAGACCATTGAGCTACATGGGGCTGGCTTTTATATCTACCTACATATGGCCCAGGTATAGGATGTAGACTGTCCCAGGAAGGGTGAGGCATGATCAAGGTGGTTGAACCAGAAGCTGCAGGAAGTATCTGAGCTTCCTGTGGCTGATGGAAGGGAGGGGACAGAGCTTTCCATATCTACCAAATGTCTTACTACTCTTAGGTCTATACATTTACCTCTTTGCAAATGGCTAGACTTCACGTTGTGGGTTTCTTTGTATTTTATTAACTCTTCTTACTGAATTTATTACTTTTACCATATGAACAACACATAGTGATTGACAATAGAGGCTTCCCACAACTTCTCTGCCCCCATCTCTCAGATCTCTCAAAGCTGTTTAGCCCAGGGTATATCCCTTAATCGATGCAATCATCAGCCTCCTCATTTGTGACTTGTTGAATGATTAAAAGGAGAATCTGTGTAAGTTCATTGGCTCATTATCTGGAATATTGTTTAGAGCTGGTATGTGTTGTTAATGACAGATGTTTTTTGTCACCATTATGCTGTACCCTCACTTGATGGAGAACTTAAAGGCTGAACATTTTCTAGATGCACCAGTCAGTATCAGCAGAAGACACCAACTCTTAGATATATCTGCCTGTTAGGTACTATGACAGCAGAACAAATGCTATGTTAAAATAATTAAATAAGTGCAAGGCAAGGGGTGAGGGAAAACACCATCTGGCAGCACTCTGCAAGTCATTTAGGAGTGAGCTGGAGGATAATGAAGGCCATTGCATTCTGGTCATGGATGGGTCCTTCTGCTTGGCTGGTGTTTCAGCCTGGATTCGAATAAAAATAGTCCACGCATCCTTTACTGCAGCTCAGTAAATACAGACTGTGTGAATAAAGATAGAAGGATGTGCAAGAAAGTCTTGTGGGAGATTTGCCACAATTATTTTGTTTCTTAATGCGCCCATGGATTCCTGTATAATCAGCCGCTTAATCTGAATAGACAAGCGTTTGCTTTTGGCTCTTTCTAAGTTTTTACAGTAGTTTCCAGGCAGGTCTGATCATATGAAATACCTAACAGCATCATGAAACAGTCTTTAGATGGAACCCAATACAGAACATTGCACAGCACTGTGTGTTTGACTCACAAAGGCACCAAGTTGGGTTTGGCCACTTCATATATTATGAAGGCATTGAATGTTCCCAAGTGTTGGGCCTTCTCCAGCAAAATGGTGAGGCCAATGCAGCTTGTAGTACATTTATGAGAATGGACGCAAGATGAGTATAATATATTTTCCTAAAATGCCTGTAGTCAGGTATGGGAGCACACACCTATAATCTTAGCATTCTAGAAGCAAAGACAGGAGGATTGGCATGAATTCAAGGGCAGCCTGACCACAGAGTGGACAGTGGGAGAACTACAGAGCGATACCCTGTCTTCAAAAACAAAATTGTTTGTAAATAGGAGTTTATCCAGAGTAAATGGAATAAGCAGCTCTTTAATGGCATGTTCATGCTATGAATTTAAAACTAAACTTAAAATATTAGCAATAAAAGACCACTTGACTAACAATCCCTACCATGTAAACTTACTTAAATTTGGGGACTCTGCTTGAGGAAATTATTTAAATTTTAGTATAACAATTCTCCCCCACCCACTTCCTCATTTTATGTTTTGAGACAAGGTTTTCATATATCTCATGTTGCCCAGGTAGGCTTCAAACTTGCTGTGTGGCAGAATGCTGGGGATACAAGGCATGTGCCCACACCCAGTCTCAGTTTTCTTATCTTTGAAATGGCATAAGATACTGACTGTATAGGTAGTTACAAAGATGTAATGTAACAGTCCCCAGGGTGTGTAGTCCCTGAACAGTGCAATTATCTGGCTGTTATAGTTTTTCTGTCACAAGAGCAAAGAAGATCCACTTTGGGGGGAGAGAGGGGCTAGACTGTTCACATCAATTTAGGCAATTCTGGAATGTTTTGCTAATATTTCTACATTAATTGTTGGACTTTATGGGTGATGCTAACTCATCTGGCATACTGGGGAGATGGCAGTGACAGAAACCTGAAGGAAAAGGAACTCAGTCTTTGAGAAACTGAACGGTAGCTGTGTATTCTAGGATTCTTTCTTGAAAAATATCTCTAGTGATTTTATTTCACTTTTTGAAAAGCAGAGATTAAAAAGATCTATAGAAAATGAGGAAAATGCATGTAGAGGTGGATGGTGTGAACCTGAGGTCTCCTTCTGCTACAACCAACCATCTACGGTCATTGGATGCTTAATGTCACTGTCCCGTACCCAGGAGATAGATGGGCAAGATTAGTGTTTTCTAAACCTGGACACATATTAAAGCCATCCAGATATTTAGTAATATATAACAGCTGTCTCTACCAGGTTCATCTTAGAGAAATTGAATTATTAGATCTTGGGGACAGGATTTTCAGGCTCACTATCATTGGAGTATGTCTTGTGTATAAACACCTACCTGTCTAGTGGTCACTAGGTGTCTCCCAGCACCAAAGCCTTGTGTATTGGCACATCTTTCTTATTACAGTCACATACACAAAGGTATTTGTCCCAGTAAAAAAAAAAATATGAACTTTTGTATTTAGAGAAGGTAAGAGAAAATGACTTATGCTATTATCTCTGGGTAAAAGCAACCAGTTTTTTGAAACCTTATACTAAAGTGTGAGTCATTCTTGTCCTTTGGTGAATGCTCTACTAATGTTATAACTTTGTGTTGGGTTCAGCTGTTCTCCCACTCAATCTCTCTCTTTTCTGGTGTGAAAAGTTCTACCTCTGTTGAGCTTCAGATGCAACGAATACATAGTACATGGAAGGCCTCATCTCTGCCTAGAAGCTAGAAGTAAAGGAACACGAGAGAGCTCTTTTTCTAGATAGGATTTGTCTCATGCATTGATCATGACACACAACATCAGCCTGAACAAAATAATTTTTCTTCATGATAGGAATATTCAGTGATTAAAAAGCCCATTCTTTCCATTTGTATCATTAACATGATGGAAGGAGCATATGGCTTGGATTAGGGAAGCGACTGTTAACTCTGAGGCTGCATGTGTAAGAGACATTAATTAGGACTGTGAGTACCTCAAGTACTTGACTTAGAAAACAAACTGGTTGAGGAAGCATCACGGCTTGCAGATGCTTTCCTTTCTTCGTTATGTTGCTGGATAAAGCAGCTGTATGTGTGTAAGGCTAAACATACCTGACGAACCCCATGGTTCTCATGCTTCACTTCATTTGTGATTGAAATAAGTTGCCATGACCTTCACATGGTAAAAATGTCTCTGCCAGGAGTGTAGAACAGGTGAGGTGAGTCTGGGAATCCTGTGTAAGGTCACGATCCTAGCCAAGACCGACTCAGGGCCTTGCCTTTGCATAATTGCCACTTCATTGGATACCTAATCCAGTGCCTATGTGCTGTGCCCATACCCAGAGTTCTGTGCCAGGGTGTGCCTGAGTGGGGAGACCAGGCACATGTGCTGCCTTGTGCTTGGACTGATTCCTGCTGCTTCCTTTGATCAGTGGCCGATGAAACCTCTCTTGGGCTTTGGGAAGCTGATAAAAGCCATGTGTTTGGGCTAACTCTTTGGAACTTGAGTTTTGGCAGTATCCAACTGTTAATATCCAACTGTTAATACATTTTAAAGCACATGCACAGGGCCTTGGTTTCATGGAGTTATCGAGAAAATGCTGGCTGGGGCAGCTGACATATGGGTTTTGTCGAACTCTCGAAAGCATACACTGCATCACTTACATGAGGAGAGATGTAATGACTCCCTGGGGACAAATAAACATTTCCTGTGAAGTCCCCACTTGCTTAATTGCCTGCCTTGAAATTTAAAGTCCTTGCTACCTTAGTGAACTCATTGTAATAAAACTAAAAGTTTCCAGCTCTTTTATTGCTTCTTTCATAAGAAGGAAACTACCAAAGAGAAATTGAAGAGATATTCAACCAGTTGTTAAGACAATATTTGTGGGGTGCTACCGAAAGGTGGACAAGTGGGGAACTCAACCAGGGTAAGAGTGAATTTCTGGAGACAGACATTCTGCCTTTGAGCTCTAACTCTATCATCCCAACTCTTGGAAACTTCAGATAAGCTACTAAACACTCTGTGCCCTGATTTCTCTGTATGTAAAATGTGTATAAAGATGGACCAGATGAGTTGGTTAATATTTGTAAAGAGTATTTAATAAATGCTACTGTAGCAGCAAAGACAATACAATATCTTAGAATAAACCTAACCAAAGAGGTGAATGGCCTCTACAATAAAAATTCAATTCCCTGAAGAAAAAGATAGAAATTAAATGGAAAGGCATCTCATGTTCATAGATTGGTAGAATTAATATTATGAAAACAACTATGCTATAAAAAGAAATATACAGATTCATTGCCAATCAAAATGCCCAAAGCATTCCTCACAGAAAGAGGGAAAAGAAACAACAACAACAAAACCCCCAAAATCTAAAATCCACAAGGAACCAGTAAAGACCCCAGATAGCCAAAGAAATCCAAGCAAAATAAATAAATAAATAAATAAAACAGGAGATAATACTATTCAAGACTTCAAGATATATAGTAGGACTATAATAATAAAAACAATATGGTACTAGCACAGAACGGGATGTGTAGACTAATGCGAAAATAGGAGACCAAAATATGATATTTGACAAAGAGGAAAAACATCTATGCTGGAGAAAAGACAGTCTTTTCAATTAATGATGCTGAGAAAATTGGATCTCCATGTATTGAAGAATAAAATTAGACATATATAAAAATTAGATCTAAATGGACCAAGGATCAGATATCAACTTGAAACATGAGACACTAAGACTGCTAGAAGAAAATGTAGGTAGTGTCCTACAAAATGTAGGTGTAGGAAAAGACTTCCTGAATAGGACTCCATTTGCCCAGGAACTGAGGTCAGCATTGACAAATGGGACTTGTGAAACTAAAAACTTTCCACATAGCTAAATAAACAACTGAGTATAGAAAAAGCCCACAGAATGGGAAAGAATCTTTGCCAGCTACACACCCAACAGAGGATTAATTTCCAGAATATACAAAACGTCTTCAAAAAGCAAGTCAAAGAAACAAATGACCCAATTAAAAAATCAACTAGGGTTCTAAACAAAGAGTTCCCAAAAGAAAAAAAAAAGCTAAGAAATGCCTTTAAACTTGTTCATCATCGTTATCAATTAGGGAAATGCAAATTAAAACAACATTGAGATTTCATCTCACCCAAACCATAATGGCTAAGATCAACAAAACAACTGACAACAAATGTTGGTGAGGTTGTAGAGAAAGAAGAATTCATATTCACTGCTGGTAGGTATGTAAATTGCTAAATAATCTCTACTCTGGAGATTGATATAGGGGATCCTCAAAAAGTTAAAAATTAATCTACCATCTATGCCCAAAGAATTCAATGTCCTACTCCACAGTTGCTTGCTCAGCAATGTTCATAGCTGCTTACCTTATTTACAATGACCAAGAAATGGGAAACATCCTAAATGTCCTTAAAAGGATGAATGGACAATGAAAATGTGATGAACATATAATGAACTACTATTCATTTGTAGAGAAAAAATGAAATCATGAAATTTGTTGGTGAATGGATGGACCTAGAAAAGAATATATTAAATGAGGTAATCCTGACTCAGGAAGACAAACTCTGGCTAGACTCTCTCACCTGCAGTTCCTAGCTCCAAATTCTCAGATATATGTCACTACCTCATCAAAGAAGCCTCTCTTTACAACAAATGAAGATGATCCCAGAAAACTACAACTGTACACCATGCAGAGATCAATGGGGAGCCCATCTCCAGTGATATAGTTACATCATGGCTCCCATGTCTATAGCTCAGATAATACACAAAAGGATTGGAAAGATAGTAAGAGCCAGAATACCAGGAAGCCTGCTGTGAAACAGTCTCTCTAAAAATGGATGCATACACAAGATCAGAATAATGGCAGTATCAATGCACATGATAATGTGGAAGGGGAAATATTCCCAGGGTCACACCTCTAGACAAAGAACTATGAGCAAGGAATGACTGTTGGAAGGAGAATTAGTCTTCTCCAAAGGATGAGGCCACTTATTAGTTGCCCAATGTAGATGGCCATTCCTGAAGCCATATATACATAAATAACAAAAATGAAGTCTGTAGGTTGTATTTACTCTCTCTCTCTCTCTCTCTCTCTCTCTCTCTCTCTCTCTCTCTCTCTCTCTCTCTGTGTGTGTGTGTGTGTGTGTGTGTGTGTGTGTCCGTCCGTCCGTCCGTCCGTCCGTCCGTCCGTCTGTCTGCCTGTCTCTCTCCCATGTACAATCACTCCCAGACACATGTGCACACACATAACAATAATATCTGAAGAGAAAATATGAGAATTGGTGTGTAGATATGGGAGGGGTTTGAGGAAAAGCACTTGGGAATGGCTAGGAGAAGGAAGGGCAAGGGGCAAAGTGATGCAGTTCCATTTCAATAAAACTATGTTTGAAAAGACAAATGTTACTGTTTGTTTAGCAGGGTGACAAGCTGGTATCGTTCTCTAGAACCAGGGCAGAATTGTGAGTCTAGACTAGTATTTTTCTTTTAATTCAGAGGTCGGTGATGCTTCTTGATGCAAAAAAAAAAAAAATCACAAAGACCATTGCTAAAATGCTTTTGACCCCACATAGACTGCAGGATCACCAAGTGGTATGTATAGTTACCCATCTTATCAGTCCAAAGTTAACCCCAAGATAATTAACTCCATGATACAGGTTGACTGTTCTTTTTAGTATTCACAAATAACAATAAGAAATGTTATTGCCTGGGGAGTGGTGGGTGGATGGGGTGGGGGGTAGGTTGGAGGTGGGGGAGAAGGAATGGGGGTAAGGGGAGGGAGAGGGAGAGGGAGAGGGGAATTACATGTAAAACAAGCCTGTTCCCTAACTTGAATTAATAATAATAAAAAGAGAGGAAAAAAAAGAAATGTTATTGAAATATAATGAATTCTTAAGACTGTGTTACTCAAGTTTCTCAGATAGCCATTTATTAAAAGCAAAACAAAAACTTACTTTATTGTTGATATACTCTGCTTAGGTCTAGGAAGCATTTAAGCCTACTGAAAAGCACTTCAAACAATAGGAGTAAGGACATATATCACCTTGTGACTTTCAGTATTTTGGCATAAACGTTTCCTTTAAACAGTTTTTTGATTGACACAACAATCCAGTAGAAACCAATAAGAAACTGTCACGAAAAAGTCACTTGATAGTGAGTATAGGACTAAATGTTCACATCATTAGTTAAGTTTTAAACTGTAAGGTGATAGAAGATGCTTGGTTTTTCATAATTCTTGACACCTTGTGAGAGGCTCTGATGACCCCACCCAGTCTTCAGTTCCTCTAATGTGTTTGTGGTTATATTTTTCATTACTAAATTGAGTCCTGAGGTAAAACATGGAGGATGTGGGTGCTAATGGATTTGTTTTCCTTCCTGCACAGTAGGACTTCAGTAAACATTGGTGATAGTCATTCTTTTTCATATATATAATAATATTTTTTGAGAAAACTAGACTGCAGGAGATTCGGTGATGGTGATGCCTTTCAATTTCAATACAATGCCTAGCAATGTAAACAAGATATTATTTACTTCAGGGTCTGTCCATCATCTATGAATTAGAGTCATCTTAATTTGGTATTTACCTTGCTAAGTTACATGAGAGATCCTAAATATCAGCACAATTTTGTAGGTCATTGCTGCTCTTCAGAATAATTTCCTTCAATTCTTCAAACTTTACAGCACTGACATTGAACCATATCTGGTAATTGGGCTTTTCATTTTATTTTATAAAACTTGATTGTTATAGTCTCACTATGCCTCTCTGGGCATTTATATGGTCTTCTAAGCAGGTACCTATACAAGATAGATACACCTAATTTATTGAAAAGGACACATTTTTAGTAAATTTAAAACAGTTTCTTACTTATTTTGTATGTATGTAAGAGTGCATATGATAGTGTGCATAAGAATTGGACAAGGACTCATGGAGGTCCTCCCTGTCTGGGCAAGTCCACTCTATGCCACATACCTAGGAACACCTGATTTTTGACAAAGAAGCTAAATTTATACAATGGAAAAAAGAAAGCATCTTCAACAAATGGTGCTGGCATAACTGGATGCTGACATGTAGAAGACTGCACATAGATGCATATCTATCGGCATGCACAAAACTTAAGTCCAAATGGATCAAAGACCTCAACTTAATCCATCCAGCCTACATTCCACATCACTAAAGGAACTAGGAAACAAGGAGGACCCCAAGAGAAGAATGTATGGTCTCCTGGAGAAGGGGAAGGGGACAACGGGATCTCCTGAGATAATTGGGAGCATGGGGTTAGGGGAGAGAGAGTAGGAAGAAAGAGAGATGGAGAGGAGGAAATGGGGGAGCAGGAAGGTTTAATCAGGGGAAAAATAGAGGACAGTAGGATGAGAGATACCATATTAGAGGGAGCCATTATTGGATCCAGGAGAGATTTGGCACTAGGGAGATTTCCAGAGATCTACAAGGATGACACCAACTGGCAATCTAAGCAGTAGTGGAGAGGCTACCCTAAATGTCCTTTCCCTATAATGAGACTGATGACTACTTTATATGCCATCCTAGAGCCTTCATCCAGTGGCTGATGGAAGCAGAAGCAGACACCCACAGCTAAACACTGAACTGACTCTGGAACCCAGTTGCAGAAATGGAGGAGTGATGAGCAAAGAGGTCAAGACCAGGCTGGTGAAACCCACAAAATCAGCTGACCTGAACAAGGGGGATCCCATGGACCCCAGACTAATGTCTGGGAGACCAGCATGGGACTGATCCAGACCCCTGACAGTGGATGTCAGTGAGGAGGCCTTGACACTTTATGGGGCCTCTGGTAGTAGATTAGTATTTATCCCTGGCTTAAGAAAGGACTTTAGGAGTTCATTCCACCTGGAGGGATGCTCTTTCAGCCTGGACACATGGAGGAGGGCCTAGGCCCTGCCCAGTATGATATGACAAACTTTGGAGATCCCCTATGGAGGGCGTTACCCTCCCTGGGGAGCAGAGGGGGATAGGTTGGGGAGTTGGCTGGGGTTGGGGGAGGAGGGGAGGGAGAGGGAGCAGGGATTGGCATGTGAAGCAGGCTTGTTTCTAATTTGAACTAATGAAAAATAGAAGCAAGAAAAAAAAAGAATTGGACAAGGTTAGCAGCTAATCAAGATCCTGGGAGAGAAAGAACCACAAATTTCCGGGAACTGAAGATGACTTTGTGTCTTTGTGTGTGTGTATGTGTGTGTGTGTGTGTGTGTGTGTGTGTGTGTGAGAGAGAGAGAGAGAGAGAGAGAGAGAGAGAGAGAGAGAGAGAGAGAGAGAATGCTTAGGTGTGGCAGCAGAGGTGAAGAGATAGCAGTTTCCAGTAGGCATTGTTAGGATGGAGAAGGCTCTGTATATGGTTGTCAGGAGTAGAGTTTGTAGAAGGCTGCCAGGTGTGCTCAGGTGAGTGCTGTGGAATATTAACTGAAAATGTGTTACATTTGTTTATGCTGGGGCATATTTATTTAATGATACAAAGATGTGTTGCATTCTTTTAACTCTGTAAAGCTGTGTTACTTTACCTGCCCAAAACATCTGATTGGTTTAATAAAGAACTGGAGGTAAACAGGAGAGAGAAATAGGAGGGGCTGGTGGACAGAGAGAATAAATAGGAGGAGAAATCTAGAGGAGGAGTGAGAAAAGAAGAAGATGCCAGGGTCCAACCACACAGCCACATAGCCACACAGCCACACAACCAGCCTCAGAATAAGAAGGAAAGAAAGACATATAGATTAAAAAAGGTAAAAAGCCCAGAGGCAAAATGTAGTTAAAGAGAAATGGGATAATATAAGTTAGAAAATCCAGCTAGAAACAAGCCAAGCTACCACTGGGCATTCATAAGTAAAATTAAGTCTCCGTATTTAGGGGGTTGGGTAGTGCACCTCCAAAGAGTCAAAAAAAAAAAAAAAAACCTAAACAAAACTAACTACAGGTGAGTCACAAAGTAGCATTGTTTATGGATGGTCTCAGTATCCATTGAATCACAAAGTAAATCCTTTTCAGTTCTTAGTACATAGTTCTCAGTGATAGCATTACCAGATCATATATGCCAGAACTTGCAGCTTTTCTTTGTGTTTCCTCATATAACTTGATATAGTTATTTTTTCACTCTAAATATTAAAAGGTGAAGTTTGTGCCAATTTTTCTTATTCATTTTTATAGCTTTAGCTAAAGAGAAGTTTTAACTTACCTCCATATATAAACATTTAAAATGGACAGAAAATAGTACCACTATTTCCAATATTGGAATTGAAAAATTAGTTTGAAGTTGATGCTTTTAAATGTTTTTATCGAAGCTAAAATCACTGTCTTCTAACCATCCTGAGTGAGGTAACCCAGTCACAAAAAGACAAACATGGTATGTACTCACTCATATATGGATTTTACACATAGAACAAAAGATCATCAGCCTCCAGAGAAGCTAGGAAACAAGGAGGACCCTAAGAGAGACATACATGTTCCCCCCAAGAAGGGGAAAGGGACAAGATCTCCTGAACTAATTGGAAGCATGGGGGAGGGGAGAAGGAGTTGGAAAAGAAGAAGGGAAGAAGAGGAGGACATGAGGAAGCAGGAAGATTGACTCTGGAAGAATAGAGGAGAGCAAGAAAAGAGATACCATAATAGAGGAAGCCATTATAGGTTTAAAGAGAAATCTGGCACTAGAGAAATGTCTAGAGATCTACAAGGATGACCCCAGCTAACAACCTAAGCAATAGTGGAGAGGCTACCTTAAATGCCTTTCTCTGATAATGAGATTGATGACTACCTTATATGCCATCCTAGAGCCTTCATCCAGTAGCAGAAGCAGACACCAACAACTAAACACTGAGCCAAATTCCTGGAATCCAGTTGCAGAGAGGAGTGATAAGCAGAGAGATCAAAACCAGGATGGAGAAAACCACAGAAACAGCTGACCTAAAGGGAGAGCTCATGGACCCCAGACTGATAGCTGGGAAACCATCAAAGGACTGATCCAGACCCTCTAAATGTCGATGTCACTTAGTAGGCCTGGGCAATTTCTGAGGCCTCTGGTAGTGGATCAGTACTTATCCTTAGTATACTAATGGAACTTTGGGAGCCCATTCCACATAGAGAGATACTCTCTCAGCCTAGACACATAGGGGAGGGCCTTTCCCCCGCTCCAAATGATATGAGACTTTAAAGATCCCCCCCCATGAAGCCTCACCCTTCCTGGGGAGCAGATAGGGGATGGGATAGGGGGTTGTGTGGGGTAGAGGAGGAGGGAAGAGAGAAAGGGAACTGGGATTGACATGAAAAACAAGCTTGTTTCTAATTTAAATTAAAAAAGAAAGAAAATCACTGTCTTCTAATTAACTGTCAAATAGAAACACTATTGCAGTTAGTTTTTGTGAAAGTTGAAACTGATGCAACTTTTATCAGTAAAGTTACGCCTGTGCTTGCAGACATTGCTCTTTGAATAGAGAGAATAGTTTAAAATGCTTATTATAAGCCGCTTAACCACTGAGCCCAAATCATGAAAATGTGGCTTTTGAGTACTTATAAAACCTTGAAAAGTTTGTTGTGCAAACAGAACTTTTTTCTGTCAAATAGTGTAAATAACCCACAGTTTTTTTACTTCCTTCCTTTTTGCTACTCCGTTATGATTCTTGAGACCCTGCAACTTCTAGAAAATTAAAATTTCTTTCTTATAGTCTATATCTTGGGTGCACTGTATCTGGTGAGGCCTTTCTTGGTATTTCATCCTGTGGATTTCATCAGGAGGCAGAAGGACTAGAGAGAATATGGACAGGGAGCTGAACTGACCCGTTTTTAAGGAACCCACTTGCCATAATAAGTAACCCATTGTCATGAGAGCAGAGCCCTCCTCACAGGCCACTCCCCTCAATACAGCAGCCCTGGGATTAGATTCCTAGCACACAGCTTTAGGGGACCCTGTCAAACCATAGTATTATCATCTCACATTCTAATTTAAAATAAAAATGATAATTTAGGATCATTCTGGTTATATTTCTGGGAATAAAGTGATAAGAATACTATTTTTGAGGATTTATGCAATATAGGGCCAAGACAACTAAGAGAATTTTAAAGTTTATTTATGCCAATAAAAATGAATTATGTCATTGTACCCACTAATAGGTTAGAATTGTGCCTGTGAGCCTGTTCTCACAAAATCAGAAAACGTCTACATAAAATGATTTCATCAACAGCATTTGGCTTTGAAAAGTGTAGAATGACCACATACTCGATAGCTGCCTTTTACCAAGAGTCTTTCTTTAATAATCCCAGACATTGAAACATCCAGACTCATTTGTGTTTTCTTTTTCCTCTGAGTCTTAGTTTAGTTTTCATTTTTACATCTTTGGGCTTCAAAAGACATCCCATTATCTTAAAGTGTCCTTTTGTGAGTGAATGGAGATCATCAAGGAAGTCAGTGATTTCACCACATCATTCTGAGGACTAATTTATTATTATTATTATATTGCTAATGCTCCAAATCATCAAAGGACACTTCTGCTGCCATGAACCTGATAAACTCAAACAACCAGTCTTGCCTGGGAATGATGAAAACTTGTTCTGCTGGGAAAGGCCATTCAGTCATCACCACGGTCTGATGTGCCCCACATATCCAGGGAGAGGCCATGACACCAGATACTGATCTGTGTTTAATTAGTCTGGAAGCATCTTGAAATACAGTATCATTTAGTAAGTTATTTGTGTTAAGTGAAGTTCATATCATAGTGATTAGTATAACTTGTTACTTAAGTGTTAAGGAGAGTGGGAGTCTGATTCTCATTGGCACTGGATGGTAGTAATTTAAAGGACTAAGACGTTCTTGTTTTGTACCCATTAAGCTCTGGGGAAATGTAACTTGACCTGGTGCACTAGGGTTTAGATTTTCAAGGTCAGAAGTCTGGGCTTTATATTACTGAAGGGGAGAAATAAATACCCCTTGAACTCATTGCACAGTGCTGTCCACCATCTAAGTGAGGTTGCATACTAGCTTCAGATTGGGCTTTGGAATGTGTGTGTCTTGCTACAGAGGTAAGCAAACCCAGGCTCCAATGGAAAGCATTTGTTGTATCTTTCCCCTTAATTTTTTAATGCAGGTCTTCGATAGTCCTAGGTTTTTGTTTTTAAATTGCCAGGCACCTTACAGGTCATTAACAGTCAAGCACCAGGCATCCTCAACAACCCATTTCCATATGAAGGTTTGCTCCAGTTTCAGGAGGTCTGTGGAGCCAAGAAGCACTGAATGATGCCACAGGGCAGGTGCTTCTCCCAAGGCCTGCTGGTTATCTAATGTTCCCTGTTGCTTAGAATAGAGAAGCCTAAGTGCTGTTGCTTCAGGTAGCAATTCCCATGGGTTTCTGCTTTATGTGGAATTTGTGGCGTGGCACATTAGCATTAACAGCTTTGCACAACTCTTTTTATAAAGAGAATGATTATCCTTTGAGATGTCAGTGGGCTCACAAGACCAGTCAGATGTTTCCAGTCATAACGATATGGAAAGCTGTGCTTTAGAATCTAACCTTGCTACAGTCAGACAGATTATGAGATTGTGATCGGTTTGCTGTCCTTGCTCATGCTCTTTAACATTATGACACCTTTGGCTGGAGCAGACATGTGATCAAACATTAATCTGAATGCATCTGTGAAAGTATTTTTGGAGAGGTTAACATTTCAATGGTAGGATTTAGAGTGGGTTGTCCTCCCTTGCAGTCAGGCCCTTTTTCCATCAGTTGAAGCTCTGAAAACTGATCTCTCTAAGCAAGAAGGATTGCCTCTGATCTACTGCCTGTGACCTCAGAATGTAGTTCTTCCATAGTCTCCGGCCTGCTTACCTTTACCAAGGACTATATTTGACAAACATTTGTGAATCAATTCTTTTTTAATAACCCTTCCCAAACACACAGCCTCATGTGCATCCTGATGATGGTAGTTGTCTGGAGTATATTGTCCTTTTCCTATTATCTGGAGTATATTCTTGTCCTTTGTCCATTTTCTGGAGTATATTCTTATCCTTTGCCTAAGCATACACTTAAAATTTTTCATACTCCATGAGAAGAAACAAAAATGATCAATTAAATCAATTATTAAAGTATGTAATGAGCACACACCTTTAATCCCAACACTCAGGAGGCAGAGGCAAGTGGATCTCTGTGAGTTTGAGGCCAGCCTGGTTTACAGAGCTAGTTCCAGGACAGCCAAGGCTGTCACACAGAGAAACTCTGTGTAACAGTGTTTTTGAGGGTTTCTTGCTCAAAAATATTTAATGGCAGTAAAACTATTTCTGTGCAAGCCTGGATACTCAGAACCCAGGCAAAAAAGCCAAGCATGATAGCACATGCTTGTAACCCCTATGGAGAATCAGAGAGAGGGAATTTCTGGAGCTTGCTCTGGGCCTTCCAGTCTGGTTACTCAGTGAGAGATCCTGCACCAAAACCAATGTGAAGAGTGATTAATGAAGACAACAAATATCAACCTCTGGCCTCTACCCACATGTGCACACATAGTCAAGCACCCCTACATACACATATACACTATAGAATGTGTACAAAATATACTTGGACATTTAATTGGATGGTGAAATCTCTGGAAATGAAGAGTGACTTTTAATACTCCTCAATCCATAGGAAGTTGAAAATGTGTTTACATGTCATCATAACACTTGATGATTTGAGAGTGACTGGTTGATTTAGGAGGGAAAGGTGTGCACTACAATCTTGACACTGGTTGCCTTTAGTATAATACCTGTTGATATAATGATTTCTTGTACTCTAAGATGGAAAATGTGGACCTTCAAGGGTGCTTAACATACTTTGGTTATATGAGGGTTTTTGTTTTGTTTTGTTTTTGATACAGGGTTTCTCTGTGTCCTGGCTGTCCTGGAACTCACTCGGTAGTCCAGGGTGGCCTCGAACTCACAGAGATCCACCTGCCTCTGCCTCCCGAGTGCTAGGATTAAAGGCATGCACCACCAGTTCCCAGTGGTTATCTGATTTCTTAATGGGATATTTTTCTTTTGTCACCTTCCCAACATTTCTTAGTGTATCACTAATCCTGATGGCTTTACTAACTAGCTTCCTGCTCAGGACAAGTACTTCCTGATGCATATGAGACCGGCATTAAGTAGTTGAAAGTGGAAGGTGTCTGGGTATAGGAAGGCTTTTCTTTTCCCCAGGCACTATGGAGTACTTAGAGAAGACTGAAGTTCTCTCTGTATTTTATGATGAACCCACTCACACTGTTCCATGAGAATGGGAGAAGGAGGGCCTTGTCTCGACATATCATCATGATGAAAGGCCTCTTACTTACATTCATGGTTTTGCCTGCAGAAGAACTTGGTAGTTTGCCAACAGCTTAATGTCTTGAAAAAGCAATGGGCCATTTGGCAGCCTGGCATTTAAAAACACCATCTCACAAACCTGATTTATTTATTTATTTATTTGTTTATTTATTTATTTATTTTGTCACCGATTTGAACTTAGAGTACAGCCTCCAAATGATAAAACCTTAATGACCTGAGTGCAGTGTTTCACATCTTATCTCCAAATGTATTCCACTTAGAGAAAATCCTGTGGACCATCTCTACTGTGTTCATTGAATAAAGATATTTATCATCTCAGCTGAAAAAGAAAAGATTGTTGCAGTTATGACTTTCACCAGAGAACAAAGAGAATTACATCCGCTTTGTTTAAGACCAGAGCTACAGAATAACTCCTTTTATTAGATACCCTGGCAAAAATTAACTGGTCAGTGATAAATGGAACTAGTCAATATTATTTCACCTAAGATAAAGATGTTCTTTGTTGATGTTGAAACTTCAATACTTGATGTCAGAAAATATAGATGAAGTATGAGGAACTCTACCTACTCAAAGTGCTTACTGCATGGGGGTTTCTTTGCTTGTGTGGGGTTTATATTTTACCCCAATGATTCCCCCTAGTAGTCACACTCAGAAAGAAGCACAGATGAGCATAGGAACCTGACTTTAAATTAGGTTTGTCTATGAAACCACAATGAGAACATGTTTTCTTGCATGTTAAAAAGCAAGACATGTCCAAGCCCCCACATTCTTGTGGCTGTGGAATATGCTATTTCCTTACCTCTTAAATATTGATGGCAGGAGAAAGTTCAAGGCTTGTCACTGGAGTAGGCCAAAATGGAATCTATTCTGTACATTTCATCTTGGTGCTCAGTTCAAACTGTAACCCTCCCCTTGCCCCTACTGTTCTCACTCCACATTTTGGTTCTTTGGAAAGAAGGAGTTGCTAAATCCTCCACCACTTGGTTTAACTGTGAACACACCTCTCCTGAACTACTGAGCCCAGATTTAGAGTTCTCAGCAATTAGCATTTGGCAAATGAATAGGCCACCTCTTATTTCTTCTCCCTCTTATCCTTTGTTCTCCTTCTCTTTTTAATATGGGGTCTCAGACCACTCAGGAGGCCTTGCACTTGCTGTGTAGTTGAATGACCTTGAACTTCTGATCCTCCTGCCTCTATGTCTTGAGTGAGTTCTGGGCTTACACATCTGCACCATCACCTCTGGATTAATTTTGCTTTCTTCAAGGTGTACCTCTCATTCATATACGTGGATGGACCAGCCATTAGAATGAAACTGTTCTTAAAATAGGTTCCTTCTGAGGGCCCAGTTAGAATGTCGAGAGGGGACCTTGGCTCAGTACTTACAGGATGGGGCTATTTTTGCACTTTCCAGATTCCAATTCCTTTCTGCAATGAGGCCTCTGCTAGTATTGCTCTGTTTGTCATGTCTACATTATTTTATCTCTACCATTTTAATGTTTGGATATTAAAGAATTGAGTCTTGTTTACTGTTTTAGAAATCATGGTAAGTCCTCTGTGGACTTGGGCATATAGAAGACTACTCAGGAAGGGGGCCTGGCCTTGCCTATCAAGCACACCTAAGAGATAGGCTTTTTCTGGCCAGATGACATGTATGGCCACCACTCTCCCCTCTCAGTGTAGGTACTGGTGTTGCAATAACATTTTTACCAGCAAAAGTCTGAAGAAGCATAATAGTGAAATAAGCTGCCTCTGGCTTCATAACACTAACATACAAACCTGTTGTTTTATGGTTGCTGATCTCATGAAATTTACTTAATTGTTTTGTAACAAAGCTTCTTTATCAATAATTCAGGGCTGGTAGTAAGGACAGTGTTCTCATATGAAGCTAAGAAATGACATGCATAAATGTACAGTTAACACTGTTTGTCCCCAATTATTCTTAGCCATTACTACCTCTATAATTCTGATAAGAGAATACTCTAAAAGTTGTTCCTTCTACAATAGAGAAGATGTCATCATGAACATTTATTCAAAATTCTTTAACAAATTTTGAATGCCATTTTCCTGTTATATAAAAATATCTTACCCTACTGCTACTGTTTGACTTTGCCTGAATCTGTTTAGTTATAATTTTCTGTTTTCTACATTGCATATTAAATTAGAATTAGCTTTCTGCAACAGTGTATCATGAAACTCTTTCCCTTGTTTGTAGTTATACATCCAAGATGTCTTCCTGTAACGATAAATCTTTCCTCCAAGCCTGAGTTCTGCCCCCTGCGTTAGGGCCCCAAATAACACAGAGAGACTTATAGTAAGTACAATGCTGCTGGCCAATGACTAGTATCTCTTATCTGCTAGCTCAGTCTTAATTACCAGCCGTAATTATTAATCTATATATTTATAAGACTTATCTTATCGGACTCCAGTGGCAGGCTTCTTCTCTTGCCAGGATCACATGGTGGCTCCAGAGCAGAGAGCTGGAGGAAGAGGAAGAGAATGACTTCCTGTTTGTCTCTGCTTATATTCTGAGTCTCCATGCTATGTCACTTCCTTCCTGGATAACAAGACTTTACTACATTTCCCAGAATCCTTCCTGACTCCTAATCCCACCTAAGTTACTGCCTCATTGGCCGAACAGTGTTTTATTCAACAACCAATAAGATAAACATACACAGAAGGACTTGCCCCATCATCTTCCTATTGATCACCTTTATTGCAGGGAGCTGTATTTGACCAATTACCTTATAGAAGTTCTCTTTGATATGTTATCATGTGATTCTTAGATTGTTCTCTTGAAAGGAACCTTAACAAAGTAATTGACTTTTTAAAAATGTTCCTAAGCTCCCCCCAGAACTGCATCCACGTATTCTCACTAACATATAGCATTAAAAAACACACATTTTCATCTTTAAAAGTAATTTAAAAATGGGTGTTTTGCCTACAGGAATGTCTGTGTACCACTTGAGTACAGTGTCTACAGAGGCCAGAAGAGGGTATACAAGAGTTACAGATGCTTGTGAGCCTTTATGTGGGTGCTGAGAACAGAACCCAGGTCCTCGGGAAGAGCAGCAAATGCTCTTAATGCTGGGCAGTATCTCTAGCACCATGTGTATAACAGTGAATGCTTAATTGTTTGATAGACACAGAAGGGTATGTTGGGCTGCTGAGATGGCTCATCAAGTAAAGGTACTTGCTATGAAAACCTGAATACCTGGCACAAAAATAGACAGGTAGAACAATGGAATCGAATTGAAAACACTGATATTAACCAATATACTTACAAACACTTGATTTTTGGCAAAGAAGCTTTAAAGATATACAATGGAGTAAAGAAAGCATCTTCAACATATGGTGCTGGCATAACTGGATTCTGGCATGTAGAAGACTGCGGATAGATCCATATCTGTTGCCATGCACAAAACTTAAGTCCAAATGGATGAAAGACCTCAACATAAATCCAGCCACACTGAACCTCTTGGAAGAGAAAGTGGGAAGTACCCTTGAACGAATTGGTATAGTAGACAGCTTCCTGAACATTACACCTGTAAGGCAAAGGACACAGTCAGCAAGACAAAACAGCAACCCACAGAATGGGAAAAGATATTCACCAACCCCATATTCGACAGAGGGCTGATCTCCAAAATTTACAAGGAACTCAAGAAGCTAGTCTCCAAAACACCAAATAATCAATTAAAAAGTGGGGTACAGAACTAAATAATAAATTCTCAATAGAGGAATCTAAAGTGGCTGAAAGACTCATAAGAAAGTGCTCAATATCCTTAGCCATCAGGGAAATGCAAATCAAAACAACTCTGAGATACCGTCCTGTCACAATGGCTAAAATAAAAAACACCAATGATAACTTATGCTGGAGAGGATATGGAGAAAGGGGAACACTCCTCCACTGCTGGTGGGAGTGCAAACTTGTATAGCACTTTGGAAATCAGTATGGCGATTCCTCAGGAAAATGGGAATTAGTGTACCACAAGATCCAGAAATTCCACTCTTAGGCATACAAGGACATCTGATCAACTATTTTCATAGCAGCATTATTTGTAATAGCCAGAACCTGGAAGCAACCTAGATGCCCCTCAACTGAAGAATGGATAGAGAAAATGTGGTACATTTACACAATGGATTACTACTCAGCAGGAAAAAAAATGGAATCTTGAAATTTGCAGGCAAATGGATGGAACTAGAAGAAACCATCCTGAACAAGGTAACCCAGTCACAAAAAGACAAACATGGTATGCACTCACTCATATATGGATTTTACACATAGAGCAACAGAGTACCAGTCTACAATCCACACCACTAGAGAAGTTAGGCAACAAGGAGGACTCTAAGAGAGACATACATGGTCCCCTGTGGAAGGGGAAAGGGACAAGTTCTCCTGAGCAAATTGGGAGCATGGGGGGAGGGGAGAAGGACCTAGGAGAATGAGAAGGAGAGAAGAAGAGGGGTGAAGAGGACATAAGGGAGCAGGAAGTTTATGTAGGGGAAAGAATAGAGAAGAGCAAAATAAGAGATACTATCAGAGAGGGAGCCAGTACAGGTTTAAAGAGAAATCAGGCACTAGGGAAATATCCAGAGATCTACAAGGATGATACCAACTAACCATCTAAGCGACAGTGGAGAGGCTACCTTAAATGCCCTCCCCTGATAATGAGATTGATGACTAACTTAATATGCCATCCTAGAGCCTTCATCCAGCAGCTGGTGGAAGTAGAAGCAGACAGCCACAGCTAAACACTGAACTGAACTGGAATCCAGTTGCAGAGAAGGAGGAGTGATGAGCATAGGGGTCAAGACCAGGCTGGTGAAACCCACAGAAACAACTGACCTGAACAAGGGGTCTGTTGGCCCCCAGTCTGATCACTGGGAAACCAGCATGGAACTGATCCAGACCCCATGAATGTGGGTTTAAGTGTGGAGGCCGCGGAAATCTATGGGGCCTCTTGTAGTAGATCAGTACTTATCCCTAGCATAGGAACAGACTTTGGGAACCCATTTCACATAGAGGGATACTCCCTCAGCCTAGACACATGGGGGAGGGCCTAGACCCTATCCCAAAAGATATGACAGACTCTGAAAACGCTCCCATGGAAAGCCTCACTCTCCCTAGAGAGCAGAATTGGTATGGGATAGGTAGAGTGTTAGTGGGGGGCAGAGGAGGAGGGGAGGGAGAGGGAGCTGGGATTGATATGTAAAACAATCTTGTTTCTAATATAAATTAAAAAATGGAGAAAAATAAACCTGAATACCAGAGTTCAATCCCTGGAATTCATGTAAAAATGGAAAAGAGAGCCATGTAAAATACAAATTTGTCCTCTGACATCCATAGTGTCACTGTAGCGTATACCCCTCACCCCTACATGCACACATAAACATAATGAAAAGAAAGGGTGTGTTGCTTTCATTTCATATATATTCCTTTACTAATCATTAGGGAAACAAATTATTATGTAAGTTTTAAATTTGTCCTTTTTGTTGTTTTTAGCCCACTTTTAAAACGAATATATGAAAAAGTCTTACCAAAATCCTCTAGTTTGTAAGCTAACTAAAAAGAAATTAGAATATATGTTTAAAAAGTACTTTTAACAGAACACCAAGTATACCATCCTTGGATGGACAAACAATACCCAGAAATAACATTGGTTATTGAATGAAAATCTCAGTCAGTCATGAACTATCTCCCTACAAATTATTGGTGAGGGAGGCCCTAGAGATACCCAAAATAGTACAAACTATTGCCATCGCTCTTAATTCTCTACCAAAAATAAATGGAAAGACTTTATTGCTGAAGACAGCAGTCACTTTGGATGTAGGGCATAGAGAAATCAATCCCTCTTTTCCTTTTCGTTAGTGTACTATAGAAATGCTATTCTGGCTGCTGGGAGAGAAAATATGTCAGTGGCCTTATGCAGCACTTGACTCTGCATGCTTCAATAACAACCTGCCTGGCTGGATATGCCCACTGCTGTTCTCCTGGCCTGGTGAGAGTCTGAAAGCTGACTTGCCTTCTCTGGTTACATCGCGGCCAGAATCCTATTGCACTCCATTTTGCTGTGGCTTAATTGGCTATACTCAAACCTTGATCATATTCAGTCTCCTAGAAGTCAAGGAAGCTCTTTCCTTCAGGGTCTCATCTTTGACTAACCACTTGAGATGCCCACTTGTATTCAATTCATCTCTCTAGAAGGGCACAGTCCTCCCATCTGTGGGTATTCTCTCCACCCTTTAATCACCTCCTCTCTCCAAGGGCATTAGACATGCTAGACAAGAGCTCTGTGACTTAAATATACATCCCTCTGCCTCTCTACCTTCTTAATATCCCACTAGTATCTGGGGTTTTATTCAAGAACATGGGCCTTCTAACTGTTGATGTCTCTTATTCTTGACTTTGGGACATCTTCCAACCCCTCCCCTGGCCCTTCAGGACATCACTTTTGTCCTTTCCTCTGGTCTCATTTCACCATTATGCTGTAACTTGGTCCTGCTGGGTATAGTAAGTTTCCAGTATGAGACACTCTCCCAAATGAATGTATTCTTCCTGGCAGCTAAAAATGCATTTCACAGCAACTTCAAACCTGAGATTATGCAAGGAAAGACTACATTTTTGATGCTCCCCAATGTTGTTTTATAAATACATAAGAGCATTTAGATTGATCTGGGAAATTAGTTAGAGCTGATGCCTTTCACATATTTTGTAAATATCTATTTGCCCTTTGTAAAAATAAAAATTGATTCGGGGTGGAGACATTACTATGTTGTCAAATCTGTGACTCAAGAGTTTCTATAGTTTCTTATTTTTAAAACTAAAAATGTCTACCCTATCACAAAAGAGCAATTATATTTGCCTCTGTTTTCCCCAAATATTTTACAGATTTTTAAGAATTTTACCTTGGAAACATTTATGGCAATCTAATCATATATGCACTATGAATGTACACATAGAAATAGATTTATTACCAGCTCTTTTTCTGAACTTTTCACTCCATCATCTTTTTCTTACTGATTTGTGGTTATTTGATATTAAATTTAGTTAATTATCTTTATTTTAATACTTCACCCCTCCTATACTCTTACTACTATTCATCCCTTTATTGGTTAAACAATATATTTAGCTTTCCAAAGCCTTTGTTTCTGTTCAAGATACTTCCTTCATGCTTTTATGGGTTTTCAGCATATTTTGAGTCTCCTCATTAGCTATATACAGATAATTTCTAGTTTCTCTCAAAATCCATTAGTATTTTCTTTGTTAAATTAAGTCAAGAGACTTGGAAGAAAAGCAATTAATTACTGTTGTCTATAGGGCTTGTTAACATTCATGAATTAGGGCATGAAAATAATTGTCTCTAGCTGCCCCTTGCCTATCATTCTGTTTAGGCCAAATTACAATTTCACAATTACAGATCAGAATCAAGTGATACAGTTTATCTGTGGAGAAGAAAAGCCAAGGAAAGACATATGAGTTAAGTAGTTGGGAACCAAAGCCACATGTTTTCTTTCTATTACTTAGATCAGTAGTATAAATTTTTAGTCTTACAGATAAGGCACCCAGAGCTCTCATTTGCTAACTTCAGAACTGCTAATGTTCTGTTATTACAATGATGATGCTCTAAGTCTATTTCAACCATTTTAACAGCTAATAAAACCCCAGAGGTTGGCTTCCTGCTTCCCCTTTCTCTCCCTTCACTCCTATTTCTCATGTCTTGATTATGTCAAGCTTTACTTAGCCTCTAAGTGACAGGAATTTTCCCTGCCACAATTTATTACATGTCTAGGCCTAAGTTCAAAAAAGCAATTCCATATTACTATGTGGATTTATTTTCTCCTGTGACCATGTATCTATGAGCATATTATATATTATATTATGTATTATATATTCTTGGAGCATAGTCTTTTCACTTAGGAACTCTATGTATGTTACTTGACAATGAAGATTGCATGTTTTTGGTTACTGGGGGTGGTGCACTTGAGAGGGTCTGGATTTTACAGTCTTGTGTAGTGTCTTTGTACACTCTGGGTTGGTACAATGGCTGCCTTTGTCAATCCTTGTCAAGTTCTGCAAATGCACAGAATTAAGGGAGATAGGTCAGGGATTAATTACTGGGAGGCATATGGTAAGATCATTTATCAGAACTGTAGGGATTTATAATCTTCCAGCTTTGAGCTTGGGAGCAAAGCAAACGATCAGCTTCTGGACACACTTAGTCCTCCATTTCTCTAGACATGTCTTCTGGCTTCGTAGTTAGAAACCAGGAAAAGACTAACCCAACCTGGAAGGCAGAAAAGCTGTATACCAACACATAACTTCATTTAAAGAAAATAAAAAAATATCTGTTCCAACCATTACTTACAGATAGTTATATGTTTGCTTTTCATATGCATTTTTAGGATTTTTCTCATCTAAATTATTTTGTAAACTAATTTTAGAATGCTGAATTTTACTAGAAAACTCCATAAGGTAGAAAACATATTTCTTCAAATCAAAAGCAATGTGCTATCATTTCAGCACCGTGTCTTTAGTAAACGAATTGCATTATACATTTTAACTCATGCCAATAAATAACAACAAAAAAACACTGAGTTTATTTGCTGCTATCATGGCCACCCACATTTAGCACAGATGTTCAGCAAAAGATTTAGGAATTGTTCTGAAGCTTTCATTAGCTCAGATAAATTAGTAGTGTATTCATTGGCAATAGTAAACCATACAAGTTCATATTTCCTTTCTTGATCATTTTATAGAGGCCTCCTAAATATCTAAATATCATCAGCTAGCCAGCTTGTCTCTCAGGAAGTCCTTGCACATGCCACCTATCCTGCAGCCTGCTATTTGTAGGTTCTGAACACAGAAGTAGCTGTCTGATTAGAAAGCATCTGAGCCTGCTCAGCCAGATCCCACCCTCACCAAGAGACTCAGCTCATCTAAGTCTCTGTTTGTTTCTGAAGCTCTTCATGGGTTCTGTGTGTACCAAAATGAGTTTCTGCAAAGGAGGTGATGTATTATGGGATGTCTGTCTTGTCCCACAAGCCTCCAAGCAGTCTATTTATACATGGAACTCAGAGGATATATACAAGAAAATCAGAAAGCATTGCTATATGCACAAAATATGTTTTAAGTTAATGCAAATCCAGTTTTCCCATGTGTATACCTGTGTCTACACTGTGTCTGACTCAGTCTTTCAGGAGCCCAGTAGATTAATACCAGGTAGGACAAGACGCCAAATATTCAGTGACATTTGGAACAATACAACTACTAGAACTTGTTAACACTTGATGCAAAGGTGAACCAAAAATAAATCAATTACATTGTTTGTTGATTATCATATCTACCTTGGGAGTCAATTTTGGAGAGGTTAAGTTACAGAGTCTAACTTGTATTCATCAGCATGACCAGAAGAGAGGTTTTACTCATCTGATTGCATTTTGACTACGGAGACCACAAAAGCCAATTTGAATTTTAGCAATATCGACAAAAGGAAGACCAAGAGCTGTAAGAAAGATGTTAAGGTTGGTTACCTTTACATAGGACTGATGAGAACTTCGAGTACTTAGGGGCAGACGAGCAGGTTCAAGTGAGCTTCACACAGCCATCCATGTAATTGAGGTAGGTCTGAGTGTGGCAGTGATGTTGAGAAGTGGTTACAGGTGCTATTGTGAACATTGCCTATTTGTGGTAACTAGTTGCTCATCACAGTGATGAGGGTGGATTTGAATTGTGTGGCATTTTGAGCAAAGATAATTAAGACAGCATAAATGCTGCTAAAAAGACAGGCTAACCTGGAAGGGTTCCAGATATGGAGGATGCTATAATTTGAGTTTGTACCCTCCAAACACATTTTGCATTCTAGTTGCTATCATAACGGTATTCAGATGAAACTTGAAGAAATGGTTAGTGACTTAGGTTTTATATATTCTTATAGGTGGAATTGATAGTGTTATGAAAAGGTGAGTTCAGGTCTCTTGTCCTCTTGCTTGCTTTCTATTTTCTGCCAAAGAGTGTCATAGCCACAAGGACTTTCACAGATATAAGGCCCTTGATGATGTTGACCCCCTGATCTTGGTCTTCCAATACTCTAGGACTAACTACAACCCAACAATTTTTTTTATTCATTGCAAACTTACTAACCTCAGGTGTTATGTTATCACAGTAAAAACTTGGATGGAGTCAGAAGGTTCTTGCCTTGCTATCATGAGATCTTTGGTTTAGTCCTAATTAGCCACTTAGGAAAAACAGGCATGGTATTATGCTTGCAATCCCAGAAATAGAGAGATTAGCTAGCATACTTGATGAACTTCATTCCAGTGAGAGTCTGTCTCAAACAAACAAACAAACAAACAACCAAACAACAAAACAAAAGACACAGAATGAAAAAAACCCAAGGAATAACACTCAAGGTTGTCCTATAATTTCAATATGCATATAACCCAACACAGCATGAACACACACACATACATGTATATAATACTAAAAAGATGGTACTTTAAGCACATAATCTTCTTATTGAAACTTAAGACAATGAGTTAGCTTTCTAATCCCAAAAGTTGGCACTCAAAGAAGTTATAGAGTAGAAAAGGACAGAGGAGAGTAAGTAATTAGTGATTTTGGAAAAATCTAAAGACACTGCCAAGCCACTGGGATGCTGAGAAGCATTGAAACAGACACGGATGTAAAATGAGAGCCAAGACATTTGGATTAAATGGTGGATCAAACCCAGGTGGGAATTATTCAACCTGAACTTTACAAACAAAGGAACTCCCACACTGGGCAGTTTACCTTGTGGGCCAAGGAACAAACAGACAGTGAATAAACCAGAGGTTTAACTTTAGCAGGAAACCTCACAGACTTAGGGCTGGAGAACCAGGGGAGGAGCCTAGAGCCTAGCAGCTGAAACCATAGAGTGAGAGACCACCATCTGTAAATTGGGAGAATTGGCGGTACTAAAGATGCCCTGGGAGGAGGGAGCTAAAAGGAGAAACACCTTAATCTTGTTCCTCAGCCTTCCCTCCAATCTTCCATCATTGTTTCCCAAGGGCCAAGCCTATCTCCAATCTAAAAGGCCAGGGGGCCTGAGAAATGTTCTTTCCTTCTACCCAGAGCTGAGGCAAGGGAGGGTAAGAGCCCATTTGCTCATTAAAAGAAAGCAGCCTATACAGTCAGTCTGCCATGTGTTACCTAATATGGAGTACAGTATTTTAAGGTCTCAAGGGCTGTCTCCTGGGAAATTTGGAAGATAAACAGATAAAATGCTGAATTTTTTCCTCCTCTGTAACTGCAGTCTGGGGATGGGGGAGGAGAAAAATTGAACTTTCAAATACTATTAAAAGCATCGAGTTTAACTGTCATCTAAAAATAGTGGGACGTGAGTTTTCAGCTGCTGAATGGCCTTAATCCCCCTCCATTCCTGTGTCTTGTCAACATTTCCATGTGCTGCATCTCTAGACATTACAAAACAGAACATCTGCATAAGGAGCATGGCTCAGCCATGTTAGATAGAGGAGTGAAATTTTCTGTGATGTGAGGGTAGCTCCTAAAAGATAAGGGCCAGAGATTAACTGGCTGAACTCCATTTTGTATTTTGAAAGTGATTTATGAACTCCTGGCTGGAAGACTCAGATCATAGATGCTTTGCCTGTGGATTTCTGTGAGAATCTTGGAAAGTCACTGGCTGTTAGAGCTTCTGTTTACTCTAGTAGAGATGAAGATCAGAGCTCAAAGACAGAGACAGGGAGATACAAATAGGAATTCTGTAAGTGCCCTAAAGAAATACATCAATGTTTTCTGTTCCATGCTTCTGTTATAACATAGCAGGCTGACTTCACTGTTTCTATTTGATTGTAAATAGTAACAACTAATATTGAACATGGGTACTCACTAATTCCCTAGTAAAGTTTAAGTACAAATATCATCAATGTAGCCTCATACAATTTCTGGTACAAATCTATAAAGGAAGAATCCTTGTAACTGTGTTTTATAACCAAATCAAGGTGCTAAAGGGGCTTTGGCTATAGAAAGTACCTGGAATGTGGCAGGGTCAGCATTTGATCCTCACAACATTTCTTCAGAGCCCATGCTGCACTTATGGCATGAGCTGGTAGTCTCAACTATAGGAACATGGGTCACTGTTAATATATTCCAAAAGCAGAGTAGGTGGCTTCTGGAGAAATTGGTTTAGTGGCTCACCCAGGACTCATTTTAGACCATTATGTCTGAACAGCTACCAATAATGATAAAGAACTTTCTGGTGTCCCCAAGTAAAGGAAGACACAAGAGTGGTCAGCCCAGGTCAAGTCATTTTGAGCTGGCTTCCCTGGGATTTCCTACTGGAGACTTCTGAACCAACAGAAACAGTTAAAAATTAAAAGGCATGAAATTTTCAAACTGTTTAATATAAACCTATATGGACTTTAGTGGTTAGGGTTAGTGTTAGGGTTAGGGTGTCTTCTTTGCTATTTCCCCAAGTCAATAAGCTAAGTACTGTCCCCATTATTTTCCTCACTCTTTGTGACTTGTTCTTAATTTATATTACCTAGAATATATCTCTCCTTCAACCTGACAAAAATTTCCTTTCTTAGGCCTGGCTTATGTGAATCTAGTCTACAAAGCTTGCATTGTTTTCCTCGGTCAGTGGATGAACTGATGTGCTGCTCTGCACTTATCTGCACCTCTTCTATCGCAGCCACCTCCTCCCTTGTACCATTTGTGAGTGCCAGCCCTGTGAGAAGGTGCAGGTGTAGGAACTGAGTTAGAGCTGGACATTCCTTGCAACAGGTTTCTTGGTGTCCTGCACAGAGCAGTTTAAAAATGATGTGCAAAATTGTATGGTATACAGAGAATTTTTTTGAGAAATATAACTTCTTCAGTTCCTTCCATCTCTGTCTGACCCTATTTCTCAGCTCAGCCATATTCTGCCTCGAATCTTTGTTCCTGGATTTTTATTAAACAATACCCAAGCAAGCTGTGCATTGCAGAGGCATTTCTTAAAAACCAGATCTTCAGTGGGAAACATTTTCCCACTCATTTTGTTGTTAACTAAAAGCAAGGGCATTTTGAAATCAAAGGCAACCTATTATAGCTGTTGCAATAACTCCTTAATTGGCCAGGAAGCATGAACATGGGAATAAAATCTCTCCAAACTGATTTGAGAATTACATCATCTAACATTGCTTGCTTTCTCCCCCGAACATCCAAGAGAACAGGCATGATTTGAATGAGTCAAACCCTTCTAGTATCCTTTTCCCCACAGATAGCTCTGCTGTTTTAGAAGTATGACACCCAAAACCTGTATCTTATGGCACATGCATATAGAAGAAAAAATTTACCTTTTCTTCATCAATTTCTAGATACTATTGAAGCTGGCAAGGTGAATCCAGAGGCAAATATTGTGATTTACTCATTTTTATGTGCATGTTATGATAAAGATGATATAAAGGGATCACAATCACATTTTTAATCAATGGGCCACAAACACTCTCCTATTTTTACAATTTGGTATTGGGATTTGTTGAGAGTGTTTGAGTACATACTAAATAATGTAGTGAGATCCATCCCATGGCGGAGGACAGAATGAAATGCAGAGCTCCAGCGTTTTAGATTTGTGTCTCCATGACAGTGTGGCCAGGCTACAGGCTTTAAGGACTTGGCCAGTACATTCAGATTTTTTAAAGATTCCAAGTCATAAATTCTGATTTCAATTACAGCTAGTAAAAAGGAAAATAGCACAAGAGTTATTAATATGTAAATCTAGTATTCTGAGGAAATTGAATGATCTCAGGTTAGAATTCTGAGTTTGTCCAATCTAATTTTGACCAAAAAGACATAACATACCAGCAGTTCTGCATAAATTGACAGCAAATTGCAAATGATCCTTTAAAACGGGTATGGGGAAGGAATGCATAAGAAGAAACAAGAACACATCATACCAATGACCTACATAGTCTGACCTCTTATTCCCTGATGGCCAGTGCGACTGGGTATGGGAACATAAACTCCAACAATGAAAGAACTCATTCTACAAGTAGGGCTGCTTGGGTCCTTTAGAAATGTCCTATGCCTTTGTTAAAATTGCAGTGTCTTATCTCAATGCTCATATAACAAAACCATATTTTTTTAATCTTTGCTAGTAGCCTTGTCGTTTCTAAAGATAGCGCTGGTAGAGGAAATGTTTCCTGAAATGGCCCAACCACCAGTTCCCAAATAGACACAGCTGGACTCAATTATGAAATGGGATACCTAGCTAATCAGCTTACAATACGGACTTGAGATTTGGCTGCTATTACTCTGCTTGCAATCACTTGCAAGAATCTCAAGTAACCTGAAATAATCGATTTGTTTGGAAAATCAGTCACATGGTTCCTTTCCCTGACTAAAATAATAGTTGACATGGTGAGCAGGCTGCATTAGTTGTCTAATGCCCCATGGAACCAGAAACACTGGGGAGACATTCCTCATTATTTTTTCATGCTGAAATATAGTTCAGTCAAATACTAGTTCAGGCTCTGATCCACTGAGTTTAATGATCTGACAGTCCTGTAACGAGCAGTTTTACAGATACATATGCCTTTCTCAAATATTACTTCCATCTTGTTTTGCTTTACTTGAACAATCTGTTGTAAATGTGCTGCGTAAAGAAATGTATTTGTATTTAAAGTCTGTTAAAGTTAACCTTCTGTGTGGTCATAAAAAATCATAAGTCAAAGAGTGGCCCTTACTTTCAAAGCCCAAGGGTTTAGTGAGCAACTTCATGTGTGGTGGTCTGTTTGGAGGAGGTAGTTTCATCCCAAGAGGAAGAAGTCTTGGGTTGAAATCTCAGATTCCTTACTAGCAAGTTAATTGAATTTTCTCATTTTCTTCTGAAATTTAGAGTTTGCACACCTGCTGTATATGCATGCATGCTTTCACTTATGTGTACTTGGAAAATACTACTCATTTGGCATTTTGCTAGATCTTAGTGATTCACAGGTTGACTACTTATTCAGTTTTCACAGCCCAGGATCTTATCCATGAGTATGGACATGGTGTAAAGAGCAAACAAAATAACCCAGACACCAATATGAAGATTGGCATTCCTGCAGTTATGACATGCCCAGAAATTGAAGAAGAAAGTGAATTTACTTTTGACTTTAGGAAGTTTCAAAAAAGAAGTGATTTTTAATTTTGTCCAAAGAAGAGAATGAACAGGTGTGGAATTACCAGAAGGGCATGGTAAGAACAGTGTGTGACTGTTAAATAATGTGGAGATGGAGTGAGGAGAACAGGTGTTCTTTCATCAACAACATATAAAACCATACCTCTGGGATCTACTTCACTTTCATGCTTATCTACCCTATCAAATAATGTACCACATTATTCAGTCATGTTTCCTTTTGAAAACATGAGTGGCATGCATGCACATGTGTGTACTCTAAGTGCTCATCAGTACTTCTTTTTATTATAGATTGATTCAAACTTCCCAGTGTGGTAAGAGGCCTCATCCATCTTTATTTTCAGTGTATTTTGTAATGTTCCTTAGGCTATAGACTGGTGCTGGCCATTTAACTATTATTTTTAACAAAATACTCTGATCTGAAAAAAAATGCCCATGTTGTCCAGAGGTATACAATTTTAATGCTTGACCTTTAAAGTATTCTTAGAGGGATTCTTCTGACCCTATTCCAGGGATTGTTGACTACCAATGGCATTCATAGCTTTAGGAATCAAGAAATCAAGGATCCAGTCCAATGGAAGATTTGAGCTTTGACTTAGGTCTTAAAGGACAAAAAGAAAGTGATGACCACCTAGGCCTTGGAACCCTCAAAAAATAGGTACATAGGCTACAGTATAAAGAGCAGAAAGCACAGAGCTAGATCAAAAGTGTGGAGTCACTGGTTGTGAAATCACGGTATCTGCCTGTGCTTAGGCTTTATTCCACGAATAATTTTAGAAAAGCTAACATTTGAGAAAGTGGGACTATTGTGATTTAAACGGTCCTGAAGGAAACAAACTGTAAACCAGACTCCAGAGAGGACTGAGAACAAGGAATCCAAGTGGATAACATTTAGAAAGCATACACATGACCATGAGGAGGACTTGAACTGTGGCTATGGCAATGAACATGAAGAGAATGGAACAAGGTGGAGATGTATTCTGGAAGTAGAACCAGTTGGCAAGGAACTGGAAGGGGGAGGGGTGGTGCTTATGGTGGGTCTGAGGCTTTGGGCAAGTGATGCTGTTTCCAGGAACAGAAAGTGGAAGCACCAAAGAAAGAGGAAGCCAATGTTTCAGGGAGAATATGATGAGTTAATTAGCTACACATATGTAATGTAAGTAGAGATAATAGACTGCTTATAAAATTAGATGTGTGGGTCACAGGAAATTAAGCTTCTGCCAGTGATCTGACATCTGTGTTCATTTCTCTTTTGGTGCTGACTATGGTAGATTAAGATGAAAGGTGATTTGCAATTACTGAGTTTGTTTAGATTAAGCACAACATTGCCCTCGTCTGAATATCTAACTCTCTCACTGCTTAGCCTCTGTTCATACTAATGTTTTTTTACCTCCATCTAACTCAGTGGTTTCCATGAAATCCCCCAGCAAATAGAGTATCTCTCTCTCTTTTTACTGCTGTATGACAGCTGGAAAAGGTTATTGGTTTTGAACCCAGATAGCTTCTGTCTCATTCTTTCTCTGAACTCACATAATTAATCTTTTCCAGATTGACAATAATTCTACTGTCTTTATTTCAGAGAAACTCATGGTTTTTCTAACACTTCAGATAACTCATTACTGGGTTAAAAAGGAATGGTGATACTCCTTCAGGCTTCTCCAGTTTCTCCGTGTGCTGTCAGGTCAATGCTCCAAGCACAGTTAAGCAGGGACAGATGGTGCCCATTCCCTCAGTGACAGAACCATCCAGCAATGTCAAAGGCATTTACATCCTTGAGAGAGAAATGCTTTATGACTAAAAGTTTCCCACCATGTGTACTTCAGGATACAGAAATGAAACTCCAATAACAATTCATGTCCAATTATGTTAAACTTTAATTACATGAATCATTTAAAAATAAATTCAGTTGCTCTCTTCTGTTAGCAATTCTCCAAGGACCCTTTCTAAAAGGGCATTAGTGCGCTTGACTGGAAGGTCTCCCCACTAATGATCATGTAAAGCTCAGGACTGGACACATGTTCTACCTTTAAGACACATACTTGCACCACTAAAGGAAAATTCAAAAGGGGAATGTGGGATGCTGAGGAAAGAGCATCAATCTGGATTATAGAAATTAAACCTTTTGTTTCTTTAACTATAATTCTTAACTTTTATGGATGGCACAGGTTATTTTTGTTTTTTGAGTTTGTAAATACAGACTCACATCTTCTGCTTAAATAAAAGACATCTGAATGGCGAATGTAATAACATAGGCTTACAATCCCATCAGTAGGGAGGCTAAATCAGGAGGACTTGGGGCTTGCATCAAGTCTTGGCTACCTAAAGAGAGCCAGCATCAACAAATTCCAGTAAAAGGAGTGGGAGGTGAAGTAGATTTGACTAGTCTGGTGATTTGAATGTTATTCTCACATGATCTTTACTAAATGACTTCTTTTCTTTTTTCACAGTCCATGGAGTCTTTTAATTTGTGTTTTACCTATCTAGGAAAAGAATCCCAAGATTTCCCCTCCTGGGTGTTTCCACTTGCTTCTTTATGGTCCATGATGCCAAATGAGGTTGTCAATACAATGAAGCCAAACTGAAGGGATGGGAACAGATTATTCTGCCATTTTTCTAGGTCTTGTGTTGCACATCAACTATAGAACTTAAGCGCTCTGTGCTGCATAGTGTTCCTGGAGGATATGACATTGACCTCAGCAAGGTTCTCAATGGCAGCACTACCCCAAGCTGCAAGCAACAGCTTCTCCAAGATCCTCTTCAGATTGATATAAACATCACTTTTCCTTTTGTAGATGTCCAGCTCCATCTGAAAGTCAAGGTTGGTGCCACCTAAGCAGGTTCCTGCAGCAAGGAATTTGAGGACATTCTCCTCCTTCATCTGCAGGACATTAAGGGCTCTGGACATTTTATAAGCCTCCCTTTAAGTTACAACAGAAATCAAGAAGAATGACTTATGGACCTGTCCTAGGATGACATGGAAAAGACCTGACTTATTTTCTGAATCTCAGATTTCTCACAAAGAACAAAGTTTTATAGCTAAGATTTCCTGTGCTTCTGAAAGGTCAACAGAACAATTTGCTCAGATAAAAATTGCCACTTGATAGTGATGTGAAATAGTTTCTTGAAATACATACTCAGTAGACAAAGTACTTGATAGTCAAAAATGAAGACTTGAATTGGGATCATTGTTTTACTCATGAAAAATGCCAGGCTTGACAGTGTGTGCTTGTAATTCCAGAGATGAGACACAGAAACGGGAGGATCCCTCAACTTGCTAACCATCTAGTATTGTCAGTTGGTGAACTCCAGTTCCATGACAGTTCCTGTTTCAAAAACACTTGGGGATCAAAGAACATGACTTATGAAGACCTAGGGCATCTGTGAGACACATACCTATGTCTACATGTGTATTCTATGCACATAAACACATACACAAAATTAATTCCCTCACTAAATTCATATTATAGGTCTGAAATATATATAAACCCTATAGTATTTTTGTCTGTGTATTATTTGAAGATGACAATAATTCTTATCTTGGATACATCAGAGCAAAGGGCACAATTCCATATGTTCCCTATTAATTTTGACTTCAGGGTGTTTCTACCATTAAAGTTATATTAAGAGTTGTACTATATTTATGTTTAAGGAAACATATGCATTGTATAGATTTGTAGTTATTCCTTATTATTTTATCATTTTAAATGTATTCAAATATTAAGGTGTGAAGAGGACCCAACAAGAAAATCTTTAAACTCACAAATGTGGCTTAAGCAAGCACCTAAGTCGATGCCAGGTTTATGGCTCACCAAGGTCACTTGTTTGTTCATTCCTTCCAAATTTCTCTGATCTTATAGCAGTGATGTGGTCTAATGTCTGGAAAGCTCACCCTATGCACAGAGACTGATTGGAATGGCCACACAAAAAGTCAAAGCCTAAAACATGAGTGGGAGCCTTCCTCATAAAAAGAAATTGGAAATCAAATGTTAGTTTGTTATGCCAATCCCTGTGAATTTCTGTTGTCTTGAAAAGAAGATGCTACATACAGTGTGAGGAACAAGTACAAGTCTACTTTTAATTCCCTGTTGTAACAAAGCCAAATCCATGAGGTGAGAATTAGCCTCCATTAAACAGGAGAAGTCAATAAGAGGAGCAGCCCGTTCTGTAACCTTGACCAGGTCCCTTAGGCTGTCCTGGGGTTCACCTTCTGCTCTGTCAAGTACATGAATGTCATATGATACCTTAACCTTAGACTTTGTTATAAAACTTTCCCTAACCACAGAAAAGTTGAGAAAGTGTTATAATGTTCTTCCACATACACGCCATCTGGACTCACATCTGGTGAGGGCCATCTTGTCACATCAAACCACAGCAGAGGGCAAGGCATGATGATATAGAGTGAGGATGGTAGGTCATATCTGTGCTTCTTCTGACAAAGGCACTGATGCCATCATGGAGGCCCTGTTCTTTGTCCTCTTCTGACCCTCATTGCCCAGGGTCAGAATGCCATGAGCATGAACTTGAGGTTAAGTTTTCAGCACAGGAACTTTTGGGGAGCACTTTCACACAAGGCCAGATTATTATTCCTCCCTACTCTGTCTTTTTCTATCTTATGCATCAACCTGTCATACAACACACCATCCAATGAAACAGCATTGCAATGCTGTGAGCATCTGGGGACTTCTGTTCAAGAGTAGATCAGAAGAGACGTCTTGTTTATAGCCAGCTGCTCTGCATCATTAGGTTATGACAGTTAGCTCCTTCAGAAAGACACTGACTAATGGGACATATGCAGTAAATTCCACAACTAGTACATATAGTACTTCAGCACATATGGAATTTCAGAAAATATAACTTATCATTATTATGAGACAACTTATTGGTGCTCCACAATGAATGTCTTTGAGAGAAGTTGCATTGTTTTACACATCTAAGTAAGTATCATATTTTAGGTAATCCCATTCAAATTTCCTAAAGACATTCGTCACAGTAAAGAGTCTTGTGCAAACTTGTCATGAAATGACAAATGCAGACATGAAAAGAATATGACAGAAGTGCTCCTTCTTGTTGAGTAAAGGCAGAAGATACTGGATGCTAATTATGCTACTGTTCTGTATTTGGAGGTTTCATAAAGAAAAGTTTAGAACATAACCCTATAAAACCCATCTACTTTGCAGAAGTAATTTACCCAGATATATCAATAAGTTGTTGTATATTGTTGAAAAATAGTTTGATCACACAGCTTTACTGCCTTATATTATATACTACAAGTATTTAAGAGACATCATATATCCATTATGTAATATCCATTTTGTAATGCTTAATTTGTACCAAATAACCATTGACTCAAACACTCATTATTTCTCCATGTGTGTGCCTGCATGTGGAGGTTCAAGATCAACACTGTAGTGTCTTTCATGGTCACCTTCTACCTCAGGTTTTAGGTCTCTCACAGAACCTGGATCTCATTAATTCATCTAGGTTGGCTGGCCTTTGGGCTCTAGTTCCAGGGATCTACTTTTTACATGGGTAGTAGGACTCTTAACTTAGGGGTCATGATTTCAAAGCAAGCACTCTCAACTAGATAGGCCACCTCCCTACCCCTTAAACATTTCTTTATAGTAAAAGCAGGTAGAGTCCTTCTTCTAGCATTTGGGTGAGACGAGTTCCATCCATGAAGCCCACATGGTGGAAGGAGAGGATAAATTCTGCACATTGTGTGCACACACATACAAATGTAACAAAACATATTTGGTTTGTTATCATGGATTTTTTTATATTCTTCATAATTTCAGTCATATCATCATGCAAACAAGACATGTTTTGGTGGAAGCCAAAAAAGAAAGGAAGGAACAAAGAAATAAAGAAAAAAGAGAGGAAGGAAGGAAGGATGGAAGAAAAAAAGAAAGAAAGAAAGAAAGAAAGAAAAAGAAAGAAAGAAAGAAAGAAAGAAAGAAAAAGAAAGAAAGAAAGAAAGAAAGAAAGAAAGAATCTTTAAAATGTTGAAAACTAACTTAGCATACCATATTTGGAATATCAAAGCTCTGATGTCAAAATCAATTAAAAACTGCTTTTCAGCTGTCAATTAAACACTAACCTTTTTTGTTACTCAGAAGCCCAAACTAAGCCATCTTCCTATTTGCTCTTTGACAAGGCTGCTTCACTCTTACAAAGAATTCATCAAAGCTTACACAACCAAGCACGTGAGGAAATGGAGTTGTGTGAAGACACTAATTAATAAAGTATATTCTGAACTTCTATATTTGTCAAGACTTGAACTTTATAATTTCTTATATTTTTCTCATTTATAATAATATTCACAGCTATAATTGGTGGTGAATGCCTTTAATCTTCAACATTTAGGAGATATAGCCAGGACAATCTAGAGTTCCATGATATCCTTAGCTAAATCGCAAGACCTTGTATAATTCATTTCATCCAGAAAAGTTTAGTCAAGAAAGGCGGGTCCACCCTTAATGTATGGAGCCATCACTTGCCTATATCAGGGTCCCTAGACTAAATAAAGAAAATATAAGCTGAATATCAGTATTCGTTTCTTCCTGTTTCATGACTGTACACAAAGTGGCCACCTGTCCCCACATATAAACCTGTTTTCACTGGCATGCATGTGTCACCATGATTAGTTGTACCCTGGAACATAAGACAAAGCAAACCCTTAGGTTGTTTTTGTCAGGCCCTTTGTCATAGCCACAAGAAAACTAAAGTGATGGTACATGAATGGATAAATAATAGATGGATAGATTAATAGGTGGTGGATGGATAAATCGAAACACATAGATAGATGATAGGTGATATGGATACCAATTTATTAAAATTAACTTATGGCATTGTTGAGGCTGAGAAGTTCCAGGATCTGTAGTCCACAGACCTGGAAACTAAGAGATCTAGCAACACTCATTCAAATCACAGGCTAATGATAGGAAGAAGCCTCAATGATACCTCATCTCAAAGATTGCCAGGCAGAGAGAATGAGTTCATTCTTGCCCAGCCTCCTGTTCAAATCTGGCCTTCAAGGGATGATGATCATAGTGGGAAGACACTATGCTTCCCAGGGTCTACCAATTCAAATATTAATATTCCAGAAGCGTCTTCAAAATTGCATCCAGAGATAATGTTTAAGCAAACATTTGGGCACGGATTGCCTATTTAGTTGATACATGAAAGTTATCATTGTTTATGTCTTCCTTCTCTCCCCTTTTCTCCATTATTGTCTAATACTACAGCTCCCTAAAATCTGGCGCTTAGGTGAAAGTTTATGGGAAATCAGTTTACTGTTTAAATTCCACCAAGAAAAATAATTAAGAAGATTCTAGACTGGTGGTTTTCAACTTTCCTGATGCTGTGGCCTTCAGTACAGTTCCTCATATTGTGACCTCCAACTGTAAAATTATTTTTGTCAATACTTCATACTTATAATTTTGCTACTATTATAAATTGTAATGTAAATATCTGTTTTCTGGTGATCTTAAGCAACCCTTGTGAAAGGGTTATTTGCCCCCCCCAAGAGGGTTGGGACCCAAAAGTTGAGAACCACTGATGTAGACACTGGTAATGGGAGGCCAAGCCAGTGCAAGGGTTAGCCAAGCCTAGGCAGACAAAGCCACTCTTCAGGTTTGTGAGTGCATTGCAAAGATTGTCCTGGGCAGTGCCCAGGGAGCTGGGATAATATGTCTACCAGGTCAGCCAGAGTTAAGGATGCAAATGTCTAGAAACCCCTGTTCCGCCGGGCGTTGGTGGCGCACGCCTTTAATCCCAGCACTTGGGAGGCAGAGGGAGGTGGATCTCTGTGAGTTCGAGACCAGCCTGGTCTACAAGAGCTAGTTCCAGGACAGCCTCCAAAGCCACAGAGAAACCCTGTCTCGAAAAACCAAAACAAAAACAAAAACAAAAAAATAGGCTTGACTAGCCAGTGGACAGCTTGCTGTGGAAGTATCATTGGTATAGTTCTTGGAAGCTGCAATCTGCTTCCAATGTATTTGCAATGGGTTCGAATCCTAGATACTCAGCTGAAGTGTTTTAAAAGGCTATTGATGAGACTCAGCTCATCACTGTGGGTGGAGCTTGAGGGAGATGGATGCTCTGAGTGCGTTAAGTGTTCCATGGTAAAAACAAGGACTGATACATCCCTCTGTAGCCCCCAGATGCTTCCTAATCTTTGCTTCATATCCTTTCACATCATCCCGTGTTATCAGGTGAAAACGGCATTATTTCCTGTGTAAGATTAGTGGGTTGAACGCCACCATTTCCTTTTGTGGTAGGGATGACATCTCACCATTTATAATTATGCTCTCAAATCCTTTTACTATTGCTTCATGACATAATTGCTTCAAACTAGACCCCTTAGATATTAGTGAGGAATTATTCACATCTCATCTTGCAACAACATTAAAAGGTACAATTGTTGGAGGGTGGGACATGGCTTTTTAAGAGCATGTAACTTTGCACTCTGGATTTTATTTTTTTTATTTAAAAATATTTTTCATTTTACAGACCCACCCCAGTTCACCCTTCTCCTGTCCCTCCACCTCCTTCATTCCCACCCCCCCATCCACTCCTCAGGGTGGTTAAGGTCTTCCTTGGGAGTCAAGGAACCAAGTTGAGGCAAGACCAAGCCTCTCCCCTCTGTATCAAGGCTGAGCAAGGTATCCCATCATAGGAAATGGGCTCCAAAAAGCCAGTTCATGCACCTGGGATAGGTCCTGGTGCCACTGTTACCAGCCCCCAACAGATCATGTCATCTAACTGTCACCCACATTCAGAGGGTCTAGTTCAGTCCCACGCAGGTTAGTACTCTGGGTTTTAAAACAATACAACAGAAGTCTTGAATGTGTGGCAGGAAGACAGCATTTCCAAATTTAGCCATTCACCCCTACTATAAAGAGCAAGTGCTGGAAAAATTGCATGTGCAAGTTGTAAATTCTGAGACCATCCCACGTGGGTGAGTCATGTAATTTCACCTTCTGAAGGCTCTCAAAAAGACAGCTGCATGCTTTTTAAACCAAAATATGTTTGTATACTCTACTACACCAGCATCAGCAATTATTTTGAGTTCTCTCATAAATGGGCATAGAATAGAAGACATAATTAGGAAGATTTAGGAAGCTTTGTGTTTTCTAGAGTTACTGTCTATTTTGCAAAGGAAATATTTTCAAAACAGTTTAGCCTATTCTAAAGGACAAATTTGGAAGAGGATTAACAAAGGATTGTCTAACCAAGAATAGGTTGGTGTTTTTTGTTTAGTAAGTTAGAACTTTACTGTTGCACAATTAATATTTTCAATTCCTTCGATTTGTCAAGAATTGAACAATTTGATAATTGTTTAGACAACTCCAAATTAGATCTTTCTGTTTATATGTGCAGCAAGTGTGAAATTAAATTTCGACAAATGTGCACAGTTGCACAATATTGAGCTTGTTAAAAGGTTACACTGAGAGTCTCTTATTAATTTTCACCTTGTATTTAGCACGTTTACTTTTTGTTGTGATGTCTAGCATTGCTTTACATAGAAGATTATTCTTCAAGAATGTTTTTGCATGTGTGGGTATATTTTAAGTTACCATGTAATGGTGTAGAGATGTATTCATGCAGTAATTATGAAAAAGACAGCTTGAGGCACCTAAATTATGTGTTTCCAACTGGCCCTCTCCTAATCACCCTCTTTTAGGGAAAAAAAGCTAAAAGAGTTTGTGTCTTTGTTTTGTGGTTCTTTTTTAATTAAAAGAAAAAAAACAGCCAGACCCTTAAATTTCAACATTGCAAACTAGCAAAAGAAAAGCAAGTCCTTTAATTTTCTGGCACAGTTCCAGTTCTTTTGGAACCCTAGTGGGTACTGACTATCACATAATAGTATCTAAGAATCCTTCAGAATCTGGGAAGCCTTACATACCCAAGCACACATATCACACTCATACACTCCCAAGACTCAGTCAATCCCTGGGAATCTGCCCTGCCTCCCAAGGATCCCATTCTTGCTCATCTCTGTTCAAGCATCCAGAAGAATCTCCTGGAGAAGAGAGAAGAGGTTCACAAACATCTGAGATAAGGAATTTTCAAACCTTCTTAGCAGTTGGAGATGTAAGAACAGAAGAAAGTGAAGATGTCAGGGAAGAAAGCACTTTAGTAAAATGCCAGAATGTGCTGTCCCCAGTGCCACACCCAAGGTGCTTAACAGCAGGGTCTTCAGCTTTTGGGTACTGGAGATTGAGTCCCCCCAACCCCCTCTCCCTGTGGATGCTAGACTCTAGCCATATGGAGTTGAGGGGGATGGGCAATGTGCTCTGGCTGACCTCTTCAGTACATGATCAGACCCACTGGGAGAGGATGTGGCAATGTGTTACAGTCTCCTGCTGCCTCACTCAAAACAAAGTCCTTTAAAGCGTGTGTGTGTGTGTGTGTGTGTGTGTGTGTGTGTGTGTGTGTGTGTGTGTGTGCATTCTTTCCTATGCCAGTAAATATTTCTTATTGCGATTAAATATTTTACTGGGGTTAAAAAATACTGATTTAAAATATTTTCCTTATCTTTAAGAATAAGGGCCATGCTTTCAAAACATTTACAGTTGTAAATATTTGAGCAGCAAAACTTTACTAATGAGGAAAGGGGTAAAAATGTAAAACATGTGCAAAACAGACACTGAATTCAGTTTCATACCAGAAAATAATTATAAATCAGGACAGCATTACAATGAAGATAGTGGGCAATCTCTATAGATGTGGGCAAGCTGAAAAACAACTTCATGCAGTATGGGATGCTTTATAAATTGTGGAAACTTAACTGTGCAATAGAAAGTTCTTCCTTGATAGGGCTCCTCTTCACAGCATATCACCAGCTTGTGGGGAGAATAATGAAGGGTCTGTACCCCAAGTAAGAAAATAGGATCAGAAATTAAGAACATGTTTTTAAAAGATGAATATATCTCCATATAACCCATGCTGATTTAAAACAAACTAGAAAAACTTGACATCTATTAAATTCAAAGCCCTATGCTGGTGCACCAATAGAGTGCTCAAACTGCTAATGCAAATAGTTTGCATGGATGAAGGGCAATTTTAACCCCAAATCACTGTCAGAGAGCCAGTTAATGCCTCATGTAGATATTCATGATTCTTAAAAAAATTAATGAAAGAAAGAAAATGATTTAAAAAAATCTCCCAAGCAAAATGGGGATTTTAGTGAGATTTGAATCAGTGCTGTAGGGACTTCAACCATTTTTAATGGCAGTCATTGTTCAAGAAGAATAGGATATCTTCCCTGGGAGTCTGTTGGGCATCCACAGGCTCCGTTACTAGATTGCAAAGGGTCCGGCTCCTTAAAAACTGTGTATAATAAATGTTTATATCTTAAGTGCTTTCAAAACATTCTCAAGAGAGCTGACTTCTCAAACATTAAACTATGTTGAAGAAAGCAGGATTTCATTGATGGAGACAAGTATACATATCTTATATAAAAAAAAAGCTTTGCCTTTCATGGAAGAATGTAACAAAACAAGCGTTGTGTTTATGTCTTTAAACAAGTGCAATACAAAACTCCAGTAAAATGATTTCCTTCTGGATGAATGTTTAGATGTGCAAGCTATTTGTCACCAAACACTTTCTTTAGAATCTGAACAATTTAAAGAGTTATGGGAACCAAACATTAATAGAACTATGACATACATTGCTGGTAAATGCTCATAAAAGAGTTGACAATATATGGCTCAACCAAATGACCAACACACATCAGCATAGATAATGGGGAGATATCTGGTTACATAACTGGTTATGGGCTGTGAAGTATGTAATGGAGTTAAATGCAGCAGTAATATTAATGGGCACATAGGCTATGCAGAGCACTCTGTGCTGATGAGAAAAAAAGAAACTAATTTTGAAGCTTGATTGTGTTATGATTTTTCTTGTTACAATTCTGAGGATAACTTGTCAAATGAAGGAAATTAAGAATCGAGTATTGTTGGTTTCTCATCCATAAGAGGATTCAGAAGAACAATGTGATGCATTTCCATTATGTTGTGTTAGCTAAACTGGGAATACAGTGCCACAAATTTCCCATTTGTCTACTTGTCGATTAATGTAGAATGGTAGAGACACAGTACATGAGTGTTGGTAAGCTATAAGCTAAAAGGCTTATTCCTTTCTGCTTCAAAGGTCAGCTTAGGGCACAGCTCTGTTGCTGCTCTCATCATGACCATCGGCTACCCCCCCTGTGTCCTGGGGCAGCAGTTTGCCTCTAGCTCCTCCTGCTTCTGCTAAAGTTCTGACTCCCCAGCAAGGTGCATGCTGAGATCTGTGATAAAGAGTGGTGGCTTCCTCTATCTGAGTTCCTAAACGAGAGAGAGAGAGAGAGAGAGAGAGAGAGAGAGAGAGAGAGAGAGAATTTGGGGGCTTCAGGGATAATCAGAAATAACACAAGTCTATGAATCAGTTGTACTTTGCATTGTTTTTTAAATGAGTTCTTTTCTAACAGTTACTAGTAGATGAAGAACTGACTTTCTACAAAGAAAACAGAGAAAGAGGAAGTCTAGCTTGAGACTCTCACTGGCCTCTTGTGTCACTAAGGTGACTGGGGAGGATGAAGATGTTGACATTTGGCAGCAAAGCACATTTGACATTCAAAATGTAGTTGGTGCAAGGATAGCATTTGCCTAGAGGACCCATATTCACTCCTGTAAATGTTGATGAGAATTCTTACACACCACATTAATACAGCTAAAGTGGCTCAGAGAGAGAATTATTGACCAGGTTAAGAGTTGATAAAGTGTGTAGCATACACAGAGAGAGAGAGGGGAGATAGAGAGGGGGAGAGAGGGTGGGAGGGAGGGAGGGAGGGAGGGAGAGAGGCACACAAACATACCTGACTTTGTGTAATTTTTTTTTTAAATGCAAACCTTTCAGGATCAATTTGTACTTTGTAAATATTCTTCAGTGTGTGGCCTTCTATTAGAGTGTGGTTAACTTACCAGGCTCCATATCCTGAGAGAAAATGATTCTCCTGATCCCAATAGTTATCAATTGCCAACATCTCTTGGGCTACAGAAGGAACTTTATGTCCACTCCCCTCTCCATATTTGTTATGACATCGACTTGCACAAGTCTTTGGTCATTCTGCCATATCTGTTTTTACTTCTAAGCAGCTGCCCTGTTCTTTCCAGAAGACATTGTTTTCTTTTATTCAGCCATACACACATCCTACCCCTGATTCTTCTACTCTTCCTGCCTCCTTCCTCAATGGCCCTTGAGCCTTGAGATGCATATATAGTATAGATGTTCCCTTTAGGGATGAGAATCCCACTGTCTCTTATTCTTGCACCATGACCAGTTGGAGCCAGTTTGATTTCATTGCAGAGTGAGGAGTATCAGACTTTTTCTGCCTTAGGCAGGGTCTCTGTGGCTCTACTTGCTTTGGTTCCATTATGTGCATATGTAGAAAGAACTTGTTCCTTGTCCAGATATGAAGGCTACTTACAGCATGTGTTTGTTCTTGTTTTCTACATGGGGACCCATGCTATAGACTCACTATGTAGCCCAGGCTGGCTTTATACTGATAGAAATCCTCATGCTTCAGCCTGCTGAGTGCTTGGATTATAGACACGAGCCACTATGAAAAGCTAAAGATTATAATTTTGAAAGCACTGAGGCTTTTAGTTCTAAGTACTATAAAATACTAGATATTCTGAGTAAGGAAATTTTCATTACGTTAAAATCCCAGTTAATTCTTCTTCTTTAGATAACTAGCTTTTTTACTGAGCAGAAAGGAGAGTTCAGGTCTGCACTCTCAAGGTGAGGTTGTAATGCATGTAAGGATAATTACAGGCGAAAGTGATGTGTCTGGCCACTAGAGCTGTGGTTTTGCTTCTGAACTAGAGGAAGATACTGTGCTCCTTGGTGCTTATGCATAGAAAAAGCTAATTTCCTTTGGTTGGAATGGAAATCACCCTAGGGGGATGAAGGAACTCCTTGGTTTACAAAAATCATAAAGGAATCCATGAATGCCGCAGGTTGGAGGCATTTAGAGATGGAATAGTCTAACCCAATCTTTCTGGTGTCCAGGTTCTCAAATAAGAGGTTAGTTAGGCAGCTTTCTGAGGACAAGTTTATATTTGAGACATTAATGGACCTTTCAATGTGAGCACAAGAGCAGTAGGGAAACATTGACTTAGAAAGTCTTTTTCTCCCTCCCTCCCTCCCTCCCTCCCTCCCTCCTTCCCTCCCTCCCTCCCTCCCTCCCTCCTTCCCTCCCTCCCTCCCTCTTCCTTCCTTATTCTTAATCCATGAAGGATATAAGAACATAGTTAATTATCTATATAGTTAGAAGACAAAATTTTATCTTTTTTCAAAATTACTTTATCAACTTTGTTTTTACCAAAAGGTACTGAAAAATATATTTTTAAAAAATATTAAGAGTGATGTTTGGCACACTCAAGTCACTATTGGCATAATTGGTGATGCCTTTACTTCCTACCCATGAAGTCCTGGAGAACTGAAGGATAGAGGGAAGTTAAAAGGACAGTACAAACTTAATTTGCACCACATAACAGCTGAGAAAATTAAGGACAGAGCTCGTATTTAATTTAATATGAAGGTATAAAGCATTAGAGATGTTGGAAAGAGCAGAAAAGCAATCAAACCTCCACAGCCTTGAGAAAGGAGTCATATTCCTATATTTTGAACCTGCAGGAATTTGAAATATTATTGCTCTGTAAGGAACCTGTTCGAAGGATGAAGTGAAAACCTTCTACTAATCAGAGTAAATGGAAGCAAGAGTAACTGGTTGTGTTGAGGGACAAGGGAAGTAGGAGCCACTTTAACCCTGATCCTTATGCAGCTGTTCATAGGTCACATCCTTTCCCCCTTGAGACGTGGTGGCTGCCTTCCCATCAGTCAAGTCTCTTGGCTCATTTATACACTCAAATTCTACCCAGGGAAAGCTTTTCATGTCTATTTATAACACATTCTACTTCATTTTGTTTATTTAATGATTTATTAAACGTATTAAACAGCATGACTCCCTAGGAGAGTTAAGACCTAGGAATAAAATTATTTTAATATTATGTTTATGTTGTGATTTATAGAATTGCAAATTGTCGAAGACATAAGGGATCATGGTAAAGCAACACGCTGTTGCTTGGAGCCCACATCAGAACTCCCAGGCTTCACTACAAAGCTGGTAATTTCCACAAGATAGCCTACGGGGAAGGCATATGCAAGAGCATGTGTTGAATATATGTGCATTGCAATGGAAGGCCAGTCCCGGGGCAGGATCAACAGAGAATATGAATATAGGAGCAACTTGGTAAGTCAATCTAGACCCTGGCTGCATTCTCACCAAGATTTATAGTCTCTCTTGTGGAAAAGAGAAAGACCCTGACCTATGAGCTCATGGTGTAGTATGTAAAACTAAGGCAGTCATGTGCCTCTTTCATCGTGTTACAAACTTAGAAAATAGAATATATTGCTCAAAAACTATCATCCCTGCTCATGACAGTCACCTAATACGTGGTTGAACTTTTCTGTGTGTCAGACTTCAATAATTCACCCATCACTACAAGTGCTAAATTTTACTAGTTCCTGGAATGGAGGGATGAAAGTGAGGAGGCTGGGGGGATACATTGATGCAAGATTTAAAAGAACCTTGTAACAGGAGAGAGAGAGAGAGAGAGAGAGAGAGAGAGAGAGAGAGAGAGAGAAAGGGAGAGAGAGAGAAGCCATATAATTGAAGGAGAGCATGGAGGGGTATATGGAGGATTCTAAGGAAGAAAAGGGAAGGAAGAACTATAATTATAATCTCAAAAGCATAAAATTAAAAATAAGGCCTTATGTTAAAAATCTAAGCAGTTAGAATTTCTTCTTTTTCATCTTCTAAGTGTCATTAAAGGATTCTAAGAAGTATGGTTAGGTTTGGCTCTTAAAAATAACACTCAAATGGTTGTGTGGAGTCTTGATCAAAGGCAGGCCTGGTGTCACTTAGGAGACAGTTGTAATTAATTAGACAAGAGTTGGTTGTTTGAGCAAAGGCCACACCAGTAGTGAATGATACAAAAAGAAGCTGGTTTTGAGAAACCTAAAAGTTCAATTTAAAGTGAATTATGTAGGGACTAAGAAAGCAGCAGCCTTGACACCGATTGAGAGAATGACAGTGGTTTGGATTTGTACTGTTCAGACCTTTATAGATTTACTTTTATAGCAGCAAAAGTAATTGCTAGAAAGGCTTGCTAGCTGTGCCTACTGAGTTACTTATATAGAGTGGCACAGTACATTTTCCAACTGTGAATGGAATGACAGCAAGGTTAAAAGCTGGCTTCTGTTGTTTCAGTCCTGTTAATAACTAGGCTGAGGAAAGTGGTTTAAATTGACAGTCTTTATGGTTTATATTTGAAGAACTGCCTTTACTTCTCTGTGGAAATGGGAAGCAGGCCATATAGAAAACTTCACCCACAGTTTTGAGGTCTAAGAATGTCATGACTTGATGGATGAGGGCACCTGAGTATCTACTTCCTAACTCCAGAGAGCAAATGTGAGACAATACAATTGACGAATGTTTGACTCCAACTAATCCTTGAATATCTGCCCATGCATTTTATGGCACTTATTCTTGTGGCTTCTCAGCTCATAGAAAAATGAACTCCTAGTAAAAATGTAGAGAACCACCTGTCTGCTGGATAGTGTTCCAAGAACGCACAGTCAAGCTTACACTCACCACTGGCAGGAAGTGGAGGGGCCATCTTCTCCCACTCACTGTCAGATCAATTTTCAAGGGAGGATCAATGCAAAAAACCTGACTCCTGGGTAAGGCTCACGCCATAGAGGGCCTTTCATGTTCCCAGCAGCTTTGAGTTGAGTCAGTTTCTGACAGGCATCAAGTAAGCAGGCTTACAATGTATAATGTCTCTTTTCCAGATTATTATTATTATTATTATTATTATTATTATTATTATTATTATTATTTGTTCATGCATGTGTGTGTGTTTGTGCTGATTCTGGCCTTGCTAGGCAGTTTGGTGCCAGAATCTGCCTGATTCCAGCTCCTAGCACTAGGTTTTCTGAGTGTGGCTCAATTCCTGGAATCTTTCATGGATGCTGGGATCTCCCTATTCAGGTCCTCATACTCTCAGAAAGGAGCTTTTATCTGCTAAGCAGTTTCCTCAATAAACAAGTTGTTATTTTCTAATTGGCCATCTATTTGATTTTTGAATCTAGTGCAGTGCAGCTTTGGAATGGTGGGGAGAAGCCATTCATATGGCAGAGTGAGATTGTTGATCCGTTTTAAATAATTAATGTAAGAATGATTTACTTCTGTCCTCATTCGGTGCTGAATGCTTCGTTATCAAACTGTGCTGGAAAAATGTAATAGTGGAAGATTAAAAAGGAACTCCCCTATCATGAGGCTCTCATAGTCATCTTAGAATTCTATTTGGCCTATAAATTGTAGCTCTATTTGGTCCACTGGATCTGAAGTAAAGTAGGGTAAGCTTTGCTGAGAATTTGTTTTTAACAAACTGCTCAGTACTTAAGATTACAAAAATCTTAAAGGCCTAAGGCAATTCTGGGAAACATTTAGAAACAGTTTTTGGTTTTTGAAAATCACTCTTATCTTCCCCCTTTCACAACCACAGAATGACCTACACATGTCCATCAATACCCCACTGCTAGCATTTGGCCTGGTTTTTCCTGCATGCACAGCTCTGCTGGCCTGGATTCCAATCTTGTGGATTAGAGCCACACAGCTCTAACAGCTTTTGATAGCATACATTTGAAACATTAATGTTAAGGCACAACTATAATTTTTCCATAAACAGAAGTACACAGAACATAAAATTTTAGAATAATTAACCAAGCAAGTGTGTGTGTGTGTGTGTGTGTGTGTGTGTGTGTGTGTGTGTGTGTTCACACGCATTTGCAACTATAGGAATACATGTAGTCAAAGATCAGTTTTGGAAAGCTTGTTCTTTCCTTCTCCTGGGGCCTCTACAGACTGAACTCTTGCCTGGATTGTGCAGGAAGCACATTTCCCTCGTGACCCATCTCACCCACCCCCAAATTATCTCTTTGAAATCAATACTGGGGCCTAAAGATTTCACTTAGTTTCCAATTCATTTTGAACCTCTTGCATATTACAAGTCTTTTAGAAGGTGTGGCAATGTTTTGATGTGATATTTGGAATTTTACTTCCAGACATTTTATTTAGGCAAACTATTAACCCAACACTGCATTTCTGTGGGATCATTTAGCAAGCAGTGGGTTTTCTTCTTTGGTCTGTTTTTGGCTTTTTGTTTTGTTTTCAGGGATGATGATCAAATGGAGGATCTTGTGCACACTGTACAAATAACCTACCACTGATACACAAGGGCAGCCCTTTGGTTGTTTGTATGTAGTATTAAGAAGGAAGGGGTATACTCAAATATTCAGTCTTGTAAATCTTCTCACTTTGCAATCAGCAGAGCATAGTGTGAAAAGCTTCGGTTGACCTAATTTTCTTGATCTGTTTACCAAATTCATGAATTATGATTCAAATAACAGTTTTTCATAAATAAATGAACATCAGGTAACATATAAATAAAATGTACTCTTTAAAAAGTATCCCTGTCCCTAGTTGGACTCTGTTGTCTTTGAATTTTACTGCTCATTACTGCAGGGGCATTGGGGAAACATTTCTGTTTCTTGTTTAACACACACTTCCACAGCAAGGATAGTTTTTCTAGAGAGTGAATTGGTGTCAAATATTGAATCTTTTAATCCTTTAGATTTGTGATTTTTCAAATCCTCATGTTTCTGTGGCTTTTGTGTCACACTGCTTGAAAGCATTTGCTGTTCCTTTTCAAAAACAGCTTTGCTAGGGAGGATGCTTCAGACATGGGGCCCAGACATTTGGACAGTTCTTAACCCCATACATGTGAGAAAGAACTTCTTGTAGAATTTGATATTGTGTGTTCAAATGGGACAATCTTTCTGTTTGTGTCGATAGCCACACCGGAAGGAAAACAGCCAGTCCTTGGTTGATAAATATTTTTCTGGCAGTTATTCTTAGGAAATCTTAAAATTGAATTTAAAGACTCTTCGTTCCCTTTCCGCCGACCGATCCACAATGAGGTGAATGAGCCTCTGCTCTTACCCAACTCCCGTCCAAAGCCCCATTCACCCCGATCTCTCCGGGCCTACATGTGCTTGGGGTAGACCTGCCCAGGGAGAGAGGATCTCCCTGAGTCTGGAAACACCCCACTCTTCCTTCCTGTCCCCCCCCCCCGCCACCTGACCCCTACAGAGGCCTAACTCCTTCAGAGTGAGGAGACTACCAGGAGAGGCAAGATCATCCAGAGCTGCGGACATTGAATTCCTGGCCCACACACACCATTGGGTCACAAGAGGAGATAGAGAGACCCCACCTGCACCCACTGAAAGAAGATATGGGGAGAAGACAATAAGAACTCACTCAACAACAGAAAGACCAATATGACACCACCAGAATCGAGGGACTCTACTCCAGCAAGATCTGAAAAGCCCAACACAGATCATGAAGAAGGGATGGACCTCAAAAATTATCTTGGCAAGATGATAGAGACCTTTAAAGAGGAAACAAGAAAATCCCTTAAAGAAATAGAAGAAAAAGCAAGCAAAAAATTACAGAAAATGGAGGAAAAGACAAACCAAAAAATTCAAGAAATAAACAAATCTCTTAAAGAATCAAAAGAAACCCAAGAAAAAACAACCAAACAAATGAAGGAAGTTCTTGAAACAGTTCAAAGCATGAAAGCTGAAATAGACACAATAAAGAAAACACAGAATGGCATGATGCTGGGAATGGAAAGGCTGGATAAACGATCAGGAACTAAAGATGTGAGTATAACTAATAGAATTCAAGAGATGGAAGAGAGAATCTCAGCTATTGAAGACTTGCTAGAGGATATACATTCATCGACCAAAGAAAACCTCAAATCCCTAACACAAAATATCCAGGAAATTTGGGACACCATGAAAAGACCAAACCTAAGAATAATAGGTATAGAAGAAGGTGAAGAAACACTGCTCAAAGGTACAGAAAACATATTCAACAAAATCATAGAAGAAAACTTCCCCAACCTACTGAAGTATATGCCTATGAAAGTACAAGAAGCTTACAGGACACCAAACAGACTGGACCACAAAAATAAGCCCCCCCCCACATAATAATCAAAACCAAATCTACAGAATAAAGAGAAAATATTAAGAGCAGCAAAGGAAAAAGGCCAAGTAACATATAAAGGCAAACCAATCAGAATCACACCCAACTTCTCAATGGAAACTCTGAAAGCCAGAAGGTCTTGGATAGATATCCTACAAGCACTAAGAGAGCATGGATGTCAACCCAGACTACTGTACCCAGCAAAACTTTCAAATACTATAGATGGAGAAAACAAGATATTCCATGACAAAAACAGATTTAAACAATACATATGCACAAATCCATCACTACAGAAGGTTCTGGAAGGAAAACTCCAACCCAACGAACATAACTACACTCACAAAAACACAGGCAATAGATAATCTAATTTTACCAAACACAAAAAGAAGCAGGAGGTTGAAATCCACACACAATGACACCACCAACAATAAATCCAAAGCAAACAAGAACCAACAAGCAATGGACATTAATATCCCTAAATGTCAATGGTCTTAACTTACCCATAAAAAGATATAGGCTAACAGAATGGATACAGAGACAGAATCCATCCTTCTGCTGTTTTCAAGAAACACACCTCAACTTCAAAGACAGGTGTTACCTCAGAGTAAAAGGATGGGAAAAGATTTTCCAAACAAATGGGCCCAAGAAACAAGCTGGTGTAGGAATCCTAATATCTAACAAATTAGACTTCAATTTAAAATCAATCAAAAGAGATGAAGAAGGGCATTTCATACTCATAACAGGAAAAGTCCATCAAGATGAAGTCTCAATACTGAACATCTATGCCCCAAATATGAAGGCACCCACATTTGTAAAAGAATCATTACTAAAGCTCAAACCACACATAAAACCACACACACTTATAGTAAGAGACTTCAACACGCCACTTTCACCACTAGACAGGACCAGCAGACAGAAACTTAACAAAGAAACAAAGGATCTAATGGAAGTTATGACCCAACTGGATTTAACAGATATCAATAGAACATTCCATCCAAACACAAAAGAATATACCTTCTTCTCAGGGCCACATGGAAACTTCTGTAAAATTGACCACATAGTTGGCAGCAAAGCAAACATCCACAGTTACAAAAGAATTGAAATAACCCCTGTATCTTATCAGATCACCATGCATTAAAGCTAGAATTCAACAGCAATACGAATTGCAGAAAACCTACATACTCATGGAAATTGAATAACACCCAATTTATACCATTCCTGGGTTGAGGAAGAAATAAAAAAAGAAATTAAAGACTTCCTAGAATTTAATGAAAATGTAGACACAACATACCCAAACTTATGGGACACTCTGAGAGGAAAGTTCATAGCACTAAGTACCCACATGAAGAAACTGGAGAAAAGTCACATTAAAGAACTGACAGAACAACTGAAAGCTTTAGAGCAAAAAGAAGCAAACTCACCAAGGAGAAGTAGATGCCAAGAAATAATCAACCTGAGGCCGAAATCAATAAAGTAGAAACTAGGAAAACAGTACAAAGAATCAGTGAAACAAAGAGTTGGTTCTTTGAGAAGATCAACAAGATAGACAACCTCTAGCCAAACTAACTAAAAGGCAGAGAGAGAGCATGCTAATTAACAAAATCAGAAACGAAAAGGGGGTTATAACAACGGACACTGAGGAAATCCAGAGAATCTTCATGTCATACTTTGAAAACCTGTACTAGACAAAATTCGAAACTCTAAGGAAATGGATAGTTTTCTGGATAAATATCACTTACCAAAATTAAACCAATATCAGATAAGCAGTTGAAATCGACCTATAACTCCTAATTAAATAGAAGCAGTCATCAATAGCCTCCCAACCATAAAAAGCCCAGGGCCAGATGGCTTCACTGCAGAATTCTACCAGAAATTCAAACATAAGTTAATACCATTACTGCACAAGTTGTTCCACACAATAGAAGCAGAAGGGATATTGCCAAACACTTTTTATGAAGCTACAATCACTTTGATACCCAAGCCACATAAAGATACAACTAGGGAACTACAGACCAATATCCCTCATAATATCGATGCTAAAATACACAATAAAATATTGGCAAACCGAATCCAAGAACATATCAGAAAAATCATCCACCATGATCAAGTAGGCTTCATCCCAGGGATGCAAGGATGGTTCAACACACGAATATCCATCAATGTAATCCACCATATAAACAAACTGAAAAAGAAAAACCATATGATCATCTCACTAGATGCTGAAAAAGCCTTTGACAAAATCCAACATCCCTTCATGATAAAGATCTTGGAGAGAACAGGAATAACAGGAACATATCTAAACATGATAAACGCAATATACACCAAACCAATAGCCAACATCAAACTAAATGGAGAGAAACTCAAAGCGTTTCCTCTAAAATCAGGAACAAGGCAAGGATGTCCACTCTCTCCATATCTCTTCAATATTGTACTTGAAGTTCTAGCTAGAGCAATAAGACAAGAAAAGGGGATCAAAGGGATACAAATTGGAAAAGAAGAAGTCATCAAACTTTCACTATTTGCAGATGACATGATTATCTACACTAGTGACCTGAAAAACTCTACGAGGGAACTCATACAGCTGATAAACACCTTCAGCAAGGTAGCAGGATAGAAAATTAACTCTAAAAAACAGTAGCCCTACTATATATAGATGATAAATCCAATGAGAAAGAAATCAGGGAAACATCACCTTTCACAATATCCACAAGCAACATAAAATATCTTCAGTAACACTAACCAAAAAAGTGAAAGACCTGTACAGTAAGAACTTTGAGTCCTTAAAGAAAGAAATTAAAGAAGATACCAGGAAATGGAAAGATCTCCCATGCTCTTGGATAGGTATAATTAACATAGTAAAAATGGCAGTCCTGCCAAAAGCAATCTACAGATTCAATGCAATCCCCATCAAAATCCCAACACAGTTTTTCACAGACATTGAAAGAACAATACTCAACTTTACATGGAAAAATAAAAAAACCAGGACAGCCAAAACAATTCTTTACAATAAAGGATCTTCTGGAGGCATCACCATCCCTGACTTCAAGCTCTACTATAGAGCCATAGAGCTGTTCTGAAACAGCTTGGTATTGGCACAAAAATAGACAGATAGTCCAATGGAATCAAATTGAAAACCCTCATATTAACCCACGCACCTATGAACACCTTATTTTTGACAAAGGTGCTAAATCTATACAATGGAAAAAACATAGCATCTTCAACAAATGGTGCTGGCACAATTGAATTCAGACATGCAGAAGATTGCAGATAGATCCATACCTGTTACCATGCACAAAACTTAAGTACAAATGGATCAAAGATCTCATCATAAATCCAGCCACACTAAATCTTCTAGAAGAGAAAGTGGGAATTACCCTTGAACAAGTTAGCACAGGAGACTGCTTCCTGAACATTACGCCAGTAGCACAGACATTGAGGTCTGCAATTAATAAATGGGACCTCCTGAAACTGAGAAGCTTCTGCAAGGCAAAGGACACAGTCAGTAGGACAAAACGACCACCCACAGAATGGGAAAAGATCTTCACCGATCCCACATCTGACAGAGGACTGATTTCCAAAATATATAAGGAGCTCAAGAAGCTAGCCACCAAAACACCAAACAATGAAATTAAAAAGTGGGGTGCAGAACTAAATAGAGAATTCTCAACAGAGGAATCTGAAATGGCTGAAAGACACTTAAGAAAGTGCTCAAAATCCTTGGCCATCAGAGAAATGCAACTCAAAACAATACTGCGATACCACCTCACACCTGTCAGAAGGGCTAAAATCAAAAATACCAATGACAATCTATGCTGGAGAGGATGTGGAGAAAAAGGAACACTCCTCCATGGCTGGTGGGATTGTGAACCTGCAAGACCACCCTGGAAATCAGTATGGCGGTTGCTCAGAAAAACGGGAATCAGTCTTCCTCAAGATCCAGCCATTCCTCTCTTGGGTATATACCCAAATAGTGCATGTTCATACAACAAGGACATATGTTCAACCATGTTCATAGCAGCATTGTTTGTAATAGCCAGAACCTGGAAGCAACCTAGATGCCCCTCAACTGAAGAATGGATTGAGAAAATGTGGTACATTTATACAGTGGAGTACTACTCAGCAGAAAAAAGCAATGGAATCTTGAAATTCACAGGCAACTGTATGGAACTAGAAGAAACCATCTTGAGTGAGGTAACCCAGTCAGAAAAAGACAAACATGGTATGTACTCACTCATATATTAATTTTAGACATAGAGCAAAGCCTATAATCCTCTTCACCAAAGAAACTAGGAAACATGAAGGACTCTAAGGGATAAATGGACCCCAGGAATGGAAGTGGCATGAACTCCTGAGCTAATTGGAAGCATGAGGGTAGGGGAGAGGGAGCTGCCACAATAAGAGCAAGAGAAGAGGAGTAGAGGAGAGGAAATGGAGGAGCAGAAATATTCAGTTGGGGGGAGAATAGAGGAGAGAGAAAAGGATGAGGGATACCATATTAGAGGGAGCCACTATAGGTCCAAGAAGAGATCTGGAACTAGGGAGATCTCCAGAGACATACAAGGATGACATGATCTGACAATCCAAGCAATGGTGGAGAGGATAACCTAAAAGTCCTTCCCCCAAAATGAGATTGACGACTACTCTTTATGCCATCCTAGAGCCCTCATGCAGTGGTGGATGGAAGCAGAGACAGACATCCACAGATATACACTGAGCTGAAATCTGGAATTCAGTTGAAGAGAGGGAGGAATAAAGATCGAAGGGGTCTTTATCAGGTTGGAGAAACCCACAAAAACAGTTGGCCTGAACAAGGGAGAACACATTGACCCCAGATGCTGTCTGGGAGGCCAGTACAAGACTGATCCAGACCCCTGAACATGGATGTCAATAAGGAAGCCTCTGTACTCCAGGGAGCCTCTGGTAGTGGATTGGTATTTTTCCCAGGTGTAAGAAGGGACTTTGAGAGCCCATACCACATGAAGGGATACACTCTGGCCCTGGACACATGGGGAAGGAAAGGCCCAGCACAGGAAGATTTGGTGGACTTTGCAGAGCCCCCGTTGAGGGCCCTACCCTGCCTGGGGAGTGGTGGGTGGATGGGGTGGGGGGTAGGTTGGGAGTTGGGGAGGAGGGATGGGGGTGAGGGGAGGGAGAGGGAGAGGGAGAAGGAACTTATATGTGAAACAAGCTTGTTCCCTAACTTGAACTAATAAAAAAAATTGAATTTAAGACATGACTGTCCTTTTTCTAGTGGCTCTTTAGACACTTAAAAGTTTTTAGACATGGAAACATTTGAATTCTGTTGTCTGTAGTAGAAACAGTCCAAGGGCAAGCCATCTTGTAGCCCAGCCCCCAACAGCTTGGGGATAAAGTACTTTGTTATTCTGTTTAGCCATTGGTCAACAGTTATTGTTCATGTGGAAAAACTATTTGGGATATGAAATGAAGAAGGAACCATTTTAATTTGAAAAAGTAACTCACATAAAATGATAAATAATGTATTCCAGGGCTGCAAAAGCATAGTATATTTCTATTTTTCTTTAAAAATGGAGACATCTTTATTACATTTTCCTGAAAATGATACCGATATTTTTGCTACGCTTTTTTTTCAAGCAACGCTTGTGTCTAGTGATAAGGGCCTTTATTTCTGTCTTGAATTATGCTTCATTATACCTCTTCCTCCACCTGCTCTCTCCTCCAGTGTTCCTCTTCCACAAAAGAGTTTTGTGCACCTGCAAGCATGTGTATAAGAGGGTCAGTTTGTACATGTGTATGCATGCATTGGAAGCTTGCTCGTATATGCACTAAATTATAACTGGTATGTGACTCAATCAAATATTTGGTCTCATAATTGTTTCTGTATTTTATGCCTCCTATGGAAGGAATTTTTCCTATAAAACCATGAATTCCTCATTTGATGCATATTTAGTATTCATTGTGTTAGGGTTTAACTTGTTTAACTGCTTCCTTTTTATGGACCTTTCAATAGTTTAAGATAGTTGTTGTAATTTGCATTTGAGAAATTGTTGTTCTCCAAAACCTTGAGTTAACACACATCTCTACCAACAACATAGTAGAAAACTCATTTCATAGCCTTAGGTGCAGTCATGAGTTCTCACATAATCCAAGCACTCCAGGGAAATCAAGACTTTGAACCTAGTCTTGGATGCATATTGTATTATAGGCCAACTTGGTCCAGATGATGAGACCTTGTCTTTAAAAAATAGAAACAGGAAACTTCTGTCCTTATACATTCATCAATAATTGGCATTACTAATGATTTTACATTAGTTTTTAAGAAATAGAATATAATCACACTACAGTTCCCATGTTCCCTCCCTAAAATCTCTCCCAATCCCAACTCTGACTTGCTCTCAAATTGATGGTCTCTTTTTCTTTGTTGTTACATATATATATATATATATGAATAAATGATAAATACAACTTGCTGAGTCCTAATTTTAGAGCTAACTACTTTGTGTTAGATAATGATTATGCTGCTCATCCCCGAAATAGATAATTTCCCTCTCTCAACAGTCAGCAGTTGCCTGTAGTTTTATCTAGGGGTATAACCCCATGCAATTTCCCTTTTACACATTAACATCTCTGTTGCTGTTCATATTGTTTGGGTATTAAGACAGACATGTTGTTGAGGCATCATGGATAGAGCTTCCTTGCAATTTCTAGGAAACAGACTTTCAGCAGACTTCCTGGTCCTCTGGCTCTTAATATTTCTGTTTGCCTCTCAGTGTTCCCTGAGCTTTAGATGCAGGAGTTGTGTTAGATATGTATCCATTGGAGCTAGAGTCCCCACAATCAGTTGATCTCTTGTGGTTTTCTGTAATGGTCTCTGTTCACTATGAGGATAAGCATTTTGATGAGGGGTAAGATCTCCACTTTTCTGTGGGTCTAAGGATACGTTTTTAGAATGCAGTTAAGAATTATGCTGGTCTGGTGCAATGATGGCAGTAGCTTCTCTTCTAAGATCCATGATTCTACTAGGTCCAGGTAGTTGCCTAGGTTTCTAGTAAGGGCATAATTCCCCACCTATTCAGCAGACCTTAAGTCCAATTAGACAGCTGTTAGTTATTGTCAATACATGAGTGCTTTATGTATTGACATAAATGGACCTTTAGGGTTATCTTACCATGTTGGTCATTGTTGTGGTTCATTGATGTCACAGCTGGGTAGAACTATTGATTGCTTCTCTCCCTTGGCAGCTTACATGGTTCTTTCTTGTACTATTAAATCTAGGTTGTAGGAAGGATGCTTTCATGTGAAATCTACGTCAAATATTCTAAGTCCTGTGTTCTATGTGTTCAGTGTCTTCAGCAATAGGACTTACCCTCAAACTTAGAGAGGTAACCAAGGTTAACAGCAATAGCTTATATTATTTTGGGAGTCACTTGGACTCTCCTGATGGAAACCTCAAATGGAGGTTTCTCAAGACTTTTACTGGGAGTTTTGTGAGATAATGTAAGATTCCTGTAGGGATCATTGTCAGCCCAAGTAACAATTGCATTAAGTGTGAGGTGTATGTGTGTGTTCATGTGTGTGTGGGGGTGTACTTATATGTACAATGTATATACTTTTAGGCAAATATAAAACAATATGAGTCTTGGAGTCTATATCAAATATGCTTTGTATTATTTGTATTATTATTTTCCCTCTTCGTCTCTCTCCTCCTGTTTTGATCTCTTTTCCACCTCCTCATTTTTCTACTCCCCCCTTCATATCACTTCTGTCATGCTGTTTTCCTAAGTGGCATCACACAGTGTAATTTATTTTCATTTTTTTATCATTTTTGACGTGATTATTGGCTGTTATTTTTCTTTTGGCTTGTCTTGCCATGCTGCATAACCATTTCTTCCCACAGATTTGTTAGTTTGTTTCTTGTAGGTGCTATTTCTTTGTAATTTATCAATTTAACTCCATTTTTCAAAGTAGGTTGAAAGTATTTTTCTTCGATGAATCATATTTTTTTATTTGGTATTGATGTATTATTTCATGTAGATAATGTAGTCAAATTTCCTTATTTTTATTATGCTTTATAAAACTTTGGAGCCAAACTAGAAAGCTTCTCATCTCAAAATTTAGCTGATACTTATTTATGTAGCTTGTCTATTACTTTATAGCTTTATTTTCTCACTTAAATTCAATCCATCTGTTTCTTCTAAACTATTCTTATGTATTTAATTTTACAAATAAACTGAACATTTCAGATTTGGATGAGGGATACTCAAAATGAATGATATGCACAAATTAATGTCAAGCAAATGAGAATAGTAGCAATCTGGCATATTTTAGCCACAGAAGAAATATGGTATACTTCTCTACATGTTGAAGTTTGTCTTTATAATGAGCTGTTCTATAAAGCTTTGCAATTTTATGTGGTTTCTTAGTATTTCTGAAATCATCTTTCATGTTTTTACCCTGATATCTGACTCTCAATATATTATTGATAAAGATTAATTAGACTAATGTTCCAATAGAATTTCTTTGATGATACCTTTGTCAAAAACTCTTGAGGAGAATTGATTTTGCTTCCATTCCTTAGTTCAAACAAGTCATCATGCCGAAGGGCAAGAGGAATTCTGTTGTGCAATGATATTAGATCAAACAGTGGACAGACTAGAGTCTCTTGAAAATCATGGGCCTGGGCATGGATAGTATGGATACTGTGACATGAGCATGAATATATGTGGAGCAGAAAAGGGTCTTAGAGACCCAGAGAATAGAACTGGATTTTCTTATTCATTCAAGCTTACCCTGTCATTTAGTTAATAATTTGGGCTCATCTAATTATACACACTAGTTTAAGATGCTACAATAGAAATTTTATTTGTTATATTCTACTTATTTAGACCATAATACAAAAATGAGAATTTTATTCATACCATTTGTCTTTCTTTCCATGAACTCTGATTAATTCAGAGCACCAGTCTGTCATCCTTGGATACTTTAAACTAGATAGTAACTCCCTCTTCTTTCCCTTTAGGTGCCATCACTCCACAGACTCTGCAAAAAAAAAAAAATGATGTATTAGAAAAAGAAAAACTAGGCTATAGCACAAATCAATTCCATAACTACATTGGTTGAAAATTTTCTACACTTTCTATTTTAATCTGTATTTATGTAACATTAATTTTTGCTTCTTCTAAGGAGGGCAAAGGTAAAGAAGAACTATATTCAAAGCTACTTCTCCTCCTCATCCTTCTCACTCACTGCCTTTGCCTTCCTACTGCCCTTCCCGATACCCTGGCTTCACTTTCTCTTCCTCTTCCTATTTCTCCTTCCCTTCCTCTTCCTGCTACCTAAGGCTCTTGATCTTTGTTACAGGATATTGATTCTTTAGAAATCTTCCCAGGGCCATGTTTTACTTCTAAAATTTCAATTCATTACTATATGGGGGCTGTGAATAGATATCTAGAGAATTAGGAAGAGAAGTAACAGTTGAATAAATATTTTTACTTCCACCTTAGATCATTATAGTAATAAAACAAGTATCTAATGTTTATAATTCCAAATTTGACTTGTTATTAGTGATGAATTGCACTTCCATGAAAACAAAAATGATGACTATTAATCTATAAATTGATTTCTACACCCCTTTTTAATGATGCTTTTGAATCATTTTGCTTATTCTTATCAGTAAAATGCTAATCAGTAAAAAATGTAATGCTAAAAGCAATTAGCAGCCTATAGAAAAAAAAACATTGATCACTAAATATTGCTAGGGTTAGGCTAGTGATATCCAGGGAATGTCGGCTGGTGAAAATGTAATGTTTAGCTAATTTAAAATAATGCATTATTTAATTGTATATGTTTTAGTGTGCACTGCCTCAAAACACAAAAAAAAAATTCAAAAACTTCACGTCAAGAGAAAAAGTGATGTTGTGAATTAGAAATCAATAAAGATGTCCTTCAAGAGATCAATTATTGTAGGATGTCTGACAATTGGCAAGTGATATTCTTGACTTTTTAAGAGAGTTGGGAAAGCAAACAATTGTAGGAAATGGTGTAAGTAACTGAGATTTCTTAAAAATAGAGTTCTCAAAAAACTGTTGCACGCAGTGTATATCATAGCTAAATATAAGAAAGAAATAGTGGTGTCTTTGAAAAACTCTTTTTGCCACTTTTGGTTTTCTTTATCATCATCTATTCTCCAATCATACCCATTTTATTATTCATAATAAGTAATAGTCATGTTTTCAGTGTTAGTATGAAATGCCACCTGACTGTTTCTGTATGTGCTTATATCTTCAATTTATTCTCATTATTGTACGATCTCTGACTCCCTGGTCTTAACACCAAATTTGGAGCTTTTGAGATTCTAGGCATAAAATGCCTTCTTTTCCCACAGCTGTTCACTTACAGCTTCCAAACCAGCATGGCTTTATTGTTCATGTACCTTGGTAACCCACTTACCTTCTAATTTACAGAGAGTTGTAGAAAACTATCATGTGGTGATGATAGCCGCTGTTCTCTACAATATTTCCAATGGATCTGTTTCAATGTACTTTAGTTATTTTTATTTTTATGGATGAATATTTTGCCTGCATGTGTGTATGTGCACCACTTGTGGGTCTGGTGTGCATGGAGGCTGGAAGACAAAGATGAATCCCCTGTAGCTGGAGTTACAGGTAGTGGTGTGCTGCTTGACATAGGTGCTAGAAATGAAACCCTGGTCCCTTGCAAAAGCAGGAGGTGCTGAGCCATATCTCTGACTCCATTATCTTTGTTTTAAAAAGAGTATACTTTTATTTTTAAGAGTGCATGTGGGTACACATGCACACAGTGCCATGGAGGCCAGAAGAGAGTGCTGGGTCCTCAGAAGCCAGAATTACAGTCCATTGGGAAGCAGCCAGCATCAATGCTGACAAACACACTCTGGTCCTCTATGAAAGCAGTACAGTCTTAAAAAATTCCTCCAGAACCATGTTTTTAGCTTGCTTTTGTTACTAAAGTGTGATTAAGGGTGATAGAAATCAGAGTGTTATGTAGATATTTTGACACAAAATTCCTGTGCTGCCATTTTAATAACAAGGAATAAGGAATAATGACACTACTTACAAAACTCACTTTTAAGATTAATGGCATTTTCTACCATTTATTGAAGCTTTACTGTGCACACTCTGTATTAAGTACTTTATATACACTCTCTGTCTTCATGTCATCTTTAAAATTAGACACACATAATTTATCTCTCACAGAGAAAGAAACTGGAGTTGCTAAAAACTGAGTAATGCCCAAATCACAGAACTTTAAATAATGTATTTAACAGTAACTCTGATTGTTATTGTTGCTTACACATTCTCTGATCTATTTGCATGCTCTCTCTGAATTCACTTCCTAACTTAATATTGCCATTATTCATTTAGTCTATTTTTAGCATATTTACCTGCAAATAATTATTCTTGCCTATTGTTGGCTTGGTACCTTTTTACATGTTTAAGAAGGTGAATAAGACTTGATCTTTCTGTACTTCTTTATTCTTGCAGAGCTCCTAACACACAGGAACATAGACAAGTAGGCTGAAAAAGCATAACACAGCAAATGTAGTGCCATTGGTCCTCTGAGAACCAAGAGAGACCGAATCTTCATGATAGCTCAGCTCATCTGTGAAAAGCATATGTACAACTTTAACTTTAAAATTATACTACACATAAGGAAGAGAAGATATTTCCTTTTGTTTGAACAGAACAAAATTTAGTCACCTTCCATAACACTGGACCTGTTTGAAAATCCTGGAGCTTCACACCCCAAAACAGTTGCCACCATTGTTTACCAAGTCCCATGCAGCTTCACAACAGAAGATTCATTCTCAGTGAAATAAGTCAAACCACTTAGAGTATGGGGTGAGTTGGTTTTCTTTTGTTTCTTATGGAAAAAATACTTCTCTTGAACACAAGGGGCAATTTGACCCTTTTATTTGTACCAATTTAGACATTTGATTTCCTAGAACTTTTCCAAGTCTGGATATCTCCATATTTAAGACAACTTCTGGCATTTTATCTTTCTTCAGGTTTTCATTAGAAACATTCAGCAACACACTACAAGCAAAATTCCTATTTTGATTTCTTAAAGTAAAGAGTTTAAGACTGTGCAACTCAGGTTTTGCCTTATCCAGCCTGAGAGTACATGCCATTTTGGTTTCTTTTTGGACACAAAGGCATCTATAGAACATCATATGCTATATGGGCATGGATCCTATCTATATTAGCACACTAAACATAGTTTCTTCCTAGCAAACTATTGTTGTGACTTCATAATAGGCCCATGTTAAGTCAAAGCATTGAAGGTGCTGTAACTGTGGAAGAGGACTCGATTTTATAACAGAATGTCATGACATATGAGAGCACAGATTAGTTCTCTATATGTGATGTTTGAACAGAATTAGAAAGTTTCCAAAGGCCTTGAGAGAGTACTTAGGGCTTAACAATGGAGCCCTGCCTTCTATCAGTAGGAATAGGAATAGGTTGATAAATTAGAACTGAGACAACTTATATTTCTTAAACCTTAATATTTTACCAAAGGAAAACAGTCCAAACTTCAACAATATTTAGCAGCTTTTATAATGCTCTGGCCTCAGAAAACAGTTTAAAATTATGTGTAATAATACAATGCCTAGCTATGATGATTCCATTTATGAGTCAGTGGTTTAGTTTAACAGCATCATCATGACACAGGCATGAAATGTTTCTGCTTTTGTAAAGTTCAAGGTAGAGTTTAAAGTCAGCAGAACATCTTTTGTAACTGATAGGAACCAGATAGAGAACAGAGAAATTAATGAGCTCTTGAACTCAGAGTTCTTGATGATCAACGATTAGAAACGAGAGAGGAGGCTGGGGAAATGGTCCAGTGGGTAAGATTGCCTGCTTCTCAGGGATAAGGACCTGAGTTTAGATCCCCAACAACTAAACAAAAACTAGATGTGGCCATATGGGCCCATAAGAGCAGCAACACAGGGCTGGATATAGGAGAGGCTATTGGGGTTTGCTGGTTCCAGCATCCATGAGAGATCTTGCCAACAGGGAATAACATGAGAAGAATAAAATGCTCTCCTGTGCACTCATACCCCCACACACATACACACACTTCACAAATAAAAGGGAATAAAGACCAAAGCTCAAATTAATTATTCTTTGCTGGTTGTTCTAGAAAAAAGTACAGAAAGTGGACCAATGAACAACATCGAAACATATAATATCAATCTTTCCTAAACAATTTTAGCTACAACAAATTAAATGACTTCCATAATTCTAATTGAATTTCTTGAATACAAGTCTGTAGTTTTGTAAAACATGAATATACAATGGGCTGTGTGGTTAAGAAGACTGAACCTTATGCCACGTGCTTGTTTGTGTGGCATAAAGTGAAACCAGCCAGCCCTATCTGCTCAAGAAGGCAGCGTGTGGTAACTTAAGGAAACCACAGTGTGTAACAAAAGGATGTTCGAAGGGTTTAGAAAGCAAAATTAATTACAGCCGTGCTAGCTTTGTGCTGTTGTTGAAACGCCACCACCCAGCACTATCAGGGCACACATATGAAGTCTTACAATGTTTCAACAAGATAATGCCTCTTAACAAGTTGAGTGAAGTAGGAAGTTGTTTCCTTGGGCTTTTTCCTCTTCTTACTCTGTCTTTGCCTTTTAGAATGATCTTTTGCCTAGTCAGGGCTTGATTGGCTTCCTATATGCTAATATTTCATATATATTACCTTCAATCCATTTCCTTACCAAATTAATGATATCCTGTTTAATGCCTGTTCTTACTTAGATGCCCACACACACATCAGAGACATCCCAAATGATACTGTCTTCCCAGTCTTCTTCCTTCTTAGCACCTAATACCTTCCTCTTCTTGTGCTCCTGATCTCAGTAAATAGCAGCAGAATCTACCTATGAAATCAATCATGGGACCTATCACCTTTATTTTCTCCTTTTCTTCATCTCATGAACTACCTGATAAAACTTGTCCAATCCATTATCTAACTGTCTCAAAATTTTCTACTTCATTCACGTCTTGTTACCATTTCAACCTGATTTAGTTTCCACTGGTTCACTTTATTAATTTCTTAATTGTTGAAAATAAAATTCTTGTACAACTTTCATAGGTATCTACATAATGAAGTTATTATTATGTACTGAACTCAATATTAATATGCTCAAAGGGAACTGTATCCAGTGCCTAGCTATAAAAACTGTTTAGTATTTATCTTTAGCATTGTATGTGTCAGCTGAACACAGACTGTATCCTTGAAGATTATGGCTAAGCCTTTACATGCATAACATACACACAAAGCCATCAGTAAGCCATATCTGAACTAGGCATTGAAGTTGATAAATTTCCCAAAGACATGCCATTTTCACACTTTGAATTTTGGAGTTCAAATCCAATGTTAGATAGCAATGCTATCTAGAGAGCCATTTTAGTTTAAGAAAGGAATGAAATACAGGAAAAACAATAGGTTGTTTACCCACTGTCTGATTTTAAGAAATAGTATGTATACTTAAGTCAAGGGTCAAATAGTTCTCTAAAATCATTTCTTGTCATTGAATGTTAAAAACAATGCCACAAATATATTTTAAGTGTAGAATTTCTTCCCTATATTAAGAAAATAATTCCATACCATGTGTTTATAATCTCAATTGGCATGACCATCACCAAACTACATCTGTATTGCTTTCTTTTTAAATTTTTGTTTTATTTATTATTGCCAGTGTGATAAGTAAAAGCACTTATAACCAAGACTGATGACCTAAGCTCATTCTCCAGGACATGTAGCTGAAGGAGAAAACTGGCTCTCACAAATTGTTCTCCAGTTTCCATACATGACCTGTGTGACACAAACACCTGTTCGTGTGTGTGTGTGTGTGTGTGTGTGTGTGTGTGTGTGTGTGTGTGTGCATGCACATGTGTGTGAGCTGTGTTTAGAGTCTCAATTTATCTCATTTGAGTTAATATATTTTCATCTAGTATTGAGTCTTTGATAAATGTCCTGGACACATATAAAAATGACGTGACTCCCACTACAGAGAAACTAAAGTAAAAGTTGACTCAAAGTGAGAATAAGATAGCATCACTGTGCCCCCTCTTGGGTTGATTGATCTCATGCAACACCCAAAGGAGGAGAAGACAGTTCATCAGTGCTCTCACCTCCATGGCTCCCACCATTGCCCAAAAGAAGGCTTATTGCTGTGGAATCCTCTGGCATATGGCCTCATGGGCTTTAAAAAGTCAATATGGTTTACTGAGCAATTGTATCAAACAGTTGATAAAATTAAGAACTAAAAATGAATAATCACATTCACTGGTTATTTGGCAGGATTTCTTTTTAATTCTTACCTTCTTGAGATATTTTTAAAAATTGAGATTGTAATATAATGACATTTCTCGCTTCTCTTTTCTTCCTCCAAACCTTTCCATATACCCTTCCCTGATCTCCTTAAAATTCACATTCCTTGGGCTGGGCGGTGGTGGCATATGCCTTTAATCCCAGCACACAGGAGGTAGAGGCAGGCAGATCTCTGTGAGTTTAAGACCCACTTGGTCTACAAGAGCCCCTTCTAGGACAGCCTCCAAAGCCACAGAGAAACCCTGTCTCGAAAAAAAAAAATCACATTCCTCTTAAATATAACGAAATAAAATTATTTGTATGTATGTTTTCAGGACTGATCACTTGCCACTAGGCTACCAATTGGTTGTTCTTCCCCAGAGAAGACCATGTCTCTTGTTCCCAGCTCTCTTCAGTTGTCTGTATTTCTTTGTGTAGGGTTGAGGACTCTTGGACTTTTCTCCATCTAGTTCGACATGCCTTTTGGTGTCATCCTTGTTCAGCTCGTGTTTGTGTGTTCATGTTTGCGAGACCATTACGGGTACAGCTTCTGGCATTAGAGGGAGAAACAATCTCATGGCAAACTCCCTGATTCCCTTGCTCTTAATATCTTTCAGCTCCATCTTCCATGATGTTCGCTGAGCCTTAGTTGCAGGAGTGTTTACAGATGTATCCATTGTGAGTGGGTTCCATAACTGCCATTTGGTTGGTTGGTTGGTTGTGGTTTTCTGTAGTAGTCACGATCTATTACAAATAGTCATTTATTTGATATTTTGTTTGTTCCATTGGTCCTTTGTTACATGTACTCTTTCCTGCCAGCTGCCTGGGTCCCACTGCTGCTTTAGCTCCCAAATAACACAGAAGGCACCATATTAATTATAAATCTGTTGGCCAGTGACTGGCTTTCTTATTTGGCTAGCTCTGACTTAATTATTAACCCGTTTCTAGTAATCTAAGTATTTCCACGTGGCCTTATCTTACCAGCAAAAGGTCCAGGGACTTCTTACTCCTCTGGTATCCTACATCTCAACTGATCAGCATCTCCGCAGAGAAGAGAAGAGAGTAATTTCCTGTTTGTCCCTGCTTATATTCTTATTCTGCCCAGCTATGTCACTTCCTGCCTGGCCAATCAGCCAATCAGTGTTTTATTTATTAACCAAGAAGAGAAACATATACACAGACAGACTTCCCCTATCATCTACTCTTTTCTGTCTAAATAAAAAGATTTTAACATTAACATAGTAAAATATATAACAAAACAGCAAATAAGCAAGAACTATAATTACAATATTTAGTCCATTATCATTTAGCAAGATTTAAAGAAAATATTCCAACATCTATCCTATCTTTGTGAGTCTAAAGTCTTCTTTGAAACTTATCTTTAATCCTAACTAAGAAACATTATAACCATAACTATCTGTCTTCAACTCTATCAAAGACCACAGAAGGATAGTATATAAACCCTAGAGTTGACAGAGACATCTTGCTACCTGGACAGTTACCCAAAGTTCTTCTGAAATGTTGGGGCATCCATCTTCGACCCATAGGCCACAGTGTGTCTGGTAGACTTCTCAGTGAAGCAGGAAATTTTAAATTGTCTGCCTGCATTGGCAGTTTGTCAGTTATTTTTCTGCATTCTGCAAAATGTCTGGCAGACTCTTCCATGAAGCAGGAACACTTCAGGACTGTCCATCGTGTTTTACAAGTTCAGCAGTCACTTTCCTGTGGGTCCTGCATGTCTAGTTTATCAAAAAGTCCAGGCAAGAGCAGTTTCTTGCCCAAATGGCTAATCTTGCCATGTCAAAGGCAAACTCCATATTGAGTTTCTTCAATGCCCATCCTCCCTTCTGACCTAATTGGTGTGCCAGGAGTAGTTGTGTCTCACTGTCATTCAAAACACTAAACCATTTTAAATGCCATATTCTGAAGGTCTTTAAAGGTTTGAAGAATATCTCTCCATTTGAAATATCTCTGTATATCTAGAAAATCCAACTAACATAACTATAAGTTTGACTATTATAGATGACTATTATAGATGACTATCATCTTATTTAATTATACATTACATTTTTAAAAGAGCTGTATAAAAACAAGAGGAGAAATATGCATGTAACAAAATTGACCTTAAATTTGTATCAACAAATTAAAATCCATACTATCCATACCAAAGTATTCATTTCTATATCTTATTCCCCTTTTCCTTAAAAAAGAGATTGACTATGATCATTGACCATTTATAACCAACCCCAAATAAATGAAAACAAACATTTATAAACAATATTTGGGAATTTGGGCGTTGTTCATTCCAAACTGCTTCCTCCTGTTTGGGGGTGCTGTTTTGGGGATCCTAAGAAGACCCAGAAATCCTGGCTATAGCAGTCTGCAGTTTGCCTTGTCCCAGCTGTTTTGAATGTTAGATCACCTGGACCACTGCTTCAGGGGGTCTTGCTTCATCAAACCATATTAGTCTGGAAGGAATCCATAGCTTTACAGTTTCTGTGGAAACACTGAAAGGGAAAAATTTAAAAAAGTCTAAAACCCTGACTCCAAAGTCCAAATAGAAAAACTCTTGAGCTTCTCTGAGGTCCCAAAAGGCAGCCCAACAGACAAAGTTAAACAAAGGTGCACATGACTCAAGGCCTTAGACCAGATATCACATGCTCCCGGAGGAGGGTGAAAGAAGAAATCAGAGACAAAAAATAAAAAGCAAGATGTCTGGCGGCAGGGCTTGCCTGTGTAAGTCACTGAACTGAGTGGGCAGGCCTAAGCCTTGAGTCATGTGCACCTTTGTTTAACCTTGTCTGTTGGGCTGCCTTTTATTTACCCTGTTTCTCTTCTCTCTTTAGTCTCCCTACTCTGCTGGGCATATAATAAACTAGTTAATATGTTTCATCTTGTGCTGCCCTCCTCTTTTTCTTCAAAAACATAACAATTATTACTCTATTTCTTTTATTTTTTTCATTTTTTGAGACAGGGTTTCTCTGTAACTTGAATTCACTCTGTACAACAGGCTGGCCTTGAAATCAGAGATCTGCTTGCCTCTGCTTCCTGAGTGCTAGGATTAAAGGTGTGTGCCACCACACCGAGCTACTCTATTCCTTCCTGCCTGCCTTCCTTCCTTCCTTCCTTCCTTCCTTCCTTCCTTCCTTCCTTAAAAAAACAAAAAACAAACAAAAAAAACCACTTATACTATTTCTTTTTCTCTTCCAAACCTACATATATTTTTAAACACACTGTAAACCTTTTAGAGGTTTTTCTTCATCTGAATGTGTCTTTATTGTACATGTTTATCTTTTTCTGGCCAGGAGTCTTTTATCTGCTAAATAATATTGCTAAATTTTAAAGCCAAGGCTGTTTTAGCGGCTGTCTTTCCAAGATGACAGGCAGTACATTGCTCATGGCCTTGGTCTATGCTGCCATCAAGCAGCGTACTGCCGGCTTGGGGGATGTGGTCACTACTACTGCCAGCTGCTTCTACAATTGTTAGCAGGGCCTCTTAAAAGAGCCCTGCAGTTTTTTCCACTTATGCTGAGTCAGGAAACCTCATATAAGGGATCTGTTTGAGTCTCAGCTTGTCTCTAGCAAAACAGTGTCCACTTAAGAAAATGCTGCCCTAGTTTCCATTGTGAAGGAAATATCTCTCATTACCAAAATTTTAAAAGAAGTATTTGAAGGTCAAAATTAATTTATTTCAGGATGAGCCCATGTTGTAATTTTGGTTCTTTGTATGTAGACTGTTTAGATCCCTGATGATTTCGTACAGACTGTTTCTGAAATCATGTTTTTTTTATTACTTGAGAATAATGTAATTTAGATGATGTGTTGATAATTCAATTGAAATTTTAATTACTTTTGGACAGAAACAAGTTGTATAGAAACTATGTTCATATATGTGAAAGGCAGTAAATTTATACATTTGAATTTTTGTGTATATATTTATATAAAGAGTGAAAATAGATATATCTTCATCAGATCTTGCAACTTTCAACACAGCAGTGACATTTGTACATTAATAACTTAAGAATACACATACAGTAGATGTGATTTGCATTTTTATGTATTTAATGGTATACTATTCATGTATACATCTAGAAAATTATTTAATAACTGTTAAAGCAATATTTTAGTCTTTAAAGGCTTGTTATGTAGCTGAAGGCTTAGATTTTGGCATAAATTGTTATAGTTAATTTTTCTGAATATCTTGATGCTATTTTTGGAGGTATGCTCTTTTTGTTTAAGGAATCCCATGGAAGTGCCTCCATTGACAGGCAGTTTTCCCAGTAGTTTACAAAACTTTTGACTTAAATCACCATCCTGGAAAGGCTTCATTGGTGGGTTCTACAATGATACTCAATTTGCAGAGGAAGGTTTGCCCCATGTCAGTCAGCTAAAGGGCAGGACTGACACTCAAGACTGCAGAGCTCACAGAGTTGGGAAGCACTTCTATGAGTACATGGCATTTAATGACTATCTGGGGAGATGCAAAGATGAGTCAGACCACTGAGTACAACAAAGGTATATAATCACATCTGAGCAGGTTTTATTTATTAAGTCAGAGACACAGGGAGGATTACCTCTGCGGTATCCTTCTTGGAGTTGCAACCTACCTGCCTTTCTCTTGGGGTCATGGCTGCAGAGAATCACACAGCCTCCAACAAAGGCAGTTAGTTGGCCCCAAACAGCAGCCCTTTGCCGTGTTGCATGGAATAGTCTCTTGTTATTTTTGATGGACATTATTGCTGCCATAAGGGCTAGACTAGCCCTGGTGGCTAGCTGCTTTCCTTGGTGCAGTTGTAAGTCATTGAACCTTGTCCTTCAGACCCCTGCCTCTGTTAACCCTGTAAATTTGTGAATGGGCCTAGTGCAGATCTTCACACTGTGTGGCTCTGCAGGACTGCAGAATGTTTGTAACTGTCTGCTAGCACTTAAGTTTCTTTCCTTCCTTCCCTCCTTCCTTCCTTCCTTCCTTCCTTCCTTCCTTCCTTCCTTCCTTCCTTCCTTTGAACTCTAGTTCTGAACTTTAGGAATTTGTTTTTTTTGTTTTGTTTTGTTTTTGTTTTTCACCAGCTCAGGAAAAGCACCTGAGCCACAACTCAAAGCTTATTATACCATCTGGCAAAATACATTTAATGATTGATTGACTACTTTTTGTTTGTTTATTTGCATTTTTTTTTTTTTTTTAGTTTTGCTTTTGAAGCACTGGGGTTCACAAATAGGGCCTTGCAGATACTAGGCAAAGTACTCTTCCATGGAGCTACACAACCTGCCTTAGGAAACAGTTTAAGTGGATAAAACATATTTATTCTATGATTTTTCCTGTTTTCATCTTATACTAAACATTGGACAACAGAATATAAGTTGTTGTTTAACTTAAATTCTTATTTTTTATATTTATTTACGTTGTGTGTGCTGTGTGTGTGTGTGTGTGTGTGTGTGTGTGTGTGTGTGTGTGTTTACATGGTCAAGCACATGCCTGTATGTGCATGTATATGAGTGCACATGTGTCATGTTTTGTACAGAAGTCAGGAACCAACTGGCGGGAGGTGGTTCTCTCCCTCCACTCCATGGGGATTTAACTCAGGTCACCATTATTGTTGCAAGTGCCTTTACTATTAAGGCATCTCATTGGCCCAATGGGGCCCGAGTTACATTTTAAACTAATTGAGATCATTCTCTATGCTGTTTCAGAAAGTAACGAGCCTTAGAAATCTTATTTTAAGTTAATTTAAATTTATGTAGTCTTTCTCAAGAATAATTCAAAAATAAGTTGTTCTGAAATAAATAAAACTAGTGAACCCAGTATTCCTTTAGAGACACTGAAGGAATAAGCTAATATCCACTGCATCCACAGTGTGGCCCTGTCGTCGCCTGCCCATCCCACACAGAGAGACTATTTCGGGGGATGTTCCTTCCCTTTGATTTATTGGAGAAAGAGAACATTAGTTGAACCATACAGGGCCAAATGGGTCCTAATTGACATCTATGATGGCTTATTTTGACCTCAAAAATTATATCCCTTTCACCAAATTCCTTTAAGCTTTAAGACCAAATCCTGGTCATTTTTACCTTTAAATTAAACTGCAGCAGCAGAGATGCACTTTATAAGAGGGAGAACATCTTTAGAGAGAGAGAGAGAGAGCCCTTTGCTCCTCTCCCCAAATGATAGTAATCATGCTGATTTTCAGGGCCTAGTGCTGTGCTTTAAACTAGGAAGCACCAGCGTCTTAATTAAATACCTGCCTGCTAAACAATTAAAATGCTGATTAAGGTCCCAGTGTGAAGCATGAGCCTCTGTTGTCTGTGCCCCAGGGTCACTTAGACTTCTCAGACTCGGTGCTCACAGTATAGTAGTTTCACCCAAGGGCCCTCTGAAGAGAGAGGAAAGACAGGGAACCATCAGGTGAGAGGCACAAAAGGTTGCCACTCACTGCTCTCAGTACCCTTGACCCTCAGTCCACATCTTAACTGTGAACAACAACCAAAAAACAATCTATCGTGTGTGAGAATTGCAGAAAGTACTTCACTTGCTCTTCGGCTAGTGGAGGTTGCTTGCGGTCTGGGAAACTTAGGTGACAGTTTGCAACTGTTGTATCAATTCTGAGTATATATATCTATAAATCTGTATCTCAGCAGGGTGGCGTGCCTTCTTATCTTCAGGAACGTGACCTCAAACAGTTGACAAAACCAAGCACAAAGAAAGTCAAGTCACACATTTCCTCATTTCCAAGTTTGTGTTCAGTGGGCCACGAGAGTGTCAACAAAGGCCCATGTTAATCCACTTGTGACATGCCATGATCAGTTATGGATTTTTTGTTTTACATTTCCTTGCTAGGTGTGAGTAAGGCTGTGACAAATTTACATCAACCATTGGAAGTTTGTTTCTCCAAATAAAATACAAGCATGTGGCCTTGCAAAGAGGTTATCATAAAACCACTTACTAATGGTATTGTAGTAACCAATGCACTAATAGTAAATTCTAGGCAAACTTACTACAGAATAAAAGTCTTAAAAAGCACACACTAAATGCCAAGTAGATACCTGTGGATTAAAATGGAATATGGTATTAGCCTTGCTCTGAGGAATAAGCACCTAGTTTATTAGACATTAGATGCTCTTTAAAAGGAGATGGACTTTATTCTGGGAAGATGCTTTGTGATTCATGAGTGCAAGAGCTGTGAGAGACTTTCCCACTGAATAGGAAGCAGGGGATGCAAGATGAAGACAATTGATAAAAGACGTTTTATTATTTTCATTTTTTCCCGTGAATGTCTTCATTTTAGATACATGTAAGAGCTGTCCACAGCTATAAGAGATGCAGAAATGAATCACAGGCCATGGAAATAAAGGGGAATGGTTCATGAAAGGAAGGGAACCGGACACGAGGGAAAACTTCTAAGGGACGGAAGGAGATGACCTGGAGGAACAAAGGTGTATTTGTACAATTGGGAGTCCCCTGCCCTTTTTGAGTCTTCAGACTCCTGTGGACTCGTATCCTCTGCCTCTTCTTTCACAGGATGTACATTTTTAGCTGTTTACTCGGTAACTGAAACCTTTTCCTCTTTGAACAAGTCATGAAATGCAAGATGAGGAGGGAGAAGTTGGTTTCCAGCCGGTTACCATGAAATCTTCATCTGGGGCAGTGTAGTGTTTCAAAATAGTCTGTAGAAATCAAATGTGTTCAGTTTAACCGTGTTCAGTTAGACTCCTCCTGTGGACTATTAAGCCTTCTTACAACTTAGCCTGCAGAACATTTTGTATATCACATCAGTGACACTTGAATGAGAAGTGCCTGTAGTACCAATAATGGAGTTTCCTTTGCAACTGCTTGAGAATGTTTTCAAGCAGGTAAGTTGTTGATACTCCAGTAAAGCACCTCCCACATACACTTGAAAGTAGCTCTAAACTCACAAATGAAAACAGCAGAGTAGGAGGGGACTTGTTCAGAAGCAAGATTTCAACAAGAGGGAGGGGTAAGAGAGAGGAACTTGGCAGGGGATGACTAAAATTGTTTTGTATAAATGTAGGAAACTGTCAAGAAAAATAAAAAAACAGAAACCCATTTTAAAAAGCAAATGTGTATCTGTATCAAAAGGTAAAGATTCTTCTTAAAACTACAGCAACTGTGGATGGAATTTATCAAAATAAGTTCCACACAATAAAGATTTAATGAAAAATTTATGGAAATGAAGATAAAACCTAGAATTGGAGTCATTCAACACAATAACATTACATTCAGACTGGATGGAGCTTTGATTGTAATAGGTATGTTTTGATTGATGGAGTAGTATTTGATGTGACCCACTCTCTGGGGGTTATCTCAATTAGTTGATGAGAGAAGACTGCATATATAACAGACACGGGCAGTGGGTTTCACGTATAACAAGCTCTTAATAAATGCTCAAATACTTATTAAATAGTTAAATTGAAAGTATAAGATTATTATAAATGATACTATCAATGTATGAATTACTAGAGAGGCATTTGGAAGGACACAAGTTATGTGGGTTTATACTATCCTGTCACCTTTGACAGATGATTAATATACTTGTGGATGTACACTTGCCATCCTTGGCCCTGGACAATATCAGAATAGAGAAGGTTCAATTCCCACCCCAGGATAATCTCACATAATTGATCTGAGGTAAAACCCAGGCATCTATATGGCTTAAGAGTTATAAAAGTGATTCTAACTTCCAGTCCTACTTAGGGTTACTATGGCTGAGATTCAACACCAAGACCTAAAACAATCTGGGAAGGAAAAAGTTTATTTGGCTTACACTTCTACACCACTCTTCACCATGGAAGTGTCAGAAAATGGTACAAAAATGGAGTCATGTGAGAATACTGAGTGCTTGTGAGAAAATCCCAAGCAAACAAGAGTCTTGTGACCTCAGATTCTTCAGAAACACAGAATTGTTCTTGGAATGTGTTTGCATGCTCCTTCCAGGTGTAGCAGACAGGAGAAAGTTTACTTTAGCTGTTGTTATTCATATGTTGCCACACATGTGGGTTGTCCTTGTAGTTGAACACCTTACTCATGTGATTCTTCTTAACCCTCAAGTATGAATTGTCTGGAGCTCTGAATAAAGTTGGCTATTTCATGAAACTTTAGTCCACCTCATTTTTAGGCCTGATCTTGTAGATTCACACCTCCAACTAAAGTTGTAAACATTGAAGGAAGTCAGGGCAGAAACTCAAACAAGAGAGCAACTTGGAGGCAGGGCTGATGTAGAGGCCATGACGGATGCTGCTAACTGACTTGCTCTTCCTGGCTTCTCAATCTGCTTTCTCATGTAGACCTCAGGACCACAGTCCACGGGTGACCCCACCTACAATGGGCCACAACAATCACTAAGAAAATGCCCAATAAGCTTGCCTACAACCTGATTTTATGGAGGCATTTTCTTAATTGAGGTTCCCTCCTTTCAGATGACTCTAGCTTCTGCTAAGTTAACATAAATCCAGCTAACACAGGGTGAGACTCTGATACAAATGGCCTGTGGGCCAAATGTAGACAAGTTGCAGGTGGGACCTGGGGAGGATTTATTAACATGGCCTTTGAAAGATGAGTAGTGGCTTGGAAGGTAGTTATCCTGAGGCTAGTCTAGTTTAAAGGTGAGGTAAACAAGTCCTAAAATGAAGTGGCCTGACTAAGGCTGGAAGTGATAGGTAAATGGCTCTCACGTGAGCAGCTCTGATATGAGGGAGGGCATTATCAGTCTCCTTGGACAGTTATGTGATATCTACATGAGTTAAATTTCACAGCTATGAAGTGAATAATTCTGCTTCATGGAACGCTCTCATAAATGTCATTGTGATTGACCAAAGGAGCCAGTAAAAGGGAAAGCTGAGTCATAGCAAATGGGAAAATTCAAGACAGAGGAAGGAGGATACAGCACTAAAAGGAACAAACACAAGTCACATTCTTCATGAGCTCCTATGACCTCATTCCCAGGGATCTAGGTCACTAAGAAACCCGCAACTGAAACACCTGGGGGATCTCTAAGCTACAATTCTAGGAAACAAACCAAACCTTGACTTATCTCCAGACTCCAAAACCAGTGTTAGAGAAGCTTCCCTCATAACTGACCGTACCAATTCAGAAGTGAGATTGACAATTCATAAACCCATTTGCACACAATAAGAAACAGCTCCCTTGAAAGTTTTCTTGTGCTTTTAAACACTCATAGTAGAAGCGGAAGTGAGTGAGTCCCGTGAGAAAAAGTTAAATGAAAATGGGAAGTGTGAGCATGAAAACCACACATTCTGTAAGATTTTGTTCTTCCAAATTCTCGATGGGAACTCTTCTTTGAACATAAAAATAGTTAAAATGGTTAGTTTCCTCCAAATACTATCTTCATGGCAGCACTACTTTTTTAATTAATTGATTTAGTGATAGAGTGTCACACTGTATCCCAGGCAGGTCTGGAACTCACTGTTGTAGCCTAAGTTAGCTTCAAACCCACAGCAACCCTCCCTCTCCAGCCTCCTAAGTGCTGTGATTATAGGTAATAGCCACTATGTCTGGATTGAATAGATGTTGTTAAACTAAAACAATATGTTGCTTAGAGATTCAGGGACAATTAGAACCCATTTTGAGCTAGAGCAAACACAATCAGTAATATAGAAGAACAATCTACAAAGAAGAGGCGATGTATGATTAAATTGTCTTTTTGACATAGAGAAGTCACAGAGATTGGTGAGGCCAGCTTTTGAAGTCATTTTTCAACATCATTGGCAAAATATTCCCATGATACCTGTGCGTTATTGGGCATGTTTGATCATTTTTATTGCCATGGCAAGTCTCAGATAGAGTTGGCATGTTATTCATTTGCACAGCATAGAAAGAGGCTGCAGACAGGGACTGGTTGACCCAAGAATATGTCCCTAGCTGAACAATAACTGTGGTGAGGCCGTCCAGCATTCTTAGGGTTCAGGTTATTATTAATGTAATTTATATGATTTTGATACTAAAAATGACAGTTTCATAATAGAAGTATGCTTATTGATTTAATTTTACAAAACTAAGTTTTTAAAAGTAACATTGGTGTTATAACCAAAGATTCATTGAAGAAAAATCTCATCTTAGAATATGGAAAAATATTCAAAAGCAAGTATGTAAAATAATTTTTAAAAATACATGAATTTTCTTCAGCTAGGCAAGTCAAAGTTCATGTATAAAGTGACCGCATTAGAATAGCCAGGACCATGATGAAGAAAGTCATTACTGGAGGTCTGTGCTAAATAAATTTTAAAGACGAGATTAATTCTATAGTTGTGAAAACCTCCCAGGCCTGGCGGCAGCACAGACCTATAATCATGACTCCCTTGGAGGTAGCAGCAAGAAGGTTGCAAGTTCAAAATCAACTTGTGGAAATTAGTGTGACTTTTTAAAATTAATTTTTATTTAAATTAAAAACAATCTTATTTTCCATACCAATCCAGTTTCCTCTCCCTCCCATCCTCCCATTTCCCCCACCAATCCTCATCCTACCCCATCTGCTCCTCAGGGAGGGTGAGACCTCCCATAAGGAGACATCAAAGTCTGTCACATCATTTGGTGTAGGACTTAGGCCCTTCCCCATGCATCTAGGCTAAAAGAGTATCCCTCCTTAGGGAATGGACTCCCAAAACCCATTCATGCACTAGAAATAAATACCGTTCCCCTGCCAGAGGCCCATAGAATGTCCAGGTGCCCCAAATGAAACCCAAATTCAGGGGGCCTAGTTCAGTCTTATGCTGGTTCCCCAGCTGTCATAGTGGGGTCCTGGAACTCCTGGAATCCAGTTGTAGAGAAGGAGGAGTAATGAGCAAAGGGGTCAAGACCATGCCGGGTGAAACCCATAGAAACAGCTGATCTGACCAAGTGGGATCACATGGACCCGTGTCTGACAGCTAGACAATTAGTTTGATCTTGTCTTAGAATGTGAAGTAAAAAGAGGACTGGATGTATAGCTCAAGAAGAAGGGAAGAAAGAAAGAGGAAAGAAGGAATGAATGGATGAAGGAAGGAAGGAAGGACAGAAGGAAGGGGAAGGCAGAAAAAAAAGGGAAGAGAATAAAGGAGGGTGTGCTTGCCATACTCTACACAACTCCAGGGATTGACCTAACTGGAGTAGGAAGGAAATGAAGCAAAGACAGACACTGAAAAAAATGACAGATACACAGATGTAGAAAAGCTGGAGTTGTGTGATTTGGGCTGTCTGATGGACTAGCCACAGCACTCCAGCAGCTAAGTGTTTTATTTTATACAGTTGAACAAGGAAGCAGGGGTGTTGCATGCTGCTGAACAAGGAGACAGGGTTATTTCCTAAAGATAAACAAGGAGGCGGCATTACTATACACCACTGAACAAGGAGGCAGAGTTACTACACACCACTGAACAAGGAGGCAGTTAATATACACCACTGTGTGCCTCACCTAAGGGAGGCTTTGCCATACCTGTGAGGCTGAGGCATTGGGTTCCTCAACATGGCCATGCCCACATCAACAACACATATTCAATCGGCATTGTTGTAGCCCAGCCCCCATGAGGTCTCTGAGAGTTGTTTTCCAGCATAACCACAGGTACCTCCTGTTTTCCTGACCTCACCCCACTGGGATCAATACCCTGTTGTGAACCCTTTGACCTGAGGTTTTTGTAAGTTTGTATATAAGGCTGCTCCACAATAAAGGTGAGAGACATTCTCTCAGAAAAAGACCAGGAGTCTTGATGTTCATCCAAATCGCCAGGCTTTCGCCCAATACTCGGATTTAGTGGCCAAGAGCAGCCACACAGCATCTCACTCACTCCCTCCACAGGTGGAGAATGGTACATGATAAGGAGATGGAACTAAATGGAAGTTCTAGCAGCACATCCAGGTACTTATAGAATGTCTGTGAAGCTCTGTACATTTATAGCTCTTTCCAAGTCCTCTCCAAAAGCTGAAAACTCAGGAGTCCTCTTGGACTTTCTTTTTTTAATTTAATTGTTTTACTTTGCGAGAATTCACAAGAGTCCTATGTTCACATCATCCCCGCCATTTTCTCCCATCCAGTTCTGCTTTTTCCTTTGATCCCTCTCAAATCATGACCTTGACTTTAGTTATTTATTGGATTATTGTGTGTTTATATGTGACCAATTGAGTCCATTTTGTGTTGCTTGTTTGTATAAGTGTTTGTGGCTAACCACTTGAGATCAGGCAACATATCTGGGGGCTCATCAATGAAAAACATTATTATCCCTATTGGCAGCTCTTGATTGTCTGTAGTCCTTCAATTAAGAGTGGAACCTTGTGAGATTTTTCCCATCCACATTGGCAAGTCAACTAGTATCTTTGCAGGTCTTGTTTAGGCAATCATGTTGGTGAGATTTCTTGGATATAAACTTCCCTACCTAGAAGGTACAAACTCACAATAGACATCCTTGTCCTCTGGCTCTTACAATCTTTCCACTCCCTCTTCCATGACTTTATCTGAACTTTAGGTTCATGGTTACTTTGTAGGTGTATGAATTTGGCCTAGGTAACCCATTGTCATTTATTCTCTGCATTTGACCAGTGGTGGATCTTTGCAAAAGTCCGAATTTGCTGATGATTGGTGAGAGCTAAACTTATCTTCCAATATAAGGGTATTTATAGTATAATTAGAAATTATATTATATTGCTGTAGGAAAATGGCAGTAGTAAGTTCACTTCTATGTGTATCATCACTCCAGCCATGGTTAGCTGTCTAGGTTTACAGTGCTAGGCGTGAATCCCTCCCACCCTATCGAGGGGATGATCAGTCCAATTAGACAGCTGTCAGTTATCTCCTAGACAAACTGTGCTGCTGTGATACATTAGGAAAATGTTGCCCATCCAGTCATTGTTGTTGTTCACAGGTTTTATAAACAGGTAGGACTAAGATTATTCCCAACCCTCCCCTCCACCACAAAGTTGCATAGTACCGTAAGATACTATGAAAGCTAGTCCTCAAGGTGGAGGCTTCCAATCATCCCAGCTATATTCCTCCATGTCCTGTGTTTGAATTATGTGGTATCCTCAGCAATGGGGTATTACCTTCAAGTGCTGGTAAAAATATTCTAAAAGCAGGGCTGTCTAGCAGGGCAGTCACTACTCACTTATAGCTACTGAGCACTGGAGTAGAACTATTTTTTAATTCTACTTAGTTTATTTTTGAATTCTACTGAATTTCAATAATAAATGATTTTATATTTAAATATCCATGCAGATCTGATGGTATAGTCCTCGGGTACTGAGCTGTGTGCTGTAAGCTTGTCCAAGACAGTTCTACGTCTAACCACACCAGTACTTAGGATGTTGTCTGGAGGTGGTGGGACCTGGGAGAATGGAACCAATAAATGAGGCAGACTAATGTCTCATGCAATAGTCAGCTTCATTTTGGGCATCAGACAATTATGCTCTGAGTGTTAAGAAAAGCCACTTGAGTGGCAATCACAGGGCATGACTTGTCATGATTTCTTGGAGTTTTCTCACAAGCACTCAGAAATCTCCTCCCAGGCTTCCATTCTTGGACTGTGTTCAGCCATTGTCTGAGAGGTGACAGGCTTATTTTTCCCACCTGTATTTATTCCCCTATATATGAGTCAGTGTGCTGGCTTACATCTTCACATGAGAAGATTTGAGGCTGCCATGAAGGACTAGAGGCAGCTCATGTAACTACTTCTGGGTGAGACAGAGGATCTACAGCTCTGTAGGTGACAGGTGTTCCTTGCAATGGTTGTCACTTTTACATAGCAGAAGCTGTTTTGGTATTGCTCATGAAAGTTTGCAAAAACCGCACTCTAATTTGGAAGAGCCTGAGAGTATTTGTGTATGCGTGTAATATGAATTTTCTGAAAAGCAGGTATAAACATATTTATTCACCTGATTCAAGGGAATCCTTAAACCCTTAAAATAATGCTTCCAGATTTTTCAGATACAGAAACATGTTTTTGAGGAAACATTTAAATAAACATGAGTTACAGGAGAGCAGAACATAGGATAGAGTGATTGGCAACCATAAAGGGGGAAACTGGCATTTTCCAAACAAATTTTAGTAAACTAAGAATCATTCTAGTTAACCCTATATAGACAATTTTGGGCAGTCAAAATAAAATGTTAAACAGCAGTCTTCAATAGCAGCTAGGGGCATGAGACGCAAATTGAACTTTCAGCTTTGCTATTACCCTTGAGTGTCTGAATAGAGCTTCTCAATTGCCAGAGCCTTTGCCTCTTATCTGCAAAGGAGAGGAAGCAAGGTTTGTGAAAGCATGGTTTGAGGGGTGAGATGGGCCCACTTAGAAACAAGTCAATAAAGGTGAATTTGTCTCCAAGTATCCCTCTCACAGCTGGAAAATATTCTAGAAACCACCTGTCAGAATGAGGAAATTGAGCATGCAAAAATGCAAAGCCAATAGTGATACTGGTAACAGATTCTAAAAACGAGAGATGACAAGAACCAGCTGGGAGACACCTGCTCCATGCTCAGTCACCAACTCTGAAACCAGAACTCAGTGCCAGAAAGGCAGGGCAGACACGAACACATCCCATGCATTTAAAGGCCGTTTCTCAGCCTGTGATTTCCAGCTTGCTTTTCAGTCAGTTCAAAGAGCTGCCAGAGTAGTGAAAAATGTGCTAGAATAAGCAACTACAATCGCCTTTCACAAGAGTGGAGGGCTATGCACTTTGTTGTTTGTACACATAATTGTTTGATCCTTTCTTTTTACTAATATGACAATTTGGGGTCACGACCCACAGTTTGAAAATCACAGCTCTAGCACATGCAATGAGTCATCTGGCCTCACCATTCTTCACTTGGCTATTATTTCTCCAGTGTTCTCCTTGCTTTACTTTTAGGCCCTATCTCCAGACTTCACCAACACATACCTGTTCTATACTTATGTCTGCCTGTCAGTCTGTCTGTCCGTTTCTTCATATGTCCATCTGTCTTGTTTGAAAAACCCACAGGAAAAGCAAAAAGGAAGATCGACTCCCAAAGAAAGCTTTCTTTCAGAGTGCTGAATTTTTGCCTCTGTTTTTCCTTTATAGATCTATTTGGACAAAGTAGTGATGAAACTTCCCATAAACAATAACTCTCTAAGTGAAGCTATTTTATGGCTGATTTTCTTCCTTTACAATGCCCTGCTTTAGTGCAATATTTCTGGATACTTAACCTCTCACTCCCTTTCAACAGAAAATCTCTTCCTTTATGGAGAATAACAAAGCCAGGAATTGAAGCAGGTGTTCAAAGCCTCAGGGGCCACAATTATATATATAAAAATAAATCTTTATCCTTCGTCTATATAGAACACAGTCTTTAAAGAACTATGCCTTCCTGGGTGTTGCATTCAATTTGCTTAATTGTAAGTGCTCATGATGAGCTTGCCAGGAAATTTCTGAGATGCCCTGTTTTTCTTGTTCTTGTTAATGAGAGGGAAACCCTGCACAGCATATTCCCTTGGTTCATGCCCTGACCTGAGGTAAGGAGTCTAACTAGAGTAAGGACAAAGGAACCTTCAGGGGCTTTGGCACCAGTCCTTTATAATTGCAATCATGGTGTAGCAATGAAAAATTCAAATTCAGATGTGTTTATTTTCATAATATGAGTTTTTCAAATAAAATAACCATGTCATACAAATTGAATTATAGTGCCATTGGTCCACTACTTCTATTTTCTAATAGAGTGAAAAGGAAGCCAAGATGATCTATAGAAATAATTAAACTTTTTAATGTGATAAATTAGTGAAATTAACTTGTTAATTATTGTGGGACATTGAAATATTAGTGCTTTCCATGGAGACTGAGGAAATGTTAGCGACATTACCTGATACCTTTAAAATATTTTCTTCTATATGTTACCTTAATTCTCTAAAATTAAAAAAAAATAAGTGACTATAAATATAAAGTATAGGTAGAATTCTGGGTACTTACTTGTCCTTAAATATACATGTTCACATATTGAATGATACAGGCATAGTGATATTGTCTGTGCATTTTTATAATAACAAATATTACAATCAACCCAAATAATACTAAGAGGAAACATGTAAGTTTTTGTACATCCATATTGTGAAGTGACACCAAATTATTACATTAAAAGGCAATATATCACTAACAAAATGATGCATTGATTAAAGTGATAGGGATACCTAACATCCACTGAGCAGCAAGAACTGAGTGGCATTTATGAAATGGGTAAATATATGTACCCTCCTCACATTCTTCTGTGAGGTAGCCCCAGTTTATAAGTAGGAAAATAAAGATATGAAGAGGCTTTTTGTTGTTATTTCAGAGACAAGAGAATGCAAGAGGCAATAATAATATGAAAACAGAACCAATCTTCTTCTGTGGTATATTGTATAAACTATTACAGAGTTACATAGAGTACATGTCTATCTGTACAAAATATATATTTTGAAAGAGAAGGATTGGGGAGGATACATACCCTTAATTTATTTGAATTATAGTTCTTTAAAACATGTACCTTCCTAAGATTTTCATTGTTAGTTCATAGACTGTTACCATAATTCAGTAGCCTTTTCAATACCAACAAAGACTTTCATAAGGCCCAACACTTGAAAACACATAATACTACAGTCATCGCTGTGACATCCCTTAGGCACATGAAGCCCTTAAGCACTTAATATGTGGCTCTTTTGAACTGATTTATACTAAAAAAAATGAAACCGTTGCCAGGTTTTGCAAAGAAAGGATGTAAAATCTCTTGTTAAACATTTTATTTTAAATTATTGCAAGAATGCCTTATTGAATCAAGTTAATTGATTGTTCATTTCATGTATTTTCTTGACTTTTGGGAAGCTGTCTACTAAAATTTATAATTGCTTATCTTTTGGAAAGATGTTAAGGATTCTGAAGCATTCAGACTTCCTTGGAGTTTCTCTTTTTTCCCCATGAACATTAGTGCTCCTTGGTTCCTAATGGACCTTAGAGTCCTCTGAGAAACATTAAGTACCACCTAGGCTCCCTGCCAGAGGTTCTGAATGGCCTATGCTGGCTGCCCTGTGCTAGTCAGCTACTCCAGGGTCTGCTGTGTTTGGGGTTATGTGTCCTAATACCAGGCAATACACAGAACAGCTTCTCAAAGTTAAATAGTGTCCAAATACTTGGTCATTCCAAAGGCATTTCTTCTAATAATATTTGAGAAGCTGTACTTTATGTTGCTTTAGCAAGTAGAGGTTTTCCTTTTTAAAAAACAATATCAAATAAGTTGGAAGGCAGGACATATGTTCAGTTGCAGGAATATGCTAAAAGTTTTAAAATCTTTCCTTGTAAAACTTTTTTATTCTAAATAAACCAGTCTTATTTATAAAGTTATCTGTCCTCCAAACCTGGTCAAGCAGTGGCATGTAAAATGCTTCAGAGGGAGCAAATGGAAGTTGCAAGCCTGTTTATATTCTGAGTATGATAATTTAAGCACTCCCCGGAAGAAGTCAAGGCTCAGAAGACGTGTCCTTGTAAATCACTGAAATGCATTTTTATGGCCCTAACATTTTACTGCCATATGAACAGAGTATGGAGCACACACTATTAGGATATTTTGCATCCTTACTACAAGTTTGTAAAAAATATGCTACTCAAAGTTGATTCTTTTCATATATCATATTTTATGGGACCAACATTCAGTTACCCAGTTTTTCTAGCATTTTGCATAATTCATTCTCCTTCCCCCCACGATGGTGTTTTTCTCCATATTTTGGTTTCTGTTGCTGATTGGATGGTAGTGATAAGATACAATTGTGAAAGAAACTAAATTAAAATGAAATTGGGAGACAGATATATGTCAGTTTTCTGCAAGAATATACTCAGGGAATCTGGCTTTGTTTCTGGACATTGCTATTAGCTACATAATAGTTTTCTGGTGTAAGGTATTTTACACTAAGCCACAAGGCTCTCAATATTTTGCTAACATTTAAATTACAAAGATACCTTCAGCATCCTTTATTTTTTTCCAAATTACTAATTTTCTTATTAGTTGCTTGTGTTGGGAGATGAATAGTTTCTTCTAAGCAGACACAACTGTCTTGTTTTCTTGTTCTCCCCTTGTCCAGTAAAACACTACACATGCATGGTTTTTAAAAGAAAAAAAAAACAGGAATTTGTCATGACATTTGAAAATATAATATTGTCATATTTATAATAAAATTCCTTAATAATAAAGTGAAATTACACTTTATTCACACAGAGTTTTTCACATTTTTTGTTTACTTCTGAATAATTATAAAACCAGATTACTAAATGGTTTTAAAATAATTAAATGTCTAAAATACTTTTGTGTGAGAGAGTATATGTGAGGTGCATGGGTGTGTACGTGTGTGGTGTAGGCGCATGTGTGTCGGGGGAAGAGTGTCTGATGCAGCAGAAGCCTGAGGAGGGTTTTCAGAGCCCCCCTCTATCATCTCTGCCTCATTGCTCTGAGGAAGGGTGTCTTGCTGAACCTGATCATGTTTTTCATCTCTGATGAAGAGTAGTGAGCTCCAGCAATGCTCTGCCTCCGTCCCTCAGTGCTGGGGTGGCAAACATGTAAAGAGCCATGCTTTAAGTGGGTGCTAGGATTGGAACCCTGATCCTCGGGCTGACACAGCAAATGCTTTTAGATGCTGAGCCATCTCTTTCCCCCTAAAATGTTCTTAAAAGTAATTTTAAAACAAAAAGATTTTTGTTACCAAATTTCAGGGAAAACAATTGAGCAACATTTTCAGCTTTTCCTATTACGTAGTCTTTTAAGGGGCAAAATGACAGCTGTAGATATTTCTCACAGAGCTACCTCAGCCTTCATGAAATTGCAGTGCAACACTCATTCACATCACAGAGTGGGCCCTGTTAATTGAGCTATGGTGGGTTCATCTTCGAAAGCCTGTGATGGTCAGGTCAGCCTAGGTCTCAGCTTATGATCAAATGGAAGCAATTATCAGATCACTTTGAAAGAAAAATCTAGTGTAGATGTAAATTGGGGACACTTGTGAAAATTGCCACTCTCTTGTCTAGATATCTCAACTGTAAAGAACTGGGATTTGTCAAAGCAGACATGCTAACTTCCTGTGGAATGGACTCTATCAACTGTAGGATATACTTAACACAACAGCAGTAAGGATGCTGGGAGTTATTCAAACCTCATGTTGTATGTTAGTATGTTTTTTAAATTGTGCTTGTTCCAGCAGAGGAGGTGAACACATTTACTGCATTAAAATAAATAATCAAAAATTAGCCTCTATCTACTATGGAATAATTAACTTTATAGAAATGTTGGTATTTCAGGAACACAATTTTTACTAGATGAACCCTGAAGAAATTACTCTTCCACATCTGACTTTGGGGCTTTTTCTTTTAAGTGGCAACAAGATACAATAGTTACAAATACACTTCTTGGAACTAAGCGGGAAAAGTGATGATATGCACTCCATGTTCTAGAACCATTGCAGGAATTAATTTAGGTCTCAACTATAAAGCAGTGAAGATGGCCAGCGCTCCACAGATTGGAGTTCTGAATATAGTAAATTGCAAACTGTGGGAAATTATGTAACAATTTATGTAACTAAAACTGTGCAAAACCCTGACAATAAGAAGTTCAGCTCTAGCCATTAACTCCTCTGGCTGAAAGACCCTTTAACACAGCTAGGATAGTTTGTCGTATATTCTCCTGCTGGCTAGCTGCTTAATTACCAGCAACTGGAGTGGATGGGCTAATATTCAAGTATGAGTCACTATGCTTTTATCCTCCTAAATCTAATGTTCATTATTGCAATGGTCAAGATTTATTAGGGGATTCTTATCTTCCAGACATGGCATATAGATGGTTTCATTGGATCCTCACATGAACCTGTGGAGAACAGAGGCCTATAAGGGTCAGCTTGTGTTTAGCCATCATGGATACAGCTGTCCATCACTGGAGGTTGGTGGGAGGGAGAATATCATCACGAAATGGCTAACAAAATAGATATGCATGGAATCACAAAGTAAACAGTGGTATTTAGAAGACTGCCCCTTTTGTGGGTACCCTGTATAAATTGGTCTTGAAGTCAGAGGTTTCAGTGTTTGCCTTTGAGAGCTTACCTGTGTGTCTCTGTAGGTCCATGTGTCTATCTCTGTATGACATGTGTGCCATTATTCCTGTGCTCATGTGCCTGCCTGTGTGAGTCCTGTGTGTGCTGACACATGATGGGTACATGCTGGCATCTACTCCCTAGTGGTCTGTGTCCCACCCTTCACTCACAGTAAGTCAAGTGAGTCTTACCAGTCTATGATTCCTCAAATTCTCTTCAACCCCTTGCCTTCATGACCTTCGTCCTGTCCTAGCACTGGAGTCTTGACCACAGAGAACCTTAGACTGAAAGTCCTATTATTTTACTCTTGATGGATAAAAGAACCAAGGTTTAGTTAGAAAGGGTAGAGAACTTGCTGGGTCTCCTGCAGTGAGCACAAGTTAAAGTTGAAATTCAATCACAAAGAATCTGACGTTATTATCTAGCCTTAAGCCTAACACATTTCTTTCAAATATATATGCATATATACATATCATAGCATATGTATATCATAGGCTTCATAATAATCTATATAGTAGATAAAGCTATGCGTTGATTGAAATGTCTATTAAAGAGCTAAACTTGGTCTACACCCTGCCCTGTGTCCCGCGGCGGTGCCCTAGCCTCAGGTGAGTCTGGGCGCTGCTGTTTCCCAACCTCCTCCATCAACCCCTGCTCACTTCTGCCTGAAACACCCCAATCCCCGGACAAGAGTGGACCAGCCCAGACCGGAAGGCCCACCCTGAGTCCGGACATACCTCACCCCTGACTACACCCTGCCCTCTGTCGGAGGGCAGATGCCCTAGCCTCAGGTGAGCCTGAGCACTGCTTTGCCTGGCACCCAACCTCCTCCATCAACACCTGCTCACTTCTGACTGACCCCACCCGGAAAAAGAGTGCACCTTCCCGGTCGGGAAGGTCCACCCTGAGTCTGGACACACCCCACCCTTGTGCACCCACCACCCTCTGCTATCCTGCTGCTGCCAGAAGCTGAGCCACCTGCACTCACTGGAAGAAGGGATGGGAAGAAGACAGAGTAAGAACACACTCAACAACAGAAAAAACAATATGACACCACCAGAATCTAGGGACTCCACACCAGCAATATCTGAAAAGCCCAACACAGAGCATGAAGAAGAGATGGACCTCAAAAATATTCTTAGGAAGATGATAGAGTCCTTTAAAGAGGAAACAAGAAAATCCCTTAAAGAAATAGAAGAAAAACAAGCAAAAAATTACATGAGATGGAGGAAAAGACAAACCAAAGAATTCAAGAAGTTAACAAATCTCTCAAAGAATATAAAGAAAGCAAAGAGAAAAAAACAACCAAATAAGTGAAGGAAGCACTTGAAACAGTTCAAGGCATGAAAACTGAAATAGAAACAGTAAACAAAACACAGAATGATGTGATGCTGGAAATAGAAATGCTGGATAAACGATCAGGAACTAAAGATGTGAGTATAACCAATAGAATTCAAGAGATGGATAAGAGAATCTCAGTTGTTGAAGACTCGCTAGAGGATATACATTCATCAACCAAAGAAAACCTCAAGTTCAACAAATCCTTAATACAAAATATCCAGGAAATATGGGACACTGTGAAAAGACCAAACCTAAGAATAATAGTTATAGAAGAAGGTGAAGAAACACTGCTAAAAGGTACAGAAAACATATTCAACAAAATCAAAGAAGAAAACTCCCCAACTGACAGAAGGATATGCCCATGAAAGTACAAGAAGCTTACAGAACACAAAATAGACTGGACCACAAAAAGAAGTCCCCCTGACACATAATAATCAAAACACCAAACCTTCAGAATAAAGAGAAAATATTAAGAGCAGCAAAGGAAAAAGGCCAAGTAACATATAAAGGCAGACCTATCAGAATCACACCCAACTTCTCAGTGGAAACTTTGAAAGCCAGAAGGTCCTGGATAGATATCCTACAAACACTAAAGGAGCATGGATGCCAACCCAGACTACTGTACCCAGCAAAACTTTCAATCACTATAGATGGAGAAAACAAGATATTCCATGACAAAACCAGACTAAAACAATACACATCCACAAATCCAGAACTACAGAAAGTTCTAGAAGGAAAACTCCAACCCAACGAAGATAACTACAATCACAAAAATATAAACAATAGATAATCCAATTCTACCAAACACGAAAAGAAACAGGAGGGCAAAATCCACACACAATGACACGAACAACAATAAATACAAAACAAACAATAACAAACAATCAATGGACATTAATATCCCTCAATTTCAATGGTCTTAACCTGCCCATAAAAAGATACAGGCTAACAGAATCGTTACAAAGACAGAATCCATCCTTCTGCTGTTTACAAGAAACACACCTCAACTTCAAAGACAGGCGTTACCTCAGAGTAAAGGGTTGGGAAAAGATTTTCCAATCAAATGGGCCCAAGAAATAAGCTGGTGTAGCAATCCTAATATCTAACAAATTAGACTTCAAACTAAAATCAATCAAAAGAGATGAAGAAGGACATTTCATACTCATAACAGGAAAAGTCTTTCAAGATGAAGTCTCAATCCTGAACATCTATGCCCCCAATATGAAGGCACCCACATTTGTAAAAGAAGCATTACTAAAGCTCAAACCACACATAAAACCACAAACACTTATAGTAGGAGACTTCAACATACCGCTTTTACCACTAGACAGGACCAGCAGACAGAAACTTAACAAACAAACAAAGGATCTAACAGAAGTTATGACCCAACTGGGTTTAACAAATATCTATAGAATGTTCCATCCAAACACCAAAGAATATACCTTCTTCTCAGCACCACATAGCACCTTCTCTAAAATTGACCATATAGTTGGCAACAAAGCAAACCTCCACAGATACAAAAGAATTGAAATAACCCCCGTATCTTATCAGATAACCATGCTTTAAAGCTAGAATTCAACAGCAATACAAATTGCAGAAAACCGACGAACTCATGGAAATTGAATAACACCCAATTACACCATTCCTGGGTTGAGGAAGAAGTAACAAAAGAAATTAAAGACTTCCTAGAATTTAATGAGAATGTAGACACAACATACCCAAACTTTGAAAGCAGTGCTAAGAGGAAAGTTCACAGCACTAAGTGCTCATATGAAGAAACTGGAGAATAGTCACATGAGAGAACTGGCAGAAAAATTGAAAGATTTAGAGCAGAAAGAAGCAAACTCACCAGGGAGGAGTAGATGCCAGGAAATAATCAAACTGAGGGCTGAAATCAATAAAGTAGAAACTAGGAAAACATTACAAAGAATCAATTAAACAAAGAGTTGGTTTTTTGAGATCAACAAGATAGACAAACCTCTATCCAAACTAACCAAAAGGCAGAGAGAGAGCATGCTAATTGGCAAAATCAGAAACGAAAAGGGGGTTATAACAACGGACACTGAGGAAATCCAGAGAATCATCAGGTAATACTTTGAAAACTTGTACTCCACAAAATTTGAAAATCTAAAGGAAACAGACAGTTTCCTGGATAGATATCACTTACCAAAATTAAACCAAGAACAGATAAGCAGTTTAAATCGTCCTATAACCCCGAATGAAACAGAAGCAGTCATCAAAAGCCTTCCAACCACAAAAAGCCCAGGGCCAGATGGCTTCACTGCAGAATTCTACCAGAAATTCAAACATAAGTTAATACCAGTACTGCACAAGTTGTTCCACACAATAGAAGCAGAAGGGATATTGCCAAACACTTTTTACAAAGCTACAATCACTTTGATACCCAAGCCACACAAAGATACAACTAGGGAACTACAGACCAATATCCCTCATGAACATAGATGCAAAAATACTCAACAAAATATTGGCGAATCAAATCCAAGAACACATCAGAAAAAATCATCCACCATGATCAAGTAGGCTTCATCCCAGGGATGCAAGGATGGTTCAACATACAAAAATCCATTAATGTAATCCATCATGTTAACAAACTGAAAAAGAAAAACCATATGATCATCTCACTAGATGCTGAAAAAGCCTTTGACAAAATCCAACATCCCTTCATGATAAAGATCTTGGAGAGAACAGGAATAACAGGAACATATCTAAACATGATAAACACAATATACACCAAACCAATAGCCAACATCAAACTAAATGGAGAGAAACTCAAAGCGTTTCCTCTAAAATCAGGAACAAGGCAAGGATGTCCACTCTCTCCATATCTCTTCAATATTGTACTTGAAGTTCTAGCTAGAGCAATAAGACAAGAAAAGGGGATCAAAGGGATACAAATTGGAAAAGAAGAAGTCATCAAACTTTCACTATTTGCAGATGACATGATTGTCTACACTAGTGACCTGAAAAACTCTACGAGGGAACTCATACAGCTGATAAACACCTTCAGCAAGGTAGCAGGATAGAAAATTAACTCTAAAGAACAGTAGCCCTACTATATATAGATGATAAATCCAATGAGAAAGAAATCAGGGAAACATCACCTTTCACAATATCCACAAGCAACATAAAATATCTTCAGTAACACTAACCAAAAAAGTGAAAGACCTGTACAGTAAGAACTTTGAGTCCTTAAAGAAAGAAATTAAAGAAGATACCAGAAAATGGAAAGATCTCCCATGCTCTTGGATAGGTATAATTAACATAGTAAAAATGGCAGTCCTGCCAAAAGCAATCTACAGATTCAATGCAATCCCCATCAAAATCCCAACACAGTTTTTCACAGACATTGAAAGAACAATACTCAACTTTACATGGAAAAATAAAAAACCCAGGACAGCCAAAACAGTTCTTTACAATAAAGGATCTTCTGGAGGCATCACCATCCCTGACTTCAAGCTCTACTATAGAGCCATAGTTCTGAAACAGCTTGGTATTGGCACAAAAATAGACAGATAGTCCAATGGAATCGAATTGAAAACCCTCATATTAACCCACGCACCTATGAACACCTTATTTTTGACAAAGGTGCTAAATCTATACAATGGAAAAATCATAGCATCTTCAACAAATGGTGCTGGCACAATTGGATTTGGACATGCAGAAGATTGTAGATAGATCCATACCTGTTACCATGCACAAAATTTAAGTACAAATGGATCAAAGATCTCATCATAAATCCAGCCACACTAAATCTTCTAGAAGAGAAAGTGGGAATTACCCTTGAACAGATTAGCACAGGAGACTGCTTCCTGAACATTATGCCAGTAGCACAGACATTGAGGTCTGCAATTAATAAATGGGACCTCCTGAAACTGAGAAGCTTCTGCAAAGCAAAGGACACAGTCAGTAGGACAAAATGACCACCCACAGAATGGGAAAAGATCTTCACCGATCCTACATCTGACAGAGGACTGATTTCCAAAATGTATAAGGAGCTTAAGAAGCTAGCCACCAAAACACCAAACAATGAAATTAAAAAGTGGCGTGCAGAACTAAATAGAGAATTCTCAACAGAGGAATCTGAAATGGCTGAAAGACACTTAAGAAAGTGCTCAAAATCCTTGACCATCAGAGAAATGCAACCCAAAACAATACTGAATGGACCCTAGGAATGGGAAGGGTCAGGAACTCCTGAGCTAATTGGGAGCATGAGGGGAGGGGAGGGGGAGCTGCCAGAATGAGAGCAGGAGAAGAGGAGAGGAGAGGAGGAAATGGAGGAGCAGAAATATTGAGTTGGGGGAAGAATAGAGGAGAGCAGAATGAGAGATTCCATATTAGAGGAAGCCCTTATAGGTCCGAGGAGAAATCTGGCACTAGGGAGACTTCCAGAGATCTACAAGGATGACACAAACTGACAATCCAGGCAATGGTGGAGAGGATAACCTATATGCCCTTCCCCTAAAATGAGATTGATTACTATTTTTTATGCCATCCTAGAGCCCTCATCCAGTGGCTGATGGAAGCAGAGGCAGACATCCACAGATATACACTGAACTGAACTCTGGAACTTAGTTGCCGTGAGGGAGGAATGAAGATCAAAGGGGTTGGTACCAGGTTGGAGAAACCCACAGAAACAGCTGGCCTGAACAAGGGGGAGCACATGGACCCCAGATGCTGTCTGAAAGGCCAGTACAGGACTGATCCAGACCCCTGAACATGGATGTCAATGAGGAGGCCTCTGCACTCTAGGAGGCCACTGGTAGTGGATTAGTATTTTTCACTGGTGTAAGAAGATACTTTGAGAGCCCATCTCACGTGAAGGGATACACTCTGGCCCTGGACACGTGGGGAAGGGCCTAGGTCCAGCCCAGGATGATGTGGTGGACTTTTCGGAGCCCTGGTTGAGGGCCCTACCCTGCCTGGGGAGTGGTGGGTGGATGGGGTGGGGGGTAGGTTGGGGTGGGGTAGGAGGGGTGAGGGTGGGAGAGGGAGAGGGAGAAGGAGAGGGAGAGGAGGAGGAGAGGGAGAGGGAGAGAGGAGAGAGAGGGAGAGGGAGAGGGAGAGGGAGAGGGAGAGGGAGAGGGAGAGGGAGATGGGATTGACATGTGAAACAAGCTTGTTCCTAATTTGAACTAACAAAAAAAAAAGAGCTAAACTGTTGGTCAAACTTGTGATTTTAAAATATTTTTACAACGGATGTGTTGCATGGCCAACATGCATAAAGTAGATCATGTGCTTATCATTGACAGGATACAGAAACACCTATTAACATTTCCCTAATTAAACTATTAGGATATAAGTATAATAGGGACTACTTGAACACTACTATGGATTCTCATGAATGGAATGTCTACAACATTATTTCTTTTCAGTGATGCTCCAATATCACCTCAATATGCAAGACATCAGTTGTCAACTGCAGTCCCAATGGCACACTGTGCTTTCATTCTTTTTTCTTGACCCATCATGGATCAGTACCTTATAAAAATGTCCTTAAAGCATAATGCTAATGCTACTGATGGAAATGCTGGTTCTAGGGTAGTCAAAACAAAAATCACCCATACATTTTCAGGATAGGAGGAAGAACAAATTGATCAATCACCTGGAACCATCTGCTGCTATTAGAAATTACCAGCTGCAATAAAAATCAAAGCGGCATGGCAATGGCGTGATTATTACTTGAAACTTGAATTTTTATAGACTGTCAATGAATTTATACTTTTTCATTAGGTGTAGTATATTTGGGGACTTACAAAGTTGTAGTTATAAAAAAAATCCTACAAATATGACTTTTGAAATGTCAGAAGACTACTCTGTAGTATCTTAGATGTATTAAGTCATTTTGCCTTTTGCCTTTTAATATTTTAAACTAAAATGCAGTTACAACATTCCTAACTCCATCCCTCATGTTCTCCTTCTTTCTCTCAAATTTATGACACACACACACACACACACACACACACACACACACACACACACACACACACACACACACACCTCCTACTCCATTCATATGATGTTACCTGTATGTATACAACTAAGAGGCTCATCACTTGGCAATAACTAATTGGGGAGGATCTTCTTTGGTGAAGACTTGTTTTCTCCAGTCTCAGTATCCCTTAGTTGCCTGTAGTTTTTTCTCTAGTATTGAGGACCACTGAGCTTTCCGCTGTCCACATTAGCATGTTTGTTGCCATCATCCTTGTTAAGGTCTTACTGAGGATGTTCCAGGCTTCAGAAACATCAACATGGAGTGAGAGGGGATGGATCTGCTAAGCTGAGGAGCCCTGGTTTCAATTGGCAAGGTTGTCACAGCTCAACAATTGATGGGACAATTCCCAAATAAGTTGCCAAATGGTGTGAGTGTTTATCTGTGAGACAAAGCAAGGGTAGTGAAGCTGATTGGGCAGCTCTGTCAGAAACAGTAACAGAAGTGACCCAAGCATACAGCATTCTTTACTTTCCCCTATCCAATGATGTCCACAGCATTGCCTGGAGAGTAAGATGGATTCACCAATTGTCAGTGCTGTAGCTGATCTTATGTATTTGTTGAATATGGGATGAATAAAGAACCCCAATGGGACAACATACTGCTGGCGCAATCTTTGTTAGCTCTTACGACTGCAGAAGAGACTTTAAAATTGTCACTAGCTTCAAGATACAGTCACGTGGCAGGGATGTGCTGTGTTATGCACAGATGGTGCTAACGCACTGGTATCCAATAAGAATGACTGTTCCATGTATTCAAGCTGTTGTACTGGAAACAAGATCTATTCACTGTTTCACACATGGGGAATGTTCTCACCACCAGAGATGTTTTTAAAAGATTTAATAAAAGAACCTAATGAAAATATAGATTATCAAACACATTATGGATAGCAAATTAAATCTTCTCAGCTTTGCAAAAACACTGGCACTGATTTCAAACATTGCTTTTCCTGTAGGAACTCAAAGAAAAGCTCCGTGCTTCGGTGATAAATTTTTCACAATGTGTAAGAACAAATACATACTTTGGTTTGGTTTTGTAAATCGTCATGTTGAAGATGTATTTTTTCTTTTAAGTAAGCTAACGCTGTCATCTCAAGGCAAGCAAATCCTTGCTATTCCACATGATAGGAAAAGTGAGCATGATAAATGCAGATTTGATGCTGTGGGACATATGGGCCTGATACACTGATCTGGATCAGTGTATTTGTCTGAATGGCCTTATAAAAAGTCATTGAAATAAATAAAATATCCTGAAAATTGCAAACACTTAGTGACAACTCTCCCCATAAATACTAAGCAGATGAAATGAATCCAAGGAATAAGTGAGGCTAGAGTTTTAAGGCTTGGCCCACACTAGTATTGGAATATATTTTAAGTGGGTTCTTCTTAACATTTATCAAGCCAAAGTTACTGAAAAAATGTGAAGACGACATGAGCTGTGATGTCACCCGTGCCGTGTCTGTAGCAATAACTGGATGAGATTTCTGTTAAATTTTATAGAATTTATTCATAAATGAATCCTCTGTTCATGGACTTATGGTACTTCCATTAAATAAATGCTTTAATAATAGCTTTCATAGAGGACCTTATGAAACTTTGTGTGCTGCTCCTTCAGGAGAGAGAGAGCACCGCCAATACTCCTAACCCGCCATGTTTTCCTCCTCGCTGTCCTTCACATTATGTATTAGGATATTCTCTGTGTTAAAATTAACATGATTGTTACTTCACCATGGGTTGTAATAATCTTTAAAATATGTTAAAAAGTACTTGTTCCATTAAGAACTCCCAATTGATTAGTTTTAGTATTATTAATGCTTCATTTTTGTTTGAAAATTTATATGTATATTCTTCAAGAGTTCCCTTTTATACATTCTGAGTTGCCTTTCTTTTTCTTTTACATATGTCTTTTCAAAGAATCTCTTTTTGACCAAGTTTCAGAAATAAGAATCAATAAATTCTATTTTTTTGCATTTTTAATAGATCTCTCCCTCTCTGAGTGTTTGACTTTTGTCTTTTAACTTTATTATACATTCATTTCTTTATTTTATATTTCATTTTTATCAGATAATTGTTTCCTAGTAATTTTAAGATAGGAAGTTTGCACTGAAATATGTCAGCTACTCACTTATTTTAGATAGCTATTATGTGTTGATTTTCTCTGCTATAAACTTCAGAAGCTAACCAGCTGTACTTGTGATCTCATGGTCTCCCACATTACTGGGATAATAATGCTATTTATCCCTCCTTTTATCATTTTTCTCTTCTGGCAATTCTTGGTAGCTTTTAATAATGTTCAAATTTCATCCATAAAAGTAACCTTCTCTCTTTGACCACACATCTCTTTTCTGTAAGTGCCCCATCTCCTCTCTGTTGCTTTCTTCTTGAAAGGATTGGCAATACCAGCTGTCCCCATTTATTATGTCCCTGGGCTTTAGCCAAATGCCTGTCCTTATTTTGCTTCTATCACCATGTCGGTGCTTCCTGGTTTTTCACGTAGTGTCTTCTGCCTTCATATTCTTCAAGTCTTTATTCTGAATCTCTTATGTCTTCTCTATGGGACATCCAGTCAAAAAGTTACAGATGAAACCACATACAGATGACTCACACACATATGTGTGTAGTCACAGACACCCCTGGTCCTAGGCCCAGAGTCTTCAAATCTGTCTTTGTCTCTGCTTCTTGACAACTCTAGGTCAGCAAAAACACCTTAAAATCAATGTGTCTATAACTGAAATCAAACTGTTGCCACTATGCTGATTGATTCTTGTATCATGTTAACAAAGAGAATTATGAGAAAGCCAAGAATGAGCAATGAGAAGAGTGGCAGGAAATGTGACTTGGAAGGTTGCCCACACTAGATCATGACTATCCCTGAAAGTCATGGTAAGGACTTTGGACTCTTTTGATCTCATGATCTCCCACACCATTGGGATAATAATGCTATTAATTGCTACTTTTATCACTTTTCAGGCAATTCTTTATTTTTGAGACACAAAGGCCATCTGAAGATTTTTAATGGAGAAGTAATTATACGTGCTTGCTAAGGGTTTTGTTGTTGTTTTCATCCATGGAGAATATTGGTAAGAATGAACAAGAAGTCCAAAAAGTCTTGTGCACAGGTTTAGGTAATGGATAACTTCAAGAGACTCTTCAGTGTTAGCAACGCAAAAGAGATGAGAACACAATACTATCGCAGGGTAAACTAAACAATACTCTTGATGGATTATATATAGAGGATAAGAGAAACAGAAGAATTGAGGACCACTCCTGGGTTTCATTATCACAGCAAGAAAGATACACGTAGGCATGCACTAGTAATTAAGAGATAAGTTTAAACCCTGATGGTCTGAGATGCTCACTGTACAATGGGTGATATTGCTGACTGCGCAGTGGAGTTAAAAAGTTGAGCTCAGAAGAGGTCAGAGATATAGTTGTAAACTTAGGAGTCACTAGAGTCACCGCTGGAAACTGAAACAAGAAGATCTAAACACATAAGCAATACAAAGTCGTTTTTAAACAGTCAGGCTTTTTTGTGGTGACTACCTCTGACCACGATTGATTTGAGACAAGGGAAAAAACTTCCAGTAGGTTTGTCAAACTTCTTTCCAAGGCAATCTTACTAAGTCCCCACTTCTCTGAATTAGAAGCGTCCTTTGTGATTTAGAAATTTCTAATATATCAACAAAACATTTTGCATCATTAAGAATCCAGTTCAAGAGTTGGGGAGATGGCTCAGTGGGTAAAGTATTTGCTCTGCAAGCATGAGGAACTGATGTAAATGTTGGATATGTCAGAGCTTCTGCCAGGCCTGTACTAGATGCATACACACGGACGAGTGTGTGTGGAGCCGGGGGGGAGGGGGGGGACAGACCCCAGAGGCTCACTGGCCAGTCAGTCTAGTTAAAACAGTAAGCTACAGGTCCAGTAAGAGGCTGTGTCTCAAAAAACTAATATTGATAGGATCAAAGATATCAAATCTGATGTCAAACTCTGGCTTCCTCAAGCACTGCACAACAGCACCCACTAATATACACTCATATGCAACTAAAAAAGGAAAAAAAAATCTCCAAATCTGGAAAAGCCATGTTACTCCAGGTTTTGGCATCATGGATTTCTTTACTTCAACAAAGAATTTCATAATGTCATTGGTTTGTTTCAAAGGGAAACATCCTACAAGGTTGGTAGGTCTCATCTTTCATGGATTGCCCTCATTTCAGCACTATTATTCCTGACTTGGAACTTTTGGTACCTATGGGATTTGTTAAACATAATTCTTTACTTTCCCCCGCAGTTCACTCCTCACCCAGAAATACTGACACAGCTGCATCTCCCACGATCACATCTTTGATATATGGAGCCACATTTCCCATAGGTTTCTAGTTTATTAATCTTGTTTTCCAGTGTTAGCCACAAAGTAAGGCCCTTAATAGATTCAACTATCCCTTGGAAACACAGAGGCATGTAGATGCCACATTGTTTTCACAAAGATTCCAAAGCCAAGGAGACCCTGTTGTGCTTGGCTTTTCACAGTTAAAGAGAATGATTAATGTATGAAAGCAAACACAGTTCAGTTCTTATATTCCTGAGATGTTTCCATTGATACAGCAGATTGAACTGTTATTATTGAACATATTATAGAATGAATATGACAAAGAAATACCAACTTCCATTACCATTAATATTTATGTAATTATAGAAGAGTCACAAAGTTTCACATAATATTTAGATTTTATAGAGAACCCCCCAGTTTGTATATATGTTCCTTGTAGGCTTTGAATTCTGAAGAAGTAAATACCTTGAGTAAGTCCTTGCTTGAACAAACAGAAGGGTTTTGTTTTTATGGCATTTGTATTCATAAGCAGTTAAGTCCTCCTTGAGCTAGACTCCTGCCTATCTCTTTATTCTCCCATTTAGATGACCCACACTCCAGCTATATGTAATCCTCCACATTCCTCAGACACATCAGGCTGTTTCCTACCTATGCCCTTATTCATGTGCTTTATCCTATTGGAATCTCCTTGTTTTATATCCCCCATGCAAAAACTAATCGGCACTTCTTCCAAGGCTTAGTTCAGACAATGTCTGCTTATGAAGGTTTTTCAGTTACTGCTGCTCCTGCTTACAACTGGTAGTACTTTCTGTTACCCTGCAAATGCCCCAAAATGTTACAACCATTATGTGTTACACCATTCATTTCTTTCCATGTGTTTCTTAAGCTTACCGAGGGTTGGCATACCATTTGTACTGAATGTCAGTGCATCCATACAATTCTGGGTATGTAAAGAGATGCTTAGTAATACCTTGATACACTCAAGAGTGATATTCCAAATTAATGACCATAATATACAATCTGAATAGCTGTTCATCAGCTGAGCTAGCTTCTCTAAGTTGGTTTAAGTTGTGTTACATATTTTTATTCTTTATTTGTTTAACTGTCATGTATCTACTATGATTTGATATGAACAAAGGACCCCCTAATTCCGTGCATATTTTTTCTAAGAACTCAACGTCTTAAAACAGCAAAACTTGATATACCTCACATTACTTTATAAAACCAGGTGAAATTCCATGACAAAATCTCACCAGATCTTCATACTAACGTAACTTCCAAATTATTTACATAAACATACTGGTAACATACAGGCTGAGCAGGTGGCATTTATATTTAGAGGGCATAAATTTAAAAGAGAGCAAGAGAGTTTGGAGGGAGGAAAGGGAAATGATGAAATTATGTTATAATTTAAAAAATTTAAAGCATCAATTTTTACCTTGTAAATGAGATTTGGTCACTCCCTAGCAGTTCCCTATCTTATGAAGTATTTTTATCTTGCCTCACACCTATGAATTAGAGTATAGAACATGATGAAATTATGAGCATTTCCTTATAAGCTTATTTATACAACATCTAGATCCATCTCAACTACTGACAATGTTCAACAAAACTCCACTCACAAACAGCTCATGTTTCACACTATAAAAGCAATTAAACAAACCAACAATACCAAAGCAACCATGGATCTTGATAGGAAAGGGGCAAAGCTGCTGAGATGGGTACATCATTTTGAACTCATGGATTTAGAAATACTTTTCCTTTGAAGACACAAAATGAAAGTTAAATTGAAACTCGGGTGGTAAACAAATAATGGTACTTTCCATTGTCGACACATGAAGGTACATTTGGAGGATAGAGACCTCAGTCATTAAGGTGTAAGATTGAACCTTTTAGAATTCCAGCATTCAGGATCACAAATCATGTGAAATGCTACTTAATCTTTAAAGAGTATTTACAACAACTCAATGCCCCCTAGAATAAAAGCAATCGAGGAAACGTGGCAGACCATGATGGAGGGGAGGCAATAAAAGAGAAGGCACAGCTTGAAGTACAGTATAACCATATAACTGGGTGACTTACACCTCCCTGCTGAAGGCAGCAGACTCGGCAGTTATGAAACTGGTAATCTGTTCTACTGTTTTTTAATCAGATGTTGGCATTATCTGCCACTAATTGCTTTTTCATTTCCACTTGTAATTATTCCATTGCATGTTTGTAGTGAGAAGCTGAAAATGAGGCAGATCACCGAGAAAGAATTAATTGTTAATGAATAATCATCAGTAGGAAGCCAATTTCATTATCTTCAAAGAGGTAGCCAGAGATTAGCCACTAGCTGTGGGTCTCCTGCTTTCTGTGCATGACTGTAAAGTAATCACAAATAATCACGCCCTCCAACTTCATCAATTATTTTCTATTATGTGGATTGATACCCATTTTTGTCTTTGTTGTTTAATTATAATGGCAGTATTCATGCTGGGGAGTGCTAATTGGAAGGTGTTACATTCAGTGGGCTCTAGGCCTAATTATTAGAACATCTTCTTCATTAGCACATGATCCTACAAGGGTTGCATGGCAGGAGTTACTCATTTTCCCTAGCTACAGGAATATCATATTAGGAAACTTTTGCACATCTTTATGCCAAGTAACACAGAAAATCTTCTGCCTGTTCAAAGTGTGCAGCTACCAACAGACATTAGTAAGTAAGCCAAGTCAGATTATTTAATCTGAGTCTTTGAACACAAAGCCCGTGTCTGCCCCAGAAGCTGGACCTGCCAGGACTGTGGGCAGCCTTCCATGTGTCCTTTGTTTCTTACTAATGCTTATCCTCCCACTTGGATCACATGACCACTGAGGATGCACGGGCTCACAGGAGAGCCCTGTTAGCTTCTAATGGCTGCTTCCTGAGATGAATTGGAAGTCAGGATAGAAGAGTCCTACTATTTGCTGTTTCTGTGGTCTAATGATGTCATTATTCCAGAATTTATTTACAGAAAATTAGATATTCCTTCTTCACACTTGGCTAGAACATTGTAAGTTCTCAGGGCACCTCCATGTTTATTGGCTTGCAGTGTCCTTTAACAGAACTTTATTATTGCCTAGCAGACCTGCTCTAGCTTCAGAAATTTCTATATTACAAAACTACCTACCAGCATATCACTGGTCCATTCACCAGCCTGCCTTTCTCAAGGTGGTTGGCACCTTCATGAACTTGACAAAATAAACTCCTAATCTGCTAGCGCTTCCTTGGTGCTTGCAATCACTCTCAGACAACCAAAGCCTGGTTTCTAAAAGAAGTCACGGCTAAATAAAGGTATAGCATGCAGCTATCTTGACCTTCTTGGATAACAGAACATACTTTTGAAACATATGCAGGAAGAAAACTTTGCAAAAGAGATGGAAAAATTGGGTAAAGAGGAAAGAGTGGAACCTGGTGGAGGTGGTGCACGCCTTTAATTCCAACACTCGGGAGGCAGAGCCGGGTTCGAAGCCAGCCTGATCTACAGAGTGGGTTCCAGGACAGTCAGGGTTGTTTCACAGAGGAAAGAGTGTGTGCTTTGGTGATAGTACCATCAATGGTGCTGGGTGTGTGAACCAGTGTAAATTATTAACTATCATGGGGTCTCAGTTTCCCTCCCTGGGTTATTATAAAGAGTAAAAGGAATATATGAAATTTCTATATAAAGCACTTACCGTAAGGTCTTGCTCAGGGTGTTTTCTGGAAATGAATCCGAAATTTTTAAGTGTTAACAAGTGCTACTACACAGGCAAACCCTAAAAGTTCACTGACTTAGTATGAGAATAAAAACCTCACCACCAGAAAGTTATACATGTCTTGTATTTAATGAGTTGGGGATCCAGGTTCCTTCCATGCAATGCTTCTTCCATTTGAAGATGTGGTTTCCAAGATCATCCAGAAAGGGCAAGTAAACAATGCAGAGACTTATAAGCTCTCACATTCCCACAAGCTAGAATCCAGATACTTTGTTCCTATGTAGTGCTGAAGAAGTATGCTTTTCTGTGTGGCATGGAGAAGACACCGTGAGGTGAACACAGAACTATGTCAGTCTCAGTGTGTCAAACACCATGATTGAGAGGCCCTCTGTTTTTAATGATGTTGCTCAGAATGGTTTCCTCCCAGATGATGACAGAGAAGCTAATTTAAAAAAAAAATGGTGTCAAGTAACACAAGAGTAACAGAACTGTGCTGTTTTCTGGCATTTTGTTTTTTACTTTTTTGTTGTTGTTTGTTTGTTTTTGTTTTTGTTTTTGTTTTGTTTTTTGTTTTTTGTTTTTTAAATGGAGTGTGCTGGATGTCTCTACAATTTTGTTCAAATGACTGCAGAACTTGGAAAAGCTGTTGCTGCTATTGATGCATAACATATTGCCATTATTACTCTTTTTATATAAATATATATATGCTAATTGAAACTCAAATATGTGATGAATCCAAGGTGTTTCAGAGAGTGCTCACCTGTGCATGCAAATTTGATTTCATCTTTAGTAAGTAGTAAAGTTATATGCTTGCCAAAAAACAAAACAAAAAAATAAGTGACACACTGGAAGACAAGTGTCACACAATTTCAATTTTATGTGTAACCTAGAAATGATGAACTTATGGGAACAGAGAGCAGAATTGTGGCTATTAGGCTTCAATGTGGGTCTTTTAACAATGGGGAAATGATTGGTTTAAGGATATAAAACTGCAGTTGGACAAGAGGCATGGACTCTGTGAAGTCTTGAGGTCTACTGAGAGCATAATAAATATGGTTGATAACAATATGCTATATTTTAAAAGTTGTGAGATAGCATACTTTAAGTGTTCTCAAAACAAAAATGATGAATATGTGTGATATAACATGTCAATTGTTTTAATTTAGCCATGCTATTGTGAACATACTGTATTGTGTATCATAATTGTGCATGACTTTATTTATGAGCTAAATAAATGAATGAAAAAAACATTTATTAGGAACACATAGAGATGGTTGGGAGCAAGGACAAGAGTGCAATGATTCTTTAAGGAATATCAGGGAAGTAACAGGAAAATAGAAACCTAGGGCAGGGTAGACACTGACTAGAGAGTACCAGCCAACATAAATTTCAAGCTTAAATGTGCATGTTATAATGTCAGGGGAACATATGATTGGAAAAGAATGGGTAAAGTTTTACCAAGTGCCACTGCAAATAGGTCAGGTAGCTCTGGCCATTAATTAAATGATCAGGGGAGGAGCAACCATGGAGGAGAAGAGCATACCCATTTAAGAGATTTGAACTTTGAAATGTTCATCCTTGAGAAGAGGCAGTCTCCCAGCAGACAACATTGCTTGACAAGAATTCTACTGAGACATTTCCTAGAATGCAATAATGGGATTATTCTTTTGCACAGTGACTTAAACCCAGGCACAAGATAACTTCTTTCAAGGTTGATAAGACTATGTTTTTGGTTGCTTCTTTTTTTAAATGAGAGGTTAGGTAAGAAGCAGTAAAAAATAGGAGGAAAGAAGTAGCATACACTTAGTCACACCAATTCTTTCATAGTATTTCTAATGTTATATGTGAGAAACATGATTGCTTAACAGATTTTCTCATCTATTAAAGAGGTAAAATTCTGTTGGTATTTGTAGAGGTCAAGCTATAAATTGATGTAGTGTAAAATGTTTTCTTCTGTGTGAGTAGTATTCTAAGACTCTTGTTTCTCCAGCTTGTTGGTCTCACTTGGTTTTGGTTATATAACATTTCACAGGACAGTTAACAGGCACTTCAAGATCTTGGCATTATTTATGATGTGGGTGTACAAGGAGGCTTACCAACAATTAACTGTTTCAACCCCCAATACCCTTATCACTAACATGCCTTTGATGAGTTATGTCACCCTGCCACTCAAGCCCTAACCACAGTGGCAACATGACTACTGTATTTAAAATTATAATCTGAAGATAATGAAAAAGAAGAAGATGATGGTGATGATCTCAACTTTTGGTTCTTTTGTGCAAAAATAAGGGATCTTTGGACTGGCAGAAATGTAAGAGGATAGTGATCTGTCTTCAGTAACAACTATTTTCTGGTAAAGGCTAGACAAGATGTGCTTTCCTGAAGGGCATCAAGGGACATCTTATAGAACAGGGGCTTTCTGGATGTAAGATTTTCCAGTTCTATATTTCTCCTTATGCTTTCATTTGATCCAGGTTTTCAGAACCAACTCCAACATTCTTTTTCATTTTTATTTTGGACTGCTGGACACCGTTGTACATTTACTTAATGAATTTTAATCATTTTCACTCCCCATTTTCCTCTCCCACTCCCTTTCTCATCGAAACACACTTCCTCAACAAGTACTCTCATTTCACCTTTTTGTGTGTTACCTACTGGGCTTATTCAGAGGGTTTTAGTTTTGTTTTTGCCTAACATGGATGGGAGGTTATCTAATGGAGCAAGGGAAACATCAGTGGCTACACCATTGAAGAGATGACCCCTCCTCACAAATCCAACCTGCTGCAACATTTTTGTACAATATGGATGCCATATATGTGGGTATGTATGACAGTTTGACTTATGTGTATTCTTTTATGCTAATAAATAACAGCCATCATCTCTCTAGAGGTTACCTCAAACACTGTCCCTTAAAGCCAATTTTTCTTCAGGGTGTTTTCCTGATGAGCAAGGGACCTATCAGGAAGAAAAATTCAAACTAGGGAGTTTTGAGTCTTCTGAGTATTTTAGGGTATAATGACATCTATAAGTCCAAGTAATACAGGCTTAAATATCACAAAATGTAGTCTTTGGCTTCAGGATAAAACTTTCTTTAATGCTATTCTTTAAAACACATCATTATGGAGTTTATAACACATGACAATAGGTCTTCATGCAATTAAGGAAAATACTGAAATGTCTTTGGTAGAATCCTTTTGTCAGTCAATTAAAACAAATACATAGCATTGAACACCAATCATTTGGGAAGTGGATTCTGAATGTGACACGGGTGATCAGATAGACTCTAGGAAAGGAGGTAAAACAGCCTGATGGTGACAGATGAGAACAATACCCCATACCACAACATCCTCCCATTTTGCAATCTCATATCAATTTTAACACCTACCCCATCAGAGAGTACTTACGCTCTGACATGTCCCCTCTTGGTACATGTCAAAAGCTACAAATATAATCAAGTTAGAGAATTAGTGCATTTAGATCCAATTTTCTACTTGAAAATAACAGCAATGTTTATTTCAGCTTGAGAATTATGGGTTTTGTATGATGATGTAATGGTACAGACTATAATACTGCCTTAAAATATGCTTCAGATGGGTTACCATTTTATATTTCAACCAAGGTGACTTCCGTCAAATTACTTTTTTTTGGCAAGAAACTGACAATCTATTAAATAAATATTAATCCCTAGAAGTCTTCAAAGCAGGCTCAACCATATCAGGATTTTAAATAACTTCATTAATTGCTTAACTACCCTTTCCCTCAATTCCTATGGGATTCTTTGATGCTAGTCACTCTAATGAGTTACCAAGTGATTCATGACTCCAACCTGTTATCATGCAAAATACATTTCCAGTTGGAAACCTTTGCAGATGTTTTTGCCAGAAAGTAAGTAACCTGTCCAGATTTTAAAGAAGACAAATCCCATATTGTGGTGTATAGAAAATGGGTGGCTTTCTTTTTTCTTTAGTACTAAACAAGAGAGTAATATACTCCAAATTCAGTTTGATCAATGTATGATTCAATTAAGGAATTCTACTGGATAGTAAAAGAGGATCTGATTATCTGTGAGTAAATTGTCCATGGCAAACTTTTAAAGTCTATCTTGGCTAAGACCAGCAATCTGGCAGCTGTCACATCATTTTTTATATTTTATTTTGATAAGAAATTGATTAGGTAGCTGCTTTTTAAAGGATATAAAGAAACTTATTTAAAAACCTGTTTTTTTCAAAAAAACAAAAACAAAAACAAAAACAAAAAAATAACTTTCCAGGGCTGGAGAGATGGCCAAGTGGTTAAGAGAAACTGTTTACCATCAATCCTGGTTGAGGAATCATTCAGTCCTCTCAAAGGAACCAGATTTGATTCCTAGTCCTTACATAATGGCCCACAACCATCTGTAAATGCAGAAACAACACCCTAATCTGACCTCCATGGACAACACACATGCATTCAGGACACACACACACACACACACACACACACACACACACACACACACACACACACACACACACACACACATTTTTAAATCATTTTTTATTTGAATTAGAAACAAGATTGTTTTACATGACAATCCCAGTTCCCTTCTCCCTCCCATCCTCCCCTACCACCCCCATCCAACTAAAACCCTATCATATATACTTTCTTCTATTCTTCCCCTGACTCAACCTTTCTGCTCCCTCATCTGGCCTCTGCATCCTTCCTCTTCTCTTCTCATTCTTATAGCTCCCTCCCCCCTCTTCCCATGCTCTCAATTTGCTCAGGGGATCTTGACCTTTTCTCCTTCTCCAGGGGACCACGTATGTCTCTCTTAGGGTCTTCCTTGTTTACTAGCTTCTCTGGCAGTGTGGATTGTAGGCTGGTAATCCTTTACTCTATGTCTAAAATGCACATATGAGTGAGTACATATCGTGTTTGTCTTTTTGTGATTGGGTTACCTTGCTCAAATGGTTTCTTCTAGTTCCATGCATTTTCCTGCAAATTTCAAGATTACATTTTTTTTCCCCGATGAGTAGTACTCCACTGTGTAAATGTACCACATTTTTTCTATCCATTCTTAGGTTGAGGGGCATCTAGGCTGCTTCCAGTTTCTGGCTATTACAAAGAGTGCTGCTATGAACATTGTTGAACAGATGTCCTTGTTGTATGAATGTGCTTCTTTTGGGTATATGCCTAAGAGTGGAATTGCTGGATCTTGTGGTAGACTTATTCCCATTTTCTTGAGGAGTCTCCATACTGATTTCCAAAGTGGCTGTACAAGTTGGCACTCCCACCAGCAGTGGAGGAGTGTTCCCCTTTCTCCACATCCTCTCCAGCATAAACTGTCATTGGTATTTTTGATTTTAGCCATTCTGACAGGAGTAAGATGGTATCTCAGAGTTGTTTTGATTTGCATTTCCCTGATGGCTAAGGATGTTGAACACTTTCTTATGTGTCTTTCAGCCATTTTAGATTCCTCTATTGAGAATTGTCTATTTAGTTCTGTACCCCATTTTTTTAATTGGATTGTTTGGTGTTTTGGAGACTAGCTTCTTGAGTTCTTTGTATATTTTGGAGATCAGCCCTCTGTCAGATGTGGGGTTGGTGAATATCTTTTCCCAGTCTGTGGGCTGCTGTTTTGTCTTGCTGACTGTGTCCCTAATTTCTTTGGTGAAGAGGGGGGGGTTCTCTATGTAGCTTTGGAGCCTAACCTGGCACTCGCTCTGGAGACCAGGCTGGCCTCGAACTCATAGAGATCCGCCTGCCTCTGCCTCCTGAGTGCTGGGATTAAAGGCTTGTGGCACCAATGCCCAGCTTGATTTTTTAATTTAGAAAAATGCATATATACAAACATACACAAGTATATACATAAATCCATTACTGGGAATGGATATCCATGGTGGTTGATATTAGAGGGTCTTCCCAACCTCCCTATAGAAGAGCATATTCCCAGAATTACAATGATATAGAAGGAAGCTACTTTTTCTATTCTATGGCATCCACTTTTTTCAGATACTGTCATGGAATACTTAACAACCTATCTTTATGTGTTTACTCTTCTATTTAAGATACTGATACAGGTTTCATGATGGTATGTGTAGAATTTGGAGGTTTCAGAAAACTACACATGAATTGCCCTTCTGGCTAGAGGACTGTTTGGATTCCTCCTCCTGCCAGCTTACTGTCTATTTATTCTTCTTTACTCCACACAGGTTCTGTTGATTTCGTTTATATTGCACAAACTTGCACAAACATATCTGCCCTAGAGAAGTTTGACTCTTTTAACATTCTACTCATCACTAATGCTCCTTTTTCATTTGAGCTTTTAATTTGGATGAATTCCAAGTTGCTATTTATTCTGATAGAAATCCTACTAATTGCACAGGGCATCGTAATAAAGAATGGAGATGCATTTCACAGCAGTCTCCTTGTGGTATTCTAATGCCTTTTGGTTTTAAAATAGCACCAAGGCCCCTTTCTTCCAGAGCTGTTATCTAACGCTATTAAAACCCTTGGTGCCCTTTGTTTTTCTAATGCGGAGCTAACTTAGAGTCAAGGAGTTTCTGGAAAGCTCTTAATCCTTATATAGGTTTTAAATTTGACCAACAATGGCAGTTTAAGAAAACATAGTGATCTCTGCTATTTATATAAAAGTAATTCACAGAAATTGTGCTGAACACACATATAAATACAGTTAAATATATTTTACTTTCTTGCACCTACCTGTTTATTATTGGATCCTGATTGATTGCTTCTTGGTTTGTGCTAAAGCAGTAAACTGATGGCTCTTATTCTTCCTCCCTCCTCATATCCATTTCTTTGGCTAAGCACTTCCCAGTTTGTTTGTGACATGTAGGATTTCCTTTGTCTTTGGGTTCTGGGTGCAGGTGTAAAAATGGCTTTAGGCAATGTGGTCCAGAGACTTGAAGAAGCATTTCTGTGCTTAGATTTATTCTTGTGACTCAACTATTTCCATGAATTTGTAGGCCCAGCCTCACTTCCAGCTCCAAGTAGGATGCCTAGGACATATGCAGCAATTCTCAGTTGAGCCAGGCAAGACCAACTAAGATTAGTTTACTTCCAATGGCATTGGCCTGCTTTAAATCAGGGTGACTAAGATGATCAAAATGCTCTCTGTCACATGTGTCTGAGGAACAGGAAGTGTTGTCAAAAAGTTGCCAAATGAACTGAAAACAGCTTGAGGGCACACTGCTTATTTCATTCTTTATTTTAATCTCAGGTGTCTAAATTTAATAGAGAGTTGTTCAGTGTTCATGAGAAGTTTCATAAATATAAAATATATAAGCCATTGAAAGTAATGTTTCTCAACCATTTTTTTTTGTTGTTATCCTTGGCTACTCCAGTAACCACAACTGCAACTTACACATATAATAATAGGTTTATCAAATGAACAGACTTGTGACTTGCTGTCCTAAAGAGGATCAGCCATTGTATGATTTTTCTCATTGATGTGACAATATCTGACAAAAATCTATCAAAAGCAAAAGCATTTGTCACTCATATTTGAAGATAATGTCAATTATGATGAGAAAAACACGATGGTATTAGCATGAGGTACCTGGTCATGGTGTGTCCACAGGGAGCAGAGAGAGATGAATGCTTAACTAGCATTTTCCTGTGTTCCTTTCATTCATTCCCAGAGCCCAGACCATGGGTTAGTACCACCCATGTTTAAGATCGGTTTTCTCTCCTTAGTCAAACCTTTCTAGAAACATCTTTCAGATACAACTAGGAGAGTGTCTCCTAGGCTATCCTAAATTAGATCATCACACCCATTTCTTTGTCTTCCTTAACTACCTCAGAGATAATTTCCCCAAACTCTACTTGGCCCAGTTCATATTTACCACTCAAAACAATAAAAACTTCAGCTCATAAAAATAAATATCCATTGTGAATGATAGATTAAAAAAAAAAGTGCTGAAAGGAAAAACCATGTGCGACTCAACTCAACATTCAACATGATGGTTTTTTGTTTGTTTGTTTATTTAAAGACAGGATTTCTCTGTGACTTTGGAGGCTGTCCTGGAACTAGCTCTTGTAGACCAGGCTGGTCTCAAACTCACAGAGATCCACCTGCCTCTGTCTCCTGAGTGCTGGAATTAAAGGCATAGGCTACCACTTCCCGGCTCAACAGGGTGTTTTATCTCAGTTTACGTTCTATTGCAAAGTGAAGAGTGAATCATCTACATTTCCATTGGAACTTACCTCCTTCTTCTTCCCCCATCAAACCCAATTTTAAAGCACTTTGAAAAGAGATAGTTCTAAGAAACTATGGGCAGTATTGCCTCTAAGTAATGTGTGTTAACATTCCTTCATTTGCTCACTCATGCCATAATTCTGCCTGGTCATTTTGCCTAGTACAATGGTAAGTATTGAGGGTATGATGATGGCTGAGATAAGCTTGGTGTCTTTCTTAGAATTTGGAGGTGGGATAAGAGTATGGAGCCGTGAAATGTTCTAGGGGTTGCTAATCTGTCAACAGAGATAGGAAATTCCCCCGGGGAAATTAGGTTTTCATAAGAAGAAGTTGAATTTAGTTCAAAACAAAAAAGAAAACCATTCCCAGAAAAATTAACTGTATTTAGAGAGGTTTTAAGATTGGAAAGATCTTAATTTGCTACAAGAACCAAAGAAGTTGTAGAAAGAGAGGGTAGAAGAGTTGATTATTGATGGAGGTGTTTGGAATATTTTTCAAAGTTTTCTTCATTGTCATAATAGTGTCCTAAAATACTGTTTAGGATTACTTCATATGCATGTTTAAAAAAGCACACATCTGAGTGACCTCCAGTGTTACCCCATGAGAATCTTCAAATGGAGTTTCTGATGTATGTTTCTGTAGGTTCATTAGACAAATCTTATGCTCTCTTTTCTTTCTTTCTTTTTTGCTTAAATGACTACCACTCCCAACGATAAGAACATACATGAAAGAATTCACAGGAAACATCTTCCACTGGCAAATGACACATGTGTAGTTGGGTAAAACATAATGCACCTGGAGCTTTCAGATACAATAGCAGATAGATCAGAATCTATCACTCTTTGGACAGCAGAGTCACTGATCCTCTGTGGGAATAAGGACATGAAATTCTTCCCAAAGAAGTATAATGATCTTTCCATGTCCGCCTTGAGGTAACATGCCCAATGTGCTCATACCATCTTGTAAAGAAAACTTAGTTATAATTTTTATACAATAGTAATTGGGGGAAAGATAACCAGAAGACCTTTATTGTAGATATTTCCTTAATAGACCATCACACATGGTGAATTTCCTGGGCTTTGCAATCTGTTCAATCCCTCTGTTCGCCAACACCCTATTCTGGTTGTTTTTTTTTTTTTTTTTTTTTTTTCTTTTGTCAACCTGATGCAAACCTAGACATATCTGGAAAGATGGAATCTTAATTGAGTCTCCATCACATTGACCTTTTGCAAGTCTATAGGGTATTGTTTTGATTAATGATTTATGTTGGTGGCCCCATCACTGGGCCAGATGGTCCAGAGTTACATAAGAAATCAAGCTGAGCAAACTGGGGAGCAAGCCAGTAAGCAGCATCCCTCCAAGACTTCAATTTCAGTTCCTGCCTTGAGTTCTTGCCCTGAATTCCTTAGACAATGGACTGTGGTATGGAAGTATAAGGTGAAATATTCTTTCCTCTCCAAGTTTCACTTGGTCATGGTGTTTCATCACAGCACTAGAAGCCACAACTAAGACATATGCAGATGTTTGTGGAATAAGCAATGTTAAGAGCAATCACACCTTTCTGCACTTTTGTAAGTTTTACTCTCAATGCTTTTAATGTTCATTCCTATGATTTGTGCGGCTTATTTTTCATTTCATAACCAGAACATTTAAATGCTAAGAAAATAAAATGCAATTGTTAAAATAAATCTTATTTTTATGAATACTGCATTGAATGCTTTTAAGGTTTTGAAAATTGTCTTTAATAGTATTTTCAAATAAAGTACAGGTCAGAAAACAGAAAAGATTTAGGAAAATCAGAAATTGTAAATGTTGTCTTCTGTGAATTCTGTCATGTATGTTTGTATTTTACTACCAACAACAAAATAAGTAAAACAAATGTAGTTTACCCTGTTGAGGATGTAATATGGATTTGTTATTTCAAAATTCTATTTCAGTCTCAAACTAGGGGTCCGTTAGCCCCTTCCAAATGACCTTAACCCTACACCCCAAGCTTGGTAAATGAATGGGTGTACTTCAGTGAGGAAGGGTAAGGAGAATAAACTGTGTATAAAAATTCCATATAGAAATTTATTAGTTTGTAAGCTAATTACAAAACTCAAACACGTATGTTAGGATGTATGTACTGTTCTTTTGTTTCAGTTTCAATCAACACTTTTGGTTGAACAAGTAACTGTTAATTGCATCATCTCTGAATCTTTTAATTTTTAAAGAATCATTGTAATCAGTGTCCATCAGCTTTGAACATTGCCTACTGGTCGATGTTTGGTTAAATACATAACCATCTCCAGACCTCTCTAAATAATAGTCAAGTCTTTATAGTCTGAAATGTGCTGTGTTTATGTTACATATCATGATTTATGTGTAATAGAGTGTTCTAAGGCAGGAGTCCTTCCTTCTTTGGAAAGGAGCCATCATTTGCTCATTTGATTTATTCTCCTACAGTGCATAGCCATGGTGCATTTCTTTCTGTCTAGAGAAATCCAGGGCTTTATGGATGCCTCCAAGATAGGATTCCTCATTCCACTTTTTGCCATCTCTGGTTGTAATAGCAGGTATAGCAAAAGTGGAGAACTTCAATATAGGCTCCCTCTTCCCATTTCCTAGAGATGCTAATTGCCTTTTGAAGGCAGCCTTAACCCCAAGAAAAGGATATTAGCCAGAGGTGCTTAGAATTCATGTACCTGGATTCTGTTCTAGACCAGGGTGCCACATGTAAGAAACTAATATCTACTGACAAGAATGGTAGTCCTAGACTCTACTTTTCAGCAACTATTTCCATGAGCAGTCATTAACTCAGTGTGATATGCAAGGGCAATCTACCCTTATAGAGGCTAAATGAGGGTGAAACATTAGTTCTGGGTTTTATGGAAACAAGATGTGTGTAAGCATGCACACATTAGAATAGGCCAAATCCAAACTGACAAGAAATGCTAGGTAGTATGCTGATCAGGTACAAATGCTGCTGCCATGTTGAAAACAGCTGTTTCTTTCATTAAAAGTATTTTTTTCTGAGAGAGAAAGAACAGAAAGTTGGGTGAATAGGAATGGAGAAGATTCTCAGGGAAGGGAAATATGATCAAAATATAGTGTATGGAAAGTTTTAACACAGCGTACAATACTATATATATATATTGTGTGTGTGTGTGTGTGTGTGTGTGTGTGTGTGTGTGTGTGTGTGTGTGTGTCTACGTGTGTCACAGTGCATACATGGTGGTAGGAGGACAACTTGTGGAGGTTGTTTCTGTCCTTCCAACGTGTGGGCTCTGGAGATGGCTAAATTGGTACCTGCTAACAATGAAATATTATTTAAGACTTAAAAGAAATGAGCTATCAAATATTGCAAAGACAAAGAAGAATCTAAAATGACAATCTCTGCTGGGTGAAATTAGTCAAAAGCTACAATCCCACCATTACAGAATAAGAATGTGTCTCCAATTAAATGGCATTGTGGAAAAAGGCAAAACCATGAACAATAAAGAGTCTGGTGGCTGCTAGGAGTTAGAGTTTGGGAGGTTTATGTGGCCCTGCAAATGTTTTTATATAGTTCTACAATTATGTTATTTCCAACACTGTACATTCACTAGCTCCCTACATTCTCATTTACTTAGAAACAATTTGTGTGATGAGATCTACCTCAAGGACTCCTAGAATTGGAGTCAGTGAACAAACGATCAAGGGTCATTCTGTCACATTTTTATGGCTAGTCTAGCAGTCATTTTCATATAGCTTTGTGATAGGTTATTACACAGGGTACTAGCCTCTCTCAATTTTAGGGTCTCTATTCAGAACAAATATCTCAGCAATATTTTCATTGGGGGCTCTCGACAGATGGAGGATGATGTATTTGCACACCTGACCTTTTTTTTTTTTTTTTCTGAGACAGGATTTCTCTGAGTGCACATCTGACTTTTTCAAATATCTCATAGTGAGAAAAGTGTGTGTGTGTTCAGAGGATGTCTTCACTGCTCCATCCATTTCCCATGTATCCTTCACTAGCATGACAAATTGTCTGTCTAACAGAATTAGATTGGGGAAGTATATACTAGATCATGATGCCTTGTGAATAATTGACTAGCCACGCAGGTGTATAAGATTTCCAATGAGATTTCCCTTTATTCTTTGGGGGTGGGGTAAGGACTATATGTTATTAAAAGATGTAAAAGGAAAATTTCCAGGAGTGTCTTAGCATCTTTATAACAAAATTTTATACATATTATAGAATATGAGAATAGGCACTGCCTCTGCTGTATTTTTTCAGCATCAAACTTTCCTTGAGAAAATAGAATTTCATCATGTATTCTGACCACCTTGGTTATGTTTTTGAAAAATTGTCTTTGTTTTCTTCCGGTTGCGGGAGCAGAATTCTGCACCAGCATGGTGGTCTAATCCTATTCTATTAAAGCACTTTATCTGGTTGCTATTGTAATGATGCAATAGCTCACAAAATGACATGTTCTGTGTTTATCCCTCCCACTGCTTTACTAATGATGTGCAGAAGACCCGCCTTTGGCTTAACCAGAATCAAGTAGGTGGTTAACAGATGACTTTGAAGGGAAGAATGAAGGCACAGAATGGGAGAAATCCCGCATCCCCCATCACTACTCTTCTTGACCTTCCTAGTGCTGTTATGGACAGTGGGATCCCAAGAGAAAGTAGAGGCAACCCAAGTGACAAGGTCAGCTCCCAGCACCCGAAGGTCCTGCTCAGTCTGGACTCAATCCTACCCCCTCTGGAACTGGGGGCAAATGTGAACCTCTGTAGACAAGTTCAGTAAGGGAGAATTATTTAGAGACTAGCAAAGTTTGGGCACCGTGTCAAATAGAAAACAATTACTGTTTTCACACAGGGTCAAGGTCAGTCTCACACCACTCTGTATAGTAGCTATAGACCCTCTTGTAAAGAAAATCTGTTGTGGCCAGATTTACTGTTGTGAGAACATTCTTAACCTTTTAAAGTTGACCTCACAGAGAACTGGATCTTCCCATAATCCTCTTTTCATGGCCTTGGAAGCTTGGATTACTAGGACTCTTTTCCCCATTTTCCCATTTCTCTGATATATTTTGAGATTGTGGACCTTTAGGATAATGCAAAATTCTTACTATACTTTTCATAGACATACTGTACTTGTTGTATCCTAATCCGAAGGCAGCAGCAGTTATCGCTAAATAGTGTGGGCTCTAGAATCCTTGTGGTCAATGCTCTGCCACTTACTCACAATGCAGCAACAATCAAGCTATTCTATATAAAAAGTAAGGGAATATCACTTTCATATTATGAGACAGGCAGGTGCCCAAGTTTCAGCGTTATGGCTGATTATCTCTCCTGTCTCTTGGTTGAAAACTCTAGGTCTAAAAATACATCACGGATTTGCCCACCTTGCAGGCAAGTCACTGTGTACTTTTCCTGTAATTTTCACTTTTCTGCATAATTCCCATCTTCATTTAGCTAAATCTGATTTATTTTTGGCATCCTAACTTTGTCATTTTACTCTGTGTGTGGGGGGGTCCTTTTTCTTTCTTAGCCCATTGATCACAAGGTCAAGAGGGGAAAGAGGCAGAAGGGGCAACAAAAAGTGTTGTTACAGGCCCATGAGCACAAAGGAAGACAGCTCTCAGGCAGACAGATTTCAGTAAATCAGCTCAATTTTATTTCAAAGTATAAGGAATATATAGGATTGGAGAGCCTGGGGACAAACTCTAATTTGCATTAAGTGGCCTATTCCTATCACAAGGCTCTTAGTATATGGCAGGAAGGTTCTATAGCAGAGCTCCTAGAGCAAGTCTTCATAGCAGGGATCTGTGCCAGAGGTCAAGCTAAAGATGCATCAGGCATCTGGTTTAGAGACAGCTTTTAGATAAGGTCAGTCCTCCAGGCTCAAGGATATTCTCCAGATAAGGGCAGGTAGAGGCAGGAAGTTCTGCTGGAGGGACAGAGCTCCACAAAGCCCAGCTTATTTACAAGCTGCTAGCCCACGGGGAAGCTGCAACCTCTCACCAGTCAGCAATGTCTTCCAACACTTTCCTAGGTTTGCCTCTTTTCATGGCCTACTAGGTAGAGCTGGACTTAACCATTGAGATATTGTGGTTTAACACTTACTTGCTCTGTCTCTTCTCCTGGCCTCATGCTCAGGAGGGCTGGAGTCATCTTCACTGTGTTAAGAGTATGAATGGACCCATCATTCCTTCTTTCCTTTAGGGATATAGTTGGAGTTCACAAAGAAAACTTGTGGGGAGACCATGAGAAAATGCTCCCAGATTGGACACTTAGATTTTCATTTCCATTGCTTTGTTACAAGGTAAAGAAAGAACTTAGGGACTATTGATACCTTATCCCTTTTGTGAAATTCTGAGTATGCAAGGCATTTCTCTATCAGGTCCTGATGTACTAACAGTGACTTCAGTGTCTTTTTCTTCACTAAATTTGTTCTTTGACAATTCTGTAATGTATGTAATGCACATTGATTACTCTCCTCCCCCATCATCTTCTAAATCCCTTTTTATGCCTGTCTTCCTTACAAATCTCTTTCTCACACTCTGGTCTATTAGTTTGGTTTGGATATTCCACTCTATTATTGTTGAAATCTTACAATACGGTTTTTAAGGGCTTTGGAAAGCATATACTAATATAGTACTGCTTTTTACCAATTGGTGCAGCTATTTTTTTATAACCAACAGAATACTATGACTAAAGTATAGTTATGAAGATAAAATGTATCTGCAATGTCTCCTGATAGATACACCTGAGGTCCTGGGGTTTCTGAGGCTCTGGTGCAGCAGAGAGGAAATGGCTCAGTTGTAAAGAGCTATTTCCTGCAGAGGACTTGAGTGGTTTCCTAACTCACAAGCACCTGTATCTCGAGCTCCAGGTGAGATAACAGCCTCCTTTGGTCCCAGTGGACACCTGCACATGTGTGGCATACATTTCCACAGACATATACATAAAAATAAAAAACAACTCTGAAAAAATAATTTCATAAAGTAAAAGCGTGGGGCTAAATTTGTCTTTAAAAGACTTATTAATAAATTAGTTCTATATTTGCCAGTAAAGACTAATATTTGGTTGTTTCTCAGGACAATTACCAACCTCGAATCACCTTTCTGCTATTCACATTTTATCAGAGGCTTAGCAGTCACAGTGGAGACTTCCATGTGTCAGTCAGGGCAAATTCCAATACTAATACTCTGTGGAGTGTTTTCTGGGCATCTTCAACCCCTTCTCTCTCTCTCTCTCTCTCTCTCTCTCTCTCTCTCTCTCTCAATCTCTCTTTTTTTTTATTTCCTCCAAGTTCTGCTAGGACACCTTCTTTCCACCACCACTGAAATTCCTTCTTCAGAAAATAATTGCTTATCTCAATTGTCTGTCAACCCCACAGGCTGTCAGCTCATTAATGGCCTTTATTATTCATCTAAATAGTCTGGGTGCCTAGGATCCATCCTGAATTAGAATAAAGGTCCCATTATTGGCTTGAGTTTAACTGAATTGTTCCTTTACTTTTCAAGACGTATAAAGGGCAAGACTTGAGAAATGTCTGCCAGTGTTGGACAATGAACATTTTTTTTCATCACAGTTTTAAAAAGCTTGAGAGCATCAGTCCAGAAGGATTTAACTTCCCAAATGTACATTTATTTATTTATTTATTTATTTATTTATTTATTTATTTATTTATTTATTTTATTTTTTGGTTTTCCGAGACAGGGTTTCTCTGTGTAGCTTTGGAGCCTATCCTGGCACTCACTCTGGAGACCAGGCTGGCCTCGAACTCACAGAGATCCACCTGCATCTACCTCCTGAGTGCTGGGATTAAAGGCATGTGCCACCAACACCCGGCCCCAAATGTACATTTATTACTTGTTATTATTTGTGCATGTGCATGCGGGAGTGGGGCAGGAGGAGTATGCATGTCAATACAATTTACAGGGCTAGTTCTTTCCTCCCACCAGGTTAATCCTGGGGATTGAACTCCAATCATCAGGCTTTGAGATAAGCACTTTTAAGTGTTGAACCATTTAACTAGCCTTCAAGAAGGATTTAGATATAGTGTAGAATTTGGAGCACCTTGGGTTGTTAGTTTCTCAAGGAGAAATGATTTGGTATCCGCTTCCCTCATTTCCTCACCATGTTACTGGATAAGACTAAGTAGAAAAATCTAAAACTTTGAAGACTCACAATATATGATCCATCACTATCTAAATGATGGCTGGAGTTACAGCATTCACAGAGTCTAATTAAAGAAGTTATTGAAGCCCCAAAGTTAACAGTATTGTCAAGATGGGTTCTAAACACTCACTTGTAAAATGACACTTGTGTGGGTGTGACTCTTTAATTTTAGGCTGTAGGTAGACACACCAGGGAAATCTGGAAGCTACTTATGGTCTAAGAATTGGACTTCTGTTCAGAAAGGAATCTGAAATTGTTTGCCATAGGTCCAGCACAGCACATGAGTGAAGCATCAGTGTTCCATTCCTGAGACTTGATGTAGAGTGACAACTCAATGGCAGAAGCTCATGCTCTTGGGGAATACTCAAGCTCACTTTCATGTTTGTGTATTTTATTCATTCATTCATTCATTCATTTTATGTATTTATTTATTTAGTTAGTTATTTACCTGGAGACAGGGTTTCTCTATGTAGCTCTGGCTGTCCTGGACTTTCCTTTGCAGACCATGGTGGACACAAACTCAGAAATGTGCCTGCCCCTGCCTCCTGAGTCCTGGGGTTAACGTGTAAGCCACCACTGTCCCAGCTCAGTTTCACTTTTCTAACCTTGGGAAAATAGAAGGACTCTATCCATTTTGGACTATCATGGGAAATGATAGAAGGTTTTGACTTTTCCAGTGAGTGGTAGATAGTCACCGTGAATTCCTTCTTCTAGATCACAGAGAGGATTAGAGACAGACCTTCCTGCCCCTCAAGTTAAAGTGACTTCTCTTTAAAAGAAATTTAATTAACAATCTGTCACCACATACCTTTCTGAGTTTCCTCCTCCTCCAGATACATTCTATACACAAACTTGAATGAATTAATATTTTATTTCTAATTAAAAATAACTACAAAGAGTGTCACATCATGTCATGGTGGACATACATCAACAATGTGCTTCAACTTGAACTCTAGGGAAGAAATACCTGAATTTATATACATGAATATTCAGTAAGTCTGTGACTCTTTAAGTTGCAAGTTAATGTTCAGAAAGAAAGACAGGTACTAAGTGTTCACACAAATCAGAAAATAATAATGCTTTATTGTCAAAGCCATAGATGCCTCTTCTACTTCCTTTTTTCTGAACAAATTTCTAATTGGAAAAAATTAAAATGAAATTTGATTTTTGACTATGTAATACTTAAAAATTAAGAAAAATTCCCTTCACCAAAAATGTTTCTAGTTACTTAAAATGGGCACTATTGTATAAAGACCCAAAATATGAGATTTTCTTCTATAATAATCGTTATTTCATTTTCTAAAAACTATTTCTTAATAAAGCTATTTTATGTGAAATGATAGTATAAAGATACCCCTTAGCACTGATTTTTTAGGAGCTATGGAAGCTTTTCTAACTTGGAGCTTGAAATATGCATTCGACTTAATAGTTTGTAATAAATTACATTTAATGCCTAAATTTGTAAGGAGAAAGAAGTAGGCTTGGGTAAATAGAATAGAAGCCAAGAGACTGATGATGAGACGTTTACACAAGAAGAGATTTGGTTTACAAAAAGCCTAACTCTCTTTGGAAATAAAGGATAAATAGATTTAGATACCTGCAGTTTCTGGTCTTTACTAGAACAACTTAGTCTTAGAAAAACCTCAAAAAATTAAAATAAATGCAGGGTTCTCTGCATTATGTGATGTGAGATAAGCTAGGCACACAAAGACAAACACCATGTGCTGTTTGTCTTTGTGTGCCTAGCTTATCTCACATCACATAATGTCTTCCAAATTCATCCACATTATAACTAAAGGGCAAGATTTCCTTCTTTTTATGGCTGAATAATATTACATTGTGTATACACATATCATATATTCTTCATCTGTTGTAGTTATAGATGATAATACTATGCTATTTACTTGAAACTTGGTATTGAAACAAATTTTAAGTGGTTTACCAACCCTCCTGATGTGCACAAAGTAACTACAGAGGGGATTGGTGTATTAATCAATTTGATTATGGTTATCATTATACCATATATACATCAAGCCAGCTTTTGTATCTTGAACATGTGCAATTTATGTCATTCGTATATTTAAGATTAAACTAGCAAAAGACACTAGAACCCATATTGGAGCAGGCACAAGGCTTTGATTTTATTGTTTTAAATGAGGGAAATCTAGATATCAATTCATTTCATAGGCTAATTATGCTACCTACCCATGTTTCTGGAACTTTCATAATAAAATACAGAACTTAAAGTAAAAGTGGCCATGATGATTATGTCAAGAAAAGATTGGAAACCTTTCTGAAATGGCAAAAAAAATTTACACTGAATCATCAGAAACCATGATTTTTGTTCATTCATTCTCAACTTGTTTTTGTTCATTCAGTCTCAACTTTTCCCGAAGAACAGAAGTTGGCAACTGCTGTGCAGACCGTAGTTCCTTTAAGAACACAAGCTGCATCTGAACTACTCCCTTAGAAGGGTCCTTCAGTTAGTGGGTACCCTCTAACAGCAAGCTGTAGCTCAACACCACTTTCAGCATGTACTTACTGCTCTATTAAAATGTTTAGTTCAGAGATTCCTACCATGTGGAACGTTTTATTATCCTCTACTTATAAGTCAATGGTGTAGAACTAGAAAGAAGTGTGTCACTTTGCAGTTTCTGAAGGCATTTTAACAAAATGGTATGTCCATGTATCACCAAAGCTAAGACAAAAGCAACTACTTTCATTTGATTGGAAAGAGGAAATGTGTTCCGAGTCTTTGAGTTATATCTATGCCAGGATAAAACAGGAGATGGCAAAAGGTCAAATCTATGTATCTGCATGAAACACTTGGGCTCTTATTCACACACCAGGCATGCAGGGGAAGACATATTGCCTCTTCAAAAAGGCCTGCTAGGCTTATCAGTTTCCAGAAAGGGCAGCAAGGAATACCTCACAAAGGCCTGAAAAGGCAACTATATACAGGATAAAAAAAACAGGGACAAAATAGTTTATCGTTTTATTTAAGATTTATGTCTAGTTTGTTTCAATTTGCATAGTTATAGTCATGTCAGACAAAGCCTTCCCCCAGGGGTTTACATTCCATGGTCAAGAACTGAGAAAACTCAGTATTAACCACAGACGATTGATTTTGTTTAGACTAGAGGATAAGAAGAGGGAGAACTGAGCAGAGTAAATACAAGCACTTAAAAAGAAAAGCAGCAACAAACCTTTCTACAGTGAGTAGGTAGTTTGCTCTTTGATATTCTCCATTACTAGACAGATGTGTTGATGATCAGTATTATATTTTATTCTTTCCTAAATCTATTGTTTCCAAGTTACTTTAGCCGAGTCACTTTTTAGGCAGCCTGGTGCCTCCATCCTGAATCCCTGCTGAGTAAAGCCCCTCTATGGGCTTCAAGATTAGAGAAGAGGCTGCATCTTCTGCAAGAATGGAGGTTTTTGAAGAGGAAGAATGTATAGTATGAGGATCCCAAAGCCTTCTCTCCATCAAAGAAAGGAATCCTCCCACTGTATTAGGAAGAATGAGCCAGATCCAAGCCATGTGCTTTCAATCATTTTAACTGATGGCAGTCAAAATGCCAATTAAATAAATCTTAGAAATACTGTTTATACCTCAGGTTTAAGTGACCTTGAATGTTTTCTGGAACTCCAATTTATCATGAACAAATCCATACTGGGCTCACAGGCGACACATTAATCATCTGCCATATAAAGTAAGCCACACAATAAAATTAAATTAAATCTCAATTTACCAAAACATTAACATGCTAACAACTATCAACTTTGTGAAGTCACAGTGTAGGGATGGAATGAATAAAACAGTGCACTCACTATACTAAACGATGTAATTGAAGGTAAAAACTGTTTTCTGTGTTCTCTGAGAGAAAATAACAAGTTGTTTACTTTAATGCAGTGACATTTTATTTTGTGATTAATTTTAAAATAACATTGTAAAAACTACAAACTCATTTTAATTTGACAAGCATTTGGTAATTAAATTTCAAACAATGCTATGGGAACCCAGAAAGCACTCTTCCTTTGACATGTATTTTATAATTTATTTTAAAACAATGCCACACAAATCTGCAAAGGCATAATTCATTTGGGAGTTCATTAATTATGCAAATGAGTTGCAATTAACAAATCTGTTCCAAGGATGGCATTTGCATAATAATGAACTTCATGTTTGTGACATTATTTAATAAGATACCTTTGTGCATTTTTAAACAAAACACTCTTGTGAATACTATATGATGAGTTGAGGTTGAAAATGGACATGTAGTCAATGAGATTCAAAACTGCGTGCCGAAAAACATTGTTAAAATAAACAGAATTATATGTAATTCAAATAATAAATATGGATTTTTAGAACACAGGGGTTTTGATTAGTCTAAGCTTCCCTAGATAGCATAAGACATCAATTTACATTTATAAAGACCAATATACAAATTAGGCTAAATAAGAGGAACCAAGCAAAACTATAACTTCAATTTAGTATTTCTAGTGAAAATGGGTCATATCTTATACATGTGAGTCCTAAATCATAAACTTTTTTATTAAAATGAACATAGTATCATATGTCAAAAGACTTCTTTCACAAACTTATGGCAGGATGTCCACAAAACCTTCATCACTTTTCAATCAGTAATAATTTTCTGTCGTCCACAAAGGATGGAACTGTGGTCAAGTTGGTGTGGATAACACGAAGGCAAAGGGTTAGAGAGATAGTGTGCAAGTGTGCTTGCTCTGCAAACATGAGGACCTAAGTTTGAAACCTCAACATTCATCCAAGAAGCTGGTTGTGGTCGTGTGCCTAAGACCCCACAAAGCAAAACCAGGCAGATTCTGAGAGTTCACTGGCTAGACAGTCTAGCCAAAATGGCCAGCTTCTGCTTCACATAGAGACCCTACCTCTAGGCAATAAAGCCGAGGGTAAAAAGGACAGCCTAAGACTGCTCTGGCCTCTACCTGCATATCCATAGGCACATGAACCCACACACTCCAGTGCATGTAACACACACACACACACAACACACACACACACACACACACACACAGAGAGAGAGAGAGAGAGAGAGAGAGAGAGAGAGATTACTATCTTTATGTGGGTCAGAGACATGGAACACTAAAATTCAATGAAAATTATGAATGACAGAAAGACTATATGCTCCAGAGGAGTCTAGGGATAGTAGAGTGATTTACTTATTTTGAAGAATTCAGAATGAATATCTTGGAAAAGGGTTCCAGAAACAAAGTGCCTTTGTAAATGGAAAGGAGGTCATTAGGGGACATGAAAATAAAGAGCACTGGAGAAGGAGGAAGCAGCTTGCATAAACTCACAAAATAGCCTATGATGGGATTGTAGGAAATGAAAGGAAGATCACCATGACTTGAGGGAAGGGACCGGGTAGAGGACAAATACTTGTGGAGGAACATCACCAGGAGTTTGAGATCTAGCTTAGATAGATGAGAATAGCATACCAAAAGATGGCTAGGAATCGATGAATGAGTGATGGTAAATTCCTCTGCAGTGCATTGGTTGCACAGAGTGTCTTAATTGACTGCCATTTATGTTTTGAAGGTAGGATATGGTCAGGTGATTTAATGAACTGAATGTCCTCAAAACAGTGTGACTGGTGACCATTAAGATACTGTGATTTTTGTCATGTCTTCTCTACCAAATCTTTGTCCCACTTGTGCTCACAACTCAGTTTGAAAACAAGGATCATGTAGGAATCACTCCAAAACTCACCAAACCTACGTTCTGTAGCAGGATGATTTTTCAAACCTCACCTTCTCTACCCATTGTATTAGCAGCTTCAAAATTATTTCCCAATTAAATGAGTAAATAAGTAGCAATGGACCACAGTGAAAAGTGGCAGTAGCCAAACCAGTACAGTAGGCAAGTGAGAAGTAACCACGGATGCTTCCTCCCCATGCTACTTCCAAAATCACATGCAGGAAAGAAGAAACATTTTCATGGTACTAAAACAGAAAAGCATACTCCAGGAATCCAAGTTCCAACAATTTTGTAGTTTCGTTTTTAGATTAACATGTCAACTTTTTAAAGTGATATTTTATTTTGGAAATTTTTTCTTTAGTGGTAAAATCCTGCCAACAGACACCCGGTTTTGATCATCTATCCCACAATAGTAAAAGTATGGAGGTAGACATTATTAGTTTTTGGCCATCAAGCATCTGCCCTCTATTAACAGCACTCAGTTTCCTTAGGAAATAGTGTCTTCCTCATGGTGTACACTTCTGGAGGACAATTGTGCTAGGCACTTCCTTTCCTTTCCTTCCTCTAGATTCTGTTAGGCTTTTCCTCAAGTTCAAGCAACTAAACTCTCTCCTCTGATATAGAGTTTTTGTTAGAGCATTTAAAATGCTCATCCTTTTTTGGACAAAAGACCTGCTTGTTCCAAAGCTAAACCACTATTTACTTCTCAAATCCTGCAAGCTCCCACAAAATTTACTTTTTGCTGTCATTAATAGATGATGTGTGACACTTTTCCTAGGAGGAACATCTATTCACCCCAGATAGGGAACCTATGGCAAGACTACCCAAGACCAGCTTGGTAAAGCAATGACTTTTATTGGGATTATTACAGGAATATGAGCAAGGAGTTACTTAGAGCAGCATAAAACAGCATGTATGTAGTTTAGCATGTTGGAGATTGTCTTTCAAGGTAGTTTAGTTGGTCTCTGCTTCTTCCAGGCATAGCAGCTGTTGGTGCACTGAGAGAGAGAAGAGTACATCACATCTGCTCTGTTTTAGTGACTTCCTGAAGCTATTGGCTTGTTTACTTCCTAAGCTCATGGACTTCCCTGCAGAATGAAATGCTTCCTCTACTCTTAGAACATCCTGTTGTTATATCCTGTAAACACCCTGTGTCTTACGGAGTTTGTTCTTTAAGTATGCCCTGTTGTCTCACCTCTTCCGTATCATCCTGTGATACAACAAGCTTTTCTTGAGCGAAAGCTTCTTCTAATCTCAGAGGAAACCGCTACACATCACCAGAGAATTATGAGGTGATATAAAAGCACACAACACTCCATAAAGCAAGTTTTCTAATGTGTGCAACTTCAGAAATGATATAGGAAACAAAATGGAATAAAACATCACTTTCAATAAAGAGAGGGTCCAGGAGATGACTGTGTAAAGACAGATATTTAGTTGCGGCACTGTTCCCAAGTGGTAGGAAGCAAAGTTGAGAGCTTGTTCAAAGCTTACAGAGATCTGAGAATTCAACCTTGTTTCCATTGAGAACTTTACACCATTTCCAAAATAGCCTTAACCATGGCCTTCAAGGGGAGTAGGCAAAGAAACCTTCACATGGTGTTATCATGAAAGTGGGCCTGGGATGGCACTAATGATCCTGACATTGAAAGCAGATGTCAGCCACAGGCTTTGACTTACCAAAATAGCCTTAACATTGAAAGCAAATGTCAGCCACAGGCTTTCACCTTCAGTGGCATTACATGGTTCCAGAGCATCTAGCTGCTTCAAACAGCATCTGTGTGTCTCTACCCATCACACTTCAGAGAGTGAAAAGCTCAGAGTAACTTCTTTTGAGCTGCAACTGTGTAGTAATTGCATTGTTGGTGATGATTAAAGTATCAGTGCTACTTGTTTAAATGTGATCCTTGCAAGTACCTGTGTAAAAGAGATTATGGAATAAATATTTATATCAAGTACCTGAGCATTTTAGGTCATTGGAATGCAAAGCAGTGTGGTGAAAGGCATACAGAGGATTGTTGAGAGAGGCAAATTTTTGAGCAATGATAAGCAATGAGGGTAAATGCTGCCCCCCATATGTTTTATATCGCATTGTATATTGGAAAGAAGAGAAGAAAGGAGACCCTTTTGCACAACATGTTTTTCTAATGTGGCCACTAAAGGCAGATTTTGTCATTCAATGTTTAGTACTTATGTTCCCTAAATCCTCCTAAAGCTTATGCAAGCTCTCAAGATCTTGATGCTATCCTTTCTGTGTGAACAATCTTGAGGTAATGACTTTTATGTCCCCCAGCATGGTCCAACCTGCACCGCTGCCCACATGATTTCTTTGCCGTGCCCACTTTAACTTCTCAAATCTCATTGTCAGGGTTGGGCTCATAGTGAAGGGGTAGAGCACATGCCTAGAAGGTACAAGACCTGTTAGAGAGAGGGAGAAAGAGGGACAGTGGGACAGAGGGGAGAAGGGTTGCCCCAATTGTTATTCCTTAGAAGAGGTCTGCTCAGCAGTGTTCCAGTGGGTAAACGACAGCTTCATAGATCATAAACATTCTCTCTAGATTTTGCCTTAAAACCAGTCAGGCCAAATGAGGTTGGTCCCTGAGTGCTACAAAGATATGAGTTCATCTTTAAAATTTTTGGCCAACAATCATTGCCCAGCTATTTAAATTGATGGTTTACATCTCCAGCTGAACACTATACAATCTTGGGAATATTTCAGAAACTCCATTGTTCCATTCCCAGCCCAGGGTGGAAATGGGGAGTTAGAGCTCTTTAAAAGGCTCTCAAATGAGCCTGGTGTGGAACTAGGGTACAGAAGCCCATGTTATGCTGTGAAGAAGGGCACGAGCTCACTGTTGGTGGCACCAGCTCTTCTGTTCCATACTGAAGGTTTTGTTCTAGCTCCCTGCTAAGAGTGGTCCCAGTGTATTTCTTCCTTTGTTCTTTGATCTCTCTTTGGCTGTATTGATCTTTAAGATGTGCTAATTGTACACAGGGACACCCTGCTCATACTGTTTTCTAGATCTAGCCCAAAGATGTATAAATGCATGCTTAAACACAGGCATTTTTAATGGGTTCTGGTCAAAATATATGAATTTCATTTAGTCATTATACTAATGGAGATAAGCAAGCAATAAACAAATGAGAGAAGGAATAATTATAATTACTACTAGTATTATTAAAAAGTAATAATTATAATTTATCAATGTGTAAGCTCAGTAATCATATTTAGCTTCAAAAGTACTTTTTTGTTTATAGGAAGCAATTCTCTACCACCTGTAAGTAACTATCACCCTTCCCAAATTTTTACCTGTGTCTGTACCCTTACCCATAACCTCCCTTGAGAATTCCTCATAACATGGCCATCAGAAATCATGTGTCTTTCCAGCCAACAAAATCTTTAACTTGTTAGACATTCAAAATGGCAGGCTTAGATGACTGTCAAAAATTCTTAGCAGTCTTTCCTTCTTCATAGCACCTAACAATGCAATCAATTGTATCAAGCTCCAAACAGCATCCACTTAATAATATTAATTGGCTAATTACTATGTGTAAGGTTTTGTGCTTTTGGTGAACTTACCTTAGATGGAGAAGAAGAGAAAAGGAAGGGAGGTAAAGGGATGCAGGAAGAAAGAGGAAGAAGAGGGAATCATGACAGGGAGAGACATTTGTAAAGTTGGAAGTATGTACACTTGGCACCTATAGAAAGCCCTGGGATAAGAACAGATTAGAGAGTTAAATAAGGCTACCCAGAAGATGCACAGGGATGCAGAAATGGCTCAGTTGGTAAAGCAAAGCCAACATTGCTTGGCAATGTTGGCAACCAAAGTTTGTATCCCTAGGATCTCTGTGAAAACCCAGGAGTCTGTGATCCCTCCAAGCTCACAAGCCAGCTAGTGTGGTGTTTGTGGCAGCAATAACAAATGCTAACATAAAGATGGTGGAAGGCAGGACTGACTCCAAAGCATACACATCATACACACACACACACACACACACAGAGAGAGAGAGAGAGAGAGAGAGAGAGAGAGAGAGAGAGAGAGATGCATACAGGTGTACACACACACACACATACACACACACACACACTGTGTGTGCAGATCATCTCACGTACAGAAAATGTATCATCTATTCTGAGACAGCACACCAGTCCCATTGAAGAAAGGGGTAGGAGAGTTCCCAGAAAGATGAAATCAAGGCAGCAGTTTCAAAAGTGAGATGACATACACAGTCTAATGGAGAAACTAGACATTTCCTCCTTTTGGCTTGAATTACCTAGATATTTGACCTGCTAAAATGATCAATATAGATTATTACATTTGTTGTTAAAATATTCATTTTTGCTATGCTTCTGTGTTGGAGGCACATTGTTCTACTCATTGATCTTCATCAGGAAAGCATATCTTACTTGGCCTAAAAAAAGATAAGTGGAAATAAAGTCTATCAGTGCAGTCACTGCTACAAGGGTAGTCATGCCCAGAAGAGATTTTTCATCAGCCTTAGGTGAATATGGCACAGTCTAAACCCCCTGGTAACCCATGGCAGATGGGGAATAAGAGGAAAAAAATCTGCATGTGATGTTATAAGCTTCCAGTGTTTGACAGAATGTTTGTTCTGTCCTTAGATTACAATGTACTGACTGAAACATAGGATATATCCAATCAAATGATATGTTATTATATGTATAGACTGATGTTCAATACAAACTAGATAATAGCAACAAGAAAAGAAAGGAAGCATAGGGGAGAAACTACTAGTTTCCAATTATTATTTTAGTTAAGATGGTAAGAGAGGTCCCTCTTGCATTTTACAATTGTAAAGCAAGACAGAAATGCAAAGGCTGTCTTTGCACAAATTTCTAAGTTGCTTCTTTAGTACCTCAGTACATGATCTCAGGGTCTAACTGGGTAAGACTCTGAAGAAGGGTCCAGGAGAGCAATGTTCACAGCTGGCTGGTTTCACACAGTGGCATGACATTTTATGCTTGTTGAACACTTTTCATCTGGCCCATCCTGTCTCCTCACTGGTGCCCAGAAAGACTGGAGATTGATTGAGTCTGAGGAATCATTTAGTTGCCCAGGCTTCTCTGGCTAACTCTGTTCAAACAGGACAAGACATTGTTGCAAACACAATCTTGTTTATGTAGGTTCCATTTTAAATAAGAGATCAATGGTTAAAAAAAAAGATGAAAATCTACTATTCGAATGAGAGAAAATGCACAGGAAATGACTAGATCCTTCATTCAGAGGTAGCAGAGGCTAGTGACTATAGTTCAGTTTCTATCTCTTCCATTTAAGCTTCCTAACTGGTTCACTTTTTTTATTCATACACCATTAGCCATAATAATAGTACAATGCTCTCTCTCTGTTTCTCTCTCTCTCTGTCTCCCCCACCTCTCTCTCTCTCTCTCTCTCTCTCTCCTCTCTCTCTTCCTCTCTCTCTCTCTCACACACACACACACACACACACACTGCAGTATAATTATACTTAAAAATGTATAAATGTATATATGTATAACTTGAATGGTAGCTCACAAAATTCTTGTTCCAAGGTAATATTGTGCCCTGCCACATGTGATCAAACTGGCCAAGGTGAACTTCTCATATAGTTTACAAAGAAATACACTGACAGTCATGCTGGTCTTCCCAGTAATAGCAAACCTGAAATAGAAGTTGCCCTGCAAGCACCTTTGGTCATGTTCACAGAGGAGAAAACCCTGACTGCAAAATAGAGGAGGTTCTGGAGTTGAGCAGTGCAGGAAGGAAGGACAGCAACAAGATCGCCAGCCCTGTACACATGCTTCTCCTCTGTTGGCTTGTGTTCCATCTGTAAGTTTACATCATAGTTCCAGATGGCAACCAGAGCTTCATTTGTCACATCTGCAGCCTAAACTCCAGGAAGCAAAATCAAAAAGTTAAATACCCCTGACTTCAAATAAACTAGGCAGAAATCTATTTCACCTCACAGGCCAGAACTTAGCTATTTTTATCATACCTGACTGCAAAGGACAAAGGAAAAGTACAATCTCTTGGTTGCTGGCTTGTTTATTCTTGATAAAATTTTGTTTTTGAGGAAGACATAGAAAAGGAAAAGGCTTCAGCAGCTTCTAGCCTTCCCTCACACCCAAAGGGAGGGTAAGGGGTTACAGCCAAGCACAGATAAATAACCTTGAACTTCTCAAGTACTGATCCTGGGTCCACATGTAAGCCTTTCACTTCCACTATGTGCCAAACACTTTCGCTGGTTTAATTATTTCAGAATAAAACAATTACAGAGGATTTTTCATAATGTAAAGAGAAACAGGAGATTGTGTGCTTTGTAAATCAACAGCCCCTTTGTGCCTACAAGCCACCCCATAATAGGGTTTTTCTCTAGACTTTTCAGAGCATTTGGCCTGGCAAAGTTGACCCTTGTTGACACTTGAGAAGTTATAAATTGGTTCATTCATCTTAAAGAGAACAAGAGTTATCCATTCTCTTACAGTAAACTCTCCATGCATTTTATTTTAAATGAAATGAACTTTCAAAAGGATGTTTTATGAATATCATTCAGTTGCCGACTATTCAAAGTATCCACAGACCTAACAATAAGTATTAATTGGATGCTGCAAAATAACCACCTATGATATTAGTTTTCTAAATATTTACAAATACTAAAAATTAAGTTTAATTCTTCATACATAAAGAAACCTAAGCAAGTATTGTTTCATTTTATTTAAATATATTTCTGAAATTAGAAAATTCATTGTAAATTTTCCTAAAATATGTTTGGGATCCAGAAGAAACAATGTACACATTCGAATCATTCAGAATCACTTTGAAGTTGACCTGTGTAAATCTCTGCAAATTATCTGGAGGGAATAATTGATTCATTTTTGGTCAGATTTGTCATTTCTAATGATCTCAGGCAAGCAAGTATTTAATGATTGTGTATTAATAAATGACATGTGTTGTGAAAGGGAAGCAAAATAGCAAGAGCAGCAGAGTGTACAGTTATGCCATCTTATAATACTGTGAAAACCTACATTCACTTCCTGTCAAGTTAGAAATAAAATCATAAGTGTGAATGAAATGCAAAATAAAGCAAGCTCTCCAGGCTATGGATTCAAAAAGCATAGAGGACTCCTTTTGACTACTAGTTGTGAAAGATCCCAAAATGGAGAAGAAATGAATCACGACTGTATAACTGAAGTCATGTTACCAGGGAAATTCAAATAGAGAACAAGTAACAGTGAAGAAAAATTCCTAAGAAGGAAGAGATGGAGGAAACAGGAATTCAGAAGTCAAAGCACTCCACTGGACACAGGGCCCCTTTGCTTCCAGAGGTATCACTGCCCTCCCCACCCCTCTCACAAACAGCTGTTCTCAGGTAACATCTTCTATGATCCCTCTTTCTTCCACTGAGACTCAGTCTGTACTTCCTTCTCAAAGGACAATTCTGCAGATTCCCTTTCAACCTGCCATAGATGATACAGCCTAGATATTCTATAGCACCATATTTTGTGGCTTAAATAACTCATATAATCTACAAATTCCCACTCTACACTTAGAATTATATAAAGTCTCAAAATGAAGTCAAGAGCTATGTTATCAAATTCTTGGGGACAGGGGAACAAGTTCCAGGTTCTTCGGTATTTATCCTTCAAAATATTGAAATAGTAAATAGAACCTAGTATTCTGGAGAAATCTAACTCGGGACCCTTCAGATGTTGCAAAGGTTGTTAAATAGACCATCGAGGACAGTTGTTCAAGCTCAACAGTTAAATAATTAGGCATTCTACACTGCTTCCATTTGATATGAGTTGCTCAGACAAGGACTCCAAGGCTGGGAATCAAGGGTTAGTAACAGAAGACATAAGGGGGCAGGAGATAGTGTGAATAGAATGGATAACTCCAAATAGAGTTAGGATTCTAGACTAGCGTTGCTAAAGATTTATATCCACAAAAATCCCAAACCTAAATAAAGGCATGGGATGTTAGAAAGCTCTCAGTGAGGGGAACATGTGGAGCTTCCTAATGGGTCATTGTTTCTAAAAATGACATGTTCTAAGATTACAGCAAACTTGCTTTTCAGGCAACTGGTGTTTATATGTGCTCCTGTGGCAGCACTTTCTTCCTTCTTGATTTGTTGAGCATGAGTTGGTGACTGTGGTGTGTCAGGGTGTTTTTAGTTCATGAATATAATTTATTTCCAGTGTCCTTTACTATAATATTTAGGGAAGGGAGAAGAGTGAGGCCAGGCTGAGCATTTCATTCAGCTTTCAGTTAAGAAACACCACAATTCTGAGTCTATAGGGGACTCCTTTTACTTTAGTTCATAAGACTAACTCACTATTTGTACAGTTTAGCTAAATTCATTCATGATGTTTCTTCCAAGACAGGGCACTTTTTGTCATTTAAAAATCAATCATTGTCTCATTCAATTTGTGAGTTAATTATTGACGGTTGGAAATAGTTTGATGTAGGGCTCCGTTGTTTTTCAAGAGCCAATTTCTGGAAAACATAACTGCTGTTTATCATGGGGCCTTGCAGTTCCCTTCTCTCTGCTCTTAACCTTGCCATTTGTACATTTGTTGTCTTTATTAAAGTCTTCAAGGTTCAGAAAGCTAGAAGCCATGCTGAATCATATCTGTTTGATACCCAAGGTCTGTCACCAAATTTGGACAGCTCTGCTTTAAGTCTGTTGCTTTTGTCTTACGGTCTCCACTGATGAAAAGTCTTCCTTACTGGCTTTGCTGTCAGGATTCTTCTTCCACCTCCCGACCCCTCCCTCACAAATAACCATCTTGAACAATGCCAACAGCAACTTCTATGCTTAAAGTCTTCCACTTGTCCCATTACCAGCAGGAGGTATTTTGCCTTCAATCACCAACCTGACTCCAGGGCCACTTCTTATCACAGCTCTGCTTATCTCTCCAGCCCTCTACCTTTACCTGTTCCCTGTAATTCTAGCCACTGGCCAACCAAACATCACTAAGTATCCTGTAAATATCCTATGTGAAACCCTACACGCAGGCAATGATTTACAGCAGAAAAAAAAAAAAAAGGCCTTCATAATGAGGCTATAATAGTATTGCCAAAATAGGAATGTGTCCTGCTGTTATTTATCTATCCACCCACCCATCATCTACTTTAGAGAATGATTTTTGAGTGTCCACTCATATCCACCACTGTGTTTGTTAAATTAGCTATAACAACTGTAGGGAAATACCCAGTAATTATTCTAGGTATAGCTGGAAACTCAGCTGACTCCACTAGCAGTATTTCCAGGGACAATGAGCAATAGATTATGCATGTGTGTCTGCTATATGTAAATATACACATGGCGGTGAGACTCAAAATATTTTAACCACAGGGGCACAGGAATTGATTAAAATTCATTGTATTTTATCCTGAATTCCTTATGCAGAAAAAGAAATGGAAGAGGAGAAGGAGAGGATAGGAAGGGGAAACAGGAGAGCAGGGGATGAGTGGAGGCACTAGTGTGGCGTGGCAGAAGTAGGGAAAGGAAGGACAAGACACTGACCTAATGACCAAGGCTGCACCCTGAAAAAGGTTTTAAGCCCCATACCTACCAAGCTCAGAGGGGCCTGCAACTCAGAACTAAGTTAGAGATGAAGACATTGGATTTTTTAATTGTTTGGGCAGCCACATGCTATTTTCTGAAGACTATCAATCCCCATCAACTCAAATGTGACATTCCTTTAAAAAACAGTGGCTTTATGAAAAGCAGGGCAGTGGTCAACCGCGAAAGAAGACAAGCCCAGCCCTGGCAGACTGATAAAGATCAGTCAATTGCATGCTGTTTTTACAGAGGAAACCTCTTCTAACCACCTCCTCCCCCCACCTCCACCCCCACCCCACTGTGGCGGGCAGCGGGGGGGGGGGGGGCAGAAAAAGAAAAGGTATTAATTGTAAAAGTTTCCCAGATGTCTGCTGCAGTTGACCAGAACTCCTAGGTTATTGCTTGTCAGACTATTAATGGGTTTGGCTAACCATGACAGTCATTACTTTTCCCCCTCCTGTGAGCCACTTTCTATGTAATTTATGCATAGGTTTTGCCAAGATTTGACAACTTTCAGGATATTAACATAAAATTAGACTGCAGAGTTGAACAATGGGTGGCTTTAAAATTAGCTGTGGCGAAAACCAATCAAACCGAATTGGCTTCTCCTTCACATTGTCCCTACGTTTATTTGCACTCTTCCTTTTCAACATTTGAGAGTCAGTGATAGCCATTCTGCTCAGATTCAAGGAAGGGCTTAGAGAGACAGGGTGACCTTGGAGAGGATCTGGTGACCAAGTCAAGATCTATACACTCCTCCCATACCATAGAATGTGTCCACAGAGACTTGAATGGACCAGTGAAGCCCCCATTTTTGAAAGTGACCAGCACGGGCATTACACACACACACACACACACACACACACACTCTCTCTCTCTCTCTCTCTCTCTCTCTCTCTCTCAGCCCATCTGAGAGAATTTCACCTCTGCCATGTCTAGGTTCCACACAGCTTGCTTGGTGAATGCCATTACAGAATGCGATGTGCGTGTTAATAAGCTGGGACATCTGGTAACCAGCTTTTTTCTGATTCATTAACTGACTGCTTCTGTGGCCAGCGGGGAGGAGAGGAGAAACTGGAAGGTTTTGCTTTTAGCAAATGGGTGTTTGATAGATGTCTTGTTTCTGTGATGTTGCCTGCACTTTTAAACTTTACTCCAAGGTTAGCATTTACAGTCTCAGCACCCTTTGCAAAACAGTGCCTTGTCCCATAGGGAAAATAAAGGGTGCTTAGATCATTCCATGTAATGTGAGGGAGTAGGAAAGAGCAAAGGTGGGTTAGAATGGATATTGCCTTGATCCCATTTAAAAGCACAGGATGAAGACAACAAAGGGCTGGTTCTCACTACTCAGGTAAGGTCAAGGCAAAGCAGGGGCCAGATACCTTTGAAGGCAGTCTTTTCACCTTAAGCCATTGCTTGAGTTAACATGTTTTCTTATCTTGCGGTTGTCTTTCAGGTTAATAAAGCAGTGTGCTTGACCTTTCTTATATTTCCTCTTAATCACATGCCTGTAGGACACTTTGAGGTGAACAGATTCTGCGGGCTGCCTAAATCCTCCTGCCTCTTCTCTTAAGTGATTAGGGGCCCACTGGAGCATTGTAGGAGACACTTAGTGATAGTTAATTTAAACTTTTGAAGAATGGACAGTTTCAATCCAGGTTGTGAACAACTCTAGGGATTACAATTAGATGACTAGAATATAATGAAAATACAAGTAGGAAAGTTTATATAGTAGGATTATGAAAAACCTCTCAATGATCAAGGTGGTCAAATTATATTTGAAAAGAAATTCCATTTTCCCATTAAATTTAAAAAACCAAAATCTCCTGTTTGAAGTTTAGCAGGTCCAAATGCTAGAGAGAATGATGGAATAAAAGCGATCTTCCTTGATGGTACACATCGAGGGATGAAATGGACAATGAAGTTTCCATATGTTGTTTTTATGCAGTAATTAGAAACTGTCACACACCGTTTCATTTTTTCATTTCCTTGGGCTTATTTGCGTGGTGGAGTTTCCTTTGGAGCCGAAAGGAGAGCATCAGACTGGCACCCAGTAGAAAGGCGGAATGGTGGCTGATGGGAGTCCTCCCCACCCCTGGGCACTACAGATCGGTGCCAGAGGCAGGAATGTCAAGGCACATTGCACATTGAAGCAGTGAGAAAAGTAGCGAACAACAGCTGGCCTGGCAGAGGATCACCTGGCACAGCATCCTGCCTGGGTGGGAAGGCTGACCCAGCCTCAGAATCCCCCTGTAGGTCATTATGAAGCACTTTGGCTTCCTCCGCCTGGGCTCTCTTCTAAAGCACTTTCTTTCCCACCTCAACATCTACTTGTAGGGCTGGAGAGATGTCTCAGAGGTTAAGAGCACTGGCTGCTCTTCCAGAGGTCCTGAGTTCAATTCCCATCAACCACATGGTGGCTCACAACCATCCGTAAGGAGATCTGGTGTCCTCTTCTGCTGTGGAGATATACATAGAAGCAGAATGTTGTATATACAACAAATAAATAAAATCTTAAAAAAAAAAAGAGGCAAGCTCCATCCACTCTCTCTCTCTCTTAAAAAAAAATCTACCTGTGATTTTTACGACTAAAATTGAACCGGGGGCTCCTATGGGGCTCAGGGGTTCTCATGAGGCGTTAGAAAACATAAATATAGCTTTCTACTGTTAAAATATTACTAACAAATCCCAGGACGCTGGAAGCAGAACTTGTCTAAATTGTATTTTCTTTCTGGACAGCTGTTCAACAGAACATTTAAATGGCCTAGAACCATTCAAAGAATTGAATTGCAAGACACGACTCGACTTGCAAAGCAGTAAAGAATTTCCAGAAATTGCAATGTGTACAGAAGGAAATGCCTTTAGGGTTTTAAAAATGTAACTTAATAAAATCCTTTAACACCTTCCATTAAAAATACAAATAAGAAAACAGACAAAAGAAGAAAAAACTCAACGTTATAGGCAAATTGTTATATTAAGTTTAATATTTAAATTAATGTTAATCATTAAATTAATGTTAATTCAATTTTAATATTTGCCCTTTGGCTTTCTATTTGTAATTTTCTTTTTCTTTCTTTCTTTTTGTATGTGTTCCAATGAGTTCTTATCTATAGACACTCAAATCTGAATTTCATAGGACTTTCATGTATCATGAAATGTGATTTTTGAAACCACTGAGCAATACAGAGAGCATTCTTAGCTCACAGGCTACACAGAACAGATGGTGGGGCTGGGTCTCAAGTACACAGTCACTTCCTAACCTCTGCTCTAAATAGTTTGTGACATTTATTTGCTGGCATGGACGTAATGTCTACTTCCTTATTACATGAGATCAATAATATACAATTTGCTTAAGGCTTTGTCTAAACTGCTGGTGTATACATTTTTAAGACAAAAATTTTAAAATGATTTATGTTAAAATTAAATGCTAAAGAAAGACACTGGCCAAGTTTTATTTATTTCTTGACGTGACAGCTATACACCTCACACACACACACAGCAGGACGCACACCTTGGCTTCACAACAGCTCCAGGATGCACTTCCGATTATAATACCCCAGGGGCAAGGTAGCTGACAAATGTACATTTATACACTTTATATAAGTTAAAGGTGGCTACACCGTGACCTAGGGTAAGCAAAGACTAGACTTGGACCCACTGCCTGGACCACTTGTGTCTGACCTATTAAAAATGTACCCAGTCATTAAAAATGGTCGGTTGGGGAATAGGCCATGTATAAAATACGTCATGTAAAATTACCCATTTACCTTTTACAAAAATAATATTTAGACTTTAAATCTTTGACCAATTTGTCATGTGGATTTACATTATGGTAGCAAGAAGCACACTTGCTGTACTTCAGCAACTTGGCTATTTTTTTTTTTTTTTTGTAAACCATAGTATTTTTGTTAAAACAGGCAAATCAAATCTCTTCTTTATACATCTGTTAGGTTACTTCCAAGTCACTCCCCAACCCCAAAAACCAGTCTGACACTTGCTGACATGTTTAATCCAAACCTGTATTTGTAGTTTCTAAAATGCAGATCTGCAGATTCAGTCTGGTTACAGGTACCTATGTGTAATTTTCTTACAAAAATAATTAACAATGAACCTATTGTCCTATAATTTTTCTACATAAAAGGAACTGATACCATTTTTATGACAGATATTCTACACTATTATTTTAATTACTGTATGGTATTCTAGAATTTACACATTCAGTATTTTTTTAGGCATTATTTTTGTTAGGCATTTTTATTGTTTGAAATATTTTCCTATTATAATTAATGATGCGATCAGCATGGGCTATCTATATTTGGTGCATCATTATATCCTTGGGAAATATTTTCAGAAGCCAGAGTGCCCAGTGGAAGGCTGTGCCCATTTTCAGACTTTTGATATATATTGCCAATTGCCTTCCAGAAAACTTGTATTAATTTAGGATCCCACCAGCAGAGTGTGCAGCCCTGGTTCCCTGCATCCCTTGCCAACCCTCCACATTCTGTTTCTTTTTAATCTTTGCTAATCTGAGTAGTGAAAAATAGTGTCTCTTTGTTGTTTTAATTAATTCATTGTTGAAACCAACATTTCTGATCAATGTTCTTTGATCAATGTTGTATGCCAGTCGCTAAACCTAGAATTCTTTAGATTTTATAGTTGTTGTCATTTCTCAGCAGGTGAAAGGGATCTTGTTTAGAACACAAGCGATTTGATGCTTCTAGGAAAATACAGATGTATGTAAATGAAGCATAGAGGCCATCTCATCTCTTGTATCTGGAAAAATACAAAAGACAGTGAGATTTTAAAACCATGCTCTGGCTATTGCTGAGGGAGTGTGGAAGTAGCCTTCGGGAAGTCTGTTTTATTGGTCAGCCCATGGAAGGCATCCATTGGCGACCACACAACTGCTGGGGGTGACTGTGTTGGTATCTGTAACATGTTGATGTGTAAAGTGAAAAAAAAAAATGAATCCTATTCCTCAGGAGAGTCCTGCATATGTCAAGTATATTGTCTCATTAAGCCAATCCATTTATCAACCCGCTGAATGCCAATTAAATTGCACAGGGTGGTGCAGGTATATGGTGGGCTGTTGGTGCCAAACTTTATTACAGCTGAGCTTTTCTGGCACAGTGCATTCTACCCAATGAAATGGCAGGCACACCAAAGCCAAATTAAATGTTCTTGAAATAACGCCTTTAAAGAGGATGAAACGCCGCAGCCTGGCAGAAAAGAATGTAAAATGTAATGTCAGTTCTTAGTGTACTTTTAGTTCCAATGAAGATGTCAAGGCTCTGATCCAGCCAGTGCCAAATGTCTTCACAGCGTGCAAATTAGATCAGTGTAATTTCATCAGGAGAATGATCAGCCTGTGCTGTAGTCATGGCTGAATTCGCTGCTTCTGCCCAGGGCTGGGCTGTGGACCTGGGGCTCAGCTGAGCTCACACTGACATCCTCAGAAAGAAAAAGGATGGAATTTAATACACTCCTCTCTCTACCTCACTTCTTAGGACTGTTTCCAAAAGTGTATCTATCATAGTTGATAGGAAATTTGGTTGGGATATTTAGAAAAATCTGGCTTCTAACAATTAAACCCAAAGTCAGTGCACTAATCCAGCTGCTGAAGGACATTTTAGAAGTTTTATATGTATAACTAACCATGAAATTCATAGGAACACAGGGAGACATCAGCATTACATGCCTAAAGGATTAAAATCTCAGGTATATTTTTGGAAATACATACATGTAGTCTAATTGATAAAGAGACAAATATTCTAAAGAGTCAATAAAGAACAATAAATCATAAACATATACTAAACAATACTGAAAATCTGTAACAATAAAACAAGTACAATAAAGATATAGTGACCAATTGTAAATGCTAATTATAGGGGAAGATTGACCTTATAATGGTCCTGGGAAGGAAAACCCAAGTGATGTAACTTATAGCTAAGGGTGGGTGGGATTTGCTGGTCTCACAATGAGAGGTCATTCCCATTATTAAATTATTGCCCATGCTGAAATTGATTTTCTGTGCACTACTGTGAAAAATATTCCTAAGATGACATTTAGCTTAAAAATAGGTTACCCACAAATTATTTCCTATCATACCCCATTTTTCCTTTCTTTGCAGTTTTCTTTTTTTATTTTTACAAAATTATAATTTTACATGTCAATCCCTTCTCCCTCTCCCCCTCCCCCAACCCCCACCAGTCCCCTCCTCCCTCCCCCTCCACTCCCCAAATTCCACAACATCATCCATGTGTCCAGGCCCAAGAGAGCATCCCTTCACATGGGATGGGCTCTCAAAGTCCCTTCTTACACCAGCACACCTATTTTTTAATGTATTGCTGTCTTCAGTAAACGTGAAGCAAAACTCCTGAGATTTGAATGACAATCTTAAGGGTCACTAGAGTATTCTCAGTGTCTCCTTGTTTGCAGAAGTTGTGCTTTGTCTCCAAATTTCCATGTCCTTGTATGCCATGATGAAGCACTTTGTTTTAATTCAATTTGTAAAATATTTTATAAAATATTATATGAAATGAATGAATGATTCAAAATGTGATCCAAAATGTTATGAAATGCAGAAGATAATAAAAATTATACCAATCCACTAAGTTACTGTTATACTTTTGTAGTGTTGACACTTACCTATTTTTCTTTATTTGAGACCCTATCGATTATAACACCTTCTCTCCTTTAAGTATCATAAACATTTTCTGTTTCATTAATTATTTAAAATTATTTCAATACTAAGGAAAACTGTAGCACCCTCAATTGTTAGCATTTTAGGTCAACATTTAAACATTTAATTCTTACAAACCAATCTGGCTTGATATGTGATTTATTTCTTTGAAAAAATTCTTAAATGATATCACTGATGTTTGAGTGACAGTGTTAAGGTTTTGGTTACAACTGTGCTACTTTTCAGGACCTGCTCTAAATCTACAACTTACAGTCCCAAGAAAAACAATATGTTTACAAAATGAAATGCAGGGAGCAGTCCATGTTCATATTCCCAAGGCCCTGTTATGAATTCCACATTTCAAGTCTGAATTTCCTAGAAATGGGACAAATATAGTTCACAGTTCTTTAAAAGTGTAAAATTGAGGATAGGGAGGTAGTGCCTCCCCTCTGTTAGCCACTGACGAAAGCATACTCTCCCTTACAGGGAAGCCATTTGATTGGGGCAGTCATTTTGGAACATGCTATTGGACAATGAAAAATGATCATTCCAAGCCTTGAAATTCTTAGTGTGTTTTCCCCCCCAATATGAATACCTAAAAGCTCACCAATAATCTAATGTTACTCTGAATTACTTGTCATTCTTTAATCTCTTTCAAACCATTTGGAATTACTGCTATGAACTTTTCTTTCATTTCCTATTTTGGGAATAGAAACAAGACCCTCAGCTAGCTCGTAGGCATGCCAAGACTCCAGATGCCAACCAAGCCTTGGAGCCTTCTAGTTGCAACATCTGGCCTTTTTGTGAGTTCCACAAGCAGTTGTGCACTGGGCTCAGAACTGCCACTGTGGTGTTACATGGCCAAAATTCTACTGATTTGGGACTGGTGAGGGAACATTCCTTTTCCTGCTTAACTTGAGTGTGTCATAGAAAATTAGAGCAATTGTGTGAAAAATATTTTTCTGCAGAAATTTGCATTTAAGAATCTTAATACTTAACTGATAGTATTGATTTTCCACTTATTTATGGAGTTTTTAAAAAAACTCAGAAAAATAACTATTTTCATTCACGATAATTTTTTTGCATTTGTACCAAATTGATAGAACACATCAGATTTATATGCAGGAATGACTAGAAGTTCTAAATATAGAGGGGAAAGTACTAACACTTCAAAACACTTCCTCTAAAGTAAACATTCTAGTTTGTTTTTTTACTAACATTTCCCATGGAAGTATAGAGTTGTGATTCAATTTAGTATTTGGTTTCCTATGCCATTAGACTGCTTAAGATGTGTTTTAATGCCTTTTTCAAGCAGAAAATTAAAATTCATATTCAAGTAATAGCAATGATTTTCTTAAACTTATTATCAATTTAGCATAGAAAGCAATCTCAAATGTTTCCCTTTTTGACTATGCAAGATTAATCAGACACAAGATAAAATGCATTTAAATTAACAGATTGCTTCCAATGATTTTCTCTTTTTCAAGGGAGAAGATAAAGCGAATTTGTGAATATTTTGTGTAGTATAAAGAACATTGAAGCTAATGCTATGTTAAACTGCATAGATTTCTTCACACAATGGTTATATTCTATTGTCTTTAGAAGTTGCTAGAGTCTAGCTTCTTATAACCCTATGTCTTTAGTATATAGTTTATTTTCATTGAAATTGGAGTATTCAAAATTGGAGTATTCATATTCCCTTAGAAATAATTTTTCTTTAAAAGTGTATAAGCAAGATGTATTTCTATTAATTTTTATTTTAAGTGTTTTTTAGAAAATCTTTATGTTTTAGAATATTTCAGTTAAAGTAATGAATGCTGTTATTAGCTCTTTAAAGGATACATATATATATATATATATATATATATATATATATATATATATACCCTTAGCCCTGTAGTAAAATCAGAAATACATCCTGGTCAGCATCAGGTGAATGTTTACCCAGTCTTCAAAGGAAGAAAAACTCTGGTGCAATCACGATCAGCAAAATGTGGCTGCCCTAAGCATCTAAATCCTAGCAGAAATGCTCAGTGTGCACAACAGAGTATGGCTAGAGGGTCTTCCCAAAAGCCCTGTGCTATGGGGATCATAGTTTAAGAACACATTCTGTCCTCAGTGTCAGGGAAGACATTTGGAATACCTCTTTTATTAAGAGGAGATAATTTCAAGCTGGCCGGATGGAACTGGAATGTGATTCCAGCATCTACATCTGGTGACTCACCAGGTAACTCCATCTCTAAGGCATCTAACACCTTCTGCACTACACTTCCATAAGGAGGATAATTTCTTTTTAAATTTGTGGCTTTGGAAACATTCAAATTAGTTTAAATATAAGGATTAATATGCTGTTTATGGATATATCAACTTGTATAAAATTTAACTAATTACTATATGAATCAGACCATTAAAGGGGAAGCGTTCTGATTTGCACTTGGTGCCACATTCAGATTCAGCAATGAGGCCAAAACTAGGAACCACATATAACTTTGTTCCTTTCTTTTCAAATTGTCCTTTGAATCCCAATGACTACGCCGGTGTCTGTGAAATTTCAACAGCTACAAACAACCTTTTATTGTGTTGCTATAGGAAAAACAAAACATCTTTGGGTAGCAAGTCAGAAGCCCGAACATTTGGTCAGGATGAAAAACTGCTTTCGCTTTGCCCCTGTAATGTATTAGGGGAATTATGAGAGCCTTGAGTGAATGCATGCTGTTGACATGGGTATGGAGCAAGACCTTAGACACCTGGGAAGTTGGCAAAGGCTTTCCTCTGGGTCCGGCTTGGAATGGCAGAGCCTTCCTTTTGTCCAAACACAAGAGTTTAAGAATGACTGACTGCTCAGTGTGTATGAAACTATCAATTACCACCTTTCTCTTCCTGATCTTTATAGCCTGAGACTGCCCACCCACAGAGACCTCCTAGCTAACTCTGTGATTTACATAACAAATGCATTGAGATTCAGGTTGCTTTGGTAGTTGGTGCTACTCCATCAGAGTACAAACAACCCATCTGAGCCCAGCTTTTCTGTATACGTGTGTCCTTTTGTTAGTGCCTATCCTTTCCTCTCTCCCTCTTCGCCCCCGTCAGGTCAAATTTCCAAGCCATGCTGTACCTCCCCCGCCCCTACCCGCGACAGGGTTTCTCTGTATTGCTTTGGAGGCTGTCCTGGAACTTGCTCTTGTAGACCAGGCTGGCCTCCAACTCACAGAGATCCGCCTGCCTCTGCCCCCCGAGTGCTGGGATTAAAGGCGTGCACCACCACTGCCCAACTGCCATCCTGTACCTTTTAGGATAGCATTTTCCTCCTAGTTGAGAGTAGTGGTCCAGAGGGGCAATCTCCACAGGGTGTTAGGCTGTAGCACTAAACTATGGCACAGGTATGGGTACAAGATGGTAGGGCAACTACATCTTGTGCAGTTACAAAAATTGTAAGTATTGGACTCCTTTGTATTACATTCAAAAGTCACTTAAATCATATACCTAAATATAACAACTAATAATTATAAGAGTCTTAGAATCAAACACAAGTATATAGCTCCATGATCTTAGATTAAGCAATATTTTCTTATGTATGACAGCAAAAACCCATATCAGGGAAATAAACAGACAAAACAGAACCTAAGAAAAAATTTCAAATTACCTATCTGATGTAAGAGTCTAAGTCTAGAGTGTAAGGTGATTTTTAAAATAGCATAGTAAAAGGGAAGAAGGTAATTTCTCTAAGGAAGACACATGCACATAGCTAACAAGCACATTAGAAGATAATGCCATTGGCTTTCAGAGAAACAGAAATGAGTACTGTGGTTGTAGGGAAAGAATATAGTCCTGTGAGGCTGGTGCATTCTAAATATGAGCAAAGCCCTGTCCAAGAAGTCTAAGAGAATGGCACCACATACCCCACATCTGAGACAGGGGTGTTTGCTGAAGCAGGATGTTTGTGTAACAGCTGACCTTTAGCAGGAGAACAGCAGTGTACAAGGCTCTAACCACAGTTTTCTTGCTCAAGGAGACTTCATTATCATGCAGAGTCCTGCACAAATACCCTCCTAAGATCAGCTAGCCAACCCTTTGTTTTCCATATGTGTAATAGGCACTCTGAGTGTAATAAGTGACACAGCACTTTGGAGTGTCTCCACCCTAGCACTCAGTGTTGCTGATCCCAGCTTTATGTTAGTCAGGCCTATCTTTCTTCATCTCTTTTACTTTCAATCAGGTTTCCAGAGCCTAGTTGAGTAGTTCATGGCATATGCTATGCCATTTCATAGCATGATAGTGAAAAATTTGGTAACTAGTAAGTGGTACCAAGGTTGTGGAGGTACTAAAACCCTCATATGTAGCTAATGAGAATGTGAACAATTCAGCCATTGTGGGAAAGAGTTTGAGTGTTATGTTAAACATAGAATTACCATTTGACCAAGAAGTCCATTTCAACAAAATCAAAAAACACTTGTGAAATAGCAGAAAGAATCCAAGTGTCTATCACCTTATAAGTGCATATACAAAATGTGATCTCCCATTACAGAAAATAACAAAAAATTAATAAATTTTGATTCATGTAAAATTTGAACACTGAAAGAGAAACCAAACATAAAATATGTATAACATACTATTCCATTTATATGAAATATTTACTGTATTTATAAAGCCTATGAATGTAGAAAATTAATTGGTGATCATCAAGGCCTAGAAAAGAAATGGGAAATTCTGCTAATAGGCTTAGGGTTTCTTTTGGGGTTGATGAATATACTCTAGAAACAGATACAATGGGTGCATACTCCTGAAAAAAATAGATAACTAAATGCTACAACTTATCAGGGAGAATTTTATTAGATGTGAATTATATGTTAATACATACTCTTGCAAACTTTTCATGCACTTCCTATCCTAATGCTCATCATCACAGATAATGGTAAGGAATGATGTCACAATTTGTTTTCAACTTTGTTTCACCCATATCACCCTGTCAGGCAGCAGAGGCTAACCCCATCACATATTCTTTCCTCAGCATGCTGACATTTTGTACAACTAAAGTCATGAGATTAGTCCTACAGGTCAGCTAGAAGAAAACTTGTTTTAGAAAAGCAAATTGTTGAGTGTCGAAAGAGCCAGGCTGATGGTGTCTCTCCTGCCTTGAGAACCTCCATGAATTCACTGTGCTTTGAGGAGCACCCTTGTCCTTACCATGACCCTGAAGACTTCTACAAGCGTAGCACAGCTCCCAGAATTGTGAATGCACTAGAGATTCTAGGTACACTGAATCCCTCACTACTGCATAAGAAAAGTAGGATCCTTCATGATCCAGAACCTTAACTTACCTTTCACACAAAAGTAAAATGCCTTCACTGGGTTTGCCTTTGAGTGGTTTTTAACAAAGGACAAATTAGAAGCTTAGTGGTTATTACAGAATAGAACCAATGAATTTTTGTGAACACACTGTCAGACATACTTTGTCATCACTCTATCTGTGAGCATTATATACAATATCCCAAAACTTGAGTTCAAAGCAAAAGTAACATGAGAATTATTGACAGGACCATTCAAGAACTTCTCATTATTAGCTACAAATTAAGGATCAGACTCTGGTGTTTCATATTAATTTGTATTTTTCTTTATTTTTGATGGTGGAAGTGAATTCTTCCTGGAAGAAAAATAATGCAAAACTGCTATTGGTTTTATTGACATAAAGCTATATTTTCTTTTGAATCTCATCCAGAAGTCTTATTCCAACCTTATTTTGTCAATTCCTATAAATAGAAACTCAAGTCATTTTTTATACCATTTTATGTTTGTTCCCTCATTCATAAGTTCAGCAATCCTTGACATGTTCTTAATTCTGTATACACATAAAACTCAGTATTCCATTTTATATGTAACTATTTTACATTAAGCGCTCAAATAATTTTTTCAGTTTTCAAAATCTTTCCAAAAGTTTTGTCATAATCAACTCCAAAGTACATTTTCCAAAAAAAAAATTATATTTCAAAAAAGAGAGGAAACCTACCTTGTCCTGGCTCAGTGAAATAAGGAAAGGCTACAAACAGTGATGTACTTGGTTCGTGCCCTTTTTTGGCATCCTTTTATCCAGAAAAGTTTAAATAGTTTCCTGTCTTTTCCTATAGGTATATCCTAGATGAGACATTATTTATGGAATGGAGAAATAAGCTGGACATGGTGGTACAGGCCTTTTCACCTGAGCACCGAGGAGGTAGAGACAGGTGGATCTCTATGAGTCCAAGGCCGGCCTGATCTACAAAGTAAGGGCCAGGCCAACCAGGGCTGTGTAGTGAGCCCCTGTTTCAAAAAACTAAGGAGCCTGTTGTGGTGGCGCGCGCCGGTAGGATTTGCTGAAGGAGGCAGAGGCAGGAGGATCACGAGTTCGAGGCCAGCCTGGGCTACACATTTTGGTCCTGGAGAGATGACTCAGAGGTTAAGAGCACTGACTGCTCTTCCAGAGGTCCTGAGTTCGATTCCCAGCAACCACATGGTGGTTCACAACCACGCATTATGAGATCTGGTGCCCTCTTCTGGTGTGCAGATATACATGGAAGCAGAATGTTGTATACATAATAAATAAATAAAATCTTAAAAAAAAAAAAACTAAGGAAAGAAGAAGAGAAGTGGGGAGGAGGAGGAGGACCAGGTAAAGCAGGGGGAGGAGGAAGAATATGGGACTCTAGTGTAACTGATTCTAGAGCAAGTCAGAGTAATCAAATCTATGCAAAATATTTACTTGTTTACACTAATTGAATATTTAATCATGACACTGGATTTTAAGGTTAGTATTTTCTTAATTTGGACATATAAGATAGAAAATTATCTATCTCTACTTTTGGGAGTGAAAATTATCCATTTTGCAATTCATTGAAATTGTACTGTGGATTCATGCCCAATAAATGTTAGCAAATATCATTTAGAATGTAATTCATTCACCAATAGTGAAAACTATAAAACCATAGCAAAAAATCCACAATTCTAATTTTTAGTATATTATTGTATAATGGTTACTTAGGAGCATTTTTAAATTGGTTGATATGCATTAAAAAGTGAGGACATCTTTGAATATTGTGTTTAAACACGGAAAGAACACTGACACAATGCATGTGTGTTCAAGCAAAGAGAAATGAAGGCACCAGTTGAATGATACACCCAGGAGCCTTCAGAGCAGCTCTACAGAAAAGTGGACTTATATCCAAGATATCCTCATCTTTGATTCTTTAGTGTGATAATTACAGAATTATTCTTAATCTCATGTTTATTTTTAAATGTTTTTAATAATGTTCCTGGAATTTTGACATTTTGTTTTTGTCACATTTCTCTAAAACTTTATTAACACTCTATCTCCTCAGTATTCTTTTGAGTTTTTTAGCTTCCTAATTTAAAAATATTTAGTACAAACAAGAAAACCTTAAAAAATACATTTAAAATGGAAATTTGAAATTCTTCCTGCAAAAACAACTGCTACTTTCATAAAAATATAGATGAGGCATAGAAGAACAATCCTGATATTTTGCACTTTTTTGGTAGTTTCCTAGGAAACTTTATTTCCAGCTGTAATTCATACAAGAATCAAGTCATTTTATGTCTATACCATATTTCAGTATGCTTAATTACTACAGTTGGAGCTTCTCACATTTCCCTAATGAATCACTGGCCTATTATGAAGAAATGACTCTCTCAAAGGACAGTCATTTATTACACCTGAGCCCTTTTGGTTCCAACTGTACCACATGCTGCCTAATAATTTGCAATGATTTAGGAAGATTGCCATAACCACTCAATTACTTAAGCAGCTTTGGATGCAATCTATATAGCACAAGGCACATCCCTGGTCTACATTTACAACTGTCTTGTTAATTAAAAAGAACCTAAAAACAATTGTGTTCTGAGCATCCCATCTATGCTGTAGGTTAAATGTAGTCACTTATACCTTTAGCCATCCAGCAGTTGTGTCATGGCCACACAGTAGAATGCAGCTGGGGAAAGAACAATGTAGACTGGGATTTAGGAAATCTGATCTCAAATCTGACTTTCTTGCTTTTCAGCTTTGGATCTCTGGATAACAGTATTTTCTGAGCTTCCGTTTTCTTCTCTTTATGGGATATGAGCCACCATTATGGGTTTCTTAGCCGTTTTCTTAATTAACATCATATCTCTACATAATCTATGGTAAGTTTAAAAGGTTTTTGCAATAATATTGCTAGAAAATTTATAAAGCATCTCAGTGACTAAGCAACATAATAAAATATCAATTAATAATTTAAAATAATAAAGCTCTACTGTGTGATGGTTTGAATGAAATATTTCTCATATCCTTGGTATCTGAATACTTGGTCCTCATAATGACATTGTTTGGGTTGGTTTTGGAGGTTTGGTCTTGCTGGAGGAAGTGTGAACTTGGGGTGGGCTTTAAGGTTTCAAAATCCATGTATCATTTCTAGTACACTCTACTTCCTGTTTGATGTTCAAGATAAGAGCCCTCAGCTCTTAGCTTCCATCTCCAGTCACCATGACTGCTTCCCTACCATGATAATGATCGTCTCTTATCCCTCTGAAACAATATGCCTCAAATAAGACTTTCCTTCTAAATATATTGCCTTAGTTATGATGTTTTATCATAGTAATGGAAAAGTAACACAGAAATGTTATCAGTGAGGAACTATTACTGTGACAGAACTGAAAATGCTGAGGTGTTTTGTTGTTGTTGATTTTTTTAAGAAGGATGTAGGAGACGTTGGAACTCTGGAATACAGTGAGGTTTGTAACCAGTGCTTATTGAGCCTCCACAGGAGGAGTTAGGAATACAGCAGCGCTGAGAGCCATGTGGAGGCCTCGCTCACAAGGCTTCTGAGAGGAATAATATTAACAATTGAGATAGAAAGCCTGTCTTGTGATATTTTGGCAAAGCATGCGGCTGCTTTCTGTCTTTACCCTAAGAAATTTCCTGAGGATAGATTAAAAAGTAATAGACTAATTTCCTTGTCAGCGAGCATTTCATGACAGCCTAATACTGACTGCTATATGGCTTTTAATAATCGCTCTTATGGAGATCTACAATAAAAAGGAGCAAGTTGGGCAGAAGGAAATATAAAATGTATAGTTTGGAGAGGAAAAGGACACTAGCAAGATTAATATTAATTATTCTCTCTCTGCCTTTCAGCTCAGGGTAGGAGAACTGGGACTGCAGACATGTGCCACCACACATCTATATCTATATCTATATCTATATCTATATCTATATCTATATCTATATCTATATGTTCCTAAATATATGCAAACATACATAAATGCATACATAAATATTCCTAAGTATATAAATACAACATGCTCAGTCCATATATTACTTTTATGTATATGATTTCAGGGCTGGCCACTTGGTATTGGATAGTAATTGTCAGCTCTTCCCAGGGAAAGATGATTTCACCTGTGCTCAGCATTTCTTAGTTGCCTGTGGCTTTTTATCAAGGGGTGGAAACCCTTACCATGTTAGCATGTCTGTTGGTATTGTGTGCCACCATATTTGACTTTTGACACTGGTTCTGGGGATTAAATTCAGGATCTCATGCCTGCTTGACAAATACTTTATAGATTGAGCCATCCCCCATCCCCAAATAGTCTATTCACTGTCACATTTTTCTTCATGGTTTCATTTGAGACTTTTCTTTATTTCCTTTCTTGCATTACTCATTTTGTTAAGTATGAATAATCTTTAAAAATGAAAAAAAAGCTCTAAGTTTTATGGTAAGTAGAATTTATATTTTGAAACATGGAGTTAGCTTCAAATAGAATAGTGTTCAAATAGATAAGTAACTGCTCGAAGATTATATTGCATTCCTAAAATCTTGCTTGTAACAATTTCCAAGCTAAAGATTTAGTTAAAAAAAATGAAGTCATTGATTGACTAGTGTCATTGTGCTGCTAATAGCATCATAACATATGATTAATACTCTCACATTATCAAATACTGATCACTAAAGCAATGCCTTTACACATCTTTTTTTCTTTCTTTTAATTACTACTCATATTTACATATCCATCCCCCCATTCCCTTGCCCTCCCATCCTCCCATGTTCCCCACCAACTTTCCCATCCCACCCTCCAACTCCTCCCCAGGGATAGTGAGGTCCTCCACATGGGAACTTCAAAGTCCAAAGTCCATCCTATCATTTGGGGGAGGGCCTAGGCCCTCCTTGCTGTATCTGGGCTGCAATAGTATCCCTCCATAGGGAATGGGCTCCCAAAGTCCATTTTTACTCTAGGGATAAAGACTGGCTCCACTGTTAGAGGTCCCATGACTGTCTTGACCTCCTAGATGGCACCCACATTCAGAGGGCTTGGTTTGGTCCAGTGCTGTTTCCCCAGCTTTATGACTAGGGTTTGCATATTCTCACTTGGTCAGGTCAACTATTTCTGCGGGTTTCTGCAGCAACGTCTTGGCTTCTTTGCTCATCCCTCCTCCCTCTCCACAATTGGATTCCAGGAGTATGGTTCAGTGCTTAGTTGTGGGTATCTGTTTCTGCTTCAAATAGCTACTGGATGAAGGCTCTAGGAATGATAACCAAGGTAGGCATCAATCTCATTATAGGGGAAGGGCATCAATGGCATCCTCTCCACCACTGTTTGGATTCTTAGTTGGGGTCATCCGTGTGAATCCCCTAACATTTTCCCTGTGCCAGACCTCTCTCCAAACTTGTACTGTCTCCCTCTATCAAGGCATCTGCTTTCTTGCCCTCCTCTCTTCCTCCCCTGTCTCAGTCCTCTTGTTCTCCTCCCACCTCCCCCTTCTTCCCTTCCCACCTCCCCCCCCCCCCCAGGCTCCCACTTTGGTCAGGTGTTCTTGTCTGCATCCCTTTTTTCGAGAGACTATGCAATCTTCTCTTGGTGTCCTCCTTGTTTCCTAGTCCTCTGGCAGTGTGACTGGTAGACTGCTAATCCTTTGCTCTATGTCTAAAAATCAAAAATGAGTTAGCACATACCATGTTTATCTTTTTGTGATTAAGGTTATCTCACTCAGGATGGTTTCTTCTAGTTCCATCCATTTGCCTGTGAATTTCAAGATTCCATTGCCTCACCCCCACCCCCGCTGATTAGTACTCCATTGTGTAAATGTACCAGGTTCTGGCTATTACAAATAATGCTTCTATGAACATAGTTGAACATACGTCATTATTGTATGAGGGTGCATTCTTTGGGTATATGCCCAAGAGAGGAATTGCTGGATCTTGAGGTAGACTGATTCCCATTTTCGTGAGAAACCGCCATACTGATTTCCAAAGTGGTTGTACAAGTTTGCATTCCCACCAGCAATGGAGGAGACTTCCTCTTTCTCGAAATCCTCTCCAGGATAGATTGTCATTGGTGTCATTGATTTTAGCCATTCTGACAAGAGTAAGATGGTATTTCAGAGTGGTTTTGAGTTGCATTTCCCTGATGGCTAAGGATGTTGAGAACTTTCTCAAGTGTCTTTCAACCATTTTGGATTCCTCTGTTGAGATGTTGAGAATTCTCTATTTGGATCTGCACCCAACTTTTAATTGCATTGGTGGCTAGCTTCTTGAGTTCATTGTGTATTTTGGTGATCAGCCCTCTGTCAGATGTGGGGTTGGTGAATATCTTTTCCTATTCTGTGGGCTGCCGTTTTGTTTTGCTGACAGTGTCCTTTACCTTAGGAAGCGTCTCAGTTTCAAGAGGTCCCATTTATTAATTGTCTATCTCAATGTTTGTGCTACTGGTGTTATGTTCAGAAAGCAGTCTTCTGTACCAATTTATTTGAGGGTACCATCTATCTTCTCTTCTAGGAGGTTCAGTGTGGCGGAATTTATGTTTAGGTCTTTGATCCATTTGGGCTTGAGTTTTGTGTATGGTGATAGAAATGGATCTAACTGCAATCTTCTACATGTCCAAATCCAGTTATGCCAACACCATTTTTTGAAGTTGCTTTCTTTTTTCCAATGTATAACTTTAGCTTCTTGGTCAAAAATCAGATAATGGATATGTTCACTTTCCAGAATTTGGAAATTTAAAATATGTACACCATTCTATAGACACATTTTCAGAATTTCAATGGCCAATGCTCTTAGCTCTAAAAAGGCCGATTCTGTTATGACACATATTAGAGGTAATGGCCATTATGGGTACACCTGCACTAAGTTTTTGTCAAGTTTTTACTTGACAATGCTCCAGCAAATGTCTCCAGCAAATTGGAACAGTTTTTCAAATATTGTAACATAAAGCATGTCACTACTATACCACACAATCCTACAGGACAGGGAGTGGTTGAGAGATCTAATAGAGTACTAAAGGAGATTCTCCATAAACAGACTGGGGGAAAAAATCCCCCAAATATAGATTGCATAATGCTTTATTGACACCAAACTTTCTTAATGCCAATGAAAAAGGACAAACAGCTACAGAAAGACACTGGACTACAGAAAAAACTGCTGAACTGAATCAACCAGTATACTTCAAAGATGTACTAACCTCTGTAAGGAAGCCTGGACATGTGTTATGTTGGGGTAGGGGTTTTGCATTGGTTTCCACAGGAGAAGAAAAACTGTGGATACCATCAAAGTTGATCAAGATTAGAGTTGAAAAAGACAAACCTCTCGACAAGGACAAGTGACAGGTATTTACTGAGGAATATCTCATAAACTAAATAGAAACCTCCCAAAGGAAAGGGAAGTGTTTTGTTTCTATCTTCACAGGAAAACTCATCTCCAGAAGTCCAAGAACACTACATGGGTAGATGCTTAAGAAGAGAATGTAGCTATAATCATTAAACAAAAGGAACGTGCCATATGGTAAACTTTACAGCTGTCTCTCAAATAACTCTATTTCTCTTCATTTCCTAGTCCCTATTCAAGTAAATCAATGATGGATTTAGAGTTGGATTTGGCTTTCCTCCCCTAAAATCCAAGCACATTGTTTAGCTAAACTTTAGAGTTTCTGTATTGTATCAAAAAGCCAATTGATGTAATACAGAATAAGAGAAGAATTTGGGGACTGTCTTTGTCTTTTCTTGGCTCTTTCTTTCAAGGAGTACACCCTCTTGTAATCATTATTCTTCCATGGTTGCCTTTCCTAGTATGTGTACATACACAAGCAAACATTTCTCTGCTAACTGTTTATGTTTGAGTCCCACACAGCCAATGAAGACCTGCCTGACAGCAATCCCTGTACACCCCGGAAAGAAAATGGGCCATACCTCATCGACTGCACTGGATCCAACTTGCTCCATTTCAACTGACACTCCCGCCAGAGCTTCGGGTACTGATTTCAATCAAGTTGAGGATTTCAAGTGATATCTTCAATCAAGCAAATCCCAAGTGATATCTTCAATCAAGCAAATCCCATCTAACATGGACTGGATACAATTAATTCAAGACTTTTACTATACTAACATTTTCTTCCTACAGGACCCCACAAGGATGTCATCGTCCCATTTCAGCAGGAAGTAACTTGGAGGATGCTACATCCCCTTTCCCCCATTGTTGTCACTTAGGATAGTGTATATACCTAGTTAGGGATAGCTTCCTATTGTTTATGGTTGGGATTGGAAGGAGGTGTTCAGGCTTGAACACCTCTTTCAGATGATTTTAGGGTTTAGTTAAAATAGACATAGTTAGGATGTGACATAAGCAGATTGTTGTATCTTCTTATATTTTATCTTTATGATTGTTAATTTTAGATACTTTAAACTGTTAAGTTTTAATCCTCTTTTAGACTAAAAGGGGAATTGTAGGGGAAGCTGTAGCCACGCCTACTTAGGGCGTGGTCAGGGGACATAGGGTGACTGTGTTTTCGCTTTTGGTTTCTCTTTTGGACTTGCTGTACAGACTGCTGTCACGACGGCTGGCTAGGTCTCTCTGTAAGGCTTTTCCCTATTAAATACCCTTATATTTCTACCTGACTCCATATTGGTAATTTTCCACTATACATATGTGTGTGGGTTAGTATCAGGGTTTTCAATTTGATTCCATTGGTCTATCTGTCTATTTTTGTGCTAGTACCAAGCTGTTTTCAGGACTATGGCTCTATAATAGAGCTTGAAGTCAGGGATGGTGATGCCACCAGAAGATCCTTTACTGTACAGGGTTGTTTTGGCTATCCTAGGTTTTTTGTTTTTCCATATGAAGTTGAGTATTGTTCTTTCAAAGTCTGTGAAGAATTGTGTTGGGATTTTGATGGGAATTGCATTGAATCTGTAGATTGCTTTTGGCAAGATTGCCATTTTTACTATGTTGATCCTACTATCCATGAGCATGGGAGACCTTTCCATTTTCTGGTATCTAATTTCTTTCTTTAAAGACTCAAAGTTCTTACTATACAGATCTTTCACATTTCTGGTTAGCATTACCCCAAGATAATTTATGTTGTTAGTTGCCATTGATGTTTCTCTGGCTTCTTTCTCAGCGCATTTATTATCTGTATATAGTAGGGCTACTGATTCTTTTTAGTTAATCATGTATCCTGCCACTTTGCTGAAGGTGTTTATTAACTGTAGGAGTTCCCTGGTAGAGTTTCTCAGGTCACTTATGTAAACTATCATTATCATCTGCAAATAGTGAAAGTTTAAGTTTTTCCTTTCCAACTTGTATCCCCTTGATCTCCCTTTGTTGTCTTACTGCTCTAGCTAGAACTTCAAGTACAATATTGAAGAGATATGGAGAGAGTGGGCAGTCTTGTCTTGTTCCTGATTTTAGAGGAATAGCTTTGAGTTTCTCTCCATAGTTTGATGTTGACTGTTGGTTTGCTGTATATTGCTTTTATCAAGTTTAGGTATGTTCCTGTTATTCCTGATCTCTCCAAAACCTTTATCATGAAGGGATGTTGGATTTTGTCAAAGGCTTTTTCAGCATCTAGTGAGATGATCATGTGATTTTTCTTTTTCAATTTGTTTATATGGTAGATTACATTGATGGATTTTTCATGTGTTGAACCATCAATGCATTCTTGGGATGAAGCCAGCTTGATCATGTTGGATGATGATTTCTCTGATGTGTTTTTGGTTTATATTTGCCAGTATTTTTTTAATGTTTTTGCATCGATGTTCATGAGGGATATTGGTCTGTAATTCTCTGTTTTAGTTGTGTTTTTGTGTGGCTTGGGAACCAAGGTAATTGTAGCCTCATAGAAAGAACTTGGCAATGTCCCTTCTGCTGCTATTGTGTGGAACAATTTGAGGAGTACTGATATTATCTCTTCTTTGAATTTCTGGAAGAATTCTGTACTGAAACCATCTGGCACTGAACTTTTTTTGGTTGGTAGATTTTTGATGACTGCTTCTATTTCATTAGGGGTTATAGGTCTGTTTAAATTGCTTATCTGTTCTTGATTTAATTTTGGTAAGTGATATCTATTCAGAAAATTGTCCATTTCCTTTAGATTTTTGACTTTTGTGGAGTACAGGTTTTCAAAGTATGACCTGATGATTCTCTGGATTTCCTCAGTGTCTGTTGTTATGTTCTCCTTTCATTTCTGATTTTGTTAATTAGCATGATCTCTCTCTGCCTTTTGGTTAGTTTGGATAAAGGTTTGTCTATCTTGTTGACTTTTTCGAAGAACCAACTCTTTGTTTCTTTGAGTCTTTGTAGTGTTTTTCTAGTTTCTACTTTATTGATTTCAGTCCTCAGTTTGATTATCTCCTGGCATCTACTCCTCTGGGGCAAGTTTGCTTCCATTTGTTCTAGAGCTTTCAATTGCACTGTTAATTTTCTAGTGTGACTATTCTCCAGTTTATTCATGTAGCCACTTAGTGTAGTGAACTTCCCTCTTAACACTGCTTTCAAAGTGTCCCATAGGTTTGAGTATGTTGTGTCTTCATTCTCATTAAATTCTAGGAAATCTTTAATTTCTTTTTTTTTGTTTCTTCCTTGACACAGGAATGGTGCAATTGTGCATTATTCAATTTCCATGAGTTTGTAGGGTTTCTTCAATTTGTGTTGTTGTTGAATTCTAGCTTTAAAGAATGGTGGTCTGATAAGATACAAGGAGTTATTCCAATTTTTTTGTACCTGTGTTGGTTTGCTAAGATGTCGAGTATGTGGTCAATTTTAGAGAAGGTTCCATGTGGTGCTGAGAAGAAGTTATATTCTTTTGTATTTGGATGGAATGTTCTGTAGATGTCTGTTAATCGCAACTGGGTCATAACTTCTGTTAGTTCTTTTGTTTCTTTGTTAAGTTTCTGTCTGATGATCCTATCTAGTGGTGAGAGAGGGGTGTTGACATCTCCTACTATAAGTGTGTGAGGTTTTATTGTGATTTGAGCTTCAGTAATGTTCCTTTTATAAATGTGGGTGCCTTTGTATTGGGGGCATAGATGTTCAGGATTGAGGCTTCATCTTGATGGACTTTTCCTGTGATGAGTATGAAGTGCCCTTCTTCATCTCTTTTGATTGATTTTAGTTTGAAGTCTAATTTGCTATACCAGCTTGTTTCTTGGGTCCATTTGATTGGAAAGTCTATTCCCAACCATTTACTCTGAGGTACCGTCTGTCTTTGAAGCTGAGATGTTTCATGTATGCAGCAGAAGGATGGATTCTGTCTTCCTATCCATTCTGTTAGCCTGTATCTTTTTATAGGCAAGTTAAGACCATTGACATTGAGGGATATTAATGACCATTGATGTTGATTCTTGTTTGTTTTGGATTTGTTGGTGGTGGTGTTATTATGTTTGGATTTCCCCCTTTTTATTTTGGTGTTTGGTAAAGTGGGATTATCTATTGCCTATCACTTTTTGAGCATATTTATCTTTGTTGGGTTGGAGTTTTCCTTCTAGTAATTTCTGTAGGGCTGGATTTTTGGATAAGTATTGCTTAAATCTGGTTTTGTCATGGAATATCTTGTTTTCTCTCTGTAGTGATTGAAACCTTTGCCAGATACAGTAGTCTGGGCTGGCATACATGTTCCCTTAGCATTTGTAGAATGCCTATCCAGGATCTTCTGGCTTCCAAAGTTTCCATTGACAAGTCGGTGTAATTCAGATAGGTCTGCTTGTATATGTTACTTGGCCTTTTTCTTTTGCTGCTCTTAATATTTTTTCTTTATTCTGTAAGTTTGGTGTTTTGATTATTATGTGGTGAGGGGACTTCTTTTTGTGGTCCAATCTATTTGGTGTTTCTTGTACTTTCCTAGGCACATCCTTCTTTAGGTTGGGGAAGTTTTCTTCTTTGATTTTGTTGAATATGTTTTTTGTACATTTGAGCTGAATTTCTTCACCTTCTTCTATACCTATTATTCTTAGGTTTGGTTTTTTCACAGTGTCTCATATTTCCTAGATATTTTGTGTTAGGATCTTGTTGGACTTGAGATTTTCTTTGGTGGATGACTGTATATCCTCTACTGAGTCTTCAACACCTGAGATTCTCTCTTCCATCCCTCGGATTCTATTGGTTATGCTTACATCAGTGGTTCCTGATCATTTACCCAGCTTTTTTATTTCCAGCATCTCCTCATTCTGTGTTTTCTTTATTTTTTCTAATTCTGCGTTCAAACTGTGGACTGTTTGAATTGTTTCCTTCACTTGTTTGGCTGTTTTTCCTTGGCTTTCTTTAGATTCTTCATGAGATTTATTTCTTGAATTTTTTGCTTTGTCTTTTCCTCCATTTCATGTAATTTTTTGCTTGTTTTTTCTTCTATTACTTTACCTATTTTCTGGTTTCTTCTTTAATAGTCTCTATCATCTTCATAAGATAATTTTAAGGTCCATCTCTTCTTTATCCTCTGCGTTGGGCTTCTCAGTTCTTGTTGGTGTGGAGTCCTGAGATTCTGGTGGTGTCATATTGGTCTTTCTGTTGTTGAATGTGTTCTTATTCTGTTGTCTTCCCATCCCTTCTTCCAGTGGGTGCAAGTGGCATCTCTCCCTCTCTTTTTTGTCTCCTCAAGCAAAGAGCAGAGGGCAGTGGGGGAACCAAGAATGAGGTATGTCCAACTCAGGGTGTTCCCCGCTGGCTGGGCAGGTCCACTTTTGTGGAGGGCAGGCTCAGAAAGAAGGAGGAGGGGTTTATGTGAGGAGTTGGCCCAGAGGAGAGCCCAGACTCACCTCAGTTGACAGGTGGCAGGAGGAGGGAAGAGAGTGGAGCCTTTACACATCATTTTTATAAATTATTTCAGAATAATTACATGTGAAAAGACAAAAACTTTACTTATACATAGTTTTTCTCCAGTGAATCATAATTTAAATCTTAAGACTATTTATTTATTTAGATATGTGTGTGTGTGTGTGTGTGTGTGTGTGTGTGTGTGTGTGTGTGTGTTTGTGTGTGTGTGTATGCATATGTGTGCGCAAGCATATATGTGGGTTGTGAAAATCACCAGAAGACATAAGGCCAACAGAAGGCTTTGAGTGCCCTTCTTAACTTCTGTCTACCCATTCCTTTGTTAATGTTGTCTCTCTCTGAGCCTGGCATTTGCATTTCCTAGGCTACACCAGAAGCCAGCCAGCCACAGTGATCCTGTCTCCATATCGTTTAGAGTTGGGTTACAGGCATTGGCAGGAAACCTGGATTACTGTATGAGTGCTGATATCTGAACTCTGGTCCTCATGATTGTATGGTAAGTGCTGAACCCTCTGTAGCCCCCATACTTCGAATGCTTGTATTTATGGGTGAGGGGTGCAATAACTGAGATTTTATAAATCCTTTTAGTCTTTTGAATTTTTATTCCTCACAGGGCCTTGGAAAACGTTTTGGTTAATGAAAAAGCAATAGTTTCAAAATACCAGTTAAATATAGAAGTGTAATTCAATTGCTGCAATTAAAGAGTCAATTCTTCCGTTTAAACCAAATTACAAAGTAGAACCAGCCCTCAAGTCATGAATTTTAATTTTTAAAAGCTGCATTTATATCTCCCCTTTCTTTTAACATTTCTTTCATAAAAGGCTCCTATTAAAACTCAATTTTATATACATATACATATACATATATATACATATAGATATACATATGCATAGTTTATGTTTATAGAACCCCAATTAATAAAGCATTTTTATAAGGGAAGAAGGCATGGTCATTAGGACAAGAGCCCCTACAATTTTGACCTTGTCTCTGACCACAAATGAGAAGCACAATTATACCCAGAAGAATTCTCCAGTCCAAGTTTTGCTAAGTGTGTTTATCCAGTCATTTGGCATGCCACACAGCTGGAACTATTTAGAGGGCTGATAGACACTCCTGGCTAGGAACTTTTCCTTCCTGATTTTCTGCTTTGTATCATGTTAGAGACAAGTTAATATGAGCACATCAAGTGTTTTCAAAACTACTTTTGTTTTTAAACAGTCTCAATGTCTTTGAGGCATGATTTCCTCAAAAGCAGATTTCCTTGAGACTTTGACACAATTAATTTAGCATATTAGGCAATTATTATTATAGCTCAACATAGATGCTGGCACTGTGGATGGCAACAGGGCTCAGGGATGGGTGTTCTCTTGGGATTGCATGTTATGGGGGAGACCCGAGGCAATAAAAATAAAACAACAACAACCACAAGCTCAAGGAATTGATAGAGAATTCTAGAAGAAAATACTACACAAATAAGGGATATCTGGTCATCTACTTTCTTTAAAGACCACTTTTTGTGTCTGTTTTCTAAGTATGTGAGGAAGGCATAATTCTCTTCATGAAGTAGCTAATCTTTATCACACCCCTTTTTTCCAAATAGATATTTCAAGGTGTAAATGGAAAAGATAGGGACTGCAAAGAAAACACAAAGTAAATAAATAGACACTGCCAAAGACAATGAGAAAAATGGGTGGAAAGAGGGGATATAGAGGCATAGGTGTGTTCAGAATAATAAAAGCCTGCAGAATCACATGGCTTTCTAAGGGCCCATGCTGTTACAGAGGCTGAGATAGCTAAAGAGGCCTGTGTGGTTTAGTCCACACCCCTTCCTCAGCAGTAAAGTGGCTGATTGCTAGCCTGAAGATTCCCTGGTGATTTTTAAGGATTTTGAACTGGGAGTCAGTTTCTGGTATATTTTACTTCTTCCTCTATCAAGAATTGCTATCAGCCATGTTATGTATGTTCTAATCATAAATGATTATGTTTCACAACTAAGAATCAACAAGGCTCCCACAAAATTATGTAGCTACCACATTTATGCCATGGCAAAAATGTTCAGTGGGGAAGAACATCCCATTAATTGCTGGTGGGAATGACTCGAGTCTCTTCTGATGGGAGTGAGGAGGTACAAGTTGCTTTCCTTTTCCCCAGGAATTCAAGCAGCCTGGGAGTTAACACGATAAAGAAGCCCCTGTTCTGTTGAGAAGGCAGTGCTTGTCAAGTCCCCCACCAAGGAGGGAAATTAATAGGGCTGTGATGATTACCTCCTTAGTTATTTGAAAGGAATTCTAGGGAAAATTATAAAGCACTGTGTGGTATGGTCTGTAGTTAGATCTCTGGATATGTAATTTTAGCATTGATCTGGGGCAACCAGTACAGGGGTAATTATGGAAGTTCTGGCAAAGCAGAGACTGCATTCTCAGCGCTCACACATAAAAACCTAATAAGAAACTTCCATTGATGATGAAGGAGTGGGAAATAAAAATAGATCATGGGTGAGCCTATGCCAGTGAATGCACACGATGAAGGAAATTCTGTACTCTTCTTGGGTGCTCCTTCCTTCCTAAGATGCAGGAAGCACCAATGAAACATCCCAAGAAATGTTCTGAGAACAGCAGGAAGCATGGTTGGCGGTGCTACCATAGAGCTACCTAAGCATCATGCTTCTGCTCACATGGGAGAAAGGTGGCTAACAAGAAAACAGATTTTTAGAAAAAGCTGACATTGGGATTGCAGGAGACTGGAAAACTCCCCCAAAACTAAGAAAACAATCAACTGGATAAAGAGATACAGATTTGGGTAAAATATTTGAATAATACACATCTAGAAAGGGGTTAATATTTCAAAATATGTGAGGCAATTAAATAACATTATAGCAAAAATGCACATTTGATTCAAGGTGGACAAATGACCTAATAGACATTTCTTAAAAGAAGAAGTACAAAAACTCAATACATTTATATGCAAAAGTGCTCCCCATCAATAGTCCTGAGCAAAATACAAATGCAAACTGCAATGAGCTATCTCCCCTTACTCCAGTTAGAACCACTGTTGGTAAGAAGACGATGGGTAACCAGTGAGAGTAGGATATGGGAAAATGAAAGCCCAGGATGATGGAGAGAATAAAACAACTATAGTCATTTTGCATAAATACACACACACACACACACACACACACACACACACACACACACACACACACTCACACACACACACGTGTTCCTCAGGATTTGAATGTAGAAGCTAACACATGATTAGACAGTTCTATTCCTGGGCAGATATAGAATGTGGAATTAGCTCATCAAAGAGATGGCTATACTTCCTTTTAATTGCAGCACATTCTTCAGATCTGTGACTTACAGAATTGATGAGATGACTCAGTGGAAAAGGGTCTAATCACCAAGTCTCATGTGACATTAGGGACCTATTTATATGGTAGAAGGAGAGAACCAATTCCCTCAAGTTGTCCTCTGAATTCCACATGTAAATGTATACACATACATGTATTATATACACACACACACAATAAAGATGTAATTAGATTTTCCAATCTAAGACTTCTATGACTGCATATTATTCCATTATGCTGCTATACGCTATACTGCGCTTTATTGATTAGCCTGATATTGGGAATTTGTATTCATTCAAAGTCTTAGATTAAATTCAGGATAAAGAGGAAGAACAAGCCTCTTGGATGTGCAAACTTTAACTTCAGATCTCATGTCTAGGACTGAGATGTTCAAAGTGTGTCCTAGATCTCCTTTGGCTAGGGTCTTCGCGTTCATCAGAAGTCAGCAACCCTTGCACCATCAGAAGGAACTAGTGACACTGACACTACCAGATAGGAGGTACTCCAGCTTCAGCAAGAAACAAAGGCAAGGGGTGCTCAATTGTGTCTCATTTAAGTGCCCTATAAGACAGGTTTCAGAAAAGAAGAGGAGAAACAGCCAAAGAAGGATAAACTGGGTCTCTGTCCACATTTTCAGTCCCAGCCATCACGCTATCATCTTATCAACAACTATATGGTAAAATAGTCTACTTTAGCAGCTTAAAACATGAATAAAAAATATTATTCTATCCCACCTCTGTGATGGTATAAACTTTTACAAGCGCTTCATGTAGTATAATGAGTGCTTGTGACTCAGGGTACCTTGTGTGCCTGCAGTTAAGTAGTTACCATCTTTCTCACCTGGATGGATGCAGAAAGACTTGGGGGTGGGGGTGTTGCTACTAGTTGACAGGAAGCTTAGTTCCTCATGCCATTGCCCTCTCTGCTGGACAAGTTTTCATGGTACAGTCATTAGATTCCCCAAAACAAATTGTCAAGATAGCAAGGAGAAAGTCTCTTGACATAGTCTTGGGAGTCTCATTCTTAATTGTACAGTATTGATGTTGGTCAAATTTAATGTAAACAGCACCCTACAGAGACATGCATGCTAGCAGTAGGGACCCCTGGAGACATGGCTACCCTATCTATCTATCTATCTATCTATCTATCTATCTATCTATCTATCTATCTATCTATATCTATCTATCTATCTATCTTTCTATCTTTCTATCACTTTCACTGCTATTTAATCTTTCACTTAATCTGTATTTTTGCTTAAATATCTTGAGTAGTATCCAATAATTCATGGATTCTATCTGCTCTATACAGCTATTGCAATGTTCGAATTCCTAAATAAGAACAGTACAAAATGTCTTGTTTCCCAAGAGCCACTTAAACTTTACCACTGTTCCCTGTGCCACCAGTTAATGAAGTACCACTGGTCACAAGTTAGTCTTGCTTGAGAGAGGTCCTGCTAAGCTCAATGGAAGTGAAGAAATATTTATTTCACGTGGCACCCTCACTTGCACTGAAGTCCCTGCAAGTTTACTGTAACAGTAGTGGGCAGTAGTGGGGGCGATGAGAGCATTACAGCAAAGTCCACTGGCTGCTGGGCTTTTTACTGACAATTACCAGCTATCATTTGCAATTACTTAAAACAGGAACAGTTTAAAGATTTGAACCAGAAGGCTGAAGCAAATTGTTCCCAGGACATAAAATGAAACTCACCTTATTATATATTGGTACTCTGCTGTCCACTCTCATAATGGAAGGCCATAAAGCAAATTTAACTGTTCCCTGGAATGTCACCAGTGATAAGTGATTTTTGCTTTCCCATTCATTCGGTTGAGCTGGCTTTAATAGTTACATCTTAGAACTTTTGCAGCTGGGACATCTAGCAATGCTTTCTGGTGTCAGAATTCATGGAATATACTCAGTTTGGATAACCTTAGTGTTTAAGTATGGTTGGGGAAATGATGTCATGACCATTGGATTTCATTAGCAGCCAGCCCCTTTTCATCATAAAATGCATTGGTCTGAAACCTACTGCTGATTTTGTCCTGGGCTGATGACTTCATCTATTCTTTTGGCACTCCACTCATGAGCCTTCATTACACCTTCCTGAGGGTGCTATATTTACTGGTGTCCTGCATGGCCAAAGGTGAAAAGACTGTGGTGGTGGGAATCTGTGCTGATCACAGAGCATCATCCATGATTCATCCTGCAACCTGTGGCCATTTGCAGGGTCAGGAATCTGTGAATTCATCATACACTTGTCAGATTTAATTATTGTTTATTTATTTCACTTGAGAAGAAAATAATATCTTGATTTTCTTCTCAATTCATATCAGAGTTAATAAGCGTATTACATGGTTAAGTAGGTTTTCTTCACCATTATGCTTTTAAAAACCGAGGGACAGTATAGAGACCCTCAAGCAGAACATGAATCTGCCATGCCAATGCCATCATGGTATATCAATTTCCTTTTATTGGGAACCTAACTTCCAATAATAAATATATTTTCAATTTAAAACTGAGTATGGATATCCTCTTGTCCATGAAATTTTGTATAGGAGAAACTTTAGCCTGGTCTTATTATGTGACTTACTGTTAGACCCCGGAAAACTCAAGTATCTGGGGTCCCAGGCCACGTTCGTGGTCATCCCAATCACAAGGCGGATTCGAGAGCTTGCTGCAAACTGCACGAGGCTTTATTGTAATTTAACGAGCTAACCTCATGTTAGCTCGGGTCTTTCACCCACCCGCCATGGCAGATGGCTAGAAAAGACGGCTCCCAGGGTCTCCCAAGAGATCTTATAGTACAGAGTAAGAGGAGTGTCTAGGGGTACGCACAGGCTCACGATTGGTGTGCCTCCAGGCTTGGAGGGCTTGCCCTGTGTTGATTGGTCAACTGGTTGTTATGGCCCATAGGCCCTCCCAGGGTGGTTGCTATGCTCTCTATGTCATTGCTGTGCGCTTGTCCGTAAGCACACCCAGGATTGTAAAGCATAGTGCCACCAGCTAACTTCTGATTGGTTCCTTGTCCGAGGCAGGCATCTGACTTTCTAGTGTCTAGGTCAAGGTCATAGAAGCATGTGTTCGGCTGTTATGGCTGCCAAAAGGGAAGCTGGTCCCTTCATTACGACTTAGGCATATGAAGGTGATTTAAGCAATTTTATCTTCCTCTTTTTTTTTCTTTCTTTTTTTTTTTCAGCCAGATTAGAAATATAGTGTGTCTTCAGGATCAAGAACTCATTAAAGCTAGCTTTTTTCTTTCTTTTTTTTAATGTACACATGACTTGTTATATATACATAACTAAATATACATTCACACATACATTTAAAATGTTCTTTACGTATACATACTTGCAATTTGGGAAATCATACAGCTTTTTGTTTAAGCTATGATGAAAGTAACTAACATGAGAACATCAAGTTCTTGGAGATATCCCCAAAATGAATGTATGTGTACAAAATGTTCAAGTATTTATTTTATTTTTTAGATTTGCAAGGATAGATTTTTTAATTTAAATTCTTTAATTAATACTCTTATTTACATATCCATCCCCCCCATTTCCTTGCCCACTCATCCTCCCATGTTTCCCACCAATCCCCTCAACCCATCCCCCAACTCCTCCCCAGGGATAGTGAGACCTCCCACTAGGGACCTTCAAAGTCTGTCATATCATTTGGGGGAGGGCTTAGGCCCTCCTTGCTGTATCTGGGCTGCAATAGTATCCCTCCATAGGGAAAGGGCTCCCAAAGTCCATTTGTGCTCTAGGGATAAAGACTGGCTCCACTGTTAGAGGTCCCATAGACTGCCTTGGCCTCCTAGCTGGCACCCACATTCAGAGGGCTTGGTTCAGTCCAATGCTGTTTCCCCAGCTTTATGACTAGGGTCTCCATGCTCTCACTAGGTCAGGTCAACTATTTCTGTGGGTTTCTGCACACCGTCTTGGCTTCTTTGCTCATCCCTCCTCCCTCTCCACAATTGGATTCCAGGAGTATGGTTCAGTGCTTAGCTGTGGGTGCCTGTTTCTGAAGCTAGCTTTTTTTTTTTTTTAAAGTATTTTGCAAGGCTATAAAAGACCATGGAGCAGGTATTCATAGGAATGAAGTTAAAAGTGGATCTAAAAGTCAAGGTCGGGAGATTTAGTTGTTTTTTTTTTTTTAATTTCTTAAGTGTCATGTTCTTTCTGTCACTATTGTTTCTTCACTCCCTCTCCTCCTTTCTCAAAAGGCCTTGTCTGCTTGGCCTTGGGCTCACCATCCTTACATGGCATGACTATTTCAATGCCAACCACCAGTTAAAATGTATCTATCTCCTTTCAAACTTGAGAAAGAAAAATAGAGTTACATGTTATGTGAACCTGTCAATGTGTATTCTAAGAGGAATGGCTTCTTGTTTTCTGGATGGGATAGAAAATACCTAAATAGGAAATTATGTAAGTGTGGTGGTTTGAATAAGAATGGCCTCCATAGGATCATAATTTGAATGTCTAGTCATCTGGAAGTAACACTATATGAAAAGGATTAAGAAGCTTGGCCTTATTAGAGGAAGTATGTCACAAGGGGTGCGCTTTGAGGTTTCCAAAGCACATACCAAGCCCAGAGTCTCTCTCTCTCTAAGCCTTTGGATCAGGATGTAGCTCTCAGCTACTTGCCTAGCACCTTGTTTGCCTGCCCCCATGCTCCCCACCTTGATGGCAATGCACTAAACCTTTAACACTGAAAGCAAGCCCCAAATTAAAAGTTTTCATTTGTAAGAGTTGCCTTGGTCATAGTATCTCTTCCCAGCATCAGAACACTGAATAAAACAATAAGGAAAGAAATATTTGAATTTTTCTGAGAGAAAGAAAAGTTAAAAGATGAATTGTCTTAGCCAGCAAGAGACTTGTGTCACTAGTAAGTAAGGACACAGCTGTTTAATGATTTTCAGTATACACTAATTCTCTTTTGGGCCTCCTGTCAAGTCTGTAATATAGCTTTTGGATGGCTTCTGCTTGGTAGACTGTGGTTGAGTGCTAAATCAAGGTGAACATAGGCTAAAGAACAAGAGGCTCCACTCAGCAAAGTAGTTAGGCCCATGGAACCTCTCCTTCATTCCCTGACAAAACGCTTCCATAAATTTAACATATAACTAATTTTCAAGCTTTATTTCTAAGTAATCCCCAAAGCCCAAAATCTTGCTTGGATGGCCTGGTTTCTGATTCGCTCTATCATACTTCAGTAACTACATCATTTTTCTGCCTCCTTTTCTGAATTTCATTCCTTCAGTTCTGAGAGCTACCTTAAATGGAAACCCAACTTGAAGTCTACGAAGACCAACCTCTCCCCAACTTTCCCACATTTCGTTTTGGAACCATGATACTGCTGTTATGTTGTACCCTGCACTGATTAGGTGTTGACAGGTAGATAGTGTTTAAGATGCCAAGCTCTCTACAACACATATAAGCATTCAGAAAATACTACTTGAATTAAATATAAAAGTTAACAAGTCAGCTCACTATCTGGAATTTATGTGGTAATAGTAGGGAGTGGTAGGCAAAAACACCCATAACTTAAAGGGTTACATTTATGTTGTGAAGATATTTTGGCTTCTTGTCGGTTGTTATGATATTTGAACCCTCTTCACTACCATCTGTTCTAAAGCTAGTGTGAGAGCCGGAATGTGGGAATACTTTGGGAAGTGAAAACATGTGACTAATAGGTGTGGCTATTTATTGCTATAGCCACAGTATGGAATTCACCCAGTGTCTTTCTGTACTGTAGGGAATCACCATAATTTAGGTTGATCTGAACTTCCCAAGTCAATTCCTTAATTGTGGGAATAAACATTGTAAAACTGTTATAGCAGTTGCAAGAGTGAATGTTGAATTTTAAAAAATGTGGCTCATGCCTATATCTCTTTGTCCTATTAATATCATCTGCCAGTTATGCTTTCATTGTACTATATAGCAAAACTTCCACAATAGATTCCAAATAAAAACCTAAAGTAAAATGAAGTTGAACTTTTATTGTAGATAGATTGGGAGCCACTGCTTCAAATAATTCTGTCCAGAATTCGAGATACCCCTCTTCTGTACATGGAGTACAGGGCAGGCAAAGGGGCATGGCAAAATACCAGAATTCTCAAAGTCAAAGTTGATATGAAAGAAGAATTGATTGGTTGGCAATGAGAACAACATATCTAAGATGTGGCAATTCTAGTTTATGGCATACATTTAGATATCCCCCCCGGCATGTGTATATTTATGAATATTCATGCTCATGTGTGCTGGTGCCATGAGGCCCTTAGGACAACCTCAAATGTCAATACCAGTATTATTCATCATGCTCCATTTACCTTTTTATCTCTCTGTCTATCATCTCTCTATCATCTATTAATCAATCTATTTTTTATTTGTCTATTGATAGGTTGATACTGAGTCTCTTAGTTGGCTTTGAACTCTCCAAGTACGCTATGCTGGATGACCAGTGAGCCTCAGGGACCCAACTATCTTTCCTCAGATCTGGGATTACAATCATGTACCACCATGCTGCTTTTTTAAAATTTGGATCCTGAATGTGAGAGCTAGGTCTTTACACTTACAAGGAAAGCACTTAACTGACTGAGCAATCTTGCTGCCCTGGACAACCTTCCTGAAAACCTTTGTGCATCTTCAGAAATTTTCTCTACAGATTCCCCTTTTCAGTAAATGAGTTCAGATTTTGTAACTTCTGGAGAAACCAGCAATCTCTCCTATAAGTGAACTGGGGGTTTGGTTTGCTTAAAGAAAACATCTGTGCATCCATTTATTATGTGTGACATTTGCCCAGTCATCTTTTAATTTGACTGTCTTCCTCTTTAAAATACAATGAAACTGTGTGCTGTTTCGACAATTTAGCCATGCCTTTATAGAATACTTTCTAAGTGAGAGCAACAATGACATTTAGGGTAGGCAATGGTCTTATTGTCAGAGCATCACATTTTACTAGGTCACAGAGATAACACTTTTCACATAGGCGTGAGGAAGTTTAAAAACAAACAAATAAACAAATGTGGATTTTAAATGTTACATTTGAGAAGCATTGTAAATTTGGGATAGAGGAATCATTGATTCAGAATCACTAAATCATGAAGCATAGAGTTGGCTCCAAAAACACAGGAACTTAGAATCAGGCAGTTTCTTGCTGGGTTTTGTGTTGTTTGGGTTGTGCCTTTTCTTTGACGTGCTACTTGTGCATCCTTCTAGTCTTCTCCTGGAGTCCGTGAAGTCTAATTTTGTTTAGGATTGTGATCGAAAGCCATCCTTTGTCCTCCTCATGCTTTCTTCATTGGGACTCTAGCCAAGATTGCTGTGTTATCATCACCAGGCTCTTGACCTTCTAAGGACATTTCTAAAATTCCCCTTTGCATCAGGCAGTATTCTCATAGCCCTGCCTAACCCAATCCTCTGCCTCCATTCTTGATGACGAATCTTTCTACTCTGATCTTGGCTTCTCTTTGGCCTCCCACCTGTTTAAAGGTCCCCTGTCTTCCTCCCTCCAGTGTGCAGCTCAATTGGAGAGATGGCATCTTATGTTCCACAGCACAATATGGAAACTATGGGTGGCAACAATTAATTGCATAGTAAAAAATAGCTGCTAGAGGGGGGTTTTCATGCCTCCAACATAAAGAAAGATAAATACTTGGGGTAATGGGCTTGTCTTTGTTCAGGGAGAATGTTGCCTCCCTGAACACATATGCTGGCTCCCTCTCCACTACCATTTAGTGAATGAGTGCTTCTCTCTGGGTTCACCTCCACTCAGAAATCCAGTTGCCTCCAGAGACCTAGAAATAGGATCAGCTTTCTGGACCATAAACAAAGAACAAGATTGAGGTGATTTTAGCAGTGGTCAACCTTCTCTGCTTTCTTCCCATAGGCCCCTGTGTTCTCCATTAAGCTATGCATCTTGACTTATATGCAGAAACCAAAAAGCTGATCTTTCAGAAGCAGAACAGCGGCTATCAGAGTGTAGAAAAGGTATGGAGGAAGGGTAGAGAGAGGGTGGTTAGTGGATTCCAGTGTGCAGTTCAATTGGAGAGATGGCATCTTATGTTCCACAGCACAATATGGAAACTATGGGTGGCAACAATTAATTGCATAGTCAAAAATAGCTGCCAGAGGAGGGTTTTCATGCCTCCAACATAAAGAAAGATAAATACTTGGGGTAATGGACTTGTCTATCATCTTGATCGTTACATATTGTAGGTATGTATTGAAATTTTACCCTGTTAAAGGCAGTGACTATCAATTTTAAATACATTATAATGTATAAGTTCAGTTCTGTTGAATGTACGTTTATTAACTACACCACGTATATGCAACAATTTTAAGTAAGTTAAACAATGCTCTTAACTCATGCCCCAGCAGAAAGAATAGATGGACGACCCAGATGTGTCTGTGACAACACACTTCTATAATCTCTGTTTAGGAAGTTTCGAAAGGCTTCGGAAGCAAAACAGTAGGGTTCTCAATGCATCCCATACTGAGTCAGCTCTCAACATCCTGCCCTGACCAGCACCACCGTACCCCCTCCACACAATTGGCAGGGGTGTGAGCACTGCACTCTCACCAGCATTGGAACAGGTGTGAGCACTGCATTCTCACCAGCATTCCATGGGTGTGAGCACTGCACTCTCACCAGCATTCCATGGGTGTGAGCACCGCACTCTCACCAGCAGCAGGTGCTTTCCGTGGTAAAGCAGCTGTGAAAGATGCTCAGCCACGATTTTGCACTTGAGTTGCTTTAATCCTGAGTGCACACAGATGCAGCAGACATTGCTAGACATGTTTTCTTGCCATTGCAGTCCAACTTCCCATCTTATCCTTATGCCCCAAGTCTCATGTTTAGTCTGGGCCTCAGGCTTTAGGATGAATACCAGAAGCTCCTTTGGGTGATAAGACTGTCCCCACTTTAACCCTTTGAGTGCCATTAATTCCTTGAGAAAAAAATAAAATCAACTTTCCCACAATCAACTTTCCCACATCTTGGCTTCTCCTTCACTAGGTGTTGCAATGACAGATTTCATCTTTTTGATGGGAGTGGTCAGCGTGGTTCAACAAATTGTTTCTCTTTTCCTCCCAAGTTTGCAACTGGAGTTCAAACTGCTTCTTATTTCCTCCATCTCTCAGAAGAATTGGATTGTTCCTTTCTTTCCTCTTCCTGCCCACCTGCCCTGTTGTGTGTTTATTCAGTATCCTCACTGCCTCGGTTTCTGGCCAGCTGTGTATTGAAGGATTGGACACCCTTGCTTCTACTCAGTGCTCTTTTGTCTCTTCTTTTAGCCCGAGGCTCTGATCCTGCTAACTAGTCATCTACTAGCTCTTTGCTTTACTGTACCTTCCACTGGATTCACTTGGGATCCAGGCTGAACCTCTCCTATTTAAAGCTTTAGTTTCTTGTGACACTATTACGTGTGGGTTTCACTTGTGACTAAAACCTATCTCTGAGATGCTGGTACTCTATACTTGTTCACATTACATTGTCAAAAGAAAGGGGTACTTGGGTCTGCTTCCAATAGATGAACTTGGCGAAGTCATTCCAATAAGATCCCAAAGGTCCTTAACAACTGGACTTATTTTGTTACATATCCAGTGTGGCCCACATTTTATGTAGTCTGTATGTGAACTTGCTGAATTCTCAGCCAAAGCTAGGGAGTACAGAACATCATCAGCTACGTTCAAGGTAAGACACAGCAGCACCGAGAGGTTTGTAACTTGCCTGTTCCACAAGTCCTCATTGGCATCCAGGTTTGGCCAAGGACATTTGCCTTCAGACCCTGTGTTCTTTTTTTTTTTTTTTTTTTTTGGTTTTTCGAGACAGGGTTTCTCTGTGTAGCTTTGGAGCCTATCCTGGCACTCGCTGTAGAGACCAGGCTGGCCTCGAACTTACAGAGATCCGCCGGCCTCTGCCTCCCAAGTGCTGGGATTAAAGGCGTGCGCCACCAACGCCCGGCCAGACCCTGTCTTCTTATCATAAGTGTTCACAGCATAGTTAATATCTGTATTCCTGTGTCCCACCTACTCTCTCACTTCCTTTAAGCACTTCTAGACCCACAGGCCTTTGTTTGGCCACAATCTAAATAAACAGAGAAAGAAGATTCCTTCTTAAACTCATGAAATCTTATGACTTCCTCTTTATTCACCAAATTTCTATTTCTTTGGCAAATCAAATTCAGTTCCTTCCTTTTGATGACATGCCTTCAGAGCCTTGAGCATGACTCATTTTACCAAATATAGAAGAACACTTGCAGTCCCATTGCAGACATTTCCTGTGTCAAGAAGAGCAGCTTGCTGAGAGCATGCCCCCTCAGACACTCACAGCCCTCATCTGAGCTCCTCATACTACAGATCCTTATTTCCCTCTTTAAGTCATGTGATAACCATTATACAGTTGAAGTCATTTTACAACACAAAGGACATTTGTAATCTTCTGCTTCCTAAGAAAGTTTCTTTGCTACTTTTCCTTTCTTCTTACAATGACTAACATGGATGCTATTGATATGTGAGTCCTCAGTCTTGATTTTTCTGCTTTTTTTTCCCTTCTATCTTCCAATCTATAAGTTTTAAAAGATATTTTCCTGGTTTTCAGAGGCAACCAAGGCTTATGCTTGCTTTATTCTTTTACATCATCTCACATCCTCATCCTCACACTACTTGCACTGGCCTCCTTTCTGTTCTGTGTTTGTTACTTTACTTTTTCTACCTCAAGACCTCGCTAGCTTCTCCTCCTTGAGGATGGTCTCATCTCTGATTTACACAGAACCTTGCAGAAGACACACTCCAAAGGCTCCATTTAGAGATTCTGTCTTTGATTCTCATTTTAACTGTCTGTGCAATTATAAGATCTTAAATTCACAATCATTATTCAAGTTTCAAATGAATTCACAAAACAGTAGGCAGAAGAGGCTTCCACATTGCAGAATGAGGTATTAGACCACCTTCAGGACATTTAAAAGGGGGTAGGCCAACTTGTTTCCAACTCTTAGTTGAACATCAAACTGCAGTCTAGGCAGTGAACTGGCAGAACCATAACAAACACTGGAAATTAGAAATTACTATTTCAGAGAGAACTGATAGCATGATTTGAATTTCTTCTCACACTAATAAAGGGATGAGTGTAGGAGTCATCATCCTTCGGCTTGCCTGAAGGAGATAATGGAGTAAAACTCCATGACCTTGACTTACATCAACAGAAATCATGGAACATAGGCTGGTGATTATAAATGTCTAAAGGCAAGAGATGAGTTGCTCTGAATGAGCAGCAGAAAGTGGGCATTGGTTGGAGCTGATTTCCAGCATTGATTAGAACTAAGGACACACAAATACTCCTTTTGGAACAGAAAATGGTCACTGGAGAGAGTACCAACTGAACAATCTTTAAAATCCTGTCAATGAGGGCAACTGTGGACAAGGGTGAACTTGAGAAGAGCTGGCTTTCTGGATTCCCAGCAGCTGGAAGAGGCAGTGTATGTGGTCACACAGCATATAGTCACAAAGGAGCAGAATTCATCCAGTGATTGCATCACCAATTTCCATTTTCTCCCATTTGTTCATGTTCTTACTTTCATATTGCCTGTCACTTATGATTAGAAAATGAATTTGACAAGTGAGAGTAAGGGTCTTGCAATATCATTAGTATATTTCTGCATGAATAATTAATAGCTATTGATTTGTTGATTGAAATAGATAAAGAGCAGGAAATCATAAACTTCCCCTCAGCTTACAAGGATCCACTTGCCTCTTCCACCAAGTGCTGACATTAAAGCTCTGCCATCATGCCTATCCCCAGGCCAAACGCTTTTAATTTCAACTACTTTTTTCTTATTTTTTAGCTAGTTAACAATGTATTATTGGATATTTTCAAAATCACAAATATCAAATACATAAGTTTAGAAAATATGATACTGGAAAATAAGAGTTTATAGCATCATAAAATTACAGAATATTATCAAAGTGTTGTGATATTTTAGAGGAAAAGTAAAATCTTAAATCTTTTTTTCCCAACTTTTTTTATTTGAATTGGAAACAGGATTGTTTACATGACAATCCCATTTCCCTTCTCCCACCCGTCCTCCCTTCCCCCCCAACTAAAACCTTATCTGTCACATATCTTTTCTGCTCCCCCTGGATGGTGAGGCCTTCCATAGGGTGTCATCAGAGTCTTTCGTTTCTTTTGGGGTAGGGCCTAGGCCCACCCCCATGTGTCTTGGCTCAGGGAGTATTCCTCTATATGGACTGGGCTCCCAAAGACCACACCTATGCTAGGGATAAATACTGGGCTTCTACAGGAGGTCCCATAGATTTCTGAGGTTTCCTCACAGAAACAATAGTTTAGTCCAGATTTCAATAGGAAAAAGATGGGGGAAAACTGTAAGACTGAGAGAAAGTAATTATTATGTTAGATTATTCCCTATCAATAGTTACTTTAACTATAAATAAATGCCCTGATAAAAAGATATATAGTAGTTGAATATATTTTGAAAAAGGAAAAACAAAATATACAATTGTATATTATATAAAAGAGAATTGTTTTATACTTGAAGCACATATAGTTTATACCAATGTTAGCCAAGAGAGCAGAGGTGGCTATACCTGATTCAAACAAGATAGGCTTCATGTTAGAATCATCACAAGAGATAAAGATAAATATTATATTGTGAGAAAAGTTAATTCACAAACAATTTTAACTATATAGACACCAAACAAACAAAAAACACTTAAATATATAAGGCAAGCACTGACAAAACTTAAGATATGAAAGTCAGTATATTAATATAGTGGGAGATTCCAAGACCCCACTTTTGTTTATAGAGCATCTGGGTAGAAAAATCAAGAGGTAAATAAATAGTAGACTTGACTGAACTTATATATTCAGTATCCTAGGAGACATACATAGAGCATTCTGTCAAAAAAGCAGCAGAATCCACACTCTTCTCAAGTATACGTGTACATTCCTCTTCAGAAATTAACATAACTTAACAAATTTTAGAAGGCTGAAATAATATCAAATACTTGTTCAACTGACAGTAGAATAAAACTAGACACAGCAAAAACAAAACAAAACCACATATTCATTGAAGTTAGACAAGATTACTAGTGGGTCAGGATAACTAATAGCAAAAGGAAAACTAGATAAAAATGGAAACAAGACACACAACAGTGACAAGGAGCAGGAGGACCAGGACCAAAAGGGAAGTTAACATAATGGTAAAGGTCTGAATTTAAAAACAAAGAAAACGCCGGACGTTGGTGGCGCATGCCTTTAATCCCAGCACTCGGGAGGCAGAGTCAGGTAGATCTCTGTAAGTTCGAGGCCATCCTGGTCTCCAGAGCGAGTGCCTGAATAGGCTCCAAAGCTACACAGAGAAGCCCTGTCTCAAAAACCAAAAAAAAAAAAAAAAAAAAAAAAAAAAAAAAAAAAAAAGCCAAAAAAAAAAAAGAAAAAGAAAAAAGAAAACTCTGATTTGATCATTATACAGTACATCCATGCTTAGAATTACTACAAAGTGTCTTATAAATATTTTAATGATCAAAGAAAGAATGTCAAACTTGTTACCTCCAAGAAAATGAGTTAAGCTCAAAACAAGCAAACGAAAGTAAGTCCACACATTAGCACAGAAGTGAAATGCAAAATAACAATGTAAGAGGTAATTTTGAAAGTTTTTTTTTTTTTTGGTTTTTCGGGACAGGGTTTCTCTGTGTAGCTTTGGAGCCTATCCTGGCATTCGCTCTGGAGACCAGACTGGCCTCGAACTCACAGAGATCCTCCTGCCTCTGCCTCCCGAGTGCTGGGATTAAAGGCGTGTGCCACCAGCGCCTGGTGGATTTTGAAAGATTAAAGTAATCATAGATAACATTAATCTTGAAAGGAATGAGAGTATCTAGTTAAGATTAGAACAAAAAGACAGAAATAGATAAAAATCAATAATAAAAACATCACAATCAATACCACAGAAATCAAAAAGGCTATTCAAAGTCTATTAGAAGCAATTAAACTCCTAATAGAAATGTGTTGCTCCTACAAATATGACACCATATTTGTAGGAAAATATAAATAGAGCTATAGCTAGAAGGATTATTACTCAGCAATTTAAAAAAATGGTATCATGAAATTTTCAGGCAAATGGATGCAACTAGAAAAAATATCATCTTTTGTGAGTTAACCAAGACCAGTATGGTATGCATTTGTAAGTGGGTATTAGCTGTTAAGTGAATGATAATTAAGCTACAATCACAGATCCAGAGAGGCTAGATAAACTGGACTCTAATGAGGACACATGAATATCCCTGGGAAGGGGAAAGAGTTTTGTTTTGTTTTTTTTCTGGTGGATTGAGGGCAGGTGGGGATGAGAGCAGAAGGGATCAGGTGGATGATGGAGACAGAGACAGATAGGGGTTGGGGAAGGGGAGAGAGGAGAGATAGCTGGAATTGGGTGGCATTTGGAGGACAGTCTGGAAACCTAGTGCTGTAGAAACCTCCAGGAATCTATGAGGGTGACCTTAGTGAGGTCTCCTTGGAGGCTATAGAGTTTGAACTGGTCATCTTTTGTAGTCAGGCAAGGCTTCCAGTGGTGGTACTGGGTTTCATTCAGTTGAATTGTTGTTCTAGGGGGGCTCCCATGGAGACCCCTAAACAACCCTGGATGAGGTGAGGACAGTGGGGTGACAGTTGGACCCACTGCTGAAACAACATCTACATAGCTCACTGAATATAGAGCAACCGAGCTGGTGCCTGCATGGAGCCTTCACCCCCATGTTCTAGTCTCTTTTGTGTGGGAAGGTATTCTGCAGGATACGGAAAGAGGAACCTGGACACCAACCCAGCCACAAAACCCAAGACCTACAATCTGTCCTGCCTTTGTGATGTGTGAACGTGGACACCAACCCAGCCACAAAACCCACGACCTACAATCTGTCTTGCCTGCTAGATGTGCTGGAGCAACGGTGACTTGGAACTTGTGGGAGTAGCCAAACAATATCCAGTTTAACTTAAGGCCCACAGAGGGAGCCCATGCCCTACACTACCTGGACGGCCAAGAACTAGAGACTGGATAGCCAAAAGACCTGGGATAGAACCAAACTCAACTTACAACAACAAAAAATCAATAAAATGATTTCTAATGATATTCTGCTATACTCATAGATCAGTACCTTGTCTAGTCATCATCAGAGAGGCTTCCTCCTGCAGCAGACAGGAATAGATGCAGAGACCTACATCCAGACATTATGGGGTCTCAATCAGGTCCCTCCTCTTAGAGATTCAAGAACCAGCGGAAGTGGGGTAGGACACACAATAGGAGTCAGAAGGCATGGAAGACACTAGGAGAGCATAATCCACTAAATCAACAAAGCAAAGTTCATATTGGCTCACAGAGACTGAAGTGGCAAGGGCAGAGCTTGCATGGATCTACACCAGGTTGTCTGTGTTACCGTTATTAGCTTGGTATTTTTGTGGGTATTTGTCTGACTCCTTTAGCTGCTCTTAGTGCTCTTCTCTTCTTATTGGATTACCTTGAACAGCCTCACTATGAGGGCTTTTACCCAGTCCTATTGTATCTTGTCTTGTCATGTTTGGTTGTTGTCTCTTTGCTGAAAGGAAACAGAGGAGAAGTGGATCCGGGGGAGAGGAGATGTGTTTGAGGGAAGGGGGGGGGGTGGAAGGAGGGGAAACTGTGGCTGGGATGAATTCTATGAGAAAAGAATCTATTTTCAATAAAAAAAAAAGAGTAAAAGAGTGAAAAGAAAAAAAGAAAAGCCAAGAGTTGAATTGCTTCTTGGATGAATCCCTCCTAGCATTTAAAGAATAAATACATGTCATTTTCTTCTGAAACATCTAAGAGAGAAGAATGCTTCTAAACTCATTTTTATAATGTCAACATTGCTCTGATATTCGATGTTGTTCCATGAAGGGGAACTACCGGAGTAAAGGCTTCAAGTTAGCTGGAAGGTCAGTGGGTATGAGGAGGAAGGTTGGCCACAGCCTACAGTGAGGTAACTCTTGGTCAGAGGAGCTCAAGGAGAAGCAAGAAGCTGTTTCACACATGTGGGGAGTTTTTTGTTTGTTTGTTTGTTTGTTTGTTTTTTGTTTCTAAATTCAGGAGACAGCCATTGACTCTTTTAAAGAGAAAAATTATGTAAAAAACACATTTAAAAATCCACCTCACTGTCAAGTTGAGATCTAAGAACACTTTTCACTATTGTTTGGGACAACTTATTTCAAACACCATTTCCTAGTCTGTTTTATAGATCTTCTGAACTGTGGCTCAGAAATCTGTGCTTTAGAAAATACAACAGGAGAGGTGGCTATGGTGGCACACAGGTCTATTCCCAGCACTCAGGAGGCAGAGTTGGGCAAATCTCTGAGTTCCAGGTCAGCCTAGTGTACAAAACAAGTGCCAGTACAGCCATAGCTGCACAGAGAGATCCTGTCTTGAAAAACCAAAGAAAGAAAGAAAGAAAGAAAGAAAGAAAGAAAGAAAGAAAGAAAGAAAGGAAGAAAGAGGAAAAAAACCCAGGAATTTTCCTTTTGCCATAAACTCTGAATTTCATAGCCTTGTATTAAAACCCCTTCAGGTCTGGGCTCTATTTTAATTTGCAATTTCATACCCCACAAATACGCTTGAGGTAGTGTCTTTAATAAATACCTTAATGAGTATATAAATGAAAAATAAATATATAGAATTTACAAATAAATGTGACTGGGTATTTTAACCAGATAAATATTTTATAAATGTATTTGAAAAGTAGAACTTTTCAAAACCAATTAGCATGAGAAATCCTTATATACTTCAAATATTCCTTAAATATCCACATTTAAATTAGACCTTTGATAAATTTCATTAATGTAAGAATATTATATTATGTCTCTTCTAGTTTTACCTACATATGGTTGGAAACCTGTCATTATAGAAGATTATTTTCATGCAAATGAGTGCTACAGGCTGTGAAAGGGAAGAGAGTAAATACTCAATAGTTTTGTTTGTTTAACTTTCAGGGTTTAGAGAGAAACATGAAAATAAATAAAACTTGCACAGTTGGAATATTGATGTTTTTTCCTGACACTTCTATTACTTATAGTTCTTTGCAAACAAGTATGAGTTCTTACATTTACATTGATGATTACAATTTTTCCCATAATGTCAAAAGACATGTTAATCAATGCAATAATAATCTGTAAGACATATATAAATATATATTCCAGTTCATAAAGTGCCAACATAGGAGATACATTTTTCATAAGCAGAAATAATGTATAAAATTAGCATAATCTATAGCTAAACTACTGGGACTTTCAAAAGCCCTTGAGAATAACACAGATTGGTCTATAAAAATATTTCCAATACAGATGAAATCACCTCCACAGGTAGCATACAGCACACTTATTGTAACTAAACATTTAGAAGACTAGTCTATGCAGAGTTTTGGCTTTTGATATTCAGTGACTAACACATAGTAGGCTTCCCATTAGCACTTCGTGAATTACTGAGTACTCATTCCAGTCCATTCATATCATGAATTAATAATGTCAAATTCATCTCAATATCTCTGCCAGCAGAATTCACTCGTCTGTATTTCTAGTTAGAAACCTAGTCTGTAATATGTAATGTTACTACCACCTGGTCTCTCACTAGTCACAGGTGAATTGAGAAAGAAAATGCATACAAACTAATAGAATCCATCCAGCTTTCCCACAAATATTCATACCTACAGAAATACACATACTCACAGCACATACATGTTAATTGTATGTGCCTATACATGTTAATGTTATTTGTATGATAAACTTTTCATTAGAAAGAATCAAAACCCATAAGCATGAGACACAATATTGGAGTCTGAGTATGTGTTTTGAGGATATCCTACCGAAGAGCTAAATACATTTAAAGGTAATAAAAATGAGAGTTTTTAAAATAATGCTAAAGCTCTTTACATAACAACCACTTCTGTTGCCCTCTGTGTCAAAGCTTATGTGCTTCCAAGAGAGTAATTTGTGCATTTTCTACTTTCTAATGCATCTTCTATTTTTAAATCATTTCTTTTCCTAGTTAAATATTATAAGGGCATGCCAGTTCCTCAATGATCCAAGCAAAGATAATGGGTGAAATTGTGTTGTACTCAAAATAAATTCCTAGGTAAAGAAAATATTTAGCAATTGTCAAATAGTAGGTTGCACAGAGGAAAAAAAACCAATTTTGTGTAGCGGTGAGAAACTAAAACTTGAATTCAAGCTTTGCTTCTGTGATGTATAATTAGAAAACAAAGTGAAGAACTTTCTTGGGCAGCCTGGCCAGTTTAAGAAACCCCACCTGTTTTCCCCTTTTGAAAAGATGTTTCTGATTAACATGTCTAAATAAAGGAATGAGTCAAAACCTTGTGACTTGGTTTTAGATAAAACCGAAGATGTTTGAAGATGACAATATATTTGGGATGTACCTCAGTTTATGTGTCTTATGAGACATTAATTACAAATACTATGCCCTGGAAAACAGCTGCATTCAAGGTTTTCCCAGAAGACAACACCTGAACAATGCTGATCATCCCATGTCACAAGCCTCATGTCTAGTGAACTTTATATCTTTGTCATCAGTTTCACAGCATTGTGAAACTATAATTTAGTTGTGCTACTACACACAACAGAAAGTATTCTCATGAGAGACATGAATAATCATGTATACACTCAAGTTAGGTCATTGTACCACTCTTACCCCTCTCATTCCCCTGTATTTCCTGCTAAAACTCTTCCTCTTCCTATCAAGCACCCTTAAACCTTTCATTTTAACCCGAGTTTAATCATAATTGTTTGCATAAGTGTGACTAGGAGTTATTTACTGGAACATAGGCAGCTTATCAATTACCATATCAGTAAAGAAAATGACCGTCCTATCTCTGTACCCATTCATTCTCCACAGTCCCAAAGTTGGAAGTGGATTTTTTCATGGGCTCCTCCTCATCCACGATAAAACAGTGTTGGGACTAGTCTCATTCAGGTCTTGTGCAAGTAACCATAGCTACAGTGAATTCATGAGTGCAATAGTTTGACATGCCCAGAAAATACTCTTTTGCCCACTTCTCCGCATGTTCTGGCTTTATACTGGTTTTGTCTCCCTCCTCCAAAATGCTTTCTAAGCATTGGAAAAGTGATATAGATGTTTTGTTAGAGCCAAGCATTCCATAGTCACTTATTTTCTGCACTTTAACAAGTTGTGGATTTCTTCACTGACTTGCTCACTGCAAAAGCAGGCTTCTTTGATGAAGTTGAGGGCAGTGCTAATCTATGGGTATAAACATAATGCCTTGGAAGGAAACCTGATACTGAATCCATCTAGCAAAACAGCATATCAGCTCTTACTCTGGATCTTTGACTTCTGAGCCACAGATTCTTGACCATGTTTACAGTACAGGGTCTAAGTTCCTTCCTGTGGAATGTGCTTCAAATCCAATCAGGAGGTAGTTGGTTATTCCCAGGATAATCATTCCACTACTGCATCAGTGTACATATCTTGCCAGATAGATCATTCTTTTAGCGTTTGAAGTCCATAGTTAAGGAGAACCATTGATGACTCTTCTGCCTCAGAAGTTTTCATAGCGCCTCCAAGCACTGTGAAAGCTGGCTGCCAAGGAGGAAACTTTGGGCTCAGATCTATCTTGATTTCTTAATGTCCTGCAACCTGAGTACACAGTGTATTCAACAATACCTAGGGTCAACCCATCTGATTCTTCTAGACAAGCAAGGGCATTAGCAATCTATAGTCTGTACTGCTCAGGAGCCTCTGGGGCCTACCTAACCAACAGTCTTAGGAAGGTATTGCACACATCGTACTAGGATTTTCATTTAATGACCTTTAACTTCTGGGAGGAGCATCATTTCCCATGAGGGATGCTTCCATTCAAACTGTTTTGTTAATTCTTTAAGAGAATTACAAAATGTTTGTTTCCATTAGGATTTTTCATGCCACTTTAATTTGGGCTAGCCTCTTCCCACCTCTCCAAAATTCAAATTTCTCATCCTGACTCACAGGTTCTGCCCTGTCGTTTGTTAGGTATCAGCATACTCCATTCCTGCAGAAGAAAATGTATTTTAATTACATAGAGCAGACAAGTTCACTATCACCCATGGACTCTTACGAAATCTTTACCCTCCACTTGGCATCAGGCTGGCCCATTCTTCATTTTGCCTTCACGTCTCAGTAGGAATGTCATTTCCTTTGGGGAGTTTCCTTTCATAATCTAAGCTTCAGTCTTATTCCCATCCTATTGTGGTTTTCATTTCTTACCATAAACATGATTGTTTATAAGCCTTTCTGGGCTCTTAAGTGTTGTGTGCTCAAGGATGGTATTTTTCATTTTCATTGTTGTGTCCCTGACATCTAGCAATATTACAAGCATTTTCAAATGAGTAATTGAAATCACCTTTGAGAATAGGAAGGCACTTTATAGAGTACGAGTAAAGTACATAATGGGCGAGGCTCAGGGAGACCGTCTGCATCATATACGGATCACATCATAACACTGCCTGGAGTTTTATGTTTATTCTGGGGGTAGCGGTGAGCCACAAAATGTTCCTAAACAACACAGTGATGGGCAGAAGTTGTTTCGGAGACAGCAGTTTGCTTCTGTGTGTGAAGAAAACAGAAAGAGAAAGAACTTGAGGTTGGGAAAATAACTAACTCAGGCAATGAGTGGAATTTAGTAAGACTGTAAAGGAAGACTGAGGGAAAGGGAGGTGTTGGGAAAATACAACAAAGCAGAGTATGGGTTGTAAAGGTGCACTGGAAAGGGAAATGGGGAACTGGCTGTGGTTGTGGTCCCTAGTAACTAAGAGAAACACTGCTGTCGTTTACTAGAACAGGGAAGTTGGAAAGAGGAATTTATTTAAAGGAATAATTACAAAGAAAATGAAAGGCCACAGTGAGGCCATAGCATCTTGATACAAATGCTCTTCTAAAGGATGGGATGGAGAACAGGACAGAAATGTCACCATGGCTTCTCAAGAAGCAATCATTCTTGGTAATCCCAAAGCACAAGGCCTGGCTCTGGCTCTGAGAGCAGTGCTCAATGACCCGATTCTTTGTGTAAACTCGGCTTAAATGCTGGCTCCTAGGAGAGACAGACACTGGTGTTGAGCAGACAGGCATAAGTTACATCAGATGCATATGACCTCTTCCTGATGAGGTGGCTCAATGAAGAGCAAGCCAGACAATCCAAATCCTACTGCTTTTCCTTTGTCTTTTGGTCAGAGAACTTTAGAGCTTTATTTCACAACAGAGAAGGCCACACTTTTGCATGATCACTCCTGAATTTTGAAATATGTATAACTTTGAGATTCCTGGTTTCTTAGTTACAGTTTCTATTGCTGTGATGAAATACCATGACCAAAAGCTACCTAGAGAGGAAAGGGTTTATTTCTACTTACTGTTCTACAATATGTTAAGTAAATTCCATCAGGAAGGGAAATCAGGGCAGGAATTTGGGAGGGGAACTGAAGTAGAGACCGCAGGAGAATACTTCTTATTGGCTTGCTCCTCATGAATTGCTCAGTTTGCATTTTTATACAACTCTGGACCCCCTGCCCAGGGGTAGCACAATTGAATTGGCATTTATTAATTGACGGGTTACTTTCAATATACAATAAAATGTTCCTCTCCTTTAAGTGTTGATGGCTTGTGTTAATGTATGTGACACCCGTGACACAGCATTATGACTTCTCCAGACTCTGCCTTCCTGATAAGAATTTAATCATGACCCGACACAAGAATGCCAACTATATGTAAAAAGTACAGTAAAGCCATTTTCAAGTAAGAAAAATAAGGGTATATTTACTTCACAGCATTTTGACGGGGCCTCTTGGGACCACCTGACAGGAAGGTCAATGTCATTTCAAGTTGAAGGGATTCTGCTTTGTGAGCACGTCCTGGAGGCACCTCTGATAATCCTTAATGAAAAAAAGAAAAAACAAATGTCTGTATGTCTCAGTGTCTCTAGCTGGCTCCCTGTGCTTTGTCCTTTAACCAGTGCATATCTAGGCAGATATGGGAGGACCTTCTGCAGAGCTCTTCTTGCTACCAAACACATACAGCAGCTTTCTTACCTAGGACCTACACAATTTCCCTGTGTTTCTCTCTTGTTCTCCATCCAGCCTCAGCAGGCCATGGAGTTACTTTAAGAGCAGCTCCCTTCTTTGTCATCACGAGTCATTTCAGCCAGCCACCTGCCTCAGCATCTTGTGCCTAATGTAGCCCACTATGCTCGAGAGATCTAGAGTCACATAGGGAACTCTGCACAGCTTCTTTGAAGCCTCATACTTACATGCAACAACAAAGGTGAACCTTTCCGTCCCTCTGTGACAGTGGTTCTCAACCTGTAGATTCTGGCCCCCCAAAGAGGCCACATATCAGATATCCTACATACCAGATATTTACATTATAATTCATAACAATAGCAAAATCAAAGTTATAGAGTATCACCAAAATAATTTTATGGTTGGAGGGGTCACCATAAAATGAGGAACTGTGTTAAAGGGTTACAGCATTAAGTAGGCTGAGAACCACTATTCCATAACATCTTTCCCTAGAGAATCTTCCTGTAACATTTTCCTCTCTTGAGCTTCTTGAACTTCTTCATAAAAGAGAGTCCTGTAGATAACTAAGGGTGACAAAGGATTGACCCCCCATTTGCACATGTAGCTGAAACCCAAACAGGAAGCAGCCACTGAACATCCTGTTACAACAAAATAGAGATACACTTTAGACACCTGCCAAGATCATAACATCACTATTAAGCTGCTACACAAATCTTGGTCAATTATTCCTAGGAAGGCTAATGAAGAAAACTATGGCATGTGGGATAACAAAGCTGAGTCCATGGGACAGGCACACCTCATCTAACCATATCTGTGGTGCTTGTTTCCATAGAAACTGTGTATCAACTTCCAAGGCAGAATGAAGCTGTTACGTTATAAAGCTTAACTGAAGGAGGAAGAGATAAGTCAAACACTTGCGTATGTGTTAAAACCAGAGCACAAATGAGCATATATTAAATATATTCCACAAAGTAGCCATATTAGAAATTAGTTTTCCTTTCAGCTCTTAGTTTTCTTTTGCTGTGTTTGAGGTGAAAACCACATGGCAGCCTTGAAAATAGAAGACTTTGCCACTGTACCACATTGCCTTCTCAAAACCTGAATTCATAAAGGCTGGTTTCATCTTAAACAGAAGATCTGAGAGACTCTGAGATTTAAGAAGGTCTCTAGACCTTCAACATAGGAATGTGAAAGGAATTAATGATTGCTAAAGAGGTTCATTGTGGGTGAGTTGCCATCTCCCAGCTAAGTATGCTTACTTCCTATTTTCTACACTGTGACATCATTGGAGAAAAGGGTCTTTGCATACTTAGATTATAAAACGTCATAGCCCAACCTGGGTGTGATACCATATGATGACAAAGGCAGAGAACAGATTGACACAGCTGCTGAAAACTAAGTTCCAGCTGCTGCTTCCAGAAACAATGAAGTAAAGAAGGATTTTATTCAGAGACCAAGAGGGACCAGGACTAGGCACACACCTTAATTTCAGAATTTCACCTTCAGAGAGCTATGGAAGAAGAAATTCCAGTTGTTTCACACACCAGTTTTGACTAAATTGTTAGGGAAATCCTGAAAAACTAAGACAGGAAGGAAAAGTTTTCATTTACAAATGCAAGCATGAGCTCGATGTGGTGGCCCATACTTGCCTATAATCCTAGTATTTGGTAAGCTGAGGCAGAAGAATCACTGCAAGCCTGAGACCAGCCTGATCTACATGGTGAGTTGCAGGTCAAGTAGGAAGAAAAAATAAAAAAAGAAAGAAAGCAAATACTGAAAACATAAGGCATTTTCTTGGTTTCCATGAAGTCATGGTCTGGTTGGAGGAAGTTGCTTGAATTGGCAGCATTTCCAGGTTTGGTGCCATTAGGTTGGCTGCCATAGCTTTCTCTGCTCATCAGCTGGCCTTACTCTTTCAAGCTTGATCCAGATAGAAGTCCTCAGTGGTTAGAAAAGGAAACAGCCTCATTTCTCAGCATAATCAAAGGTCTGCTTGGACAATTACGTTATACAGCATGAATTTTCTTGCCATGGGAAAAATCTTGTTTAGCTTCAGACATTCTGATACAATAAAAAAATAATTCAGTCCAAACTCCAACTATCTCCTTGGTTTAAAAATAAACCCAGAGCACTACATTCTGTCCCAATAGGTTGTCAACTCAGTGAGAACCAAGCTGTCTGCATATTACTCTAACTACAAAATCTACAGATTAAATAATAGCTTCACATTAGTAGTTTTATAATCATATGTTACACTGCATTCTTAAAGGGGAATTACATATTTTTTTTCATTTTAAATCAAGGAATACTTTTGAAGTGATGGAAATATTAGAAAGAATCAGACTATAGCAATCATAACATAACACATCATATATCATAAAATTACTGATTTACACTTGCAAAATGAGTTAAGTTTAAAGCATAGAGATAATTAAAAACCAGATTTGACCATCCTGGTGGGAAATATCAACTGTGGAGTTCCTTGCAGATTTAGGGTTTAGGAAGAGGTAATCAGAGATGCAGTTACCTCACTACAGTAACAGCCAAAGGGAGACAAAGATGTCATGGGTATGTCACAACGGTGTCTTGCAAAGAGAATCTGGATAAGCCAGGGTCTTGTCAGATGAAAGAAATTCCAGAGACAATGGCCCTCCAGAGGATAAATAAGTGATTTTCTGCTATCTATAGCCTGCACTGAGACTTTTGAAGACCTTTCAAGGCATTATCACTGCCAGGATCTCTACAGGGAAAACTGTGCCAAATACCATCAATCCATTTGACGCTCAATTGCAAAAATGTTGCAAATACTATTCTGAAAACTACAAGCAAAGCTCCACTAATACATAGTATAGCTGCCTCTACTATTAAAAACGGGATGGGGTATTAGTGTATCTCAGTGAGATTTTGTGGAGCCCTATTTCAAAAACCTCCAAAGCAATAACTGTATGAAAAATCCTAGATGTCAGGGTACATGGGTTCAAGTTTCCTTCCACACCATAACTGATTTTTATATGCTAGTTCAGCAGTGAGTTTTGTTTTTTATCTTACAGGATCTTTCTAACACCACTGACAGACACCATTTTTGACAATATTTTCTCATAGTCTGGTATGCAGTGAGACTCTTCTTTGATAAATTGTTTATGTAAGCCATTTTCTTTATTAGTCAAGTAATCTAAAATATAATTTACTCGCTTTTCAAGTATTTGTTTTTTCACATCTAAGAACTAATGACTTTGGTTACTTGGGAGATGGCTGTGGCAGATTTTCCTGCAAATGATTATTTAAATGAGTTTCTGTATGGGAAAAATATGTCACAAGTAATGGATTCTGATTATTTTCTAATGTTAATAGTCATTAATAAAAATCATTTTCAATCATTTAGGTCGTATTAAACTGTTAAATTCATTGTTATTATATTATATTATATTAACTATGTGTGACTCAGACATAATAGGGGGTTCTGAATGCAAAAGAGACAGTATAAAAGTCAAAAGTAACTAGAGCATATTTTCTGTCTACCAGTATTGTATGTAGAGTTAGAAAGCCATGAGATGGTCACCAATCTTCAGCTTGGGAACTTTATATATCTCAGCTTTTCCCTTTATAAAACTGAACTTCTTAGGATGTAGCCAATCTATATCACAAGATTTCTATCAGAGTTAAGAAGTACTGTGCAAACATAGGGCACACAAGACACAGAAACTGGCTATACAATATGGTACTGTCCTACTAATGTGTGAGTTTGTGTTTTCAGTTAAGATGACATTGCCTTCCTAAGGCCATGGAGTGGATATCTGTCCCAGTTATACTTGACTCCCCTCTCCTGTCAACCTGCTCTGGAGATGGGCTTTTAGACAAGGAGATGATAGGACAGGTGGCTTTGGAGCTAAGGAAACTGTGTAGGTCTATGAAAGACACAGAGCCACCTCTGACGTTGATTGGCCAGTGAATCCCGTAAGGAGTCTTCACAGCAGTGTTATAATACACTGATCATGTGGTAAGGGAAGAGGGAAAGTGAAGAGGCTTTCTCAGGAATGTCACCATATCACATGTATCTTCAACTTTGTCACCAAAAGCATTCTTAGATATTAAAACAATCCCCATCAAAACACCAATACCATTCTTCACAGAAATAAAGAAACCAATCCTAAACTAATTCACCAAGAAGGACAAAAGAAACTGGTTAGCCAAACCAACCCTGAGTAGAACAATAATATTGAAAGTATCACCATCACTCATTTCAGGTTATACTAGAAAGCCATGATAATAAAAACAACATGGCACCAGTTCAAAATAGACATGTAAATCAATGGAACAGAAAAGAAGATCCAGACATAAACCAATGCAGTTACATCACTTCAATGTATGTGTCAAATACTCATGGGGGTGGGTGGCCTCTTTGACAAACAGTACTGGAATTCTTACCTCTCATCTTACACAAAACCCAACTCCAAATGGATCAAAGACCTTAACATAAGACTCAAAACTCTGAAACTGACAGAAGGAAAAGTAAAGAAGATACTGCAAAATACAGGTATAAGTGAGTACCTTCTGCTTATGACTCCATGATCAGAAAATAAGATCAAGAGTGACTAACAAGACCTCATAAAATGTGAGGTCTTCCTGAATGGCTAGATACTTGACAAAGGATTGATATCTGGAATATACAAGGTATTCAAAACACTAAACAAATGATCTAATCACAAGCTGGGCTGAGAATCTGAAGAGACTTTTGCAGAAGTATAAATGTTTAATAAATACTTAAATAACAATGTTATTTTTATTGCTGTTGTTGTGTGTGTCCACCATCCTTAGTCATTGGAGAAATCCAACTAAAACTACATTGAGATTCTCTGGTACCATTCAAAATGGCTTTCATCAGGCAAGTACACAATTAATACACAGTGCTGGTAGAGTACGGGGAAAGAGGAACACACCATATCCTCAGTCTCCTCTCTGTAAACACAATGTTTGTTTGCCAAATTCTTCCTTGGGTTGGGCACTGCTATTTCTTCAGTCTGTGAAAAACTGGGAGTCAGTCCAGTGTCAAATCAATAAGGATTATATTCAAGAAGGTGAAAGTGACTCCTTGTGTATTTATTTTGGAGACTACAAAGTTTTTTTTTTCCAAAAAGTTGTAATGTGTATCTAACCTTTTGGCTCATGGATATACCACTGTTCACAGCATACAGATAATAAGAAAACACAAAGCAAGTAGCTTTTGGAGTTCAAGGACAAACAGAGAATTTGTGTGTATGGTGGGTATATGAAAGCAAATATCAAAAACAAAATCAACATTGTCAAACCCTTCCACATACCCACATTAATAATGATCTACAGGCACTAAAACCTCCTTGGTGCATTGTAAAGAAAGCACGTGGCAAAGCACTGCAAACTACACATGATCCAAATTTATTAGAAGGAAACTGTTGTCTAAAAAACAGAAGTATCCATTCTATAACCCAGCAGGACCCAGGGTTGCTGTCCAGAGAACCCTGCCATTAAAACAAAAGAGTACATGATTTCCTGCCAAAGAGTAGCTGAAAAGAGCAGGGCAACTTTTGCTTGAAGGGAAACGAGTGTCTACTAACCTCCTAAAGCCTAAAACCAGTTCTCCTCCAGAGCTAAGCCTATGCCATTCATGTGACACTCTCCCTTTCTCCCCCTATCAGCCCCACCCTTCCTGCAAAGGCAAACGGCTTCTTAGGGTCATTTTGAATAATCATCAATTTTATATTAGAGAAGCTTGAAAAATACACTCTATTTTCCCTTGGTCATTTAGGTATATTTTGGAGTATTTTCAAATAATTTCCATGCTTACAGACACTAAATGTGTTAACACGAACCAGTCTATGTTCATTGACCTTTGAGTGAATCCCGCAGGTCATCTGAACAGTACTTCCCAATTCTGTCACACAGGGAAAAGGTAAAGCTGTTTCATCATCTTCCTCCAAGTCCTAAGAGCCTGATCTTAGACAAAGGAAAATCATAACCAAGTTCTACCAAGATGAGCATTTCATCTCCCTTTATTAAGGTTGGTAACTTCAAATAGATTAATGAGATCATAGATTACCCTCAGAGGACTGATTTCTGAAAAGAAGAGTATATGAGGCTTGAAAAATTAAACTTCAGTTTTTCAGAGAAATACAAATATCTTCCCCTGCTCGTTGTCTGACCATGTGCACAGTCAGTTTTTCTCTGCATTGCATCATGGGCAATGGTCATTAGTTCAGGGTCTGGATAAGATCATCCACAAGATGAACTACTGTGTCAGGGTTTTGAACTGCTGCAATCAGTCAGGAGTGTCTCTCTTCCGTTGATTTATGTTTTGAGTGTGTTTAATGTTTTATAGATTTTAATATCTATAAAACAATTAAATAATGCATGTAGCTCTCAGACTCTGCCACTAGGGTATTAGCAACACTGGGCTGTGCAGCATTAGACTATCAAGAATCCAAATGCATTTATTTTATTTATTTTACACTACCAAATAAAATTATTTTAAAATTTAAAATGAACATTTTGTTCCTGTCCTGTTTCCCCTTCCAAATTAATCTATATAATCTACAGACAAGCTCTAGACAAACTGAGTGTGTGCTTCTAACACAGTGAAGAACCTGCCTCTAGACTGAAAGTGTGCTTTGATGCATTCCTGGAAAGGATCTGTAGGGACTATGAGAAGTAACAGCCTAGATTGGCCTCTGATTAAGAATCTGCAAGCTATTTGTTTAACCCATCTGCTACGATGTGGTATGACCACAGGCAGATTCATATTATGGGGCAATCTCTCTTCTTTTCCATGGCATTGTTCTTATCTGGCCTGTAGAAACATTGCAACTTGGGGGATTTATTTTTACAAAATCAGGAGGAAATCAATAACTTTGCAAAAAGATGTTCCTGGTTGTGACTGTGTAAAAATGTGCAGCTCACTATTTAGGACATTGGAGCTTCTTAAAGGTTGTTAGGGGACTCTGCAACACTGAAAGTAGTAGGTGGTATCCATGAAGAGGAGCCACCCAGTTTCCACAAAGAGGTGAGAGACTGAAGAAACTCTTCTCACATCTTATTTTGACTAGTAATACATTTTGCATTTTAACCCAACACACACACACACACACACACACACACACACACACACACACACACAAACACGGACACACAAAAACACTGCTCACTTTCATATAGAACTGTAACTAAAATGTCATGAAACAATACTATTGAAATTATAACAAAAACACTAATAAATTCTACTCCATGCACCCTGTTTCTATAGAAGCTGACCATGACCTCTAGTAAGATATTTCATATCTCACTTAAGAATAGTTTTCAATTCTGGAAGAGCACTATGAAGTTGGTTACAGAGAATGAGGAGGCTGGAGAACAGTGCCAGGGCAGACACATAATTTCTGTTCTCATAGAAACTAGCTAATCAGACAGTCTAAGGTTGAGTTCAAATGCCTGAGACCTTTGGTAAGTCAGCCTCCTTAGTTAGCATAAACCCAGTTATAAAGAGCAGTTAGCAATTGCTAATTATTTATTTAGTCTAAGGCTGTTTGGAATAACAATTAAATTTGAAATAATTCTATACTTTTTAGTAATCGGGTGGCAAAGAGGCTATTTGAAGATCCTGGATTCCTTTCTGCTTTAAAAAGGGAGTCTGCATTGGGATCCAGCCTGATAATCTGCAGGGGAGATCATTTGCATGCACAAGAGAAAAGGCTACCCTTGTAGAATATTTTGGTCAGGACCCCAGGTTCTGTGAGCCCCTCCTGGTTGAGACTCAACCTTTGGGGAAAATAAGAGCTGTTAAGAGAAGAAATGTCATGAACATTGGAAAACTGAGGGGAAAGTCAAGAAAGACAGGAGCATGAGGAGAAAATGGAGCAGGGCAGATGCTCACATGGTTTCCCCAGGAGGAGGTAAAGAATGTGTTGCTGGTGGAGGAGGGACTGGAACAATTACTCCTGTCCAAAAAGGGAAGTGATGTGTCCAGGGTATGGGGACTTTGTAAAAAGCATTGTGTGTGTGTGTGTGTGTGTGTGTGTGTGTGTGTGTGTGTGTGTGTGTGTGTGTGTGTGTGTGTACCTGCCCACTTGTGTATGTTTACATAGAAGCCAGAGAACCAGAGAATAAGCTCAGTTGTCATTCCCAAATGTCATTAAACTCTTTTTTTTTTTTTTTGAAAGATGGGGTCTATCACTGGATTGAAACTCAGCCAGTGTGCTGGCTGGCCAGTGAACCCAGGGAACTCTTCATCTCTGCTTTGCTAGCACTCCTGGCTTTTTACTTGGGATTAACTTGGGCCTTTGTGCTTGCAAAGTAGTGCTTTACCAGTTGAGCTATTTACCCAGCCCTATAAAGTATTCTTCATAGTGCATATCTTACTTTAACATCTATCATCAGGTTCTTGAAACAACTACAAAACCTTTCAAAAATAAGCATGTGTATAATTTGAATTCAATTTTTAGCAGTTTGAAAAGAAGGCTTTAAATTCAAAATAGATGTCTTTAATTAGTTCCAGGTTTCTAATCTAACTTTTACTGTAAATCTTGCCCCCTCATTTTGATGTATAGAACAAGAGACCAGGTATGATGGATTAGTAAGCCTTGAAAATAGAAGAGAATTCAAACTAAGTGTTAATATCTGACAATATCATCTGCACTCAAATGCACATAAGGAAAATTAGTTTAGGTTCCATAAATATAAAACAATGCATAACACAGGCAAATTGTCTGGTAAATTAATGAATAATCTAGACTTGAATTTTAATGTCTTAGAAGATATTTTCTAAGGAATATTTTTGGAGGAATGTAATACTAGAATTCAACATGCAGTAGTTGGGAGGCACCACTGTTTCTAATTCAGTGTCTGCTCATCTAAGTATGTGGTATAATTTTAGACCCAGCCTCCTGTTCCTAAGGCTTTTTAGGACATTCCTTATTTGTACAGATGCAGAAAAGCCTCTTATTCCAAAATTCATGAGTTAATATTCTAAGCAAACACTACAGGTGTGAGCAAAGGCAACGGTGGAGGTCTGAACTGAACAGGACCTGAGGCAGAGAACTCTGAAATGAAACTTTGTAAGCCCTTTTTGTTTTGTTTTGTACATAGTAAGCTCAGCCTCCTTCTCAGGTTTAGATGAGAAAAACTGCCAGGAAAGTCTTTGCTACTCAGGGTTCCACAGTAGAAGTCTTCACATGTATTTCTACTGATATTTGTTGCAAGTAAAATATCACCTTCTTCTTTAATCCATAACTTTGTAGCACTCATTCATTCCTTCCACAAATATCTTAGTTCCACAATGTAAATCTCTGTTGTAAGTCCTGAACACTTTAAGGTCAGTTCATGCTTTGATAGATAAGGAGAACTGGCATGAAATAATGCAAAAAGTATGTTACAGGAAATTCTACTTGAACACGAAAGCAGACCACATTCGTCAAGTGTGTGTGTGTGTGTGTCGTAGAAACACAAAGACTCGAGGACTGAATGAAACAAAGGAAATGAATTTGTGAGAATGCACAGAACATTTTACCTGTGACCAAGGGGGTACACAGTAGGTAAATAAAAGGGCAAAACATTGAAGGGTTTGTGCAGGGAAGCCCCGAGATGTGGTTTTATGCTTTTAAATGTGCATCCCAACAGCTGTGTGGAGGACTGACAAAGGCGACAAGAAGGAAGGCATCAGTACAAAGCCTCTTCTGAAATGAGAAAAGGTGGTCACTTAAACCAGTACAAGAGCAGTGAAAGTGATTCCTTTTGGAAAGTCTCCTCCAGGCATTGTTGGCTACCTTTCTGAAAGCTACCCACTCCAGTTCTGTCCTTACCAATAACATTATCTGACATTATCTGATATGTGAAAGTCAAGGATGGCCCAACTGTATTCTCATATCCCATTCCTGTTGTTATCCCTTCACGTGCCTGGTATCCAACACGGTGGATACCAGGCACGTGAAGGGTGTCCTGGTGGTGTCCTGATTTTCCAAAAAGACTTCTCAGAAAGCCAACTGGGATGCCTGAAAAGTATCTTGCTTTACTAATGATAGAAAAGAAGGAATTCTATCCAGCTTCACCCTCAACCAAAACTAGATGGAAATGGTAAAATAGAAGAGGGTGTCTGTCCAGTGTGTTTGTGGTGGACAGGCATGTCTGGGCATCTCTGTGGTGATTTACTTTTCAAATATTAATGTGTTGTATTAACACATTAGGGAATCTCAGTATCTACATTTCCCTGACTTGTGAGACAACAGGACTCCCACTTGGGTCACAGAGCTAGTTTCCAGAATACCATGATGGCTGAAGGGAGCAGGGAGCTGTCAGGCAGACCAAGACCTCTACAAGGTGTCCATATTCTTATCACTGTCAAGAGAAAGAACGCAGAGGCATAGTGACACAACTGTGAGAGAACCATGAATCCACAACAAAAGGATCCACTCAAGAGAGCAGTGTGAGCTTCATGGAGTCAATCATGCCACTGGGGGTGGGGGTGGGTGAGCGGGGATCAGCACTTTTCTGGGAAAGTTCCTGGAGAGAAGGCTTATTCATGATCCAAGCAGGCAATAGAGTTCACACCTCTTTTCTGTCATTATGTGGGGTTTAGGCATGTGTTGTGGAGTTACATGTGTCTGTTAGGAACACCTGTCTAGAAAGGTTAATTTCAGAGGTTTGCCATTATACTGAAGCAGAGGACAGTATATCTGCTAAGTCTAGAAAGTTGTCCCAGGTAGTTCTAGCAAGGCCAGAGTGTCACTGCTGTGACAGGAAGTCCTATGGTAAAAATGTTTTGCTTAGGAATAAACCTCCAGACATCATGAAGTTGCTTCTTCCCCTATAGAATCGAGCCTTCCTCAAAAGCAATTTGATTTATAGCATCAAATAACACTCTTGAAAATCATGGCACATCAGTGATATGCTTAGAAAGCCCACAGCAGGCTGCAAACATCTAAAGACATAGGTGGTAAAGCCCGACATGAAAAAAAGATCAACTGCTTGGGAAAAATCTACTAAAGTAAATGTTTGATGTTTAGATCTGATACTCGAAGCCTTATTTATCATCAAGAATTAGAAGAGTTTTTAAAATTCAAGTTCCAGTAAAGATGCAGGTAGAAAATTTCTTCCCAGATGCCCCCTTTTGTTATTAATTAAGCTCATTATAAACTTGAGTTTCTATGGAAACTCTCATGCACCTCCTATTCCTTCTTGGAAGAGGGAAATGAAGGGAGGGAGGGAGGGAGGTTGGAATGGAGGCAAGCAGGAAGGGAAGTAAAACCCTTCATTAGAGGTAGTTTAGTTTCTGGTATAAAAAGCATTTAATTGACTTTAAAAATGTGAAACTATCCTAGAAATTGTATTGTGACAATGTCCAGAGATAGGATTTTAACACAATTCATTGATTCTGGTAATAAAAGATAAAAAGTTGTGAAATTTTATCTCATCATAAAAAAGATTAATATGGCTTATAACTAAATGTCAAAATAGATTTCATTGCATAATCTAAATTCAATTTCTCAGCTCTAAGATGGTGTCAAAAAAGAACAATTTATGCTAAGCATCTCATCTCAGATCTTTTTCTCTTTCTTTCTTTCTTTCTTTCTTTCTTTCTTTCTTTCTTTCTCTCTCTCTCCCTCTCTCCTTCCTTCCTTCCTTCCTTCCTTCCTTCCTTCCTTCCTTCCTTTCTTTCTTTCTTTCTTTCTTTCTGTCTTTCTTTCTTTCTTTTTTCTATTTGCCAGCACTCTGGCAATAGGTTTCATAATCCACTGGATGAATTCACAATGAAACTCAGCCAGAAGTATTGTCTTGAGAGTGTCTAATCCAGAGTATTATCTGTAGATGATCTGTGACATCACTTCAGAACAGAAAGAATCTGAGGACCCACCACAGACTTCCCAAGTGAGGATTTGCATTTTAGCAAGGTCTTCATTGAGTCATGCACACCTTGCATTTTGAGAAGTGCCATCTCAAGTGATGGTCTTCAGTATTTCATTGCCATTGGTCCTGCCACCAGCCATGGAGTTCCCAAGTACAAAATCCCCACTCTGCTAGACATATTTGATCCCTAGACTCCCAAATGAGGATTTAAAATTTTTTCCAATATATGTAAAACTCATCTGCCTTCAAATATCTTAGCAGATTGCTTCTGTCATTTGAATTTTAAGCTCACTTAAAATTCAAATATCTTCCATTTGTCTCATAGTCTGACCTCTACATGATTGTCTAAAGGGCAACAGTATAATTCCATGATGATTGCTCAGACTAGCCCAGTCCATAAGGATGATACCAGGATGACTGACATCAGATACAAAGACTGGATATGCCTTGTCGGAGAACTACCATGTCCTTGGCTGCCCCCATTCTTTCTTTCCTGAGCCTAAGCCTTTTCCTCATTCTGACTCAGACTGTTGTTTCTCAGCCTTTTCCAACTTTCCTTATAACTCCATTCTCCATTGAGGTTTTCAAGCACTGAGGCTGATGATGTGCCTATCATCTCTTTTAAAGAATCGCTGTGCCTAATTTTGAAGTGAGTAAATGTAGCAGGAATTTGGGATAGAAAGGCTAATCATAATCAGCTGTAAGCTTAGGATGAGGAAAGAAAATTGCCTTAAGATCTAGCCAACAGAACTGGTATTTGAAAATGGCTGAGTTTATAGTATTAATAAGAGAAGAAGTGAGGCAAAGTTTACCTTTTCTGCTACAGAAAAGGAGGAGTAAGAAAACCCATCTTCATGGGGGAGGAGAATTTATTTCTAGAGACAGATTTTAAGTTATGCTCTTAAAAATGAAGATGTAACTATGTCCAAGGTTATTCACTCATCATGGACACACACAATCCCATCTTCCTTGCACATTTTAAGTTTTACAAAGCACATAGCCTCTAATAATTTCATATCATTAACTCCATAGGTATTTTGTCGTTCATGTTCCATTGATAAACCACTTCTTACTATCCTCTACTCTTAATTTGCAGAGGCATGTCCCTGGTTGATTCTGATGATTCTTTTTATACCTAATTATGGGATGTTTTCCCCTATGTCTGATCTAAAACTTTAGGGTTTTAATATATATTTACTTATTTTTTACTTATTTTTATTTATTTATTTTTCTTTTAATTAGAAAGAAAATTATTTTACAAGTCAATCCCAGGTCTCTCTCCCTCCCCTCCTTCCCTGCCCCCCCCAGCTAACACCCTACCTATCCCATACCCTTTCTGCTCCCCAGGGGAGGTGAGGCCTTCCTTGGGGGGGTCTTTAAAGTCGGTCATATTCTTTGGGATATGGCCTAGGCCAACCCCTTGTGTCTAGGCTCAGGGAGTATTCCTCTATGTGGGATGGGCTCCAAAGTCCATTCCTATGGTAGGGATAAGTATCGATCCACTACAAGAGGCCCCATAGATTTCCAAGGTCTCCTCACTGACACCCACATCCAGGGAGTCTGGATCAGTCCCATACTGGTTTCCCAGCTATCAGTCTGGGGACCAAGAGCTCTCCCTTGTTCAGGTCAGCTATTTCTGTGGGTTTCACCAGCCTGGTATGGACCCCTTTGCTTATCAGTCCTTCTCTGCAACTGGATTTCAGTTCAGTTCAAGGTTTAGCTGTGGGTGTCTGCTTCTACTTCCACCAGCTGCTGGATGAAGGCTATACTATGGCATATGAATTAGTCATCAATCTCATTATCAGGTGAGGGTATTTAAGGTAGCCTCTCCTCTGTTGCTTAGATTGTTAGTTGGTGTCATCTTTGTAGCTCTCCAAACTTTTCCCTAGTACCTGATTTCTCTGTAAACCTATAATGTCTCTCTATTATATAATCTCTTATCTTGTTCTCTTCTTCCCCCAACTCAACCTCTCTGCCCAAAACTTTGTTTTTCCCAAAGAGTCGTTCCATAATTCTCTCCTAGTCTCCTTAAAGTTGTTCTTCAGCACCCACCAACATATTAATGCCATGAAAACAATAGCATCAGCAGAGGTGTCTCTCCTGAATCCCATACTGTGTGTGCATATGTGTGGTGTGTGTGTGTGTGTGTGTGTGTGTGTGTGTGTGTGTGTGTGTGTGTGTGTGTGTGTGTGTGTTGTGTGTATGTGTGTGTGTGTGTGTGTGTGTGTGTTGTTGTGTGTGTGTATGTGTGTGTGTGTGTGTGTGTGTGTGTGTGTGTGTGTGTGTGTGTGTGTACATATGCATGGCTCCAGCTCTACCTTATCACAATGAAGTGCACCCAGATTTGTGGACACCAATTTGGTCTCTTGCCTTGACCCTCCTCTTTCTCTTTAGCTCCTGTACCTTGAATTCTAGTTACCTTTTTCCTGCATTGGTACACCAGTTGTTTAACTAGACTCTCTCTAATTTCCATCATGCTCATCTTCATAAACAGATCATTCTACTGCCTAAGATACTGTTTTTAGGTTGCAATAAAAATCCATCTTTCTTAGCTTGTCATACTTCATTTTCATTATCTATCTTCTGCTTCCTTCTGTGGCTTTCCTGAACACCACACAGTCCATTCCATATATATAAAGTATTCTTAATGGACTGTGTGACCGAACATTTTCTGGTGCTCTACACTACCATATCTATGGGCTAAACACTACTCACCCCATTACCTAGTAAGTCCAACACTATTCAGGAGGAGGAGGCAGGAGGATCAGATGTTAAATTTATTTGTACTACACGGGAAGTCTGAGACCAGTCTGAATTACATAAAGCAAGCAATCAATGTTCAGGGGATACAAGAGCATCTATTCATATTTAGAAACATTAAAACGAAGATTCCGGGTAGGTTCCTTCACTTGGATGTTGTTTTTCTTCACACTTTATTCTTTGATGTAATTTTCATTTTAAAGAAATGGCATTTGTTTTGTTTCATTTTCTGTCAGTCCCACATAAACATTCTATCAGCATCTTGATCCTAATAAATATAGTGCCTGGGTAAGGCAGATATCACTAAGAATTCACAGAAAGAAAGATGGACATATAAATATGTAATAAATTCAAAAAGTGCAGACCTGATCTGCAGTTTTCTTGCTAAGGTCTAAAATGTGTTTACAAGGACAAAGTCATTTTGAAACCAATTCCTCTCATAGACTCACCATTGCTCATCTCTAGGCTCATGGGTTGATGTCAGAGTCATTCTAGTTGTGATGTGGGAGTGTGAACAAGGAAGACCATAGTTCCAAGGACCCCAGAACTGGTCAGGGTCAGGATGGCTCCAGGAGAAAGGGGCTAAATGGTATCTGTTAAAGACATCAGAGTTACAAATACAGAATGAAAGGACCAGGCTTACTCCCCAACAAACATCTCTCTTGTTGTTAATTCTCATACAGAAGACCTTTTGATGCTGTTGTTTACAAGACAGACTATCATCTCAACTTCAAGCAATGTCTTCAGCCTATTTAAACCCCCATGTCTCCCTTTTCTGACTGCTCTTGTGAAAAAGAAGGAAATTCCCTACTTTAAGTTAAAACCCATTTAGAAATTCCATCTGCCAAAGGTTATCAAATGACTTTTTTAAATCTGGAAGAATTTTCTACTAAACATAGTTCTTTAGGCTTAAGAATAGCCTGGTGCTGAGGATAGCCTAGTTTGGAAGGAGAGTCTTCTGTGAGATAGAAAAATTTAATCCCACCCCTACATTTAGGCTGTTAGATTATAAATAGATGATAGGACTCAAATTACAGAAATTCTCACCATTTATAACAGCATGGACCCCATGAAAATGATTCAGTTCAGTAGAGCCAATTAAATTTCATTTGACTTGATGAAAGTATGCTTCATCCACTCCTGGATCTATTGCTATTAGCTGGAAACTAACCTGAATTCAGGAGCTTTATAGATAATTGCATTTCATCCATTTGAACATAGGGTGAGGATTGTAGAAGTGACTGATGTACAAAACAATGATATCAGATTCACATCACTTCTACGATGCCTTGCTTTGTCTAATGCAAGGTTCATGGCTCTGCTTCTTGGCCATGTCCATTGGCCCTAAAAAATTCTTCAATGCTCTTTAATCTTTAAAGTGCAGCCATTATATTATTAATTCATGAAGATTTGATTCCGTTTTACTGGACCCCACTCATAACTATTATCATCAATACATGTTATTGTAGGGGATGCTATAGCCACGCCTTCTTAGGGGCTGGCTACAGGTGTGCCTGACCATGCCTTCGAGGGCGTGGTTAGGGTGATGTAGAGTGAGGGACATTCAGGTGGCAGGTTTCTGGTTTCGGTTTCACCTTTGGCTTGCTGTACAGACTGCTGCCCTGACGGCTAGCTAGGTCGCTCTGTAAGTAAGGCTTTTCCCTATTAAATTCCCTTGTATTTTTACCTGGCTCCGTATTGGTAATTTCCCACATTATGTTATTATGTCTCAAGTGTGAGTTAAATGAAAGTCCTTCTGAAAAATTCAAAATAGTTTTTTGTTTTGAAATGTACACATGAATCTGGATAAATCAGAGAGTCTTTGAATTATTTTTAATAAAACATTTAATTATATAAAAACATAACCTACTTGGATCTAGAAGGACATTTTATCTGATTTCATTCTTTCAGCCTCATGTCTTATTTCTGTACACTTATGGGCATGACAAGCACTAGGCAGAGTGGCCTTTGACATGGGCCAGAAAGAGGGAAAGACTGACAAGCTATAATTCACATAGCTTCTGGCTTCCTTAATTTATAAATTCAATCTGAAGTCAGCTAAGCCAGAAGTTAAGGTAGATTATATCAACATATAAAGCAATATGTCATGGGTTCTTTTTTGATCATTTAGAGTGAAGTCTTTCTCTGGTGACTTGAGACCCAGTATGTGTAGTTAGTAAAAGAGGAGACAATCATGCTAGGCAGTAGTGGTGCGTGCCTTTAATGTCAGCATTAGATAGGCAGAGGCAGCAAATCTCTCAGTTCATGGCCAGCCTGCTCTACGGAGCAAGTTCCAGGACCGACAAGGTTAACAGAGAAACTGTAGGGAGACACTGTAGCCCCGCCTCCTAGGAGCCGAGTCGGCTCCAGATATGCTTGACAATGCCTGTGAGGGCCTGGTCAGGGGAGGTTCAGGATGATGCTGGGAATTCTTGAGGGACTGACAGACATGGGAACCACTCTCTCTCTGGCCTCCCTAGCCTGCTGCCTCTGGGCACACTCTGGCTTGAGTTTGGCTGGCGTTTATCTGAATAAAGGTATCTTAACCTCACGGATTACAGCTCGACTTCAATCACGCTATAGAGAAACCCTGTCTTGAAAATAAAAAAAAAAAAAATAAGAAAACCACCACCACAACAAAAAGAAGAGTAGACAATCTAAAGACAAGCCACCCTGGAGTCTCATTTGGTCAGTTTTTAACACAGTGGTTTTCTGTCCCATTGAACTTCTGTGTCTTTAAGACCTCAAATCCAGAAAAGATAAACCACTGCCCCTTCTGCCCCTTCAGAGCCTCTGCCCAGGATGCTCAACTTGCCTTTTGCTCCATTGCTTTCTACTTACTTCCTGAGCCTCATCTTTGACTCCATTCTTCCTCTACCTCTACTCCTTGTTTGAATGGTTTCTTAAACTTCATGAGATTCTTTCTCCTGTCTGGCCTCATTTCTGAGGTCTGAAGCCTGCTACCTACTCGGATGGCTGTCTCTCTGGCCAGGTCAGTCCAGTCCTTTTGAAAGGTACTGTGAGGGGCAGGAATATAAAGAAGCCATTGCCTCACCTAAATGAAGTAAACAATCATGTTTAATGTTTTATAGTGTTTATAGTTTTATAGTTGAAACCTGTAATCTAAAGTTTACATAAGCCATTGGGAATACAGCTCATAGATAGCACTTCCTGATATCCAGACATGTATTCTGGATAGCAGAGTTATGATGGCAAGATTTAATTCAGATAATTCTAGGCCAAAACTCTACTTATAATGATAAATAGTGTCTGTGCTGTTTTGTTTTGGGACTTTTTGTCTTATTGAGATTTCATTATTATTTGTTTACTTTAGTCTTCATTTCTTTGGTGTGTTTTCGTTTTTGAGAGAAGGAAACACAGAAAGAGAGGAAGAAGGAACATGAATTTGGTGGGTAAGGAGGTGGGAAGGATCTTGCAGGAACTGAGGAAGAGGAAAGAATATGATAAGATATATTGCATAAAAATGAGGAAAAAATAAATTATATAAAAAAGAATTAACTAAGATTGACTAAACTCACACAGAATTATAAACATAATTTACAGTTCTTTTACCCTGCAAACTTCCAGCATCCATTTGTAATCTCTGCTTTCTGGAGATTCAGCGATAATCTCTGAGCTGCAGGCAGCAGACAACATGTTGCCTGCATGGCTACTGATGCTTCTCACCCTCTTGACCTGACTCCTCTGCTTCCTTTCTCTCTATGTCCTCATTTTATGTCTGTTTTACATTAACTGGATCTGAGATGGTATACGTGTGGGGTATTGCATGTATTCATGCATTTGTGTTTGTTTGTGTCTGTATATGGCAGCCAGAGGATAACCATGCATGCCTTCCTCAATTGCTCTCCCTCTCATTCTTTGAGACAAGGTCTCTCCCTAAACTTGGAGTTAATTGATTCCTGGTCAATGTACTGTAGGGAGTGTTCTGTCTCTTAGCCCCACTCCCAATACTGGACTTACAGACATACAGCCATGTTTGGTTTCTGTGCGGGTTCTGGGAAGCCCACTCAGGGTCATATGCTTGCAGGTCAAGCACTTTACAGCCATTTATTTCCCCAGCTCCAACACTTCCTTTTGTTAAGAAAATCCATCAAAAACACAGACTTCTCAGAGGTCTTTCCATGTATAGTGACTTGAAGTTCAGTTGTCTCAGGCATGTTCTCTGATTTTAAACTATAAGCTTTATTCAAGTATATAATTCTCCTGGGATTTATAAAACTTTTGTTCATTTTATTATTGTTGTTTTGTGATAACTGTCCCTAAGGTCAGTCTATAATAAGTTATCAGTCTAGATTTTTTTTATTTGACATTTCTGTCTTTGAGTTTTGCAGTAATAATTTTACTAATCATTCACTGATGAGAAGAAAAAAATCTCAGGTTAAGCCTTAAGAGAAAAATCACACCTGCACCTTGAAAACATTTTCAGGTAGTCTTGGCTGGCAAGGTGCCTTCTGCATTGACTCATCTGTCCCACCCAGAGCCCCATAGGAGGAACTCAGGCTTCTTTACTTTTAACTTCATAGCTACTTTGGTACAATCAGGAAAATGTGTTTTTAAAATTATAAAAATTGATGTAATGCCAATTTAATTTTGGATCATTCACAAGAGGGCATAAACGTGCATGGACAAAGGGAAATGGATCTGGGGAAATGCAATTGAGAAACACTGAGGGAATGTGCCATCAAGCAGTCTGGTTAAACATTTCTATTCTGTCCATACTTAAGCCAATACTGAGGATAGATAGACGATATAGACATAAATAGCAATATGTATATACATAGATGTTGATATCTAAACATCTGGACATTAGAGTTCCAGATGAACTTCATCTTCTTACACCTGCATCATCTCACCTTTATCCATTCGGTTTACCCACAGAGCCGAGGACCCTTCACACCTGTTTGTCTGCTTTTAAGTGGTTTGCTGGTAAGTGTTGCATACTTTGAAAGGATGAAAATTTCCCGCTGTTTACAAAGAAATAGATGCCACTTTACTTTTGTGTTTCTACAAGCAAACTCCAAAAATATGTGTGCAGTACCATTTTCAAGACTTCAGATTTCCCAAAGACCCATTTTGCTCATAAAACTATAGATTTTTATGTATATCATAAAAGGGGGACATCACTAGTATTGTTCACTGTATTTTAGGAACTTAAACTGCAATGGTTTTCCCAAAGTTTCTGCTGTATTCAAACCAGCAGGTTAATGATTGCTCATCTCCCACTAGGGTCTCCAGAAAGCAGAGACCTCTGTTCCTGTTTACAATCTTGCTTGCTTGCATCTTCTGATGATGCTTTGGTCCAGGGTCTTCCCTTCTTTCATCTCATCAGCAAGGACTAATCTGTGTATTTCTCCAGTTTAGTCTCCCAAAAAGAAAGAAAATGAAAGAAGAAAGTAAAGGAAGTTGATTTAGGCTTTAACTAAATGCTTTATGTCATATTTGGGGCTACACACATAGCTGTTGTGTTGGATGTCTGGTTTCAAGGTTATATGTGTTGTTTTTCTAGGTACTCAAATACCTGACAATGTCCTTAATTTCTTTTGTGTTTTCTAAGTCTTTTGGATATATACATAAATTCGCAGATGTTATCATTTCATCTGTAAATAATTCTCCTTAGACTTTGCAGTGCTCCCTTTTCTAAAACCCCTACAAATTCTGTGTTCAGCAGGGGTCATATCTACAGAGGCTTGAGATAAAGACAGGGTTATAGAAAGCACATCTGCATGGCCTCTCCTCTCTGCTACCAGAAAGTGATACTGTGAGTTGTGTCTTGTGAACTGCTGGCTTCTTGCTTGAACCAGTTGTCAAATCATTCCAGTGCATAAATTCAATCTTCCAGGTCAGATTACTTATGAGATAAAGCACTGTCACATAATAACCATGTGCTCTAAGACAAGAATGACCTTACACAGGGCCCTTTATACACTGTAACAGGAGAAGCGATTGTTTCTGTGTCTGAGCTCAAGCATGAAATAGACTTGGTTTAAGTTATCAAGTATCAAGCAGTTTCTGGAATTTATGTTTTGAAAAAAGGTGGTAAAAAATGAGATTTGTTAAAATTTCCCATTGACTATAGACAAGTTGCCCTGAGCATATCACCCAGAAGAAACCTCTCCCACTGTTGAGTGACTTGTCTTCACCTCCTTGCCTGGCATCCAACAGTTCCATGTTTGAGATCATTACTTGGTCTCTACCAAACTAAAGCAATACTATAAGAGGGAGGAAAATGGCTGTGTTTGAGGTACATAGAAAGTTAGTTTGAGAACCCCAAGAAGGGTGTTTACTTCTAGGCAAGAACTTAATGGGGATTTGAGTTGATTTATGGGAGAAACTACAGAAGTATCAGAGGTAAAGAGTATATGGATGGTGTGGTGTAGGAGAAACAACTTACATATATATCAGTGTACCAAAAAAAGAAAACTCGAAAATGGGAGACATTTATTATTTATTCTTGGGTTGCCCTATTAAAATTCAACACTAAATGAAATAGGGGCCATATGTCCTTTATCATTCCATATCGCTATCTCTCAGTAACACACAGCAAGTGCTCCATACATTTGCCGAACAACTGAATAAAAAACAGGAAATATGCACAGAAATAACAGTGCCTAACAGTGCTGTTAGGAAAGAAGAAGAACATTTCTTGTTTGTTGTCGGGAGCTTCACTTCTGTGGGAAACCAAGTCCCACAGTATGAATCCATGAGGCTAACCCTTGATCCAATGCTTGGACACACAATTCATTATGGGGGGAGGGCACATTCAAAGGGTAGAATAACGGAAGACAGAAAAATAGTAAAAATTTTTCCTTTATATATATAATTTTATTTTGCATGGTAACATAAAAATATAGTAAGAAACAGTTTAAACCACCACTTGCCAGATGTGCCTTGCTGAATATTGCAATTATACACCAGACTTAAATGTGGAACCCAGCCAGCATCTTCCAAGTACACTTCTCTCCCTTCCCTGCTCTGTTTGCACTCTTCTCCACTATTTATTTATATTTTCCATTGTGTCACCATTATCTCAGTTACATAGACTAAAAATTACCAGTCCTGCTTTACTTTTCTGTGTTCCAGTTACATCATGTAATCCTCCTTTTACTCCATATATTCTTTCATTTTCCCTGCCCTATGTGTAGGACTCGGAACTGACTTTTAAGTCTGTAGTACTTGTATGTAGTTACTGCCTCTTCTCTCACCATCTTGTATGACAGTCACACTTAAATACATTACATTGTTACATAAAACATACTTATTCTTTTTCAGTTATCAGTGTTGGAGATTAGGATCTGATTTTTACACATTTCGCATACCACTTTGCCCATGAAAGGGACATTCAAAAATATCTATTGGGTACCTACTAATTGCCCGCAGCATCTGAATCTGAGTTGCTATAACAGCAACCACAATTTCAATGTGTTCTCATTCTAGCAAAGACACATGGAAAATTAGATATAGTATTCCAATAGAAAATAAACGAATTATCTATTAGAAGACAAAAGAGAAGGGTCGAAAATCTCTATAGAAGAAGCAGGAGGGAAAGAACCAAATGTTGGTATGTAAAATAAATACAAATATGGAAAAAATAAAAAAAACTGATGACTTGGGGGATTTTAGAAGAAGACCAAGTAGCATATTGTTAAATAATAGCCAAGGTAAGAATATGCCGTTGTGGGAAAGGTTAGCAGCAATACAGAAGAGGTATCAAAGTATAAAAGGTAAGTTCATGCTTTGGGAAGAGTGGCAACAGAGTCTGCATCCACTCTGCCTCTGCAAGCAAGAAGAGGATGAGGGGAAAAAGGAGGAGAGGGAGAGGGAGAAGATTAGGCAAGGGGGGGAACTGAAGAAAGATGAGGAAGACAGTGATTTTATTCATTAAATTCATAGGATTTGGTGATTAATGGATTTCATGTTAGGGATGGTAAAGAATTGAAGATTCCTTTCCAGTTTTCTGGGTGAACTGGCTTTTTTTTTCTTTTTCCTGGAGAAGATTAGCTAGAGGAACAGTTTTGTTAAGGTGAGGTCACCAGGTTAGTTGCAAGTGCACTGAGGGGGCACATTAAGGGCTGAGGTGCCAAACAGACAATACTTTTTATGAGCCTGGAGCTTAGGAAGGTCCAGGCTGGAGACACGAACTGAAGACTTGTGATGTTAGGTGTCTTTTAAAGATAGGGTATGGTTTGGTCTCCTGAGAAGAATGGAGGGGGTAAATGCCCCTGAGTGAAGGCTGAGGATTCTGCAACATTTGTCTTAATAGAAGAGAAGGAGCCAGGAGAGAGAGAGAGAGAGAGAGAGAGAGAGAGAGAGAGAGAGAGAGAGAGAGAGAGAGAGAGGAGAATTGATTTTTGTATAGCAAAGTCAAGCACCCTTATTGCTTAGGGAATGGGCTCATATGTGACTATCCTCTGAGCCCAGCAACCACCATCTTTCGTAGTTCAGATTGGCATAATGTTTATCTCTGCTGGACTTGCTGACTGTTTAAACACAGCATGGAGGAGTGGGGTGGGTCACAGACCCTACCACCTGGTATATGGATCTCTGCTTTAATTGCATTTGGCCTGGAAGGGAGGCTGGATTATATGAGCCTGAGAAGACTGAGGATGGGGCTCCATTTTTGCCTAGAAGGAATCCTTCATTTCTGCTAGGTTAAGGTTTTCCAGATGTGGCCTGTGGGAGCAGAGAACCCGTACACCAGTGAGTAACCCTCACTTGTGCTGTGTTAAAAACCTTAACTGGTTCCTGTTCTAGATAGTTTTATGTCAACTTGACATGAGCTAGAGTCATCTGAGAGGAAGGAATCTCAGTTGATAAAATGCCTCCATAAGATTGGGCGGTAGGCAAGCAAGCCTGTGGGGCATTTATTTTTTCAATTACTGATTGATATGGGAGAGTCCAGCCCATGGTAATAGTCTTGGATATTGTAGGAAGCTGTCTGAGTGAGCCATCAGGAGCAAGCCAATAACCAAGGCCTCTGCATCAGCTCCTGCCTCCTGGTTCCTGGCCAGTTTGAGTTCCTGTTTTGGTTTCCTGTAATGGACTATGATTCAGAATATGTAAGCTAAGTAAATGCTTTCCTGCCCAGGTTGCTTTTGATCATGGTCTTTTGTCACAGCAATAGGCACCCTATCTAAGAAAGTTGTCCTGAGTAAACTTCAAAACCATGCCTGGATTTGTTGTTGGGACCTTAGAAGAAGGGGTAAACATTGTTTATATCTCCCACTCGGAGGTATTTTTAGCAAGAGGCTGTTTTCAAAGCTTAGGGAAGGAAGAAGGTTTGTCAGAATGTTTTGTAATACCTCTGGAAAAGTAGCAAATTGTAATCAGAATGGTAGAAGTGGGGTTCTGCCCATTAGCCATTCTGCAGCTATCAACCCTGACCAGAGTTTAACCACTCCTTCAGGGCTTTGTGGGTTTCAGGAGGTACCTGCTTTTTTTCTCAGCTCTCCACCTGGCTGACAGGCCCCTCCCATAAGTGTGTAGCCTCAACTCAACTATCCTTGTCTTCCAACCCTCTTCAAGTGTCCCCCAACATTCAAACTTTGTAGAACTTTTTTTCTACCACCTGGCCCAAATTTTGCAGGTTTGTGGCAGAATTCAGAGGACTGGGTGCTGTCTGCTGCATAAAATGATCTGACTCAGTGAACAGTGACAACTGCGGGTTGTGCTATTTCGTTGGCTTAACTGGCAGACAGACTCTTCTTTTTTCATGTGTCTTTTCATGAAGTAGTTGGTAAGGAGGCCCGCACCCCTCCTGCTAACAGTCATCTGCGCTTGCGGCTTGCTCCAGCATGAATCGGGACACATGTGGAGTGCACTCAGCCGAGGCTCCATCACCTGGTTCAGGTGTGCTGTGTCTTTGGCCTCCAGTGGCTCTTTGGAGGCTGAATATGACTTTGTTTTATTCTGCCTGCGTCTACATTTCTGGTGACAGGTGTGTCCTGGGGCAACTGAACGGCTCTGTGTACATGGGGGGCAGGTTATGAAGAAGTGAAGAGGAGGAGGAGCTTGCTTAGTGAAGCAAGTCACAAAATTTCCTTAGGCAGCTTGGGTTTGGGGTCAGGCTATTGCCTGACTTGCTCATGCATACTCTACTTAAGAGGAAGTGTGGAGAGGAAGGAAGCCCGTACAAGAGGGAGCTTTGAAGAGACTAGCCATAATGCCATTGTCACTAAAATGCTCCCTAGGCGCCTCCGGGTATGTGTAGGGAGCAGTTTTTAGTTAGTTGCAAAATGTGTAATTTCTTTCTGTTACATGGCACTTAACTGGCAAAGGAAGTTCTGAAGTTTTCTCCACAGTCCTGGTCCCCGAATTTGGGGGACCACTGTTGGTCACAGGGAATGGTCATGGAAGGCAGTCACTGCATAAAATGCCTCAAGACTAGACATCAAGGCCCAGCCAACTTTCAGAAGGGAAAGCCCTGGCCCATTTGTGTTCTCCACAGGGCGGACATTCTTGCTAAGCCCCCAACCCTATAGCTATCTCAGCCGTCTGTGTGCTGCTAGAACCTGACCAGGATGTGAGTCCCTGCAACCTAGGTCCCCTAGCGCCCCCTACAGCTGCGGCGGAGTGGGGGGCGGGGATCGGGTTGAGGAGAGGGAGACTAGGCTGTGGAGCCACTAGGGAGCCACTGCACCACACCCAAGACCCCACCCAGATCACAGGAGCACCCAGCCCCCAGCCCCCAGGCCACAGAAATAGGGCGTGGGCCAGGGCCTGAGGCATCCCTGGCCATCACGATTGCTCCGCCTGTGGCCACCAATTCCCCTCCCCTGGCGTCCCTCTCTCCGCCCCTGTCACCCGCCAGTACCGGACAAGCTGCTGCACTTCATCTCTTGGGGCGCTCTTCGCCTTGGCCAACCGTCGCATCCTGTGCAACTCTGGTCAGTGGCCGTTTGGTGTTGAATGTTCCCCACCAAGAGTGCATGGCTGCGGAACCGAGGTGTAGACCCGGGCCCCGAGGGGTCGCCCTCTGGGAAGCGGTGATGCTGTTGTTGTACCTGGGGGTGCCTGCGGGTTACCCCTACAACCTGGACCCAGAGAGCGCGCTGCTGTACCAGGGCCCCTCCGGCACTCTGTTTGGCTACTCGGTGGTGCTGCACAGCCACGGGGAAAAGCGCTGGTGAGTGCGCCCTCCCCAAGAGGCATGTGGCAGCGCCTCCGCCTCTGGGATTCCTTGTTGAGTCAAACTTTCCGCTCTCCTGGGAGGTTAGGGGAAAGCCTGGTTTCAGATAGTTGGCTCACTGGAGGGCCTTGGAACTAATTTATCTTAGGATGGCATCTTCCAGGGAGTTCCTGGTACCTGGTCCTGGAGTCCTGGGTCTGGGGTGATGGTGATGGGCAGAGGACGTGGGCACCACTTCCCTAGCTGTCCTCTACACAGCTGTGGCAACTCGGGGTGGGATGGGTGGGCAGACGGGCTCACGTCTGAGTGAACTTACTTGGTTCTCGCTTTAGGCTCGTCGCGGGGGCGCCCACTGCCAGCTGGCTCTCTAATGCCTCAGTGGTCAATCCTGGGGCGATTTATAGATGTAGGATCGGAGAGAATCCAGGCAAGACCTGCGAACAGCTCCAGCTGGGTGAGTTGAGTCCTGGACCAGGAGATAATGAACTTTCTCTCCCCATGAGTCCATTGTCGGGCAAGTCCTGGAAGACATCACGATGCCAGTTTCCAGTTTAAAGTGCATGCCTTTCATTTTAACCTCATGGCCGCTTGTTTCTGGTGATATTTGCGGCTGTTGATCCCAGTGCAGTTACCCTGCACCATGTGTGAAACCTGTTTCAAAGCCAGAGGACCCAGCCCAGAGAAGGATTTTTTTAAGAATTGTACTTGATCTCTGACTTGTCGACTTTGATCTAGGATAAGGGGCACACCAGGAATAAAAACTTCAATTGATCCTATATCCTGTCATTTAGCCCAAGGGTTTTTCTTTCTCTTCTTTTTAAAAAAGAAAGTGATACCATCTTCCCATAGAATGTATACCGTGAAGGAACAGGAGGGGGAAAAACGGCAAGTAGACTATTAAAATCATTAATATAGAAGGTCTAACATACAATTGTTAGATTTCCTCCTCCCAGATTCTCCTGTTAAACTGGCCTGTCTTCTTATGGCTTTATTTAGGTTTACAGCAACTTGAGAAATGTGTGCTGATGGGGGAGGGGACAAGTTTCATGTTTCAAAGTCAAAAGCCAATTTGCTGCGCACAGACACATGGGAAAAGAAAGGGGAACTAATATTAATTTAGATCTATCTTGCTCCCAGTGTTGTTAAGTACTGTTGTGTATATTGCTCAATGTTTTCTCTTTAAAGCAACCCTAGGTTATGACTGTATTGTTTCTGCTTACCACAGTAGGACTCCAACACAGAGAGCTGTGGGTTCCTCCTTCAAAATTACTTTCCGAGGAGAGACTTAGCCTTACAGTTTACTTATACATCTTCAAGTGAAGATAAGACTAAATGAAGGGTTTTGTGTGCTGTATAGAGATCTATCATCATCTATGATGATGAATTTTAGGTAATAATTTGGGCTTTTTGTACTTATCTGTAAGGGACTATTTGATATTACCTTATTTTATCATTAACTTCTTATAATCATCCTTGTGTTGTTTGCTTTCTTGTTTTGTTCTTTTTTTCTTTTTTTTTGCACTTTTATCTCAACACCCATAAAAATGCAGGAGTTGTCTGTGCATTGGACTTGGCTGCAGCTGACGCAAAAGTACAAAGGGGATTGGGAATAGGAAGACACAAGGGAAGTGGGAGAATGAAGGGGAGAGGGAGAGAAACAACAAAACAAATTTTATTCAGGAAGCAAAAGCTATTACAAAACGTAATTCTTTGTAAAGGAGAGATGGGCCTCAGAGCGTCATTAGGCATCCCCTGTTCCAAATGGCAGACAGGGGTGCATGCAAGATTCACAGAGCTGTGTATTTGGATTGATTTTTGCAAAGTATTTTCATTGTCTGAGCGATCTGTGCAATGAATGAACCCTTAATCTGACAGAGGCTTCACAGGGTCTCCGGTTCTGGCATTCTTTCTAGATCCATGACATTACAGCTACTGGTAGTTACATCCTGCCTGGAGGGCACTGAATCTATTTTTGGATGCTTGTATTTAACTGGAAAGATCATGTCATCCTGATATATTATATAAGCTTTTAGATGATGGCAGCTGTCAATTAAAGGGAAATGTAAATTCACTGCACTGCAGAGCACACAACTCACCAGAGACATTCAGGCATAGTAGATACATCGGGAACATTACGAGTTTGGGAAGAGATGAACAAAGGAAAGTATAAGTTATCAGCTTGATTGGTGGGTAAAAGAGTCAGCAATGGTTAGCCAAAGTGATAGTTCTTACCTTCAAGAATTGAGGCAACAACAAAAATACTGAGTTGAAAGAGACAAAACTGACTGTAAGGTCCTAGTCAATTGATTGGTTACAATATCAACTGTGTAAACACAATACTTTTGTAAAGGAATTGGATAAAGTTACTCCACAGGAAACACTCTGAGCAATACATTCTCAGTTTCTACAGAGAAAACTATTTATTTTATTAAGAACAAATTCAAGAGTAACTTAAAGCTGGAAGGTAAAATAATGATGCCAATGTCCAGAAAGGAAGTTAAAAAAAAATCACCAGTTGATTAGCAAAAGCATATTAAGGCTCTAAGATTTGTAGACTATCCACCATTATTTAGGAACACATTTTGTGTGTTTATGTATGCATGTGTCAAAAGAGAGGAAGGAGAAAGCTACCTACCTACACACAAAACCTTTTGTATGACTGAGCTATTTATAATTCTTAAAATATTTTATTTATATTTAACTATATTATATAGTTATATGATAAATAGCTATATTTATAATTATATAAATAATTGTAATCATCTTATGTATAATGTGAGTGATTATATTACAAAATTTAAAAATACTTAGCTTAGCCAAGCATGGTGACACATGCCTTTAATCCTAACACTCAGGAGGCAGAGGCATGTATATCTCTCTGAGTTCAGGTCCAAGCCAGCCTGGTCTACATAGGAGTTCCAGGACTCCATAGTGAGACCCTGCCTCAAACCCTGACTCCGCAAAAATACTTAGCTCAATAACTGTTACATATCAGATATTGAAAATATTTAAAATATGTGTGACATCTGCAATAAAATGTTAGCAAAATAAGTAATTAGGTTCAATTAATGAACTAAAAATAAAATGTTAATTGTATAAACAAAAGATATAACAAATTGAAATGAAGCAAAATGAAAAAAAGTCATTGACCCATCAAAAAAGCTTTAAGATAGAGCTTTTGTAGCTATCTCAGTAAGTAACCTCTTGTTTCTGGAATAACTTTGCTTTTTGTCAGAATTCTAATAGTGTCCAGTCTTGTAAAATGGTGTCTATCAGCTGTTTGTTTAATCCATCATGAGTTGTTTCAAAGTCTCTGTAGTGTGTGAGGCAAGTGGCTGGCTCAGATAGACTCCTGTCCTTCTCTCCCATCCGAGTCTGTAATGGGTATGCTGATGTTACTGCATACCATGCTGTATTCACTAGAGCCATAATCAGAGTCAAGCAGGCATACTCATTTATCTAACATGCTCAGAGGAGATGTTGGCAGTGCCCCTTTGTAGACCAAATTGGCTGCCGAGGTAACACTGACGGAGTTGCTTGTATAGCACCCTGGGTGTTTTCTTCCTGTGTTCTCAGCCTCCTTCTGGCACCCTGCCTGTCTCAGAGGTATCAGTTGTTTTTCACTCCCTCGATACTTCCTTCCATGAACAAAAAGTGCTCTCCCTTCAGGAGGACATAGGTCTACATCTACTTGTGGAGACAAGTACATCTACATCTACGGGTGTCAAGGTGATTTCCACATGTCCATTCTCTTCTCTGTCAGCCACTCTACATCCATACTGGGGGTTCTTTGATGAATTTGGTCCCTGGTAGTTCCTGAGTCAGGGTGATAAAAGTAATGACTCCATTAATACATTTCAGCATGATCCATGCTTAAAACACACGTTGCCAACAGGGAAAAACACAGTAATAATGAGTAAATGATTATTAGATTTACTGGGGTATTTCACTGTGTGTGTGTGTGTGTGTGTGTGTGTGTGTGTGTGTGTGTGTGTGTGTGGAGAGAGAGAGAGAGAAAGAGAGAGAGAGAGAGAGAGAGAAAGAAGAGACTGTGGCTCTGAATGACTGACTTATCTGTTAATAGAATCAAAAGTTAAACAGTTATGCAGCCCAATAAAGTAGTCACTGACCACATGTGGCTTTTGAGGACAGAAAATTCCACAGTGAGAAATTTTATTAAGTAATTTACCTATTAGATGTCTAGAAATAGTACAAAAGTAAGTTATGATTACCTCATGAAAGAAATATCTTAAAGTAATATTGATAGCTTAATAACTCTTGAATTGATTTAACATTCTTTTTTTTTTAACCTTTGTAATACGGTAGCCCTTCAGTTAAAATATCATGTGGGGCCGGGCGTTGGTGGCACACGCCTTTAATCCCAGCACTCAGGAGGCTAAGGCAGGTGGATCTCTGTGAGTTTAAGGCCAGCCTGGTCTCCAGAGCGAGTGCCAGGATAGGCTCCAAAGCTACACAGAGAAACCCTTCCTCAAAAAACAAAAACAATATATACATATATATATATATATATATATTATATATATATATTGAACACACATTACATTCCTATCAGATAACACCAGTCCCCCGAAAACTTCCCTTGGGTGGGAGCACTCCTGTGTCTGTGCCTGAATGGGTAGGGCCTCACTTCCCCTGTAGATGCAGAGCTCTGACTGCTAGGCTGTTAAGCTTCCTGTCTGGGCCTCTCTTCCTCTTGTTGGAAAGACCAAAGACCCATAGCAACTTGGTCACCATTACTGGTTTTGAATGTATTTCTGGAAATAACATTGTCTTGGGAAATCTCCTGTTTTTATATTTCATACCCTACTTAGGAAGATGTCAAATTCAAGCATTGCATCATTTCTACCTGATTGACAGGAGTTAGTAATACTGAAGTACAAATATTTAACTGTTGGAACTTCATATATGTTCTGGACAATTTTTTTGTTGTTATTTGCAACAAGCCTCAAATTATAGCTTATGAAGCTGAGATTAATACAGGTTGGTTATTTTGAAAAATCATCCCTGAATACAGGCTATTCTGAACACAGAAAATCATGATAATGGGATGACATTAATAAGATGAGGTTAAAAGGTAGAAGTTGGGGAATCACCAAAACGCTTATTTGTTGAAGGTGTGTATCACTTTGGCAGTGGACCCAAGTTCAATTCCAGCATCCACATCAGGCAGCATATAGCCACTTGTGATGATGCCAGCTCCAGGGGCACCCAATGTATTTGGTCTCCAAGAGTACTTACACCCATGTGTACATACCAACAAACAGATACACACACACACACACACACACACACACACACACACACACACACACAATTAATGTTTCAAAAGCTGAGAAGTTTCCCAATCTCCCATACTTGATCTCTCAAACAGTGAGATGTCCTTCTAAATGGAAAGATGCTTTCTTAAATCCACTTAAAAAATTTTAAAAAATGTGCTTATAGGCTCACTGGCTAATATTTCTAATTGCTAAGATTCTTTTCCTGGGCAAGAGATCTCAGGCCTGGTATTACTAGTCCATTGTGCACATGGCTCGTGTATTCATTTGGTCATAAGCTGAGGGATATCCAAGGACCATACATAAGTGCACAAAAGGAACACATTCGTTGTACATCAGTTTTCCCACCTGTATGTTATTATTGTAGGAAACTGGGGTGGGAAGAGCAAATGACAAGAAGAAAGTAGTGAGGAACTGAGACCCATGTGGGGACAGAGTAAGTCTCGGGTAGAGGAAGAGATTATAAAGATAATTTGCCATTGATGGTGAGGTCACTGTAGGTTTCCATGCTCCAGTGGATGGCTCCACAGCCTTGTACATATGGGCAGCTAATTGGACTTAGTGGATTATTAGAGACAAGAAGAAGGGTAGCAGGAGGAGGAGCAAGAGGAGGTGGAAATAATGGCATGAGCAGAAGGAGGTGTTGGGGAAAAGGGAGGTATACTTGGTTATATTTCATTGCTTACATTATGAAATTCTCAAAGAATAGAAAAGAAAAAAATATACCAGACAGAACAAGCATTGGCATGGAGGTCTTTGGAAGCACCTCTGAAGAACTGAAAACCTCATTATTTCTGAAACAGTTTGTGACTTTGAATCTATCCTGTGATGTTTAAAACTCAGAAGTGATGTGTTCAGATTGTGTGTTTGACACTTAGTATTCTAGTGTGGTATAATGAGTACTTTGGAGTCAATGTATCAAGACTAAGGTTAATATGACAATTTTTTCCTGTAGTAGAGGCTACTGATGATAAGTCCCTAACTGTACAGTGGCAGGTTTGAGGGAGAAAAACCACAGTTCTACAGATGTTTAGAAGATGGATTCAGAAATGTTAAATACTTGGTACTTTTTGAATGAGTAAAACACTATGGAAAAGAGGTTATCAAAGAAGTCACCAAAGGTTCTAATTTTAGAGTATTGGATTGATAATGGTGAAGGGTGCTCCAAAAGCATAGAACATAGAACAGCAGGTTTTCTGGGATGGCAGAGTATTTCATTGGTGTGAGGTTATGACACAAAAGTAGGTATCTATGAGTTAGATTTCTATGCCTGAGGACCAGAGAGAAGATTGTATCAGCAAGTCAGAGTCAAGAGTGATTGTCATGAAAGAGACAGTCAATGCCACAGGGGTGAACGAGCTTAGTCTGCAAACTGTAGGGTATGCACATCAGGAGACCAAGGGTAGAAACTGAAATTCCTACAACTAGGGAAGGCTCTAGAATAGTACTACTCATTTCCAACTTAAACCATCCATAGAGCTTTAAGAATACCTGTTCTAGTGGCCAGTCTCAAATTAATTGTTTCTAGGACTCTGTCTAAAGAGGGAAGCAGGAGTTTCCAGAGGTCCAAGAATGATTTCAATGTGCATCCATGATTGAGAACCACTGTAGAAGAAAGGAGGGGCCTCAAGAAAGACAGAGCTAAGATAAGAGGCAGCAAGACAATCAGGTGCATCTGGCATTGTAGAAGTCAGAGGGCGGCAGGGTTTTGAGAAAGGGTTTGTGGCTGGGAGTGTTAAAAGGCCCTAGATATCACAAAAGATAAGAATTTAGGTAGCTTCACTGGGTTAGAGAGAATAGAGTCACCAGTAACCTTAGGAAGTCTAGTTTTAAGTGGTGAAGATTGTAAAGACTTGACACATGAAGAATGAGAGAGAGCAAAAGATAACTCTTCCTATAGGGTTCTTCCTTCAATCCCTTAGCATGCTATATCCAAGAAATAAAGTTGAATGAGATGTGATTGAAAGCCACAATAAATTCAGTCTAGACAGTGAGAGAGGCAGGTGAGTGAATCATTAGAGATGACAGACAAATACTGGCAGGTCCAGCTAGGCAATGGTGGCAAACGCCTTTAATCCCAGCACTTGGGAGGCAGTGAGTTCGAGGCTAGCCTGGGCTACAGAGCAAGTACTAGGACAGGCTCCAAAGCTATACAGAAAACTCTATCTTGAAAAATCAAGTGGGAGAGGAAAGGAAGAAAGAAAGAAAGAAAGAGAGAGAGAGAGAGAGAGAGAGAGAGAGAGAGAGAGAGAGAGAGAGAGAGAGAGAGGAAGGAAGGAAGGAAGGAAGGAAGGAAGGAAGGAAGGAGAAAAGAAAAGAGAAGAAAAGAAGAAGAAAGACATCAGGTCCATCAGATAGGCTTTCTAGAGTGGGTGGGGCTGAGGAGTAAGCCAGTTTTCACTGGTTTTGATGACCACACAGGAGGAACTCAATATAACTAAAATGAATAGATATATTTTTCAGAGTCAGTGGTATTATTTTACAAGCTTTGTTGCCAATTTCAGCATCCCTAGGGCTGCATGAGCCTACATCTTGAAGGCTTGGTGGCTTCTTCCCAAGAAACATCATTACCAATCCTGAGAAGTTGGTAGTTTGGAAATGATTGTCTTAAGGAGCAGAAAGTTTCAAGAATATCTCAATGTGGGGAAATAGAACATGAAAATGGGTTTGTAAGTGGCTGGGCCAGGCTGAGTAATTCCATGTTTGTTTTGTTTTCATTAGTTTATAGCTACATTTTTAAAGTTGTGAGAATTCTTTTTCATCTTGGAAACACTATAATTCATAATTAATATGTTCAGAAATAATAAGAACATTTTTCAAACTCCTTTTGTTTGGAAGGGTGTCTACTTCTATGATGTAAATCATATATGTTCTTTTCAAATTACACCTTGCCCTGAAAGGATGTCTCAGACATTAAAGGCTCAAATCACACCTGATCTGTTTATAGTACCTGTGGAACTTTTCTAGCGTGACTTCACTCTGGGCTCAGGCACTGTTTTCCTGTGAATATTTTCTCCTGGGCGTTACATTTGAGGGCCAGTTTTGGTTTCTGCTGTGTTCTATTCTAGCCTTTTCAACTCCCTGCAGAGAAGTGCCTCTTGATATTGGTAACTCCTCATCCTGATGTGAGTCTTCACTGACAAGGAAAATATGACAGCTCCTCACTGATTTTTTTTTTTTTAACTCTTGCTGTCTTACCATATATAGTTCCCCACCCCTCACCTATTTTACATGTGAACTGAAAAAAATTAAATAAAAAAGCAACATAGCATTTCAACACAGACCAATTAATGTTTAAGTGCAAAGAGGTTTTCTTTATAATTTTGTTTTGTTTATAATATTTGTATTATCTTGCTTGAGTGGGTAAAAGTGTTTGCTAACAAGAGATGGGGACAGGAGATCCAACTGTAGGCTCCTGGGCCAGCTAGCCTGGAGTACCCAGCACAGCGATTAAGGAAGATCCTATCTCAGCAAGGTGGAAGGCTAGGAATTACCACTGACATATATTCTGTGAAGGACACATAGGCAATGCCCCCCCACAAATAAATGTATAAAAAATTTAAATTATTCAAAATTATTTTCATTTAAGTTTTCCAAATGAATCTTTAAATGCAGAAAGTTACCAGAGAACTATGAAAGTAGTATTTTCTAATGTCAGAAACAGATGTTACTTAATCTTAGTAGTAAATTATTTTGAAATAGAATTGATACAGAATCAGTTTGTTAATAATGCCAGCACTTGAAAAGCTAACACTGACAAGCTGACTGTTGGTGTTGATCTCCCTCCCCAGCCCCCAGCCCCCACCCCCAACAGCAGTTAGTTGTGTGACCTTGAACAGGCCATCTCTCCTTGTTAAAGCTGCTCTGCATTTGATGCTGGTGTTCACAATGGTGTCTGCTTCAAGAATGCTTTGAAAACATTAGTTAGTATATGTGTTTACAACTATTAAAATGTACTTGGTGCACACAAAGAATACAGTACATAATGGAGTGACTCTCCTACCTTGTTATTCTTACCAAACACACCTGTTGGAGTACATCTTTCTCTTATAGCATAACAAGGAATTGTATGGGTTTCTTGGAGGAGTCTAAGAAACTTGTGACTAAGAGACCAGTAAAGACAGTGAAGCTAGAATCAGGTCTCCACAAAGACCTTGTTGGTCCAGTTCTGAGGCTTCAGAATGATTCAGGACCAACTCACATTTACAGAGTTTCAACCGCACAATTCAGTGCTATTGCTCCATCGGGACAGTCACTCCAGTGGGAAACTTTCAGAGTAGACTTGAGAATAGGATAGAATAGAATAGCGAAGAGTTGAAGGACTTTGGTGTCCAGCTTTGCCAGACCTGTGTATTACACAGACTCTTTTTCATAGAAGGGCATGTAGAGCATGCCCACTAGCCATTAGCAGATTTTGCTAGCCATCCTAAGATCACATTTAAAGAGCTCTTTCTACCTAAAGGAAAATATCTTGAGAATGGTATCTCATTTTGACATTTAATTTGATATTTTGATTTTTGCTTGGTTCTAGATTTGAAGGAGGAAATGTCTTGGACATGTGACACTTTTCATGTCCAGGCCACCTTGAAAATGCTGGCATTACAGTTTTCGTAACTCCAAATCACTCCTATTACTATTGAGTTCCTTAACATTCCTGCTGTCTTTTCGAAGAATCACCACCATGTTTAACTAGATGTGTGAGAAAATTGCATGTTTTAATCATAGTTTGTATAATATAATGGACTTATTAGTAACTATGGTTTGATAAGACAAATTAAATGAAAGGGCCATTTGGGTTAGAGCTGGAGGTTGCTGCTCAAATCTTACAGCGCTGTGAGCGCCCTCTGGTGTCTAAATTAAAACCAGCAGAAGGCAGGTTCCTTGAGGGAGTGGAAACATTTGGTATTTATTGAACACCTACTAGGTGCTAGGCAATTGTATATGCACAGACCTAAGTTTCTGTAATCCACATATGTATGTATCTTTAGGTTTTATAAGCTGTTAATTTCATCTGTCACTTTAATCCTAGATGACTTTTTCTGATACTCTGAATTTGAGAAGATAATGGAATTTTAACAGATTATTTTGTGAAGCTAATGTCTTTGTAGAACATAGGACACAATAAGAGTTGTTCATTTTCTATGACTTGCTTAAAAAAAAGGACGAGCCAGTCTTAAATGTATGACATTTATCGTGTAATAGAATAGAACTTCAAATTTAAAAGACCAAAGTAACTTTTGTTATTTTTCTGAAAACTGAAACTGTGTCATGTGTCATAAGTTTTGAAAAAGCAGATGCACTTACTCACTCTCTTGCTATTCAGGTAGTGGGACTGAGAGCTCCCACCAAATATCTGCTGGGGAAGTCACAGTGACGTGGGTAAAAAAAACCAGACATACCATTACACAAAAAAGTCCCAATCTTCCCCACTGCAAAACACTTCATTCAATGCCTCAAAGGTCTAGAAAAAGGGTTCTGGAGACTGACCTTTCCACTGGGCCCTTATTTCTTCAGTAGAAATGTCCCAATACTAAAGGTGACTAACATGAAGGGAAAGGGCAGGACAGAGTCAAGAAATTGTCTTGTCATGAACAATACAAAGTTGAGTTGTGCAATAAATTTTAGGCCAACTTGATCTAGAGTGAGGCTCTGTCTCAAAAAAGAAAAAATATTTACATTCTGGGCAGAATTGTTATTTCACACATTCTCAGATGGAAAAACAGATTTAGAATATGAGATTTAATTCAGCTAATTCACACATCTGAATATTTGTAGAGTTCTATTGTCAATGTTTTAGAATCATAGGAAGCAACATAAAGATCAAAGGTTTATTTTATTCTAATCTTTTGATTTATTGGCTTCATAAATTTGGGGACGTTCTTGGCTCCTTTAAGACTCAGTCTTGGGGGCCAGGAAGATACTTCAGATGGCAAAGTGTTTTCTGTGAAAGCATGAAGACCTGAGTTCAATTCCCAGCATCCATGTAAAATCCGGGCACTGTAACAAGCCTCTAAGCTCGCATTGGTGAGCTGAAGACAGGAGGATTCCTGGATCTCACTGGCCAGCGAGTCCATCTGAATGGATGAGCTCCAGGTTTTGTGAGTGATTCTACCTAAAAAAATACAATAGAGATCGATGGAAGATTCCTGGACTAACCTTTGACTACACGTATGTATTCACCCATGTGCATACACCTGTACACACAGGATTTTACACATTCACAGGACTCAGTTTTCTCATGAATAAAGGGATTAATAATGTGGTCTTCTGGCCTTACTGTAGGATAAAACAGTGTTCATGATGAGTCTTCCCATAAAGTGATAGGCTATGTCTATTTTATACAAGAGGATTATGTTGTGACCTGTATACAGATTAGTGTTTAACCAAATACTTAAGGTAACGTTAATGATGGTATCGTCATCTAATGTTCATATATTTTCTATGCCCATTCTTATCCAAGCACATCACATGTCTCATTTGTAATTCCTGCAGAATTCCTGCAGGAGCCCACAGGTCCCAAATGACTTACCGCCTTAAGTTACCCTACTCCCAGTCACCCTTGGAAAGATCTTGAAACTCAAGTGCAGTTTCTTTCATACCCTGTGTTACTATGTCTTAACTTAAGGAAATAGTACTGTAGAGGAGAAGAAGGGAACGAAGAAACAAATAGACTTTTTTCCATCGCTGGTGAAAACATCTCATTCCTGTGCCATATCTAGTAAAGGGTTATTATGGTCGTGTAATATATTTCAAAATTCTCCATCCACAAATATGTATCAAGTGTCTGCTTGCTATGTGGGCAGCAGTGTCCTGTACTATAAGAATGCTGCTGTCAAAACACAGCCAACTCTACTCCTTGAGGTAGGTGTAGAAGATCAAATTTCTCTCTAGTCCTCCATTGTCCCTGCTCAATTTTTGGAGTGTTCACAGTAATACCAAGGAGGTGAATAGCAAAATGGAAGTGGGGAGCAGGGGTGGGGGTAAGGAGAGTATCGAGTTAGCTTTGTATTTGCAATCGTATTTTTTGCTCATTAAAATTACTAATTTTCATTTATCTATATTTGTATATAGTAATAGAAATCAATAGTTGGAAATTAAATACTAATGTAGTAGGCATATACCTACTAGAAAATAGAAGTATATGTATTATGTAATATATTATATATTTTTCTTCCCCAATTTGAAAAAAAATAAGAATGAACTTAATTCTTAGAGTAAGGAGGATGACTATAATATGAATTTTCTTCCTTAATTCCTACTGGGGAAATGCATTCAGCTGTGCTAAGAATTAGCCATTCTAGTGCAAAAGAGTGGAAAAACATCACATGCTAATTTTCTCTCACCACCTTTGTATTCAACCATGTAAAGTACTTTTTCAATCATGGGGTTGATTTGGTTTGCTAAAAATTTAGCTTAGTAATGTATAAGCTGACATGAAACCTGGATTAAAAAATCATTGCTGCATGACAGTGGGTAAAATAAAATATGGATTTGCTTATGGTCTTGTCAGGGGCATTTATGAAATTGGCTCTCTTGTGACAGTATTCATAAGCATCACCTCTGCCCAAATGAATACCAAATTTCTTAATGAAGAAAATACATTTAGTATTTAATTGTCTACTTTATTATATAGCCAAAACCTACTAGGACAGATATTTCTGTTCAACTTCTTTAGATAGAAAGGTAGAATCAGAAGCAGGGAAGGTGAGGGAAGAAAGTCTCAGAGCAATGATTCTCAACCTTCCTAATGCTGCCAGCCTTTGGGTACCCTCATGCTGTGATGACCCCCACCATAAAATAATTTTCATTGCTACTTCATAACTGTAACCTTGCTGCTGTTATGAATCATAATGTAAATATCTGATCTGATATGTGACCCCTGTGAAAAGGTCATTAGACTCCCAAAGGGTCAAAACCCAGAGGTTGAAAACCTCTGTCTTAGAGGCTTGAGAAAAGCTTTAGATGCAGAGGTCTTGTCTTTTCTGCTGAGATTTTTCTGGCACTCCCCAAAAGAATGGGAAAATGTTCCAGAAATTGAAGAAGTTCAGAACTAGATGGTGATTTGCAGACTATTCCTAGGACTGATTCCGTCTAATAACCAGTGCCGAAAGTCCCTCTGTGTTGTGGTTGAAGTTGAGGGGTAGTTTTCTAAGAAGCAGTGTCAAGAAGTGAAAAGAAGAAATATCGCAACTTGTATGTGTGGGGGTGTGTGGGTGGGTAGGTATGCATGTGTATATGAGTGTATGTGTGTAAAATAATTCATTATAATTTTATATTCATTCATTTATGCCATCGCAGTAATAGTTCAGACACATATTTTGAACTCAAGGCATGCAACACAATAGAAGATTTTTTTTTCATTTATAGATTTCCATTTTCAGCATATATTTCTGGGTTTTGTGTTGGGATGGGATGATAACCAACAAGATCTCTGCTTGGTCAAGATGAATAAAGTCAGGGCTAAACCTTGGAAGCAGAGCAGCTGCAAAATGTGTGTAGTTAATCTTAGTCAAAATGAAGCCTCCTTCCTACTGGTGAGTGGATAGAAAAGTTTTTTCCCAGTGATCATATCCTATGCCAGTAAGAGTCCTTGATTGCTAAGGTTGAAAGTTCTAACTATAGAGTAGATAGATTTTATATATATACACACACATATGTGTGTGTGTGTATGTGTGTGTTGTATATACAATATATATTTTAATTACCATAAATTAGAGATCTTATCTATATATTAGAAAGTATCTATTGTTTGGAACCACATAGCACATGGGAAAGACTGTGTCTAGTGGTACTTAACCCCATCCTCCACATTCTCCACATGCCCACCCACTATGTGTTTACTCTGTTCAAAAGCAACTTAGTCTCACCGCTAGAATCCTGGGAAAGTTTGACCACATTTAGTGTCACGTAAACATCTCTTCTTGTGGCTTCTGGAGAGCTCTTTGTTCCACTTCTAAGAATCATTGCTTTTAACATAGAATTAAGAATAGGGGAAGAAAGGGCTGTGAGCCACACTGGAAGTAAAAGTTAAAGCTCTCAGAAGTCATCCTAAACAAGTCAGGTCATATAGGAGTCCTTCTGGGGGGCTCAGAAAGCCCCAGAAATGGAAAAAAAGGGGTTGGATGATAAGAAAGAGGCACAGTGAGCAGGAAGGCGAGGCAGCAGCAGCCGTAACCGTCATCTGCAGGGCTAACACTACTGAGCAGGAAGCAGCTTGGATGAAACAGATAACAGCTTAACTTGGCAAAGGTGTCTCCAATGTTCATTTAGAAACATGGGAAACAGAACTCAGCTAAGGAACACATAATTGCATGCAGTGTGCTATTCTTGCACATATGAACTTCTGGGCCATTTTCAGCTAGCAATTTGCATATCAGTTTTGTGGTTCCAAAGCACTGTTTTTGTTGTTTTTAACTTGGGTGACTATCTCTAGAAGAGAACATTTGTTTGCAAATACCAACCATAATCTTGAGAAAAACACCCGTTTTTTTTTTTGTTTGTTTGTTTGTTTTTTCCTTTAATCCACATTCAAACAGTGAAGGTTTACAGGTCCATGTGCTCCTGTCTTTAACAATGACAACTGAACTGGAGGTGAATTAACTGGGTGTTAACTATAATTTTAGAAATAGTATGATATTTTCAGAGGTGATATGTTCTTGATTCTTATGGTAACAGAACTTCAACTGCAGGCAAGCTGGGTCTACCTTTGACGATCTGTTTTTGACATTCATTTTTAAATGCTGGTAATGTTAGAGGCAAGTCAAAGTGAAAACTGCATCATCGCAATGAAAATTAACTTTTCTGTTGGCCTCCCTTCTTATTTCTCCTGTTACTCTAGTTACTCTGTTCTCATGTTACTCTAGTATCTCCCTGAGTCAGAATATTTACTGTTTTATTGACACGTAATACAAACACCTTTAATTCCTTGATTTTCTTCTCCTTCTTCCTTCTTCTCTCTTCTAATTCCACCTGAGCTTTCTTTCATAATTTTCACACAGAAAGCTCCATATCCATCTGGTGATTCATTATAAGGGTTTGGACTATACTAGGCTGCTCTCCTGTTTCTTAACAGTGTTCTTTCTCTGGGTCTATTTGCCTTCATTTCTCAATTTATCTCTCCTGGAATACTCTGTTAGTAGTGGAAGGCATCATTGTTTTCCAGGAAACAAAGCCAGCAACGCATTATCCATGTTCTATTCTAACCAGGCTCCTGACCTGACCTGAATCAACCCTTCCAATAGACAGGCCTGGCTGGGCCCATGAAATCGGACTCCAGAAGAGAGTTTGGAAAACTTCCTTCAGCTCAGTTGTGTGGAAGGATTAACTCTTTCCATGATAGTCCCAAATATCCTCCTATACTTCTTATTCAAAATATTTATGACTCAGCAAAGCCAATACAAATGATTTCATTTGAAATATATTGTGTTTATTGATGTAGGCATTGTGAGGTTCCCAAGGAAACTGTACATAGGGTTAAGGTTAAAGGTACCTAACAATACAGACCAGTGTGGGAAATTTTGCCATAATCATTAAAAAACTTGGTGACCAGTGTTCAAAGAAATCCAGCTTCCTGCATACTTAGCTCATCTAATTGCTGCTAAAGTATTTATCTGCTGTTGGAACTGAGCACAGAATATTCAAGTGTTGACTAAAAAGGATAAGATTTAAAGATAGCAAAAGGAATCTATAACAGTCATCCTATTCTTCCTCCAATAAATGATTTGAAATCACTTTGCCACAGATTTTTACTAGGACTCCAGCTCAGCATCAAAGTGTAGCAGGACTGTGTCCTACTTGAGTATTTTCTTTATGTTGGGCTTTTTGCGATTTATACATTTGCCAAAGTGTGCCTATTGATGTTTTCTATTTACCACTGACACCATTTGATTTAAAATACCTTTATCTTTGTTGAAAACACCAGTCATACCACTAAGTCTAAAACACAGGGCAATTTGTTTCAAATGCTAAGAGTTTTTAATGTGCTAATTATATGTTCCACTTTCTACACACTCAGTCATCACCGTCCAGCTCCAATAAACTGTACTTTATTGTTGAGGGCATTTTTGAAAGTGCTTTGGTGGTGTTGCTTATATTGATAAATGGGTGAGGCAAAAGCAAAAATTCTTTCCCAAAGATCAGCCTCAGACTCTGGATAAAATGCACCTTCCTCGTCTTGCTCACGTTAGTTAGTTACCTCCTGTATCACTGAGGCCACATCTTCATCCCTCAGAGGCCATTCAACAAAGAACACACAGCCTGCATGAACAACAACTATTCTGTCAAAGAGTAACTCACTATTCCACTAAATTGTACCCTGAATATAAGATGAGACAAAACTGGCTGAAGAGAAACCCTGGAAACAAGGGCCTGGCTTTAACTCCTCTATTCTTTTAGAATAACATTGTTTTCGACAAAACTGGTGACAAGCATATTCCCAAATGCTGCAGGTAGCCCCAGTGGAGAGCCCTGTGGAAGGACATGCTTAGAAGAGAGAGATAACCAGTGGTTGGGGGTAACACTCTCCAGACAGCCCGGTGAAAATGGATCTATTGTGGTAGGTATTGAAGTGAGTCCACTGATCAAGATCCTGGAATCAGACATTCTAGATATGACTTTCACATATTTGTTTTATTTCTGTTTTACCCAGACTTGTGGGCATAGGTGGAAAAATATATTTTATATGAAGAATGAAAATAAGCTACCCACTGGTGTTTGCTACGGGATGCCTTCTGATTTACGCACAGAACTGAGTAAAAGGATGGCCCCATGTTACCAAGGTAAGTGTGACATGAAGCAGCTAGATGGAGACAATCTACTAATCCCCAAAATGGGAGGAGAAAGACCACTGACCCAAATCATCATGGCCAAATTAATTAAAACAAGCAATTAAATCAAGCTTTTTTATTTGTGTATGTGGGCTGCCTCTCCCTAAGGCACAGTTCAGAGGTCAGCATTAGATGTGAGGAGATCAAAGCTTTTATAGCTCAGGGATAGAGGGTTTCCAAATGGGAGATTTCGTAAGCAAAGTAGCCAGGGTTAAAGGAGAAGAACAAACAAGTTAGTCCTAAGGACCTCCTGAAACAAAGACAAGATTGCAAGGTGGTCATAAGAAGAGGTAGTCATAAAAGGTAGCCCATAACAGCCCTTTTGAAACACAGGTAGGGTTGCAAGATGGTTACAAACAACTTTTTGAGACAAAGACACAATTACCGTCTCCTGGAACAGGCATATAGAACCAATTCTAGTTAAAGTTGCAGGTGGCATAGCCTTATCCTTGAGAAACAGAGGTTTAATCATAAACAGGAATGAGCCTAGTTCGTCTTTGCTATAAGATGGAGTTGAGGATGAAATGGAGGCAGGTTGGTTCCTCAAAGCAAACGAAGGCTTTCAGTTAGTGTTTCTTTGCATTTTCATCTTTACCTGATCACAGAGGAAGGCCTTTGATATAGCCGTTGTTTAACATAAAGCATCCTTCCTTTGTTTACCCAGGAGAGTCAAAATACCCTATACAAACACTCTGCGCTTTTGAAAAAGAAGCCTTCAGGTTCATTTGAGTAACTGAAGAAGCTAGTTGATAATTATCCACTTTTACACTAAATTTGTTTTCAAATCACTTGAGCATGTCTATTGCCCAGGAGACACAGGATCCCTAAAATCATGAAATTACAAAGAAAATTCTTATTAGAAAGAAAATTACTGCATTTCCTGTTCTTTTGGGAGCTTCTAAGGAGTCTTTAAAAGGATTCTATGCATTAGTATAAGCAAAGCCTCCCCACTTCCATTTTTCCCAGCTCATATGTATTCCTTGAAGATACTAAGGATTAGTGTCTAAAGCAGCAGGTCGTGACCCCTTTGGGATTCAAATAACCTCTTTTAAAGGGGTCACCTAAGGACATTTGCATGTCAGGTATTTACATTATGATTCATAACTAGCAAAATTACAGTTATGAAGTAGCAATGAAAATAATTTTATGGGTGGTGGTCATCACAATATGAGGAATTATACTAAGGGGTCACAGCATTAGGAAGTTTGAGAACCATTGAGCTAAAGTTTGAAAACTATCAATGGAAATCTGTTGCTGTTGGTATTTTACATACAGAAATGGGTTATAAACTCAGAGTTAGGGACAAATGTCAGTAGCATTTAATACTATTTCTTCGACAATCAATAACTCTAAAACTTTCTTTGGAACACCAAAAAAATATGTATGAATGCCAGTTCTTTCTCATGACAAAAAATACACTTGTCATCTCCCTTATAATTTTAAATAACTGTCAAAACTTTGAACACATTAAAACTTACTGATTCTGATAATTTTTAGGATCTTTCATGTCTGGATTATGATGTCATGGAGAAGTCTGTGTAATAAATGTTTGTATTTTACTTTTGAATGCAAGAATATTAAGTTCCAATTGAAATCAAATTTGGTCAGCATTTCTATATATTTATGATCCCCTTTTCCGAGCAGGAGTTATTTTTGCTAAGATATATCTAGCTATATAATTTTAAAAATCAAGATTATGTAAACATAACACATCAAAATCTGTAAAATAAAGGCACAAGGAAAAATTCTAAAAGAGTGAGGAATCATGGCAGGGGATGCTTATACATCAGTATAGTAATTTGTCAAAAGGAAGAAATGGTTCTGATTTTTCTCTTCATGGAGTCTTATGAATGAAAGCATCAGGAGAAGGGCTGTGTCCTCTTAGTAAACCCCAGAAGCATCAATTCACAGGGCTTTGCAGTAAGAGACCTTGCAAGCCTGCATGGTTGTTTAGTCTTTCATGAGGCAAAACCAGAAAGAAAAGATAATCTTCTCAATGAACTAATGTGAGAAAATTGAATATCTACCTGCAAAAGAGTGAAATTGGACTCTTACCTTACATTATACACATAAGTGAGCTCAAAATGGAAGGACACTTAAGCATGAAGCCTCCTGTGGCAATGGAACCCCTGGAGAGTGACAGAGAGAGCAAGCTCCTTGATATTGGTCTTGTCACTGTTTTCTTGGGGGATCACAACAAAAGCTCAAGCCACAAAAGAAAGACAAATGGCACTATAGCAGGCAGCAAAGCTTCTGCACAGCCAAGGCGGCCATCTGCAAAGCAGAGAGATAAAGATAAGCTGGGGAGTGGACAGGGCATTTGCAAACAGCCTCAGATGTGGAGTTCATTCCTAAAGTATATATGGATGTCACTAAAGAGATACCACAAAACCAATAACCTGGTTAAAGTCAGTAAAACCAAGATCTTTTCTTTTGAATGAAAGCAGAAAAATGGCTGATCCATATATGAAGGGTGATTGGTGTTCCTAATCCTCAGGGAATGTAAATTAAATCCAGCAAGATCACTGCTTATCTGTTAGAATGACTATTTACCAAAAAGATGAAAAGCTAAGTGTTAGCAAAGATGGCAGGAGTGCAAACTAGTTAAACACTATGAAAGACTATGGAAGTTTCTTAAGATATGAAAGTAGAAGCTTCCCATAACTCAGCAGTTCCTTACTGAGTTTGAGAGTAAAGGACTCAGGAGTGGTAGAGGTATGTGTATAGACATACAATAGAATGCCACCCAGCCTTAGTAAGCCCTGCCATTTGGGACACCATGGATGGATATGGAGAACACTATAAGCCAGGCACAAAAACAGCACACACTAACACTTATATGTGAACTATAAAAACATGAAATACTGAGGAACAGAATGACTAAGTGGTTGGGGACGTGGGAGGTGGAGTGGGATGATGAGTGTGGATTACAGGACTTTGAGTTCCAGTTTCACAGACGAATGAGTCTAGCAATGTAATGCATGGCATGAGGGTTATATTTAATGTTACGGCTTGCTGTGGGAGTTTGCCAAGAGGGCAGATTGCCATTGTTATTTTACTATGCACAGAGAAAAAGTCACCCTGAAGAGAGGTATATTGATTGCTTGAGTGTGTACTCTTTCTACCATATGTGTGTTCACAGAATATACTGTTGTGAACCTCCAGTATATACAATAACTCAGGGAGCTGTGAAGCCAAAGCCAGAAATATTACTTCTTAGGTCCTCACTGATTGAATTGTTAAAAAAGAATTTTAGTACATGTTGCAAGCCATTCCTATGAGGAGCAAGCAAAGGAAGAAATGCCTCTATTTGGGATTCATGATGATAATTTGAAAATTAATACAGGAGAGCTGAATGTTGTTAAATTATAACAATTATTACCATTTTCAAAACTGACGTGCAAAGCACAGATTTTAAGAGTCATGTTTATGAAGACCTCTGAGAAAAATAAATTATGGAGGATGATATCATTACCATGAGAATTAATCTTGAAAAATTAGAAGACCGAATCAGAACAATTTTGGGTTCAAGGGCAGCCTGGGCTACACAGTTAAATTTTGTCTCAGAAAAGTATATAGTCCTAATTTATCTAAATCAATATCATATATTTTGTCTTAGATTTTGTGAGAAAATTTGGAGAACATTTTGCATCATGTCAAGCTGGAATATCTAGTTTTTACACACAGGTAACAGCCCGATACTAATTCCAGGTACTGTGCATATATAGAAGTTAATTCCAGGGGCTCTCTAGATTTGGGAGTCAAAACTGAGTAACATTTGAATAATATCTCTTCACCTGTGTATCATCACCATCCTATCTATCCCATTTAATGCTCCACATTTAATTATAGAAAGTTAATTTCTAAGTGACTAATACCACACAAGATCAACCAAAATCCACACTGAAGATCATCACCTCCACTAAGAATTTAATGGACAACTAAAGTATCTAGTTATTTATTTTGTTAACGTGGGAACTGAACTGAACATATATACCCAAATATATTGTATTTAATCACTAATTGAGTATAAAGGAATTACATGAGTCTGTTTTTTCATTAAAGTTATGATAGTAGTGAGGGTTCACTACTTAAAAATACCCTTGAAAATCAGATATAATCCCAAACACTACCCAAATCTCTAGATTGTTATATGTGAGGTCTCAGTTATATACATCCCTCAGGTTAAACAATAAAAAAGTAATAAATGTTTCAGGTCCTCTCAAAAAAAAAACAATTATTATTTCATGAATGTTTTTTAACTCTATGGAGATAAGACTTTATCATTTGGGTTAACTGCTCCATACATGTTAACATATTTTACAAATGCTTATAACAATTCTTTCTTTTGTCTATGGAAGAAACTTTATTTAAAGCTCAGAATTACTTAGAGAATAGACTATATATTAATTAGGGTTGATTGCTATGAGTTGTTATACAATAGAGACAAGGGCCTGCTCTTTCTTTCCTTCCTTCCTAGTTATGATAAAATATGCCCTAAATTTCACTAGCCCCTTTATTATCTGAGCTGAAATTGTTAGGGACACTATTCAGTGATTTTTGCAAATTGAAATAAATTAAGCCCCCATTTACTCTCTGGCAGTACATGATTATCCTGGTAATGAACCCTAATGAATTACATACAGAAGATTGTCTTTGCTGACCCAAATTGCCCTTGTCCCAAAGCTTGCTCTATTGTCTAATGGTCCTATCTTGGGTATTTGAAACCCACTGGTAAGTAAGGAGAGAACTCCAGCATTTCTTCTCTAAAAACCTGCTTTTAGCGATTCTGGCTTTTTAACATCTGGCTTTAAATTAATAAAATGTTCCCTTTTAAGAGCTTCAATATAAAATGTATTTCCTGATGAATTGCCTAGAACATTGTAAATTTTCAAGAGGTTTGGGGGGGCCTGAGATTTAACTTTCAAATGACGATGATGAGTTTTCTATTACAGGATTTAATTGTGATTGGGGCCCCAGGATCATATTACTGGACTGGTTCCATCTTTGTCTACAATATAACTACAAACAAGTACAAGGCATTTGTAGACAGACACAATCAAGTAAAATTTGGAAGTTACTTAGGTACTGTAAAAATTTTATAAATGCAAACTATCTGTGCCTTAGAAATTATATGTGCTGTTCTGAACATCCCATTGCGCAGTAACAATTATGTACATCAGAAACTGTCTCAATTAAGCAGAAAGCCAATTTATGTTTTCATTAACTCCATATCTTATGCTAACATAGGTTACAACGGTTATCACGGCTATGTTTTCATATAAGAACTATTGAATGCTTACTGTAGAAGTCCCTCTCCCCTTCTCCACTTCTTTCTAAGATAGAGTTCCACTATATAGTCTTGGTTGGCCTGGAACTCTCAAGAGCTATGCCTGCCTTTGCCTCCTGAGTGCTGGAGTTAAAGATGTGTGTCACCATGCCTGGACCCTTAGGGAGTTTTTAAACTAATTCTCTATTAGTTCACCCATTTCAACACATGTCTATGTATACATAGGCATAAATTCTTAAAATATCAAATGAAAACCAATGGGTCTTAAAATAGCATTCTAGATAAAGGAAAGCATTTTGAGATATATTCTAAATAAATTTTCTTCCACCTTTTCCTTATAGAAATTTATTTAGTTTGTAAAGATTATCTTGGATTGTTTTTCAGAGTTTAATCATTTTTATTTCCTTTTCTCCCTTTTCTTCACTGTTGTCATTTCACAAGTCAAGAGTTTCATACTTTATCGCCAATATTTCTACCACATACAAATTTCTGGCATTGTTTCCCTTTACAATGAAGTGCATGTGTCCTGTAGTTTCCTACAAAGTATATGTGCTTTAAATTTGAACAGTATGTGTTCAGAAAGGGCACTAATAAAGCAAGTAGTATTTTTATTATCATTCCAACAAAACCCATGTGACATTTCCTTATCTGTTATTGAAGAATGTTTTGAAGTATTTTTATGTAAAGTCCATACAATAGAAAAGTGAAATCTGTAACAATTGTCATTTTCCAGCTTCAGAGTTTTGTGTACTATCATATGTTACAGCTGCAATACTGGAAGCCCATTCTTCATCGTATTGCACAGGGAATAACGGACTAAGTGTCAAGGTCATACTTTCAATGTTGAAAGCTTGGAATGTAAACCTATATCACTTTTATAATATATGTGTTAAAATTGCTTTAAATGACAATTTTAAGTTAATAAACAGTTTTTTTGAGGCTCTACCAAAAGAAATCATTTCGGATTCAGTTTTGTTTACTTCGATGCAAAGAATAAGAAAAGCACATGCATGTTGTGAATGAAGAGTCTCAAGTATTTCTCTCTTTTTATGAAGGCTACTCAGTTGGAGCTGGTCATTTCCGAAGTCCACATACAACTGAAGTCGTTGGAGGAGCCCCTCAACATGAACAAATAGGAAAAGTAGGACTCAATTTGGTTTTCCTCTTTATTTCTTCACAGAGTCTTGAGTTGATTATGTGAGAGAGTCGAGCATTAAAGGGAAACTGCAAACATTTTAAGATTAAAACGATGAACAATGTATTGCATCAGTTGAATTTATGTAAAATACATTTATAGATCTCAAAGAAATTGAGTTGGAAACCTCTACTGGGAATCCTATACCTGAAATGGGGCTTTGCTATGAGTAAATTAAGTATAAAGTATAATTATCTGTAGATGTTCAGAGAATGTGTGTTCTGGATATTATTTAGTAAAAGGGAGTTGAGACAGGGAATGCTGCATGGTAAGACTAAAAATAATAGAATGGAATAATTTTAGTTATGTATTTTTTCTGTATTGCCATGTGAACAATGGGACGCCATTTCTTGTAAACCTTTTCCTGTGCCTGCTCTGTGGGACCCCAAAGTTAGTTCCTCAGAGGGCAGTGCTACAAATCAGACTTCATAATATGAATCTTTTCCTATCACTCTAAAAATTTGTAGCAGTAACAATTTTATCACACATTTAATATTTTTGCATTTGTCCAATTATGTGTTATACAAATTGATGTTTCAATTAAACAAATTAGTCTTTTTTAACATGGTAAGAAAATAAATGTTTTGAATTCTTTCTCCATTTACAGGCATATATATTCAGCATTGATGAAAGGGAACTGAGCATTGTACATGAAATGAAAGGTAAAAAGGTAAATATGTCCCTGCCTTTAGGGTTGCTGAGGGCTTCTGTGGATAAGGCTGTGTGTCCTCATTGAGCATGTGCTTTGCTTTGGAACAGCTTGGCTCGTACTTTGGAGCTTCTATCTGTGCAGTGGACCTCAACGCAGACAGCTTCTCAGATCTCCTTGTGGGGGCTCCCATGGAGAGCACCATCAGAGAGGAAGGGAGAGTATACGTGTACATCAACTCTGGCTTGGTATGTCTGCTGTTCCCCAAACTGGGAATCATATGGCTAAGACTGAAATTGTTCCTATTTCATAGTTCTGAGACTATAGATTCTTTCTGAAATTGTGTGTGTGTGTGTGTGTGTGTGTGTGTGTGTGTGTGTGTGTGTTTGTGTGTGCACATTCAAGTGCATGATGAATGTGCATGCATACCTGTGCATGCACACATATGCATGCCATGGTACATATGTGAAGGTCAAAAGCAATCAGTCCTCTCCTTCTATCTCATGTTTCTGGGATCCAGCTCAGGTCAAGAGAAGCACTTTTGTCCACTGAGTAATCTTGCCAGGTCAATGCTATAGTCTTAAGCTTATCTGATGGACCAAAGTGACACTTCTGTTGCTCTACTGATACTCTGAAAATGGAATAGAGCATGACAGTGAGCAGCTATTCCAGAAATGAGATTTGACACACAATGGAAGTTCTGTACACCACTTGTGTGGGTTCACTCTAGTAACTGAAATTTCCTTTAGTTTAATTTTGTCATAAATATAATTTGGAAGAATGGTTTGTTAGATACTTCAAAATAGATTTTTATGTATCTCAATAATTACTGTCCTCATATAATTAGCAAATTATGAAATGTTTGTAATTAGTAATAGATGAAGCATTCAATGTTTTTAACTTCTTGGCTTGCAAACAGAAATGAGATGCATTGATAAAATATTATTGTACAGTTCATTTGGATTATATCCAGAAAATATTATGAGCTTGGTGCCATTTATTCTAAGTGGATGCATTGTTCAATTAGGTAATACCGACTTTTGTTCAGCTTTAAGTCATGGCAGTATTTATAGTGGAAACAGGTGCCTTGATTCAGTCTACAGAGTTCTGGCCTTCTCTGAACAGCCTTGCTTCCGTACATCAAATCAAGTAAAGATTGGATACTTAGTGCCATATTCTTTGTTCCTTTGGTTTGAAAATAAGACCTGGCTTCATGTCCCAGGACACAGCATCATTTAGTTGAGATTTAGCGTGTGCTTGCAAGCTTGCTTGCTCAAAGATTCCAGAGAGTTTGACAAGTTTTCATTTCAAGCATCTAAGTAATCTCTATGCAATGCAAATGAGAAGGCTTCCAGTCTTATAATGATGGAAACAGCTCCACATTCTAAATCTAGACTAGAGTTACACATGCAAAAATTTCCTACACTTTCTTTAAACTAAAATTTATTTTATAAAAGGCACATATTATTGTGTGGACAGTGATCTCTCAGATGGCATTGATACCACACAAACAATGTTGCACCACATGATCCACAGTCCCCATTCACAAACGGCCTTCCTTGTATTTACTAGATCCTTGTTCAGCAAGTACCCCTCATTTAATAAATATCTGGTAAAGTTTTTTTCTCTTTTCAAGGAAATTAAAAAATATTGACAGTAAAAACCACTCAGAAAGTAAAGGAACATCCCCGCACTGAAATCTTGGACCACCCTACCATGAAAACAGTTCAAAGAAATGCTCAGAGAGCAAAGGAAGAGCCGGCTCACTAGGCTACTCTTTCCCCTTCCCTCCTACTTAACCAGAAGCACTGCTGCTGGATCCTGGGATCAGTTTAGTAATGGGTTTCCATTTGTAAATTCTCTAGTGTGGATTTCTCTTGCTTTCTTCACATCTAACCTACTTCCAAACTCTCTGAAATGGTACTTGACACTAAGAAGCATAATATTTGCTTTACCAGGTTTGCTATTACCTGTGCTAGCATGGGAGAGGAATCATCTGTTTTGTTTACCCTTACATTGTTTTCATGGCTCATAGAAGTCCTGGACTGGCAGTCATTCCAGGATTATTTTCAGTAAACTAAAAGAAAGAAAATTACTTAAATGACTTGGGTTTCGACCTAATCTACTAAATATCTCTCAGGGGTCCCCAGTAAGTGCTTGGTTGCCATTCTCAATGGCTGTATAATACTTGAACAAGAGCAATCACCGCTTTACTTCTCTTGAAACTCTTCAAAAAGAGCATTGTCTTGAGGTTATACATCATTTGTCCTTTATGAAGTCCTGCCTCCCTTCCCTTTAGTCATTTCCTAAGGAGCCACTCCATTTTATCTCTTGGTCGTCAGATTTAATTCCGTGCCATGTGGATAGTAGAGATAAACTCAAATTTTTAATTCATTTGAAAAAAAAAAAAGTGATCCTTAGTGAGAATCTAGAATGGAACATAGTATGAAAAGAAGCTGAAAATAATCCCAGTTGTGACCATGAATCTTCAGGATTGGGTGAGATGCCAATCATGTAAGAGTCATTATAATGCAACTTGGTAAATAACAGGTAATAAGTATATGAAAAGTAGACACTATTTACTGTGGGCCAAAAACATTTCAAGGAAGAAGTAGTATTTTTTTATTTCTTTTTTTTATTAGAAAGAAAATTATTTTACATGTCAATCCCAGGTCCCTCTCCCTCCCTTCTTCCCCTCCCCCAACTAACGCCCTACCCATCCCATACCCTTTCTGCTCCCCAGGAAGGCTGAGGCCTTCCATGGGGAGGGTCTTCAACGTCTGTCATATTCTTTGGGATAGGGCCTAGGCCAACCCCCTTGTGTCTAGGCTAGTATTTTGAGAGAAGAAAAAATAGGAATTTCTGATTGTGCACTAAAAGATGAAGGACACTTGGCAAAGCATAGAATGTGTGTTTGTGGAATGAAGACTAGATGTGCCAGGGAAGAGATCTATGAGTAGCACGTGAGATTTGTTTTTAAAGCTTGGGATTGAAATGATCAGCGCTCATTATCATAGCATCATTGCCTTATTATATATATATATATATATATATATATATATATATATGTAACAACTCAACTTCAGAGATTCCAATGGTTAGCTCATGTAATGCCATTCTTTATTCAGAGACCTCACATGGCTTGCTATTGTTCATTTCAAAAAGAACAAATTGCCCTTTTAATGAAATTGCTATATACTGTAAGACCACAATCTGGCTTTTGTTGTCTTGTTCATTATTTATATCACTCATACATGTAACATGTTTTACTGATCAAGTTTTTGATATATCAAAACCATATCTTCCTTGCAGTAGCCACCTTGTATGACATTTTATGAAGTCTCCATCAGCTCATCTTTCCCTCCTGCTCCTTATTGCAATTCCTTCCTTGCTTCAGTTAGAATTATTTTCCTTTCTTCTCATTAGTGTGAAACAATTTGTACTTGTAAGTCATGTACATGCTTGTGTTACACCCTCCTTGTAGCCATGGTTCCTGGAGGAAAGTGTGTTATATATACTCTTCTTTGACCCTCTTCACCTGCTTGCTCTGCACAGTGTGTTGTCCTTAGCAAGAGCTCAATAAATATTTGTTAAATTGAATTATCAAAATGATTTATTGGATTTTCAAAACTAAGGATCATGAGTTAGACAATTTCCTATGTCCTCTGAGCTCTAATCATGCTATTATATGTGTTGACTTAATAAATATTTATTGAATTGAACTGAGATGTGTGTACTAAAGATCAATCTGTGGTTTGACGAATTAGAAAAATCCATATCCAATTATAGCGGTAAATCATGTGTAAAGTTGTCAGGGAGTTTTATAATGACACCTTTCTTCCATTTCTACCTAGGGAGCTGAAATGGACGAAATGGAAACAGTGCTTATCGGAAGTGACAAATATGCCGCAAGATTTGGGGAATCCATTGCAAATCTTGGTGACATTGATAATGATGGCTTTGAAGGTGATTAAAAATCTCTAACTTTGTACTTGATGTCCACATTTGAAATAGTTCAAGAAAGAATATGATTGTAGTTTTGTGCTGTTTGCCCTTCTGTTGAAAATGGGGCCATAGAGGCCTCACCCTCCCTGGGGAACAGAAAGGGGTTGGATGGGGATAGGGGGACAGGGAGAGGGAACTGGGATTGACATGTAAAAGAAGCTTGTTTCTAATAAAAAAAAAAGAAAATGGTGCCAGAGTGGTCAGCTGTCTAGTTTTATAGTGTTATGTCAGTTATAATTGTCAGTCATTGATCTTTACCATGGTTAGTTACAAAGTGATATTCAAAACATTTTATTGATTATAAGTAGCATAATTTTTTACACAACTCTAAAAAATTATGTCTATCAAACTGTGTTACCCATTATTTTTCTATTTTAAAAGGGATATTGATTTTAGAAAGAAAATATGAGGAATATATATCATCTGACCATGACATTTAACTTACAGTACAGTACAGAAACTGACCAAACCCAACTGATTCTGGTCCCAAATATGGAGCATATTTTTGTGACACCTGCTATGCCAGGAACACCCTGTCTGGGTGCTGCTTTGCCATAGGATTTGGAAGGGTCCCAGAGAGAATTACAGACAGCATTGGTGAGGGTCAGCTGTGAGATTCAGGGAAGTGGCTATCCACCAACTGATACTGAAGCATTTCCATGATTAAATGAATGGCACTGTGTTAACCATGCATGCTGCCCTGGACATCAGCCTTACTGTAGAAATATCTACCTCTACGAGCAGCCCCTCTCAGTCTATTACTGGGAGTTAATTGATGTGATAAAACTGTACACATGGTGAATGTGTGTGAGAGGAGAGTGTGGACTTTCCCATAGTGCAGTAATTTCCTACAATTTAGCAACTAAGTTCTTAATATTTATTTTCATGGCTTAGAATTGTGTCTTCTTGATATTATCATTGATAATTAAAATATGGTTTGTATTAAACATCAGCCAAAATTACCACCGTGGTTGTGAAAAACATTTCCAGACAATAATAAGTGACATCATGAAAATAAACTTTCTATTATTTATATTTCAGTCAAAATAATTAAAAACATTGCACATTAATAGATATATACCTACTTAGACTCATGTGGCATAACAATAAAGTGATCCTGCAGCTATGGAACATTATTTTTCTCCTTCATGTTATATGTATTTACACAACTTAAGCAACAAGATCAGTCAGCATGTCTGTTACTCTTGGGTGTTTTTCACATGAGATCATCATTTTTTTCTTAGTGTCATAACCCAATATGAATCAGAATAAATTCATTCTGACATTATTTTTCAAAACAATGCATTTTCTGAAATCCTGTGTGTGTGTGTGTGTGTGTGTGTGTGTGTGTGTGTGTGTGTTTAATACCACTGGAAGAAGAAGTGTTTCAGAAGTTATTTTAAAAGAATAGCAAAGTCTAGAAGCTGGAAACTAAGGCTCTTGTAACCACAAGTATCATATTATAACATGCCAGATACTGTTCTATGCAGTTGATGTACCCTTTCATATTAAGCTTGCATCTTGTTGTGATCCCATTCTGTGAGTGAAGAAATCAAGACACATAAATTAAAATCTGGGGATCCATAGAAAAGCAGGGCACAGCAGTAGAGCTGAGGTGGGCATCCAGAGGTATATCTGGAGCCTTTGCAAGCTTCGTCATTCTGAAAAGTGCCCTTCAAAACTACCCACTCTCTTATTTTCCATGCACAAATTATTATGCACAATCCTAAACATTATGATGTTAGAGGGTTTTTTGCTGTTGTTGTTGTTGCTGTTGTTTTTGTTTTTCTTGAGTTTCTTTGGAAGAGGGCGTTTTGACCATGAAAAGTTCATTCTTGGTATCCAAAATTTCTTATTTTTTCCTATTTAAATCCAACAGATATTGCTATTGGTGCTCCACAAGAAGATGATTTGCGAGGTGCTATCTACATTTACAATGGCCGAGTAGATGGGATCTCATCCACCTATTCACAGGTAAGACAGTATTTGATCTTACAAAGAGGTGTTGGTGATTAATGTACCCTCATCACTCCAATGATAATGTGGACTGTTTTTCTCTTTCAAATACTTAACATTTTATAGTTCCATATAATATTGGTAAATGATCCTATTTTAACTGACTCTGAAAACAATATTCTCTAAGCCATTTATTCCCATAGAGTTCTAGTCCAATTTTATTCTTGTCTTTATCCTATTTGTGATGTCTGTGTGTGTGATGTCACATGTTTTCTTAAGGCTATGGCCATGCTTTTCTAAGTATGCCCAATTGGACATCAACTGTACTTTCTTGCAGCTAAAGCATCATGATTTACAGAGCTATACCATGTTTGCTTCAGTATACAGTAGTTAAACTGATAACATCTTAACACAATTGTATGACAAAACTCTCATTTCACTTCTATAACTTGAAAACCCAGAGCATTTCCATGCATAAAAGGACCTACATTCAAATTCTAAGAAGAAAAAAAATTTTCCAAAGGTCCAATAGCTATGTGGGCATGTGTCCTTCTAAATTTAATAGAGATGTTGGGTATGTGTCACATAAAAGATACTGAGTTGTTTTTTTCACTGTGAACAGCAACCATGTATTTCTAAATCAGTGTCTGGACATGAAATAAAATAGATGGATCAGACTGATGCCAGGGATGCTCTTAAAGGCTAAGAAGCAATCTGTCCAAATCAGCAGGCTTTCTTGATAAATCTCAACAGTAGGAACTGCTCAGTAATAACAGATATTTTGTTTTCCAAATGATTTGTTTATTTATTTATGTTGATTAAGGAAGCAAACCCAGAACGTGAAAAAATTTCAAAGACCGGGAATAAGAATTGTTTTGGAAAAACTAAAAACTATACTGCAAAATGTCTTTTCACCACAAAAAATTTTAGTAACAAAATAGATTTCATCTCTATTTCAATGTCAGAAAATTTGCCTCTTTTAAAGAATTTGGTTTATGTAGAATGCATTTTGATAGTTACTATGCTAGGGCAAGCCTCAGAAGGTCCATTATTTAACTAAGTTGACATCTTGGAAATAGTAAATATTCGATAACTATTTCCTATAAAAATTCCCCCTCCTTCCCTTTTCTTCAGAGAATTGAAGGACTTCAAATCAGTGAGTCTCTAAGGATGTTTGGACAGTCTATCTCAGGACAAATTGATGCAGACAACAATGGCTATGTCGGTGAGTAGAGACTGTCCAATTTCTGGAACACAAAAGCTCTTTTGTGAGTTCTGCTTCATTGTGGACATGGAAAATCAATGTATAGGACTTCAGGTCACTTGCAATTGTGTTTCTAAATTCTTAAGGTTTGAAGCTGGGCCTGAAATGATCATGCAATTCATCAGTTTTTCACTGTTGGTGACTTAATGTTAGAACCCTTGTTCTTGAGAAAGAAAGAAGTACCTAAGAAATCAAACATGTGTTGAAAAGAAAGGAGAAGTCTGGTTTAAAAGATGAAAGGAGCCTTCTGGATGTATGTTTCTAACTCAAAGCATTATGTTTTGTTTAGCAGTGATGCCACAAGTCTCTAGCATGCAATTGCTTTGCCTTCTTGCAAAAGGATTGCTGCTATTTCTGAGTGAATAGACTCAGATAATTGGGGGGATAGATCTGAGGATGCTAGCGTGTCTCTTCCAATTAATTTTCTGTAAATGGTATTTTGATATAGTTACAAGGTGATACACAGTTAAGTATTTGTGGCTGCAAGGTAATTCTCTTTAACTAATGGTGATCATTAATCTATGCTGTGTTTTTTCTTTTCCCCTTCAGATGTAGCGGTTGGTGCTTTTCGGTCTGATTCTGCAGTGTTGCTAAGGTGAGGTGGATGTGTGTGTCACCATTTACTGATAAGCAGGCCTAATTGTAGATAGTGGAGGGGAGGTTTCAAAAGCAATGGCCTTATTGATGTTCCTTTATATATAATCAAGTTTTATTATTAAACTTTTGGGTATTTTTCTCATCTTGCCTAGATTAAACAGCCCATCAGATAAAGTTAATGGTTGTATGTATTTAAATGAAAACTCTTGATCTGTACACAAAATATAAGCAAGCGTGGATACACAAACTACCATGAAACATTTTATAGGCATTGCTTTGTTGTTGGGAATGTAATTATTGTCTTAGGGTAAAGTAATTCTATATTAATAATTTCATTTCCTTCTTAGGACAAGGCCTGTAGTGATTGTTGAAGCATCTTTAAGTCATCCTGAGTCAGTAAACAGAACAAAATTTGACTGCACTGAAAATGGACTTCCCTCTGTGTGCATGGATCTAAGACTCTGTTTCTCATATAAAGGCAAAGAGGTTCCAGGCTACATCAGTAAGTGTGCCCACAGAACCAATGCCTCACTGGAGTGTGCACCATTCTTTAATCCAGGAGTCAATTGTTAGCCCTTATGCCTCATTTTCAATAATGCTCTTGAAAAGCCCTGGCCAGGGCTACAGTAATACCGAGATGGGTAAACCACTCAACTGGTTATTGGCACCTGGGGAGTGTGAGCCCAGATTGAATTACACATTATCATAAGCAAGCTGATGGATTATCTGAAAGATACACAGGACTGGATGTGGCCAGTTCCATGTTCTTCCAACTCCATTGTGCTGGATATTTTTTTTTTAATGTCTGAAAACAAATACATGAAACTTATAGTCACAATGATCTTAAAGAACATGCTTTATAATTGTCATCAAATGGCTCCTTATTAACTATAATCCACATAGTAAGGTTGTTTGATAAAGCCAGTGTGTTCTCCCTCTTGATGGGAATAGGTTTTTATTGCCCTCCTTCCCTTTGCTTTGGACTCAGGTGATGAATTTATAGATGGCTACTTCACTTGCAGCTCTCTCTTGCTCACTAGGTTATTAAATTATAGTTATTGAAATTTTGAAGTCAATTGATTTAGGCTTTATTTTCTAAATTAAATGATGGTTGAAAGATTTATTTGAAAATAAATGTAAGAGTAATGCAGGTTTTATGCTAATGTTGCCTTGAAATGAGTGGGTAAAATACCTTGAAAAATGTAAGTTGCTCTTAAAGTATAAATGAATGCTGCAGGATTTATATAAATCCTGTAGAATTTCACTTACACATCACTCCTCCTATTCAGTGGGGGCAACTCAGTGGAGTGCTGTGCTTCACTCACTTTGTGAAGAGTCCATTTAGAGTCAGGAAATGGGGCTATTTCCTTGCTATAATCAGCCTTGATGATTTTATGGCTTCTTAATCCCCCATTTTTTCTGATGTGAGGGTCTTATTTTTCAGTTGAATATTTACTATGTTAGTTTTGAAATCAACCATTCAAAGCACTAGAATAGTTGAGAAAGTGTATGTATTTTTTCTTTTGCACAGATTAACTCTATAGGGTCAAACTATGAGCAGTAAAGCCATTGAGGATGACTAACTATGATTGGACTGAAAGGAAGGTAATTTTATCTTAGTAAACCATTTTATATAGGTGAGGCTTATGACCTGTATTTTTATTTTACATGGGAAAATAAAAATATAAAGCCTGTAAATGCAAAAAGAGAAATGAGTGAACCTTACTGTGTTTGAAGTTAGCCTTGTAATCACACAAGGTAGATTCATCCTGAGCAGTGTAGGAGCTCAGAGCGCGTCTGCACTTCTGTCACCAGGTGCTGTGGAGATGGAAGTGACTCCAAAAACTTTTATTAGTAGTAATGATTTTGATAGTATGCCTTTCACTTTCTTACATGTGGAAGGCTTGAGCAAGTAAGTAAAGATGTCAATAACAAAAACTTGAAAAGAAGTTAATAAATCACATTTTTATTTTATTGAAACAGTTTTGAAAATAGATTTTATTTCTTTTTTTATACTGCAGTTGAACTGTTTAAAATAATCTAATGGAAGAACTTGAGGTGCTTCCATTATGACACATACCTGTTAACATCTCAGTGCCTTGAACACGAGAATGCTAATTATACTTCTTACTCTGCTTTTGCAGTTTTGTTTTACAACATGAGCTTGGATGTGCACAGAAAGGCGGAGTCTCCATCAAGATTTTACTTCTTCTCTAATGGAACTTCGGACACAGTCACTGGAAATATAAGAGTTTCAAGCAGTGGAGAGAAATGTAGGACACACCAGGCATTCATGAGGGTAAGAAAAGTACTTATTATGAAACATAGACATCCATATTGTCCATACAACAGCAACTTACTGTATAATGTGTGCTTCTGGACTGTTAGCTTCCTGTCCCTGTTAAAACAGCAGGCAGTATCAACCTGGAGGATGTAAACTCCACTTCCAAGGTTTATCTTTATCTTGGTCTGATCACATTTGCCTGTATCCTTGCATCTAGAGACTTGCCTTTCCCTTCCTATGGTTGCTATTTCCCGGTTCTCCTTTACCCACTTGCTTGGAAACATGCCTGAGTCATTTTACTGAGCCCCAGCTCTTCTCTATAGAGAGCTCTTCTCTATAGTGTGTTTAGGTAGGGTGGATGTTAGTTTGTTTTCCATGACCCCAGCTAGGCAGAAGCCATTTGGATTCTTTCTTTCTGCTCCAACTGTGCTGGGGTGCCAGTGGGAGCTGGTACAGTTGTGGCACGGTGGGACTCATCTGTGGACCAGGATGACAGCTCTCATGATGGTTTGGGAGACATCCTGCCAAAGCACAGTAAATTTCATGTTTGTTTTATTAAAACACTCATTCCCAAATGGAGCATCATGCTCCTCACATTGGTTAAATTTTAGCATATGAAGCTGTGCCAGGTCTTTTTTTTTTTTTTTTTTTCTCATTAGGGAACAATGTACTTCATCAGAAAATCTATTGTCACAAGAAAGCCAAACTGCTCCTAGGAACCCTTTCTGGGATTTGAAATCGTAGCCCCGGCTTAGAACTTAATTTTCCCTCAGATACTTACTCCAGGAAAAGGCAAGCAAGCATCAAGACTGGTACACTGTGCTTCGTGGAGAGCACGAATCCCCAAGACATTTCCCCATAGCCCTTCACAGGGTTTATTGTATTAGACTAAAGCTATTAAGAGCCAAATGCAGAGAACAATATTAATGTAGCCATCAGTTATGTGGTGGGGATTCGGTAGGTCCTTTCATTTTCTTCTTCACAGATGTGTTTTGACTTATATTAGTCAATTACAGAGAGAAAAACTGAGGCCATTTTCAGGGCAACATGAAGACTAGCATTAGATGTTCTCAAGGAAGCAGGTTGTATTTAAGTTGTAAAAATAGCAGCAAATTGAGCTGGTTTATTTTGTCCTGTTCTCTGGCATTGTTCCTATAAATAAGGGATTGTCCAAATTGTACATTTTCTTCGAGCACATTTGGAGTAGAATTATACTGCAGCAGAGGTTTCCATGCTCTGTTGTATGTATCCCTACAGAGTTACCATGGCTTTCATGATAATGAGGTACACTGTTGACTTTGGGCCCTATCATGAATGGTCTATTATTGATCTTTATTATTATTGTTGTTGTTGTTGTTGTTATTGCAAGGCTGGAGAGCAATGACAGTAAGCTAGGCAGACTCTCCAGCACTTAGTTGCATTCCAAGCCCTGTACTACAGTGAGTATTCAGTTATAGTACCTAGTGATGGGATGGGATGTGTATTATGTAGGGCTTTAAAAAGTCATTGTTTGTTACAAAGCATTTTTCCTTTTCCTAAGTTACTTTGAATTTTTAAGTGAGGGAGGTTTCTTATAAAACTTAAGTGCATAATTATAAATGCCATAGACAACTTCAACCTTCATTTATAGCAAATCCAGAGAAGATATGGGAACCACCAAAGTGGGAACTGCAGCTTTGAGTTCTGCCAAGGAACTGTAGCTGTTACTTTTGAAGGGGGTACAAGAGTTGCAGTTTTCTACGCTTGCCTGTGTGGTTGCTCACAACAGTTGGAAACATTAGCCTTCTTATGTTTACAGTTGAAAGCACAGGATAGCAACCCCAAATCCCTGTCCCCTCTCTCTTCCTAATAAAACAGAGACAAAGTTGGGCAGTGATCTGGCAGTGTGTAACTATAACACCTATAGGACTTTTAAAATACTACATGCTAGACTGTGGCTAGAGGCATTGACTGCATGGACCTGCAGATTTGCATTCTGTCAAGTTCCTGGATAGTACTAGTGCTGCTGGCTCAGAAACCATATTTTGAGAATCTCGGGTGTACGAGCAGAAGGTTTTGGGAGCTAGGAGAAATGCTTCAGGGTAAGAGGGTGGCAGGTAGTTTTAAAGGACAATGGAGAGGTGAGGTTGGCTAAAAATTGAGCAGTACAGGTCCGGGGAACACTTGCAAGATAGACCTGATGGGATCTGTGGGGTTTTCTCTGAGTGAGATGGAGATCTATTGTAGAAGTTTGAGCTGAGTGTGTATTACTTCGGTATGAAAAGCCCTCTAGCTGCTGTGAAGAGGGTGTTTGTGGATGATAGGTTCCAAGCATTGACACAGAAAATGCTACTGATTGCACTAGGGTCAGAGTGATGTTTCCATCACAGGCAGCAGTAATAGATGGATTAAGAGGTGTTTGAAGACAGAGTCTATGCCTTTTACTAACAGAGTCTATATCAGACTCTTGAAAAAGAGATTTGCCTTTAATCCCAGCACTTGTGAGGCAGAGGCAGGCGGATCTCTGTGAGTTCGAATCCAGCCTGGTCTACAGATCGAGTTCCAGGACAGACTCCAAAGCAATCAAGATAAACCCTGCCTCGAAAAACCAGAGAGAGAGAGAGAGAGAGAGAGAGAGAGAGAGAGAGAGAGAGAGAGAGAGAGAGAGAGAGAGAGAGAATTACAGAGTGGTTAGCCCAAGCAACTAGATACATAATTTCTATGAATTCAGACAAAAATTGCAAAAGAAACAACTTTTGCTTGAAACCTTCTATTGTTCAGTTGTGAACTTGCTGAGATGAAAACACAATTGCCTTCTCAAATTAATATTTGTTAATCATTGGTATACACTAATCCATACTTGGACAGGAGAAAGAGGAATACCTGTCATCATCAATACACTGAGATCTAGTGCCCTAATAGCAATATGTTCTATTAAAATTATGATTCCCATCTGTCTATCTATTCAGTAGATTGTGTTAGCTTTCTGTTGTTGTGATAAAATACCTGAGATGGATCAAATTATAGAAAGAAAAGCTTATGTTGGCATATGGTTTCATTGCATGGTTGCTCACCTCCATTGTTTGTGAGCCTAGGATGAAACAGAGCACATTGGCAGAAGATAAGCATAAATTGCTCAGCTCATGAGAACCTATGAAACACAGGCTCTTTCTATCCAGGAAGAAGGACTGGCAGGAAGGGCCTGAAAGCAAGAGAGGCCCAGGATCCTCCCCTTTGAATTAAGGCCTCTCTGCTCAGTTTCTACTATCTTCCAGTAGTCCATCAAAATGGAGAAACCATAAAAGAATTAGACTGTCGATAAGATCAGAGTTTACATGACCCAATTTCATCCAGACATATCACTCTGTACATTGCTGCATTAGAGACCAAACCCAACAAATGGGCTTTGAAGGGCATGGCAGATCTAAACCATAATACCATAAGCTCTGATATTTCTGAAACATTGGTTTTTAAATGAAGATAGTTTAATCTGTCATTTAAGTCTCTTACATAATTTCTAAAGTTCATCTTCTTACCATAATCATTATTTCAAGAATGATTAGTGTCTTATTTGTATTATCTGTCACAATTGCTTGCAGTTTTGAGCAATATATGTATATAGCTTAACGATGTGTTATTTGCAAAGAAGTTAGTTTTTAAGCACAGAATACTGTCAGCTGGTCCACATATCAATACATTTTTGCTCTAAGGCTGAGCGCCAGCAAACTATATAACTATAGTGATACTGTGGCATTCTAGTTGCAGACTGAGTGTTGTAACACAAGTTAATTCCTTAATAGATGGTAGGGATGTTGAAGGAGGACACTATCTTTCCAATAGTTGTGTTTCTGTAGTCTTGTTACAAAGGGCACAAAAATCAATAAATATTTAGCAAGTTCTAGATGTTGTATTCTCTGTGCATTTAAAGCTTCTTTTTTTTTTGGTTAATCAGTAAGTTTTATTGGGACTACTTACAGGAATATTGGTGAGGGTTTACTTACAGGAGCAGAAATGACTCAAAGACCTTTGGATCACCAATGCCCATCATAACATGGGTGACAGATCACAAAAGCTAAGAAACCTGGACACACTCCACAGTCCACGGACAGCTCAAAAAGTCAGAGAGTGTGCAGCAGGGTTTCTTTTGGGCCACCAACCAGCTCCCAAATGATAACACCGAGAATTATTATTAGTTATCCATGGTTGGCCTTATCTTATGCCTGTCCCACCAGCTCTTACAACTTAAATTAACCTGTGTTCTCTTTATCTACATTTTGCCTTGAGGATTTTTTTACCTTTCATTCTGTATGTCCTACTCTGTGTCTGGCTGACTGGTGGCTGCTTGGCTGGCTGGCTGCAAGTGTCTCACTCTCATTATCTCTCATTCTCTTCCCTCCCCTTTCTTGTCCTTGAGCCAAAATTCCTTCTCCTACTTATTCTCTCTGCCCACCAGCCTCACCTATCTCTCTAGCTATTGCCTAGCTATTGGTCATTCAGCTTTTCATTAGACCAACCAGCTGCTTCAGGCAGGCAAATACAACAGCAACATATATTCAGAGTTAAACAAACGCAGCATAAACAAATATAATACATCTTTACATAATTAAACAAATGGAGCATAAACAAATTTAACACTTCTTTACCTAGTTAAAGTAATATTCCATAACAAGACAGTCCTTTTCAGGTAGTCCAATTGGCCTAAGCCCCTTCTAGGAAATCAATAGGTTTCTGCTTTTTTTCTGGGTCAAGAATGAGCTGATCCAGTTTTCTTCAAAAGATGCTTTCCACCATGATGTTCTGCCTCATCACAGTGGGGCCAGGAGCAACAGAATCAAGTGATCATCAGCTGAAATCTCTGAAACAGTGATTCACACAATTTTCTGATACTTTGTGGAAGCTATGAAAAATGACTCAAACATAAAAGAATAATCTTGTGTCCAGGTGTTGTATAACTTTCCTCTGAGACTGAAACACTATCATGCAGCAAAGTTTCTTAAGACAGAAATTCAACAACTCAAATAGCCTCAGGAAGTCCCTGAAATTGACCAGATTCACTCTGTCACTCCCTCATCAGAGTAAACAATAAAGACTGCTAAGAGTCACCTTTAGAGGAGCCAAGCTAAAAAGAAGATTGTCAGAAAGCCAAGCTAAAAGAATTCTTTAAGAGAAAAGTGAAATCTTAGGGTGGGTATCTTTTCTCCAAATTCTGGTGTCCAGATATCTAACAGTTCAGTGTCGTGTTCATTTAGAATCTTTCTAAAGTAGACTTGTGTGGTAGCTAAGGGATGAGAGAAACAAAACCATAGGGAGATGATTAAGAAAAGGTAGCAGTTTCTTTGGGGCCTAATGAAAATGCTGGTGTGTGTGTGTGTGTGTGTGTGTGTGTGTGTGTGTGTGTGTGTGTTCATGCTAGAGTGGTTGTATCAGTCTGAATACTAAAAGTCCTAGAGTTTTACACTTTAATGGGATTTTTGCATTGCATGTGGCTTATTTATCAACAAAGGCATTTTTTTGTATTCTTTTAAGCGTCTCCATAGTCCTCTCCAGTGCTAATAACATGGCCCTCCTTTCCCTGTACTCATGCGTGAATGTGTTAGAATAATTATGTTCACACATCTATGTGGATTATGGTTGATAGACTGATAGAGGTACTGACTTATCTTCAAATATTTTGAGTCTTCATGTGCACAATGGGCCCATGAATAAATATCTTCAAATGTTTATGTCTTGACATAAAATTTAACTTTATGTTTTGACCAGCTCCCTTTAAAAACTTCCTCTTGTAGCTAAGTGCATTAAGAGGATATGGACCTACAGTTTAGTTCTCAAGTTAGTCAGACATACAGAATTCTATGAAAGAGAAAGAATACAGACTTTGGCTAATTTTAGGCATGAGCTAATTTGCATCCTTGTGGGTACTATTTTATGAAAAGTCACACAAAAATGTGGCTTTGAATTTTCATTATTTTTAATATAATAGCACATGTCAGTTCAAATATAAACTTTTAAGAAAATTTCCCAATACTTAGCCTCCCAAATAATTATTCTGTTACTCTAAGACATTTTTAATATTTTATTTAGCTTCTGTCTTTAGGTGGAGCAGATAAAGTTAAAAAGTGTGGTTTTCTGACAAAAGCACTTGCACATTTCATATATTATGAGAAAGCATAATTAATAGCTAATTAGGATAATGAAAGTAATGTACACCAGATGTAGAGAAGACCTCATGGAAAATTAGTATGAATTAGATAACATATGATTTGGTCAAAGCAAGCCTATTGAGAAGAATTAAAACAGTGGACGTGTGGAGGGACATTCAGTGGCTGTCTAGTTCCTATGCCCAGGGAATAATTCAATCAAGTTCGCTATTGTGATACTCAGGGCTTCAAGCTGTTCCATTTTCACAAGTAGATAACTTGGGATTTGGGTTTTGATTTGCAGCATTCCAATATGGTCAAGGTTTCCTGTTGAGATGATCATTTACCAAGTAATTTAATAAAGAACATCTGGAGATAAAAGAAAAAAAAGTAATCCGGTATCTTGAACACTTAGTTCAGACTCCAGCTCTTTCAGGTGCCATTGGTTACTATAAATCTAATAGTTGCTACAGCACCATTTTCTACTTAATGTTCTTTGAGTGACAACAGTTCCACATTCTTATGCCTCTAGATGTTTCTCAGCATTTATTAAACTAAATTTCAGTATTTGATTGGCTGAGTTATATAGCCACATTTGAAGTAATATATAGGTAATATTATAACATCTAGGTATTTTGCATACATAATGCTATCTAACCATTCCAGAAGTATGCAGACATCACCACCATCATTGGCACTGTCATTTTCAGATAATGTAGCAAAGCATTAACAAAGTAAATAATCTGGCCAAGGTTATATAGATAGTAAAGGATCTGTTTCAGAGTCTCTAGGTTCTTGTCTTCTTGAAGTGAACAATTCAGTAGAGAGCAGAGACACTTTAAGAAGAAGTTTATTTAACAAAGTAAAACAAAGTTTTCACTCCAAAGAGAGACTGGAGAAAGCTCCCCCAAAGGAGGGCTAACAGCCCAGTGGGTTCTGCCTGTGGATTTTAAGAAGCTTTTATGAATATTTAAGGGATAGGTGGCATACTCAAGGATAAAGTGAGTAACTCTTTTCCTATCACAAATCATGGTGGGCCAGATTGCTCCTTAGAATATTTTTCCCATGATTCTCTTATATTTTTGTCTAACGGCCGAGCTATCTCTCCAGCCCTCTCACAATTCTCTAAAAGCCCATATTAGAGATCCAAACCATGACATAAATGAAGTCATAATGAACCCAAGGTCTTTAAAAGATAAAGATCCTCCCTTCATTACTGCACACGTGTAGGAAAATGCAGTGGACCACGTGTTCTGATACAGTGGTAGCAACTTATCTTCATCATAAAAGACATTTAACCAAGAGACATTCTAATGTCAGAAGACATAGTTAACAAAATTCAGCTGTCACATCTTATGTCTAATTCCTGTTTTAAACAGCTTGAAGATCTCATGATTGTCTGTCAGTTAAGACTTTTTTTTTAAATCAAAGCTTTATTATGAAAGCTGTTATGGGGGTTTTGTATACCTTTTCCAGTTGTACAAACAGGTTTCTACCTCTCAGATTCTATCTAACAGACTCAAGATTTGAACACTAATTTTCTGCCTTTAGACCATATATTTTTAAGCATAATATATGAGTATCCAAAATGTGAATAAAAGATGGAACCTTTGCATCTTTTCTATTTATAATTGTGAAAAGGACATTGAATAAATGCAACCTTTCATGTAGTATGTGCCACCTTTTTAAATTTATTAGATTGATTTTATCGTGTGAATAATATAGCAATAATCTTAAAAGATAAGTTTTATCCTACCCATTAAGTACTGTTGATTGCTAGCTCATTAAAAACAAGTTACTTAGTAGGAGAATCAGGAATTCAGATACAAGACTTTAGTAGGGGTTGATGTGAGGAGACAAGGAAGCCAGAAGGAATGTGTAAAGAGCAGATGAAGTATTGAATGAATACCCATGCTAAGGACCCATGGGAATGGCAAAGCCTTCTTCATGTGGGTCAGGCTTGGAACTGGCAAAACCTTCCTCTGGTTCAAGTGAGAATGTTGACAGTGTGTGCAAGTGTATGTATTTATGAACAACTGACCTATGTGATGGGGAATGTTCTTCTGTGTATTTGTTTATCTTATTGACTGTTGAATAAAGCACTGTTGGCCCATAGGGAAGCAAGATAGGTGGGACTAGGAGACAAGGAGAATTCTGGGAAATGTAATAAAGAGAAGTCACCATGTGATCCAGGCAGGAAGTGACACATAGCAGGGCATAATGAATATATAAGCAGGGACAAGCAGAAAATCTCTTTCTTCTCCTCTCTTCTCTATGGAGATGCTGAGCAGATGCAATGTAGACCCCAACAGAGTAAGAGGCCCAGACCTTTCTTCCAGTAAGAGAAGACCACGTGGAAATGCTTAGATTTATAGAAATGGATTAATAATTAAGTCAGAGCTAGCTAATAAGAAACCATAGCCAGTGGCCAACAGCTTTATAACTAATATAAGTCTTCCATGTTCATTTAGGGTAGAGAAGGGCAGCTGGACCTAGCTGGGGCAAGAAAACCTCACGTTACACCTATGTGTATAAAAATTAGTAAAGTATCTTCCTCCTCATGGCTGTTCATAGCCTGAAACTGCTGATATATAGATACTTATTACTGAGACTAGCTACCTCTGTGCTGTACATGATAAATGCCTGGAGGTTCCCAGTTACTATATGGTTGGCACCACTCCATCAGAGTGCATAGCCCACCTGATGCCAGAGTTTCTGTATGTGTGCTGTGTGTCTGTGCGTTCTTCATTCCCTCAGTATACGCACTCTGTCTATCCTTGGAGCCACTTGAGGATGTGGCAGGGTAAAAACAAAATCTGTCTGTCTGGGGTGAAAATAATTGAGTTCTTGAATAGTTGAGAAAGAATTTGCTGAATGCATTTATTAAAATGGACTTGCAAGTTGAAAAGGACATAGGAAGTTTGAGTCAGTCTGAGCTTGACAATTAAATGGTTCATATGACAGAAACCAAAGTCTGTGTTCCATTCTTAAAATTATTTTCTAGATATAGTAACAATTCTATGCCAAGAAAAATGAAGACTACACATGAATTTTTCTACATGGTCCTGGTCATGGACTGTATTAGTTGATTAAAACAAGCCTTCTTAAATTCTGAGATCATTTTTAATTTTAGCTTTTGTTGTGCTTAACATGCTTGTATATACTGGTCAACATGTCTTTAATCGTGTAATGTTCAATTGACTTCTGTTATAAATGTTTATATGTTGCTTTGGTAGTAAAATCACACTAGCCTCTCCAGACAAGGAGAAAGGGATATCTACCTGCCCAAGTGTTTCACGTCTTCTATTTTTTTGCTATGAGTCTTGAGCAAGCAACACCATGCTTTGTGTCTTACCTCACTCCCATGAATGTGTTCTCGATTCCAAAACAACTTTTGGATGTATTGTAGTGCTAATTTAATTGAATCCTGAAAGTTTTCAGGTTATTTCCACCTGGTTAGATTATTTTAATTTGTACATATGTCAGGAATTAATTTTGAAATAAGATGTCATAACTTCGATGAAGATATTAGTAAATAAGAAATTGCAAACACAATAAAAACATTCTAAGTGATGAAAAATATTCCCAAAAGAGATAAAACTATTGTATGCCTGTAGAAATAAAGATTAAAATATAAAAAATGATAATTGAAATAAACACATGAGCTGTGTCATTGGAGACATACTAAAATGAATGTTAACCTAATTATTCAAAAGTGTGTTTTTCACCACCTCGCAATAAGAATAGACACAGAAGTGTTATGTAGAAATCAGAAAGCCACTATACATGAAAGAACTCTTTACAAAGCAGAATGGATTTCTTAATGGTTACTACTACTGTATGATTGATAAATAAACCTATGAACTTTTGTTTGTGAATCATAATAACACTGAAATCAGCAAAACCATCACAATAAGAAAATTCAATAAACTTAGAAGTAAAAGCTAACAATCTCTCCTATATTACCAGCCATGATGTTAGAATACAAGGGGGAAAAGTCATTATGATAAACAGCAAAAAAGGAAATTTAGTAATAAACATGAAGTTAAATGAAAAAAACTGAATACAAAGTCTTCTAAGAGCTTTAGGGAAATCTTATTGAGAGACATTATTTCTCTATAAGTAGTAAATGGAATAAAAGTATTGAGGAGATCTTTGAAATTATTTACTGAGTGTGTAAATGAAAAATGTTTACATTATAATACCAAGCTGCAACAATCATAGAAGAATAGCATGGGTGGGACAGTGCTGAAATTCAGACTTTTGAAAACATTGTCAGATAGTACTAGTTTTCACTTTATACTCTTTGTGCTGTCACAAGCAACAGAGGTATTACTATAGGGCAAAAAGAACACATATTCCAAGCTTTTTAAAGAAGTTCTGCTAAAACATGGGTTTTTGTATTTGTGTCTGGACTTTTAGAAGGATGAAGTTTTCTGCATCTTTTTAAATTCATGTTTACTTTTTAATTTGTACATATGGTTTTCAATTCTCTTAGAAAGATGTGCGAGACATCCTCACTCCTATTCAGGTTGAGGCCACTTACCACCTTGGGCATGATGTGATCACCAAAAGAAAGACAGAGGAATTCTCTCCACTTCAGCCAATCCTCCAGCAGAAAAAAGAAAAAGACATGATTAGAAAAACGGTATGAGTCTTTTCTTGTGTTTAAAGCATTATGTAACTTAATTGAAAAAATTTTAAAATATTACATAATTCATTAAAATGTTCCTGGATTGTTTTGTGGATTGTTAATTATTGATGAGAATAGATTTAAAATAGGTCTGTGTCAGTCTCTCTGTCTGTATATCTGTTTCCCTCTCTGTCTCTGTCGAGTGTGTGTGCGTGTGCGTGTGTGTGTGTGTGTGTGTCCCTTTGGGATTTCAACTGAGTCTGTTTGAACTTTCATTTATACACAAGAGTAACTTTCCTGTGTATAAATATTAATGTAAAACATGAGTTAGTTTTTTTCCTCCTTGAAGAAATGAATTACTCAAGAGAAACCATGTTGGACATTGGTTGAATTGTCGGTTAGTTATTCAATGTCATTTCATGCACTCACTGATCTCCTTTCTAGTTTATTTCTCACATTCTCTCCTTATGTCCCTGCCCATGGATCCACTCTATATTGCTCAATTAAACTGCTGAAGTTTTGTCGTTTATAAACACATTTATTATGTGATACAATTTCTCTTTTAAAAACTGCATTGTATGTATTTAGCCACATCTCAGTAACAACTGCATTTTAAGACAAACCCAGCATTCTGGCCAGTGAACTGCTATTTTTTTCCTAAAGTGTTCTCAAGTATTTCAGTTTCGCTGATAATACTTTTGTTCCTGGGAGTTCCAGTGTCAAGACAGTTAAGTCTAACAGCATGAATGTATTTGACAGGATGCATTAGAACATACTCAAAAGCTCTCATTAAAGCATGGACTGATGGCAGACAGAAACTCACTGCTATCTAGTCTAGAATACTTGATCAAATGAACATAACAACTTAAGAGCAAATTTCCACAGTCTTACATGAAAATAGTTATGTGAGTCAGTCAGAATTTTTTAAAATTCTTCTTTTGAACTTCAGTTTTCAATACTGACTCTTTTCCAATATTTTCAATAATTTAAATGCCAATACTGTAAACACACAGGAGAAAATATTAGCAATTTTTAATCTGAATGTTAGAACCATGTGCTCTCCAATTAGGAACAGCAGGATGAAAATCATACTGACTAATCATTTGGGGGAACATTTACATTTCAACTTCCCCAGGTGTGGGCTGTCTATGCTATCATGTCATGGATTATTCACTTCCCACTTTGTGTACATTGTTCTTTCTTTGACTTTCTGGATTTTTATTTGCATCTTTTTCCCCTTCTTCTCTTATTCCTATTACTTGAGTTATTTCCTTTCTTTGCTTTTACATAGTATATCCCTAGTATATACATACCCTGTAGTGCGCATGGATCCTTATCAAATAATTAGAGCTTAATAAATTGAAAAAGCTACCATTTAATTTTTTTCAATGTTTCCACAAAGTTATGACTTCCAATTTCTATATATAGCTATATTCTTGGATATAATTCACTACCCATCCCATGCTAAAATAAGGTAGATTCTCTACTTCTGTGTAACAAATATAGCAGGAGAAAGTGTGTGTGTCGGGGGGGGGGGGGGAAGCAGATTAAAGTTTTTTCCAGTTGATAGTCCAAGTATCTTCATAGTGTCTTTAATATAATTTCTCAAAGCTTATTTAACTTGACAAATTTAGGCCTGGAATCTACTAGGGGAATTGAGAGTCTTTAGCCCTGAAACTATATATTTGGCCCTTCTGACTAGTTCTCAGATTGAACCTTGGGGGAGGCATAAGTTATAGTTTGATATGTAACTTTTATTTTTGTCAAGCCCAGGTGCCTTGTTCTTTAAATACATAGAAATTGAAATAAAGGTTGTAATGTTTTATTTCTAGATAAACTTTGCAAGGTTTTGTGCCTATGAAAATTGTTCTGCTGATCTGCAAGTTTCTGCAAAAATTGGATTTTTGAAGTAAGTACAGTTTACTCTGTTGGTCATCAAAAGTCATAAAGAGCAAATGCATGTGGGTTCCTGTGAGAGAGGGGCTAGCCCACGAGTATTGGCATCATATAAAAATCTACAAAATGACAGTGTTTTGTTGTGACGCTCTAAATGATGCCTATGTCATTCATACATTAGCATTTTTTAAAGAACGAAAGCATATGAGTGCCCTAAGGTTTTATGGAGTATGCTTTAAATTTTTCTTATAACTCAGAAGATATTTCAGGATTTAGTTGCACCTTTGAATATTATTTTCATAGTCATAGTTATGCTTCAACATTTGTTAAGTGCCTGGCAATAAAAGTTTTAATGGAAAAAAATTAACTTTATTACACAATGGTTAGTATATTTTATAGCTAGAAAAATGGACTATGCAACTCAAAGTGACATGCAAAATGATATATTTTGGCAAATTTGAGAAAAGTAAACTAACTTGTTTTTAAATTCATAGGATAATAAACAGAGTAACAACAGGATTCAATGTACTTAGAATAGCATCTGGCATAAAGCAGGAGCTGGATAAAAAGGGATGTCTAGTGTTACTTTATAATGGAAAATAAACCAGTGTAATTTTGTCTCATGTAGAGATTCCCTATATTCAAATTGTTTTGCACATCTGTGGACCAGGGGAAATGAAAGAAGGACAAGGGTGTGTCAGTGACAGGGCAGGGGAGTGAGAACTTGTTCAGGAGGTAGGACATAAAGGAAGCCAGAGCTACTTGGAACAAGTTCAATTCAGTGGGTACTAACTCATTTTATGTCAACTTAACATAAGAAGGAGTCATTTGGGAAATGTGAATGCCAGTCAAAAAAAATGCCTTCATCAGACTGGCCTGGAGGCAAGCCCATGGTGCTTTTTCTTGGCTGACTGATTGATGTGGGAGGGTCTGGTGGCCCTAGGTGCTATAAGAACACAGGCTGAACAAGCCACTTCTCCATAGCCTCTGTATCAGTTCTTGCTTCCAGGTTCTCAGGATGACAGATTAAAAACTGTAAGATTATGGTCATGGTGTTTTATCACAAAGATAGGAACCTTGACTAAGAACATGGAGCTTTGGGACATAGCTCCTTACTTAAAAATCACTCTCAACATCACATTTAAAATTCTCTCTATACATTAGAGACTCATGAGCTTGCATATGGAGAAGATATGTGAGTATTACAAAATGAATAACCACATATCAAATGTTGGGAGTCCTTTTATTTAAAGAGCTTAAAGGTAACAGAAACCTTTTGGAGACTATAAAAGGGTTTTCAGAGAACTAAGCCCTGATGGCATAATCAGTGGGGGATTTTTAAAAAGGATGCCATAAATATTACCATCCCACATAAAGATAAGGTAGCGTAATGATGGGGAGGGTCATGGAGTTTGCATCTAAAATGCAGAAGGAAAGTGTCAGTGGCAAATTTTAAGATGAAAATCTCAGGGAAGTAGTAGTGAAATGGCAGGATTGGTGATTAAGGCAATGGGGGACACAAATGATAATCATTTTTTTTCATATTTCTCTTTCCTTCCTCTTTGTTTTGTTTCTATGGGTTTGTTTGTTTGGTTGGTTAGTTATTTTTGTTTTTTGTTTTTTGTTTTTGTTTTTTTGTTTTGTTTTGTTTTGTTTTGAGGCAGGGTCTTACTATGTAGCTCTGGCTGTCCTGGAATTTATTATGTAGACCACGCTAGCCTTGAACTCACAGACATTTGCTTGTTTCTGCTTCCCAAGTGTTGGGATTTAAAACGTGTGCCTGGCTTTTATATGTTTCTTGAGTGTGATTTATTTAATCATGGAAAGGCACAGCACGTGCAGGTCAGAGGCCAAGAAAGGATAAATCAAAGAGGGTAACTTTTGGTTAAATCCCAAAGGATGCTTTTCAGTTCCTACTTGAATTTACCCTGGTGCACCTGGAAGCCGTTCACTTCACCTGATGAAGCTCTCTCCTCTCATCTCCTTGATGAGATCCTATTGTTTCCTCTTCTAGCCTCGCCTCAGTTGTGTTCAGATCATCTCCAATTCCCATTCATGGCCAACCCATTCACACATGACCATACTTTTCCTGTGTTACCTCACTTATAACTATGACTTCCCTGGCATTCCCATGCTGCCTAAATCAGCATTTTTGACTATCACATCCCATGGGCTGTTGTCTGGCAAGCATTATGAGTATTCCATAGATTGATTCTGACTAGTCATTAATCAGGAATGGTGTAGCTGTTACTTAATTGCCTGAATGGGAATCCTAGATTTCAATCCTTTTTTTTTTCTATTTATTTTTATCTTTGAGATCCTGTAGGTGAACTTTTCTGTCCCACCAGCTAGCTGCTCCCCAAATAACCACACAGAGACTTAATGTTAATTATAAATGTTAGGCTGACAGTTTAGGTTCATTTTTAGCTAAGTTCCTATAACTTTAATTAACAAATTTCTATTAATCTATGTGCTTCCCGAGGCTTATTTACCTCATGGATGTACTTCCCATCCTGCTCACTCTGCATCTGGCTTGTGGCTCCTGCAACTCCACCCTTCTTCCCAGCGTCCTTCTAGTCTATTCATCCACCCAATGAATCTGCATTTAAACCTTAGCATTTCCAAGAGATATCTATCTCTGTCTCCAGCTCCTTACCCCTAGACCCTTTTATATACCTAGGCCTATGACATAGTGCACACTGTATTGTCTTTCTCCACACTGCCCTGGAACCTGCTATGAGGCAAGTCCTGTCCTCATGTTTGTATTCTCAGAGCATAACAGGACACTTGGAGAACAAGAGGTGACCAACAGAGGTTTCCTAGGAACGAAACAGGAGTTCCAACAGAGGCAGCATGTAACACATTAGAGGAGTTAGCCTTGGAAATAAGTTAAGACTCACCTTAGCTTGAGCTAAGAAGCTGGGAAAGGTAATTGATTGCTTCCTTGCAATTGTGGAAGGAAGAAAAGTATTGAAAAGCTATGGGCTGTTACCATGAAAATTCAAGTTCATATATGGTGATTGAAGACTTAGGGGATAGTTTGGGGGAATGAAGGATCTAATATGACTGTTAGATGTGGAACAAGTGATCAAGTATGAAAGAGCAGAAAGCTTGAGGCACAATGTTGAATACCTTTGCTGGAAAAGAGCATGGATTTTTCTCAGTCAGGCAATGCCAGTGTAGCCATGGACATCTACAGTGGAGGGGCAAGAAGCCCTTGACTTGATTCAGTTGGCTCACTCTAGTCATTGACAGTGATTAGTAACTGCTTTGTACACAAGAGCATAGTGTGACTTTGTGAATCTATCAGTTGAACAAATTAGAACTTTCCATTTGTGTATTTGTTTTCTAAGATGTGCAGGGATTTACATATATCAGACTTTGATAAAAGTTGTACAGGTGTGGTTGTAGAGCAGGAGTTTTTCTTAACCATAGATGAATAGTGTTTCTAACAACTTTTCATTGCAAATATCCTAGTTCATGAGGAAATGAGATTTCAAAGCTTTTGTGAAAATGTCACTAAGAATGTTTTCAACTTATTCAAATAACATGGAATTATTAATTTTCTATTTTCTTGCAAACACTGTCTACTTAACATTTTTAATTGGAAGTGTTTTCCAATTAAAGATCAAGCCTGGGATTTTAAACAGTAGCTGGACAAGCGAAAGGTGATGTTCCTTAGGATGTGCTCTTGAGTCATGTCCAGGACAATACTCACAATGCCTAATGGAAATGCATATCCTAATACCCCAGAAAGTTCTCATTGACTTCTATGGGACTCAAGCAAGAAACCTTCACAACGGGCAGAGTTATAAGTTCACTTTTTAAAGTTGATGGAGAATTCATACACGCATATAATGTGTTTTGGACAAGTCCACCTTTCTTTCCCTCCAACTCCTTCTCTACCCCCATCAATATTCCTTCCAGGTTTCATGTATTCTCTTCTTTATGTTTTTTTTTTCTAACACATGTAGTCCACTTTATGCAGCCAGTGTGTGCGTGACTATAATTTCATATACTGGAGCATGGGTATCTCCTCAGGGGCCGCATTGTTGAATAAAGCTGATTCTTCCTCTCAACACAGTCATTTTTTTCATTACTCGCTCTTTAGCCAAGGGCAGGACTTTGTATTCCCACTTTCCCCATCCATGTTGTGATTTTGTCTGGCTTGATCTTGTATGTGTAGTCATAGCTGCTGTCTGTTCATATGTGCAATTGCCCTGTTGTATCCAGAAAACACTATTTATCTGTAGTCTCCCACTGCCTCTGTTTCTTAAAGTCTTACTGCGCTCCCTATTCTGAAGTGATTTCTGAGTCTTGGGAAAAGATAGTGTGATATAGATGTTCATTTAGTTTTGAGTAATCTGCCATACCTTATTCTCTATAGTTGTGAGTTTCTGGGCTCATCACTATCTACTACAAAAGAAGTGTCTTTGATGAAAGTTGACAGTTGTTCTGATCTATGGGTATAAGGATTTGTATTTTGAGAATTTGTTAAATACTGTGTTCATTTAGTAGAATAATACTAATAGGTTCTTCCCTAGCTCCTATGATATACCTGGGCCTTGGGTTCTTGGCCCCAGTGTCAGGCTTAAGCTCCATTTTATGAAGTGGACCTCAAATCCAATCAGAAAAGTGGTTGGTTACTCCCATAACACCTGTGCCACTACTGCATCTGTGGGCACGTCTTGCCATGGTGGTCATTATTGTAGCATAGAGGGCTCACAGATCGGTAAGACTGATGATTACCTGTCTCCTGAATAGCATAGCACCTTCTGTCACTGTGAAAGCTAACAAATAGGGATGAGGCTTCCAGGTCAGTACTAGATTGATTTCTCCATGTTCTATGCCTCTTTAACAATAGAATCTTATTATCAAGTTCTACATGGTGACCAAGAGTAATGGTAATACCTGTAATACTTTATGGTCTGGGTGAATCCACTGACCAAAATCTCCAGAAGCAATAACCTACTTCTGTTATTGAGCGTTTAATTGCTAGCCTAGATATGTCTGCAAGAGGAATTACTTCCTCGTTATAGGATAACTCTACCCATATATATGTATGCATTTTAGGAAACTTCTAGAGTAGTAGGTTTCCATTTGGCTTTTTCAAAGGTTTTTAGTGTTATCTCTCCTCCACCCTGTCCTCTCATTCTTAACCCCACTTAACTATTCTTGCTCCATTATTTTCTATAAGTCTTTATCACACTGAAACCAGGGGAACAATGTAGTGATTTAAACTTTCACATCGGTGGTCAAGGTGAATAGGTTCAACTCCTACATCCACTGTTTTAACAGCAAGATAGCCTTTTAAGAGAAGCTTATTTGCTTCCTCTTTCTTTGCTATAAAATAGTAGAAATTGTGCCTTCTCTATAGGATGTTTTAATTTTCAAAATGCACTTAATACAAGTGATTAGTTCAAAGCCTGGTCCATTTGTGAGTTCAACAAAAGGTGTTGCTGTTTTGGAATGGTATGAATTCCACTGTAAAGCAGTAGGCACGAATCTTTGTGCATCAATTTGAAAAGTTACAAACTATTTTTATGAAGCTAATGATAACTCATTTGAGGGATGTGCAAATGAGAACTCTTCTAATTAAGTTTTCAGAGCCACACTGAAAGCTTTTGACTAACTGTGTTTTGAGTAAGTTATTCTGTGTCAGACAAAAATACAGCGTCTCTCCATGTAGGTGTCTTCTCTCCTTTCTCAGTAACTCTCTGCAAATTGGGGCCATATGCTGTATGCCTTCTTCTGGCTGTAACTCTGCTGGCAGTAATGGTATTATGTGTCCCAGATCTAGAAGCCTGTTTATGTAAATGCATTTACTCACTAAAGAACACGAGTTTCTGATGCCTGCAATAATAAACTGCTCAGGATGTGATAAGCAGTGCAGATTCAAATTCCCTCGTGGTTCCATTAGGGTGAAGCCTCCTCCCATGTGTCCAAATTCCTGGGACAATAAACCAGCCAGAGGGTTTCCCCTAGTAAAATAACAGTGAGCAAACATGATGCTATAACAACTATAATAACTAGTATTAGCCATCAAGAAAGAGTTTACAGTCAGACTTTTCATATAGGTCAGGATGTAAATGACCAGTTCGTTTTGATAATAGGAGTAACAAAGTATTTGATAAATCCTGACTTACAGAAATCTACTTGGCACAATGTCTGCAAGGAGATGGCAGTTGTACATCTTTTATGCAGCTAGGAAGCCTGGACATAGATGGTTGTTTTTCATATTCTTTTGGCTTTTTTATCATTATAATACTTTAACCCTAATATTCAAATCAAGAAAAGAGGTGCAAGAATAATAGTGTTGTTTTTGTTTTGCTTTATTCTTTTGGAGACTTTTCAGAAAAGATAGCCCTTCTATGCCTACCCTAACTTGACAAGCATGCATTTCCAAAAATCTGTCGTGGTGCAGGAAGAATGGAATCCTTATGATCATATTAGATATCAGGCTTCATTCCCCAAAACTGAACTAGAAACTCATCTTCTCTAATTTCAAGGGAGTGTGGCCTACTGCCTGAATAATCTGGGGTTCTGTTAGCAGGAAGTGGGGAACTCATTGGTGAGTAGGCGGTAAGTAGTGAATGGTACCTGACATCATCATGCTTTTAACTCCTCAAAGGGCTAATCTAATAGAACTATCCTTTCAAAATAAAAGCCTCACTGACCTCACAAATTTGGGAAGAATGAATTATATCCTTCTCTACAGAAGAGCACTCACTTGCTACCCAACTTCCAGTCCAACCTCATTTTCAGGTCTCTCCTTGAACTTGGCAAGTTTGCTTTTATTCAATAAAGTTGCATAATCGGCCTATCCCTGGCAGCAAGAATCCCTCAGTGTTTTATTTTCCCTGGAATAATAGTAAAGAGAAAGAAAAGAGGGTAAATTTTGGCTTTGGACTGGGGGCCACTTGTTGGAGGCTACTCTTTTCTCAAATAAATCTACTGTGTATCTTTAAACATTAAAGTATGAGGACCATTTACCTTGTACTTTGCACTGGCATCTTTTTTTTTTTCCTTTTCTTCCTCTCTCCTTATTCTCTTCTTCCTCTCTCTCCTTTTTTCTTTTTTGGTCCCTAGCACCCTGATCAAAAATAAGTAAGCTACAGAGACCAAATTGATTTTGTGAAGAATGTCTTGATGATACTAAGGTTTTGAGAAGATCTTGTATAATCCAGTCATATTCACTGAGAGAAAATGTAGAGGCTCCTGTTACAGCTTTCTGGTTTCCTCTCTCATTTATTAAGTTATGATTCTCTGTATGCACAGTACCTGGGTTTGTGTCACTGATGTGGACTTTGCAGCTTTGTAAATTTCAAGCCTGCATTATGCATGTTTTAATGAAGAATGAACTGTGAGTCCCGGGGAAGCCTCTGGTTCAGCTGTGCCACCAGTCCAGATGTGCATCTGGCTCTACATCATGTCATGTGCAATGCCGGCTGGTGTCTTTCCAATGACATCTTGTTAAAGAATCAAAATCTGCGATGAGGTGTACAGTAAAAAAGAGTAAGTTAGGATTGTGGTTAATTGTGCAAAATAGCTTAAAATGAAACCTGAACCAGGAGTCTTGCTGACAAGAGCCTGGTGCTGCTCTAATCGGCTGCTGTCTATGAAGCTGCCTGTGCATGCCACGCTTCCACCTTCTGTTGCTTGTCGAAGTGCCAACTCCTCTCCCAAAGGTGTTCAGTGACTAATGCTTTGGTTCCAAGCCAGAATATTTTATGAACGTCTATTTCTAAGCAGCTCTTGTACAAGTCTTAATTAAACTTTAATGTCAAGCTGAAGTTTACTTTTAGAGAACCTTGAAAGTCCCTTTGGTTGTAACACGATGATAGAACAGTAGGGAGAAGGCAGCATCGCTCTCTTTTCACCATTTAACATGCACTGCCAAGAAGATGCACGCTGGCTAAGCCCACAGGCTCACAATATGGGCAAGCCGCACCATCTCCTCAGTGCCGGGATAGCCCATGAGCACTCAGTCAAATTCCTCCAGGATGAAATGATAGCCAGGGCTAGAATGCCTACTATTTCTTACTACATGTTCATTGTGCTGTTTCTCAAATCCAAGACTCAGGAAGGAAAATTGGTTTACATAGGGTGTCCTTTATTTCTTCCTCTTCTTTTGTATGGATGCTACATGGGGGGGGGGGAGAGGGGGAGTTAAAACCCTGCCGGATGGATTACTTTTCTCTACTTACACATGGGTTCTAAGAGGCCTATAGCCTCTGCCAGGTGAAATAAAGGAAGCCTCTGTTGAACTCAGAATGGATCTAGGTTTGTTGATGCGACATGCAGTCATAGCACACTCAGGAGCCTGGGATGGGATCATAAGTTCAAGGCCAGCCTGACCTACACATCCATCGCATGACTATTAAACACACACGCGCACACACACACACACACACACACACACACACACACACACACACACACACACACACACACGTGCACACAAGTGCACACAAATACAGTAAAATACAAAATAAAAAAACAGCAAAAATAATGGATTTTTAGTTAAGTCTAGTCATATCACATTGCTTGTTTGATTTGAAACTATTTTTATCAGCCAAATAAGTTCTATAGCAGAGGCCAGTCAAATCTTTCCTACAAAAAGAAAGTAACATTTTAAATTTCTTGGGACAGTGCACTCAGACTCAGTTGCTCATTTGTGTAAAAGTGAGAATGGCTGGATTCAGTAAGACTTTATTTATGAAAATAAGGGAATAACTTTTATCTTTACGCAGGAGTTTCCAGATGCCTACTCTATTTGACATTCTTGCTTTGTATATGGCAATCATTTAGTTTAGCTTTATTTTTATAGGTAAAAATAGTTTCTCATAGTATATCTTGTGATGTAAATTTATTTTCTTAGTATAACTTATTTTAGTTCCCTACACCAACATTCAGAGATTTTCAAGGAATTAATCTTATATTAAAAAAGTTCTGTCAGATAAAAAGAAATACCGGAAGGGGAGGAGGAGAGGTGTGGAAAGAGAGAATCCACAGCAAAACTACATGTATGTATTCAGCACCGGACTATTATCGTTCAGCAGTGGAAATTGCTGACACCATGCTGATCACAGAGGGAAAAAATAAGAAGGGGAATAACTCCTAGAGTGGATCATAGACATTTGCAAACAGTGATTAGGCTAATTTTATTTATGAAGCTTTGAACAAAAGGAACTACATTCAAAATCAGTTACAGAAAAAGATTACATACTCTCTAATCCCATATATATGAAATGAAAACTGGGCAAAACTAGAGTAGTAAATTTTAAGAATTAGTGGTCTGGGCAGTAACTGGAAAGGAGCCCTGCCCCATGTATTTTCCACGTGGATAGTGTCTTTTCTTGATTTGGGTGCCAACTTCATACAAGTATTCATTTTATCACAGTTAATGAGATGTGTGTGCCTTAGGATGTTTGCTTCTTTCTACACAAATAACTTTGATATGAGGAAGTGTCAGAATAAATGGGGCAGAATTTTTATGTTGTGAGTGAGTGGTGGTCCAGTTTCTTAGAAATATGCTATGGGGGTTTTCAATGTCAGGGAAGGGTTCTAAGCTACAACTTTATTTATCTGACGTTCAGAATACTTAATAATTTTGGAAAGTAATTTTTCCCTTCCAGTATTGACTTTGCCTGAGTTATATTGTGTCATTAGTCTGGTCATTTCAGGAGCTGTATCACTTATGAACATATTTGGATGTGGACTAGAGTGGAGATCACATTACTTTATAGTGGGACATTAAGTTTCTTAAGGAAACATTTGAAATATTTGTATCATTTTAGAACAAACAAGCATGCCCTCAAACTGCAGTTTCACAGACTATATGTTGAAGATTTCCTAAGACTTTAAAAGTGAATAACATATCCAATACTTTTTTGGGGGGCTTTTTATTTGTCTCTTGAATATAACTCAGTCCTTTTCACCTGAAACACATTTTTTTTTGTTTTGCACAGTAAGTATATTTCTAGGCGCATAGGAAATTCATATAACCATGATCCAGTTTCTTGCTTCCATGAAAATTTAGACTCATGGTGAGAGAAACTGACTTGGCATTGTCAAATATGCTTCTCGGTGTCTCCTGGGTGTTACCTGCTGTGTAACTGGCCCTCAGGAGCAAGTGTAAGCTAAGCCGGTGCACAAGGGGGAGGAAATGATCAAGGTGGAGGGAGCATGGAGGAAGTCGGAAAGCATCTGTGTGGGGGCTGCTGTCTGGAGGTTGATGCAGCTAAGACAAAGGAATGTCCCATGCTATGCAGTGGAAAGTGAGGCTAAGGCAGATCCTCGAGGGCCACAGGGTCATAATGAGAAGTGTTGATGCTTCTGTCTCTCAAAGTCACTGGCAGCACTTGCACTGCCCGGGCACTGTGTAGTTGGTTTGATGGCAGAGGAGAGAATGAATGTGAAACAGAAATCCAAAGGATAATCCACGTTGACTCCAAAATGGTCAGCCTTGAAGAGTAGCAAACCTGAGTATCAGATGAATAGAAAAGCAAAGAACAGCAATACCTTTCCCACCCTGGACAAAAGTGGTCCTTGCCTCCTCTCCAAGAGCTGGTCATTCCCAAATTATTTCCAAATATTTCTAATAGTTGTTTACAGTTATTTGGAAATATGTCCCGTATCTTTCCTGTGAGGCAGGGAAATGCATTTTAACAACATGCTTTGTGTGACGGCGATGGTGGCTGACTTACTACAGTGGGACCCTCAGTCTTACTAGGTGATTCATCCATCTCCCAAGTATTAGATTTAAATTAGCGATCTGAAATGTGTTCTTAAATAACCCTTTATGCCTCTTGTCGTTAAACTGTCTCCACCTGGTTGCTTTGGCATACAGCCTTCTCCAGTTTGAATTAATTAATCCAGTTTTTTTAATTTTGGAATTACTTGATGGCTCTGGGGGGAAGTTTCGAAAATCATAGCATACTGTAACTGCAAGTTGTAAGGATTTTATATTTTTATTTTCCTGCCTGGAAAAGGTGGACATTGTGCTCTGCAGAAATGAGCAATTGGCTCAAGGGCTTAGAATAGTCTAAGTCTGTAGCTCTGAATGTCTCTATTCTGCTCAAAGTTCTGCATACTTGAAACATTTTAGGGATTCCATGGAATGCACTGGATCCAGATCTTCACTGAATAGTAATTTTTATCATCATTATAAATTGGATTGCCAAGGCCTAGCTGAGCTAACTAAAACCTCTATCCATGTATCTAGATCTCCAGTGACCTTTGTCTCTCAGTTCACAGGACATGGAATCATTTCTGTGATTTAGCTTTATCAGAGGCAACCAATTAACTGCTTCAGAAGTGTGGTCTCCTTCGATGGATCCCTGTACCAACAACCATGCACAGGCCAGAGCAGTACTATGCTGTACTTCTGCCAAAATTCCCTTATGGTTTCTCATTTCCTTTTCCTCAGTTTCCCCTCTTCTAATCTTTAGCTTAGGTAGAAGCTAGTTCAATCAATGTCTTTTCAAAGATTATAAAATTTACAAATAATGAGGAAGTGTTAGTTGAGCAAAAGGGCATTAAAATGATCATTTTATAATAATTAATTAAAAATCAAAACATAATAATATCAAACTTTTCTTTGAGAGCAACTGGTTGAACGTATCTGAAATGAGAAATGGAAGTTTTAAATCTGTCTGTATGAGATCATTCATGGTTTTTTATGTTAATGGTTTATTTTCATGAATTTATATATGGAGGGAGAAATTTTTACTGCAATTACTTAATTTCTAGGCCATATGAAAATAAAACCTATCTTGCTGTTGGGAGTATGAAGACCATCATGCTAAATGTGTCCTTGTTCAATGCTGGAGATGATGCTTATGAAACAACCTTGAACATCCAACTCCCTACAGGCCTTTATTTCATTAAGATCTTAGACCTGGTAAGTCCCAGAAACCATGATAGAAGAATGTACTCAACTGTAAAGCAAACGTAAGTGCCGTATTTACTCCATCTATTTAGTATAAACAACCGAAGTTGTCATCTAACGCTTTGGCATCATAGACTCTCATGGTTAATTTGAGATGTTCTTTGTGCCCTATCTCTGAGATCTCTTAAGTACCACCTCTGCATCCCTGTCACATGTTTTTAAGATGCCAACAATGCTCATCTTGGAGCATCCTCCATGCTAAGAAACCCAGAATCCATGCTCTACATTTTAGGTTGAGGTTCTCATCCTTTATCCAAGTCTTCTGAACTATCAGCCTCCCTCAGTCCTGAAATCCTCTTTTCAAGACAGGTCCCAGAGTACACATAGATCTTAAGATAACATAGCATTCCAATTATTGTCATTTTAATCCATCAGTGAAGTATTAGTAAGGTTGAACTGCAAAGAGAAAAGCCTCCTGCACATTTGCCTTGAGATCTCCCTATCATCTAGCCAGTCAACCCCAGGGAACTTTTAACCTTTTAAAAGTAGCTATTTACCCCTTCCCCTAGATCACTGTGAATCTACTTCAAAAGGAGGGGGAGAAATTCTAGGTACTCGGAGCCTATACTTTCATATATTTCTATTATTATTACCACACTACAATTAATACTTTAAAAACATTTCATGTATATTAGAAAGAAGTACGAACCTTATGAGCTTTCTTGTTCCCTAGTTTTTCAAAGAATTTCCTTTTAGATAAAATGAGAAACATGAGAGCTCACACCCAGGAGCTGTTAATGGAGAATTCACATGGGTACGAATACATGCCTATTGCTTATGTATACATATTTGTATCATCTATTATAATTCCACATATTATTATTCCCAAGCTAAGCAGAAAATTGTTTCCTAAGAAAATATTTTTAAGAATCATCCCTAAACATGTGTTATAAATGTCTTATTTCTCTTTTTTCTAACTAATTTTTTTTCTTTAGGAAGAGAAACAAATAAACTGTGAAGTGACAGAAAGCTCTGGCATAGTGAAACTTGCCTGCAGCCTTGGTTACATATATGTGGATCGTCTCTCAAGGGTAAGCATTTAAGCATTTGCGGTTTTCATTTGCTAATAGGAATGCGTTCTCCTACTTTATGCTGCATTAAAAAATGTATTTTTGAACTTAATTGTGGAGCTAAATGAAACCAAAGTGTTCTGAAATCTTTGAGCCTTGTGTTTATATTCTTGGCAATACTCATTGTTTGGGATGGGGGGCAGGGGGTGGGGGGTGTGAGCAGGGAACCTGTTTATGTCAAGACAGGCAAGTAAATGTGTCAATCAGAATGCATTTTGCCTGTTCACTCTTTTCCAACACCCCCACCCCAGGTGGCCCTGTCTGCCAGGCATGTTACCTCTGCTATACAAAAAAGGTGTTTTTGGCAAGAGTCCTCAACCAAGTTGTTAAAGCGTTCCTAATGGTGTCCGTCTGGGCCTGCCAGTCTTTACATTTAGAGAAGGCTTTGTTTCTGAAAGTGATGCATAGAAATGCTTATGCTTTGAAACCAACAGTGTCTGTATCTTGCTACTGAGTGAAGGGTGGAACTTCAGCCACTGTGTTTTTCTTGAGAAACAACAAAATCTATTAAGGAAAATGAAAATTCAATCTATGAAAATGGATTTTAGATTAAAAAGTGGGTCTTTTCCCCTCTTCTTTCCAGATAGATGTTAGCTTTCTCCTGGATGTAAGCTCACTCAGCAGGGCAGATGAGGACCTCAGCATCATCGTGCAAGCCTCCTGGTATGGTTCAGTGGTCAAGAAGTAGTTGTCATAAAGGACATGCCACATTCTAGTGATGGCTTTAAGGGATTCACAAAGCTCTGTTCTGATACTTGTCTATAAAATGGCAACAATGTATATAATGAGAGCAGTTTCTACCCAACCATGCCTAAAATGCCTTGCTGCCATTTCTCTCTCTCTCTTTTTTTTTTTTTTTTTTTTTTTGCTACTTTCCCCAATGCTACTAAAGAGCCTTCTCTAAAGTCTGCATAGTATGCAGTTCATGCCCTCTGATGTTGGGTTCTCATACGGTTTTCTGTTTCTACAGTGAAAATGAAGGAGAAATGGACCAAGTGAAGGACAACAAAGTGACATTAGTGATACCTCTGAGATATGAAGTTATGCTGACTGTTCACGGGTAAGTAGAGACAGAGGCCTCTGGATTAGAGAGCATTTTCACTACTACTTTTTCCTTCTATTGATGACAGAAGTGTGTTTGGATACATTTGAGTGGAAAAGATACTGTGTCTCTGTGATTGCCTCTGAGTGCAATGGCTTGATTGGTGATTCATTATTTTAATCCACTCTGTAATCATCTCTGATGCTACATCAAACTCATGGCCAGCTGCTAGAGATTTTGTGCTGGAAGCGCCCCAGTAAGCTTTCAGCAGACCACGGTCATCATTCAGTTTGCAACCAAGGGGCGCAGAATTAGGTAGTATGCAGCTTTATGGCATGGTACCCAGTGGCCGCACCAGGGGAGACACAAAGGACTATGCACTTAGCCAAACTGCCACTCTCCAGAGCCCACATCTATCTGTGTGGCAAATGACTAAGACATAACAGAGCAGGCTCCTGTCTATTCTTGAATCCAGAGAGTACTCCTCAGTCACAATCCAGGGGCCAGCTTTATTGTTTCCTGTGGTTTTAGTAATTTCTAAGTGGATCTTTCTCTGATTCAAAATATGTGGCTACAGAATGTAAGAGGGGAATAACAAAACCTTTCATGACTCCTCTGGCCGGTTTTTAAGCTATTAGTCTGTATTAAACATTTTTGTTGTTTTGGGGATAGAGTTTCTCTCTGTGTGGTCCAGCATGGCCTGCAACTTGTGTAGATGAGAAGGATATTCTAGAGGTGTTGGTGATCATCCTGGCTCTGCCTCATGAAGGCTGGCTTTACACACGTGTACTAGCATGCCCAATAATCATTGCACTACAAACATTTAACTCTGTATTTCATGCAACGTATTTTGATCATATTCATCCATCAACTCCTCCCCCTAATTCTACCTAAATCCACTCTACTTCCCTAAAAGATCCCAAATTCATGTCATTAAAAAAAAAAATTCCAATTCATGCTACCCATGTATTCGTGAGTGCGGGACCACCCACAGAAATGTGTGTCAACCTACCTGGAGCCACACACATAAAGAATACTGACTTGCGTTCTGCAGAAAGCCTTAGCTGTCCACAGGTTTTTAGTTAGGGATGGGGACACCTGGGCCACTTCCCACTTCATGCTAGATGCATACATACATTTTGGAAACACCAGAAGATATGAATTAACAGAATAAAATGGGCAAATGAATCTTATTTATTGCTCTAAATATAATGCATCCCTCCATCATTTTAAGCATGCATGAAGAAGGCATCCAACTGCATAAAATGTCACTTTCTGTAACTGATCGAATTGAGTATCAGTTGTAGGAAGGAGGGAGAGAGTGGTCCTTCTGGGAAAAGCAGGCCTGGAGTCAGTAGTGAAGCAAACCAAAACTGACACTGACACTGACACTGAGTATACATGCTGCTTCTCCATTTCCACTGTTCACATGTTAGGATTTGAGACAAAGATAACAAGTATTAAGCTGCACAAGTATGTGTCCTTGGATGATTTCTGATACCTCTCCTGACTCCTGGATTCCTGAATGTGAGAGACTCCTAGAGTAGGGACTTCCCCACGGAAGAGCTTCCTCAGTGCTTGTTGATCAGCACACATTTGTCTAATTGGAGGATTAAAAAGAAACAAACAAACAAACAACAACAACAAAAACTAGTGTTCTAGCAAAAACTTTATCATGAAAAGTTGGTGTTTGGCTTGTTCCCAGAGTTTTGAGGTTTGGCAGCAGCAGCCATCAAGAAATAAACAGGTTAGATGGAGCTACCACATACTCTACATGCCCTAGGGAAAGTTAAGGCTTCAGCTCAGACTTGTCAAATTTGCATGGATCATTTTAGGGCTGAAAAAAAGTGCAAACAGCAGCAAGCCAGCAGGTGTGGGAAAGGCAAGTACATATATTGGTTAGAATAGGCATGGCCCCTCGGGTCAGAGACACGGCCTTCCTTTTTGATCAATTATTAGAGCTTTAATATGACCAAGAAACCAAGAGGACTCTGTGTTTCCTTTTAAATGTACTATATTCCACTTCTAAAGACAGACTGTACAGCCCCCCATCAAAAAGACAGTACATTCAAGCTGACCTTGTTTCTGGCAGGTTTGTGAACCCAACTTCATTTGTGTATGGATCAAGTGAAGAAAACGAGCCTGAAACATGCATGGCAGAGAAGCTGAACTTCACATTCCATGTAAGTGAAGCTGATTTTGTTGCCGTTTGTGACAGATGGAAAGGAAGAAAGAGTTGGTCTTATGCCCTGCACCATGGGGATTCCTGTTCCCTCAGCCTCAGTGACTTCCCTCTTAAACTTCTGTTGCTTTTCTCCTTTCTCTTGTCTCAAATTTTCTTTCTAAGATACATGAATGCCTGGAACAGGCAGAGTTGGGGGTCTCTTGACCCTTCTGAAGATGCATTCAAGGCAGCAAGCCAAGGGAAAACATGGTTGGGAGTAAATCAGGAAATCTGTAGTTGGGAAGCATTTACCTTACCTTTCTCCAAGATCGATATGGTTGGTCTGCCCTCCAGACTTCTGGATTAGGACAAGCTTCATCAGTATTGAATGACCTTTTTTTTTTCAGTTCAAAAATACTATCATATAGAAGTGTTAATACACTAATATAAAACTAATTTTTGAAAGTTTAGCTGGTAAGCAGAAATTTTAGCTGGTCACAGATTTAAGAGGTAATGTCTACAGAAATATTTGTTTTAATCAAAAGCACTGTCCAAGCATTGTTTGGGTAGTATAACAGTGTATAGAATGCAAATCTTGGATTACATAGTGAAAGTGCCAGTGCTTACTTACTGGGCCAAGGTTACCAGATATGGCTAGTGAGAAATGAAAATCAGGCATAGGTTGGAGGGCCTGTTTGAACTGACTAAACTGGAAAAATTCTGACTGGATATTCTATCTGCTTTGTTGGGTATCTGCCAACTATACACCCTCCACTTTGGCTAGTAATTCTGCATTTATAACTGGGAAAAATTAAATCCTGTTCTTTCTTTTTCAGGTCATAAACACTGGCATTAGCATGGCTCCAAATGTTAGTTTGGAAATAATGGTACCCAATTCTTTTCTCCCTCAAACTGATAAGTTGTTCAACATTTTAGATGTCCAGGTAAAAAGATGTTCCCTTTGTCTGACATAGAGTGTGTGTTAAATACCAACCCTTTATCCCAAGGACTGTTGTGAAGATGGAGATTCCTATTCACTTTGGTACCACTCAAGCAGTGAATTCCATATACATTCACTGAGAGAACCCTGAACATAATACATTTCTTCAGGACTGTAGCCCAGAGGTGACACCTGCACTGTCGTGCACAAGCAGAAAACCTGCTCCTCTATCTTTATTAATTGTTTTCCTTGATTTCTTTGGGACATGAACCTGTGGAAGTGATAAAATTAGTAGAATGTTCCACAAAGCTTGAAGCCACTATGGCAAGAACAGGAAGGCAAGCCCTCTTTAAGGAAGTATTTGAATCAGTTCTTACGCCAATGATTTCATCTTGGTTCATGAGATTTCTTTTTATTCCATTTATTTATATGAAATTTCATTTTACATTCCAACCATAGTTCTCCCTCCTACCTCTCCTCCTGCCCCTGTCTCTTCCCCCCCCAGCCCACCCCCCATTCCTCTCAATGGGTAATGGCTCCAATGCAGAGTCAACAAAGCCTGGCACATTAAGTTGAGGCAGGACCAAACCCCTCCACCCTGCATTAAGGCTGAGCATGGCATCCCGCCATAGGGAATGGGCTCCAGCAATCTAGCTCATGTATCAGGGATAGATCCTGTTCCTACTGCCAGGGTCTCCTCAGATAGTCCAAGCTTCACAACTGTCTCCCACATATGGAGGACCTAGTTTGGTCTCATGGAAGCTCTACAGCTGTCAGTCAAAGATGTCTTTTTACTTCTGAGTATCACAAAATAGCAATTACCAGAAAAGTCTGTGTAAGGGAGTTTGAAATCTTCATTTGAAAATTTACTCGAATTCCAGATTTAGATGTTAGCGTGTATAATTATAGCATATTTTGTTCTGTGAAACCAAATCAGACTAATGTTCACCCACTGTTCCTCCCCCACTTCAGTAAAGTTGGACCTTGTTGTCAACCCAAGACCTGCTATAATTTTGTTGGGGTTTTGTTGGTGAACTTGCCAGAGATCTCATCTTTCCCAAATAATTCTGTCAAGAACACTTTCAGGAATTTGGAAATGCTTAATGTATTGTAGTAAAAATAATCAATTGAAACTTTTAAAATCATGCTTGTGTCAGCTCTCTCCAAATAGAGATTGTGTATGTTAGTATGTATGTATGTATGTATGTATGTATGTATGTATGTATGTATGTATTATTTGTATTATTTTCTGTCTTTAGGTGACTGCTGGACAATGCCATTTTAGACATTATAGAAGAGAGTGTACATCAGGACAGCAAAAAGGCATAGCGGGGACCTTGACAGATATAGTTACATTCTTATCAAAGACTGACAAGAGACTTTTGGTAAGTTTCTTCTTCAGATAGGCATTTCTTCCTTCCTACAAAAAACTAAAACATTTGAAACCAAATACACTGGGGTTTTGAGCTGCCCGGTGGCAAGGGATACAATCTTGGGTGATGTTTCCACTAATAAGGAACAAGCATGATATAGTAATGAGATGGGCCAAGGGCTAAGTATGTGCTATAGGGTTTCATTTACCTAACAAATGTCTCCCATGTGCTACACAGACATTATACCAGAACCCTCCTGACAGCAAGACACCTAGGAAGCCATATTTATAGCAGGAGATTCTCATTCTTCCTATTTAGGTGACTTGATAAGAGAAAGGGGAGATGTTATGCAAAAAACAAAACAAAACAAACAAACAAACAAACAGAGTGTTTAACTTAGGGAGATTCTAATTTAAATCTTTCTTTTCATCCTGTCCCAGAAGGTTCAGTTACTAAGAATGACGGAAACACATGCTATACTTTGAATACTTTGTTATAATTTATAAAACAAAATGCTTATTTTATTTAAAGCAAGATGAGTTTTAAATACTATGAAGGGAAAATGATATTTATAAAAAGGACAGTTTGCTGAATGCCACTAAGGATATTTAAAAATACTTTATCATATTCACTTGTGTGAGTGTGTATGCTGGTCCTGCTTCAACTTGATATGGTAGACTTTGTTGACTCCCCATGGGAGACCTTACCCTTTCTGAGAAGTGGATAGGGGCTTGAGTCAGGGGAAGGTGGGGGGAGCAGGAAGAGGGGAGAAAGAGTAATAGAAAGCAAGTCATGTGTGCCTGTGGAGGTCAGAGGACAACTTGCAGGAGACAGTTCTCATCTACCAGTTCTGGGGATTTGAACCCAGGTCTTCAGGTTCGGCAGTAAATAATTTCATCTACTGCTGAGCCATCTTACTGACACACTAAGGAGATTATTAATCTATGTAAAGGATGTTATCAGATGTAAAATTCATATTTTTAAGAATTTTTTGAGAGAATATAGGTGTACTGCAGTATATTCGTAGTATTCAGAAAGCAACCATAGAGGTTGGCCCTCAACTTCTACCTCTTTGAGCTTAGCTGTCCCTTAAAATTGTTCTGATCTCACCATCCATCTTGTAGTATAAACAGTGATATTACAGATACAAGTAATCTTCCCCAGAGTTGCACAGGTTTGGGGGATCCAAACTCTCATTTATCCTCATACTAACTCGGCAGGCATTCTATTCTATCCAGTGAGCCATCTTCTCCAGCTGTTAATTTTTTAAATGTAGAAAATTTTAATTCAGTGCTTTTATATTCTCTTCAAGTATTGCATGAAAGCTGATCTACACTGTTTAGATTTCTTATGCAATTTCGGCAAAATGGAAAGTGGGAAAGAAGCCAGCGTTCACATCCAGCTGGAAGGTCGGCCATCCGTCTTAGAAATGGTGAGTCTAAAATCAGATGGATAACTTTGTGATGTAGATCTATAAACTTGGTCATTTTTACATTGACAGGATAGTATGGAAACATTCTACAAATTCTAGAGAGCAGAATACAGTTTGGGAATAAAGATTACATTAACTGACAGATAAACTGTGGAATCATTAGGTTTGTTTTAGAAAGCATGCCACTCTCTACAAACCCCAAGTAAACAGAGGAACTTGACTCCATTTCAATTCACATAACCTTAAATCATTTTAAAATATAATGTTTAAAAACTAAAGCCTAGAAAATTAAAATTTGATTTCAAAGAAAAGCAGAACTAATCCATCAAAATGTATCAACTAAATCTGGGTGTAGTTCATGCCTATAATCCCAGCACTCCAGAGGTGGAGGCAGGAGGATCACAAGCTTGAAATTTTCCTCAGCTACATAATGAGTTCAAGGTCCTTTTATTACTACAAGAGACTCAGTCTCAAAAAAGAAAAAAATCAGCTATAACAAAATTCAGTAACAAAAATACATTTTGAAAATTACAAACTTTAAGACTTCAAGTTAAAAAGGGATTAAATGCATCTTGGACTCTTCACTCTGAAAGAGCATATGTTTTATGAGGAGCTCTCAAATGACAAGAGAAAGCCTAAAGTATTTTTTCAGTTTCCCCACCAGGCCAATATGTATAGTGTCAGTGACCAGTGCAGATAAAGTCAGTCAATGGAGCTGTAGATTTCGTGAGAAGAATTTTGTTCCCATATTCTTAATTGTCTCTGCCCATGATAGCCAACAGAAACTGAGCTATTATACATCTAGTAGCATCTTTTGAAATTACCACACAGTGGTCAAAAGAATATTCATTAGACAGTGAAAGGAGAGATGTTCATTCATCTTAGCTTTAAAGTCATGTAACCAGCAGCAAGCCATTCAGCCTTGGTAGCTGCTTCTTATATGCCCCAAGTTTCTCAACAGGGGCACAACTGACATAGTGGACAGAAAATCCTTTGTTGTCAGGCTGCCATACACACTGCAGGGCATTTAAGAGTGCCCTACATGCCAGGCAGTTCCTGCCTCTGTACATGTTCTTACAGTCAATGGTGTCCCTAGACACTACATATTGTCCCTAGGTCAGTTCTCCTGTTGAAAGAATGCTGTAGGTCTAGGTGAAGTTTGCTATTTCTAGTTCTAAAGAGGCCAAATAACCTTTACCCAGTAGACTTTAACATTTTTGGGCAATCAACCTCCTTAAGAATCTAGAGACCAGAACCAAGGTATATCTCAAATGGGAGAGTGCTTGCCAAACATGCACAAAGCCCTGCGTGTGTGGTATTTCATACCTGTAATCCCAGCACTTAAGAACAGTAAGATTAGAAATTCAAGGTCTTTCTCAGCTAACATGGCAAGCTGGAAGCCAGCGTGGGTTACATGAGATCCTGTTTCCAGAAAAAGAAAAGCAGCTTGCTAAAATTGCTCAGTGGTGCAGCCCTTGCATCAAGCATAATGGCCTGAGTTTGATGGCCAGGAACCACATGGTAGGAAAACCACCTCCAACAAGTTGTCATCTCCCTCCATACGTGCATAAAAGCACATAAATGTCATTAGGTATTTTAAAGATTATATCTAAATACAATATTCTTACTCACCCCTATAAATGTACAAATGCATCTATTTTTTAAATATTCATGGAATCTGTAAAGCCTATTCACAGATCTGCAGTCTTTATGGATTCTGTCACAAACTCCCTACTTGAAATACTAAAGCTCAGAATTCACCTGCAGATGATCACACACTTGGATTTTATTATCATTAGAGCAAGATGTTGTCACTGAGACACTAAGTAGGATGCACATATTTCATTCATAAGCAAGTAAAAGGCAAATCTGAGGGAATGTTCACCAGATCAAGAAGACTTGTTTGTGGGTAAAATCTACTATTACTGAGAAAATTATACTGTTCACTAACAACATTGTATACTATACTCTGGCAAAAAATATTAAAAATCAAGTGATTTGCAAGATAGCCACATTTAATAAAAAGGGGTTCCATGAAATAGATGGTCATACTTTTGAGCCCAAAGGAAGCCATGATAGTTCAATAAGTTATAGACAGTCTAGATAGCAAAGGTGGCATTTATATTGGCATGTCTTCAGGAAATAAACAAAAATCCAAACTCTGTTGATTATTTCTTTTTAAAACAGGATGAGACTTCATCACTCAAGTTTGAAATAAGAGCAACAGCTTTTCCAGAGCCACACCCAAAAGTTATTGAGCTAAACAAGGATGAGAACATTGTCCACGTAAGATCACCCTCTTAGGTGCTGCATGAAAACTGTATGGGAAATAGTGAGAGGGTATTTATTTATTTAGTAAGATTCTAAGATATGTTTATTTTATTTTTCCTTTTTATTTAAATTAGAAACAAGCTTGTTTTACATGTCAATCTCAGTTCCCTCTCCCTCCCCTCCTTCCCTGCTCCCCATTATCCCCCCTATCCCATCCCCTTTCTGCTCCCCAGGGAGGGTGAGACCTTCAAAGTCTGTCATATCATTTGGAGCAGGGCCAAGGCCCTCCCCCATGTGTCTAGGCTGAGAGAGTATCCCTCTACGTAGAATGGGTTCCCACAAGTCCATTCATGTACTAGGGATAAATACTGATCCACTACCAGAGGCCCCAAAGATTAACCAGAGTGGGAAGGTATTTGTAACAAGTGCCTTTTGGGGATCTGAGCCAGGAGTCAGCGTGTGACCAGGTCATAGAGGACTTTCAACCCTTTACCCACATTTCATAAATGATGGGAAGCAAACAGAGAACAGTTTGGTAGCTATGAGAATGTGGAAGATGGGAGGAAGAGCCATAGATGGAGGCGTTCCACTCTCTGCTTCTGAAGGCTGAGACTAGGATCAGGGCAGGGTGGGGAGTTCTGGCCTCTGCAGGTGCCTGGGAGGCTTTTAAAGGAAATGTCAGCACTGCTGTTTCTGAGTGTGCATTTGCTCTGCTTGTGCAGGTCATCTTGGAAGGGCTCCATCATCAAAGACCCAAACGGCAATTCACCATTGTGATTATAACCAGCAGCTTGCTACTTGGACTTATTGTACTTTTATTAATTTCATGCCTTATGTGGAAGGTAATCCTTAACAGTTACTAATTTCTTGTGCTTTATAGACAGTCCATCTTTAATAATTACTAATAGTTAAACTACTCAGAATGCCTTTAATGTCTCAAAGCCAATTAGGCTCAGTATTCATTCTTCTTGTTTTAGTCACTAGATGAATGTTTAATACTGATCTTGTATTTATTCTAATTTCAAGAATCCATTTGGAAAATGCCTATAATATTGAATATCAATATGTGGTGGAATATGTATATATCACTCCCAAGTCCAGTGTTAACCCTCCATGCCTCATACTGATTATCACTTTTACGACTGTCTTCAGGGCTAGTGTAACCTGGGGCACAGTTTTAAAAGTATTCTACACTGGTTAGATATGTGATATGAATATTATGGGTTTGAAACTAGTTATCTAATCTGTTTTCAGGCCGGGTTCTTTAAAAGACAATACAAGTCTATTGTACAAGAAGAAAATAGGAGAGACAGCTGGAGTTATGTCGACAGCAAGAGCAACGATGACTAAAGACTTTTAGATTGAGAGAACTGAACAAAGACTCAGGTAAGTTAGGAAAAGACCCTGTTCATAAGACCCCTCGTAATTTCTCTTCGTCCAGGTACTTGTGATCTTGTAACGTACTATGTCTTAATGCAGGGAAAATCTTCAAGAAAGAAAATGCAAAATGGATGAGTACAGAAAAACACTAAAGCTATTGACTTACTCGAGAGAAGTGAACTTCAAAAGACAACTTGAAAGAAATTCCAGATTTAGCCAGACAGACTTAAAAAGGAACAGTCTTCCAAGAAGATAGTGACTATATGTGCTCATGTTAGTGGGGTCAATGACACAGAAAGGGCACTTGTTGGTTTCAAATATACTTTTGAGACATTTTCAAAATATGATGATGATCTTTGAAGCCATGTAGACTCTTTCAGAGAGCTGTTTCCAGATTTTCTAATGGATAAGTCATTTTAAAAAGTGGATTTGAAGATTGTTGTTGGTGGCGCGTCATCCTTGAGCTGTGTCCCTATGGCCCTTTGTCTGGCAGATATGAATTTTAAGTGCCTGGTGAACAGTATCAATGCAGAGCAGGGTAGCTTCTGGAAAAATGTGGCTTCTGGATAAGCAGCCAGCTATGGACTCTTCCTTGTATGTACATATGCTTTTCTAGAAGATACAATTACTGTCTATTTCTTTTATCAAGAGCATCTGGGATTTTTTCATATTTTTATTCAGAAAAACAATTCTTAAGAATTTTTCCTCATAGCAGATTCTAAATATTCTACTTTAGCTGATTCATGATGTTGTAATATGAACCGTAGCTAACTGGTGGTTTAAAACTGCAAAGAAAGATTAGGGAGCCAATATTTCATAAAACATTCACTGTTTCAAATTAAGCAAACATGAATATCTACTAGGATGTTGTTGTTTTTCTTATTCTAGTTAAATATATATTACCCAGGACTGTATACAAACATTGTTTTAGATATGAATAAGCCCATTCATAGACTGAACTGCAAGTCACTGATGCAGCTTGTATGCAGTGACATAATGTGACATCAAAATTCCCATGACATATGTACATTTGATGTTACACAAGGTATTGTTTTAAAGTGAGCTATTTTCTACTTGGGTTTTACATAATCATTTTTGTACTATTTATTTGATACATGTGGTTTGATAAATGCAAATTTTCATCCAGATCTATTATGTATAAGAAAGCTATGGCCAGATTTTGAACATGTGTTGGCTAAAAAGGGGCAGCCTTCCCTGTTAAAAAGAAAGATTGCTTTACAGGAGACCCCTGTTGCCAGCTGGCCCTTCCTCAGATTTCCTCATTCATGACAGTTGCCAGCTCACAAGCCTGTGGTCTGTGGCTGCAGAACAAGGGTATGCTGGGGTTTGGGAGGGGGTTGAGCAATGAAACTTGAGTACAAAACATCAACTCCGTGTGCAAGCACACACAAATATGTATATTTAATTAAATGTTTGTATTTTTAAAGGATTTCTTTTGTATAAAAGGTATATATTTATGGTTTCTCATAAAAATTCAAGTAGTTATCTCATGAAGGTGTCAGTATTAATATACAAAAATGAGTATCAGTTTTGACCTATTTTTTTAAGGTATGGTCTCTGAAGAAATTTAAATTTGGATCATTACACTGAAAACTGAGTGCTGTGACTGCCCAACCCTTGCCTTTCAGGTACAAAGGAACACAGCTACCTCCTGGGCCACAGTTTTGCCCAGTTACCAAGATATTTTATGTATATTTTAAATAAAACTTAATGTAAACTTAGAAATGTACCTATAAAATAAGCTTAAAGATCTTATTACTTCAAAAGTTGTCATTATGGGGTCGATCTGGGGTACAATAGCTTAAGTGGGATGATTTCTTTTTAATTAAGTAATTGCTCATAGTTGTATTGCTAGCTCCTTATGGAGTTTGAAATTTTATAAAATTTCCTGGCTACAGGAAATTGTAAGAGAATAACAAGAATTATCTTCAACAATAGTGATATAGGACAACATTGTTTATATTAGATCCAACAAATGCCTTCCAAAAATCAGAATTTGATTATTCATTGATTTCATATCTTTATCTTGATTTTCAAATGCCTAGATACTATTTTAATTCTATTAAAGTAGATGTTTTAAATAGACATTTTCATTCAAAAATGTATTTTCTATTTGTGCATATGTTGCATACCAGATTCCTTCATAATAAATTTCTACTTTACACATTTCTTTTATATGCAATTACATGCTACTTTGGAGTCATTCATTTCTTTCAGGCTTCCTCCATAAAGCCTGATCAGTCTTGGGTGCAATCTGTAACGAACAATATAGGATTAATTATTTCATTTACCTGCCATTGTTATTTTTCACACACCTCATGAGTGTGTTACATAAAGGACAGATTGACAACCAACAAGCATACATTCATAGCACAACCACAAGCCAGCTATCTGAAGGACCAAAACTCCAACATCTGTGACCATTCAAGAACCTTCTTGACCACCTTTCCTGCCTGGCTAAGTGCTCCCCAATACCTCTGTGACAAGCCAGTTGTTTGAGAACACCCCATCTGGGGGTACCACACACACTTCAGCCTGCTAAAAGCCTTAAGGCTTACTAGGAATGAGTGTGTGGGTTCCTACTACTGATCATACCCATCCCTCACTCTTGTAAACATGTACAATGTGATAAATGCTTTGTAAAGCTTGACAAAATCCCCCATTACTTTATATGCTGACTTGAATAAAAACAGGACTTGATTTAAAAAGCAGTGTCCAACACAGTATTATGTTATTACAGCCCAATTTGGGGGAGTGGAATAGAGACTGTGGTTCTATATTATTTTCAAAAGGCTGAAGACTACACTCTAAGAGCAACAATGTAAATTGTAAATACATTATCTGTATAGCTTATGAAAAATAATGGTTTGCAATGCAAGAAAAAATACTCATGTTTGTATTTACTGAAAGGTGTACATGTCATTTTACAGTTTGCTAACTTAATCGTTTTTAATCTTCTCTTTTGGCAGCTAAGAGAAAGAATCCCTACATTCTATTATTAGTGTTACATCTGCTGTTCTATACAGAGAGTGGTGAAATAGTTGGTCTTACCTAATGTGGCCCTCAGATGCAGCTTCCATTAAGTCTCCATCTATATTCCAAGGAAAACCATTTTCTGAAACAGGTGCATGGCTGTGACCCTCTTCCTGCTCATTGTAGTCGTTGCTATTATTCCTTGGATGAATTTTTACTTCGTTAATGGTATAAGTCTCCTCAAAGGGAAAACTGAACTAAATAGAACAAATGCACACAAGAGTGATGCTTCCTTGTACCCCCTATTACAAATAAATGTCACCATCATATGGACATTTTTATCATCTTGAAGCCCTAATTAGATAGCCCCAGGTTTTCTGAAAAAAAAAAAAACCTGGAAGATTTCCACGCTTGATAAGCTCTACTATATGATGGACAGTTCATACTCATGAAAAATTTCCAACAATAATGATGCTGTAATTTCAAGTTAATGATAGACTTTCCCGTTGATCCCACTGATTTCATTATTACCTTATTTAGCTAATGTGAAACAAACTCCAATGTAAGTTTCACACTTGGAATTCAATTCAGAAGAACCTAAATCTAAACTTATAGAGAGTACATACGAAAAAGGCAAAAGGCAATCAAATATGATTTCCCAGGTATCCTACCACCATTTTAACAAATGGACACACGGTAAAAGATAGTTGCTATTAACCATTCTAGAACATGCCACCAGGAAGGAATGTTCAAGTTGTACTTTTGCTTCATTGCCAAAGAAAATTATCAGGGTTTGGGGAAACAGTGAATCCTCATTTATATCTGTACAGCACCTTGTAACTGGAGGTTTCTGTCCTGCCAGGTCCCACTACCCTTGAACCCCAAATAAACACACAGATAGTATATTAATTATAAAATTGTATATAATGGCCCTAGCCATCAGCCAATCTATGTATTTCCACATGGTCTTGGCTTACCAGAGAATGCCTGGACCTGTTACTCCTTTGGCAGCGACATGGAGTCTCTTTGGCACTTCTCTGTCTCTCTCTCTCCCCAGCATCCTCCTCATCTCCTAATCCTGCCTATCTTCCTGCCTATACTGGCCAAACAATGTTTTATTTATCGACCAATAAGAGAAACATATACAGAAGGACATCACCCATCAGCACCTTCTTGCAAATAGGGTTAGGACTTGAATATCTGGGTTAAGGGGTAGACATGATTTAGTCCATAACAGCCAGTTCTTAGTTACTCATGGAAATGCATATCCTATAAAAAGAGTGATTATACACCAATGTCTGCAAGTATGAGGTAGGCACTGAAAGCTTTCCTCCCAATGCAAGAGATCTAATACAGTCATGATTCAAGTAGTCTCACTGAGACCCAGCCTGTAAGAGTTGCTTGGAGCTGAGGTGAGCATGGATTCCACTGTGTAACTCAGTTTACTGTGCAGTTTAAGCTGTAATATCTCCCACACCTTTGTTCTTTGTGTATAAATTAAGGGCTTCAGGGAAAACACTGACCCTTTAATTTGTTTTAAACAACTTACAGAAATTTCTGCTTCTTCAAGGTTTATATGCAGAAGGGGGAGGGGAGGCTATGTTTATTAAGGGATAATTCCCAAGCCACTGTTCTACAATCTGAAAGTATTAATGATTAGGAACTGCATTCCCAGTAAGACTATTTGGCTATATTAATTACTTTGAATAACTCAATTATAAAAAATTCAACATAAGTTGTACCCCGCAGCCAAGAATTCATACACTGAAGTTCTACTCTTGAGTGTCTTTTAGTTTTCTAAAGACATAATTACATTAAACACAGATCTATGTGGCAGAGCTTAATCCAACATGACTTATATCCCTGTGAGAGGTGGGTGTAGTTCAGTGTTTTTCTCTGTCCCCCTGGTCTCCCTGGACAGGCTTCTCTCCCGCTTGTAGGTCCCAATAGCCACTTATGAAATAATCTCTCAGAAGCTAATATTAAATATAATTGTTTGGACAATGGCTCAGGCTTATTATTGGCTAGCTCACTCTTATAAATTAACCCATTTTTAATAATCTGTGTATCATGACTTGGCCACAGCTTATGGGTAATGTTCTGGCATCTTACCCCTTTAGCAGCTACATGGTATCTCTCTGACTCTGCCTTCTTTCTTTCTCTATCTCTATTTGGATTTTCTGCTTACCTATATTCTGCTTGGCCATTGGCCAAATCCACTTTATTTATCAACCAATAAAAGCAACACATATTCACAGCACACAGAAGAACATCCCATATCATGTGGGAGTTTGAATTAATTAAAAAATACCAGGGATTCATTTGCCCCAATGGACAGCCACATGAAAGTACAGTTAGAGATAACCATGTTCCAAAGAGACAGTAGCCTCATGAGAAACTAAACCCTGTGATGCTTTCCTCAAGTCTTAGCACTGAAGTGTGTTTATCAAGGCCCATGTAGTCCACGTTGAGGAAATGGGATGTTGCCCTTGGTGTAGAGGTAAGCAGAGGTGAAATCAGCTATTTTAGTAAAACTCCTCAAGGAGAAATTACCAAAGACAAGGCAAAGAAACTGAAGATACATAAGAGGCCATTACAAGTGAAAAAAAGTAAGGTCTAAATTAAGAATACGGAGAAAATAAAAATGAGAATCAACAGAAGCAGTGGGGGTAATGTTGTGAGGAAATGGGGAGGGATTTCAGAGAAACTGCAGTATGGGGAGAGAGTGCAGAAGGGAAAATTCAGGGTCAGCTATGGGTCTATTGAACCAGGAGGTCTGAACAGAGGTTTACAACACAAGGGAAGCACAGTGGTATTGCAGATATGGAGACATGCTTAGACCCTTGAAAGAGTGTGTGCTTAGACAGCAAGCAATTGAAATAATGGGGCAAAGAGATCACCCAGAAGATGGAATCCTCAGGAGGTAGAGTTCATTGAAAAGTTTTAAAATCACCTGCCGAAGGTGGCCAGAGAGAGCAAGAAATGTGGGGAGAGAGAAGAGCCAGAAAGAGAGTACAGTGAAAGGAACCTGAAGGGTAGTTTTCCCTTCTGTTTTCCTGAGTTAGGAGTCACTGCAAAGATTGTGAGGTGATCATCAATCTTCTCTAGTGCTCTTCACAAATATTAACATTCCAGCCATGAAAATTGTGGCTCAGAGAATGAAATGCTAAAATAATTTGGAATTTGTGTCCTTCACACATACCAGCACTGCTAGAGACTCATCACAAAGCAGAGAATCCTACTGTAACTAGCATATATGTAGTCTTTCTTACATGGTAAAGTTTTTTTAAAAATGTAATACATACTATTCATATTTCTACATTTGTTTATCATTTATGTAAATAATTATGTGAATTACATATGATTATAAATGTAATTCTTTACTGTAGGGTGAAATTGAGCTGGGGGTCTGGAGAGATGGCTCGGCTGTTAAAAGTGCTAGTTGCCCTTCCAGAGGTCCCAAGTTTGGTTCCCAGTACAAACGTCAGACAGCTCACAACAACCTGTGACTCCAGTTTAAGAAAATCCAACTCCCTCTTGCGGGTTCCACAGGCAGACACAGTCTCTCTCTCTCTCTCTCTCTCTCTCTCTCTCTCTCTCTCTCTCTCTCTCTCTCTCTCTCTCTGTCAGTCTCTCTCTTTAACACCCCCTCTCTCTGTTCCTCTCCTGCTCCCTCTGCTCCCTCTCTCCCTCCCAAGTGGCTAGAGTGTGTGGTCAACAATCAGCCTCTGATGGTTAGCTGGATTTACTGCCTCCTCCCATTTGTCCTCTCCTAACTATATCCAAGTACCATTTATACCCTTAGGAATGTCAGACTACACGGTTTTACAGTCATAACTGTGTACTTCCAGACTAACAGCTGGAACATAGTGTGAGCCCAAGAATATAGCTTATCACAGGTACTATTTCTCTTTTCATCTAAACACTTAAGTGGAAATATCTCTACATACATTTTGAATAACATCTATCAAATGAGTAAGCACATGTTTGCAAATCTATTGCTATACATGAATATGAGACAGGTTGTAAACAAATGTCAGGAAAATCTAAGCCATCATACATTTTAGAATCTGCTGTTGTAAAACCAAAAAGACAAAACTCTCAGATTTCACTGCTTTTCACTCTAAAGAACAGCTTGTGCATGTGTAATTGTAACCCTAACTTCCTTCGCTTTGCAATGTAATACTAGAATTTTGGTTTTTCTTTGCACAAGGGAAAAAAAAGCATATCCCATATGTCAAAAGAAGCAAATGTATGTTAATGCTGGCACACAAATTTCAAACTTTAAATGAAAGGGAAATAAAGATTAATGTAAGCCGAAGAAGATAAAGGTTTATTCATGAGGCAGGACTTGATGCCAGTCTCTGAAGCATCTCCATGACTGTACCTGACTATTTCTGCTAGAGTATCTTTTCAGGTGCTTTACAAAGTCTTGTCGAGTGGTGTTCTGTACAACTATGAGAGCCAGGCTTCCATTATTCAACCTGAAATTAAACATCTGCATGTGAGAATCAAGAAGTTTATCAACAGACTGTGTCTGAAACCCCCCCATAATTCTGGCTAACAAGTATGATGCTCACTAGAGGATACAGACCAATATCGAGAAATCACCATGTTGAACTGACCTAAAATTTTTAAGCCACATTTTGTTGTGCTCTTGCTGAAGTGAGAGAGCATTTCAAACTAGTTTTTATTAACTCCTGGGGTTTCTTTTCAGCACAAACTGACTTCAGGGCTCTTCAGAAATCAAACCTTCACATATCTCAATCACATCAAGGAGCAATATTAAATCTACAACAATTATTTAAGAATTCTAAACATGAAGCTATGTATGCTTTTTAAAAAGCGTATTGTGGCATGGTGTACATTTGTAAATTATCTGAGATAACCCACAGCAAGATGTTTTTCTAAAATCCAAACTGTGGTTAAAATGTTTATTTATGGGCAGAAGGTCTATGTGACATAGAAGACAGAATAAATCAAAAGGCCCTGGGTAGAGGAGATGGAGTAAACAACAGCTACCACATATGTTCAGCTAAACAACAGAACATTATAATCTTATATAATGCTTTGATCTAATAAGAGAGACTAGAAATCTAAAGGTGTGATCTAGTGCCAAAATAGCTCCCCCCACAAATGCATTAGCTTTAGAATGCATTTTGCAGAAATACATGCAAAGAATTTCATGCTTAATTTCAGTGCAAACACAAAGTTGTCCCAAGAATACCAATAACATTACAAGGACCCTTTAAATCTGTAGAGGCTCAGATAGAGTTGAGGAACGTTAGAGATCACCTCATCCCCATCATTTAGTCATTCTATGTAAGGATGGACCATTCCCAATGGAAGGCACACAGTGGCAGCCAAAAGAATTACGATAGCAAAGCTCTTATCTGCTGGATTAAATAGGGTCTAATACTCCTACTATGCACTGTGCTGTCTCTTCCTTCTGAAATCAGACAGCACCAGAATGTTCAAGGCATTGTCTTTACATGTCATTTTTCTTAGTTGTGTGATTTTTATAAATACTATCCCTTCTCATTTGTTCTACATGCTTGCATTTGGAAAAGAACTACTTTTAAATTTTAAAAAATGGACATTTTATTAAAAGAATGTGCAAAAAATAGCACCTGTGATTCTGTAAGGATATAAAATGCCTCACTACATACTTCATAAAATGTAGCCAAGAGATTCCTATGCACCATAGTTCACACTAAGTGAACCAAAATGTCTCTGACTGAAAGCATCAACCTAACCCAGATCCCCTGCCAAAAGTACACGTTTATAACTGCTGAGCCATTTTTCCATTCTCATAGTAAGGGTATGCTTGTATTAAAATTAGATAGCAGAGATATTCACAAGAAATGTCAACATTTAGTAAAATATTCTCAACAATTAGTAAAGTGGAAGCAAACCAAGAAGGCACAACACAAAGTTGTGTCAATGAGACACAAGGAATACCTTAGTCAGAGGATTAATAAAATGCCAGTGATTATATGGCAGTTTTTTTTACAGTTCAATCGTTGTTTCAACTGTATCATGTGGACAAATCCTTTAGGAAGATTTAATATTATTTGAAGGTAAACTACCTTTTACCCACAATTATCGTTCTTTCAAAAAACTAACACTTTATCAATTCTTTGAGAAGTTCACATAACATATTTTGATATTATTCACCCCCACCTCCTTCCCTATTTTTTTCCAGATCTATTCCCTACATTCTTACCCATTCCCAGCTTCATGTTATCTTTCATCTCCCAATAATATACTGAGTCTAATTTGTATTGCTCAACTTATAAATACAGGCTATCTACTGAAGCATGATACTGGTAGATACCAGTAGCCACATCCTTAAAGAAAACTGACTCTTTCTCTCCTCATAAGCCATCAACAGTTAATAGCTCATCAGCTAGGGGCTGGGGTTCATGAGTCACTGCATGCACTATGCTAGAATGCTGACTGGTTAGATCTTACACAGATCTTGCTCAGGCAGCCACAGCTACTGTTGAGTTCATGGGTACATTAGTACTGTCATGTCTAGAAGACACTGTTTCACTATGCCCCCACCTCTGACCTCTGACTCTTACAATCTTTCTACCCCTCTTCCACAATGGTCCTTGAGTTTTGGTGGGAGCCAGGAGGATGATGATATGAATGTCCCATTGGTAGCTGAGCACTCCATTCACTGACATTTATTCTCTTCACTTCTATCAGAGAATACATGTTTAACACTTCTAGCTAGAAAATAGTTAAAGTATTACCAAAGAGAAAATTATTTATAAATAATTTTCAAAATACTTGCCTGGTGTCAGGTACGAAGCCCCTGGGTGCCACTGAACAAAGACAGGGGATTGCCATGATACTGATGTTCAGGAACTGCCCTTGGATGGTTTGCCATTGACCATCATGGTATAAAGAAAATGGAAGCGAATGGTTACTTTCTCTCCCCAGTCACTAGTGCTGGGCAAGGCTTCTAGCACATTTTTGCTGACTCACCAGATACTGGAGATTGCTTTGCTTTTCTAGAAGTAACAGAAACAAAACCATGTTATACATATGCAAAGCTAGCATCCACTAGACATAAGGCAAATAGAGAATCCATAATTATATGTGCAAAATCTTCCTCAATAGAATATCACTTAAGGTATAAATATATTATAAGGAACAATTTCCATTTCCTAATGACTATAATTCTTCCTCAATGTTGCTTCAATATTTAAATTCCATGCTACTCCAAAAAATCCCATAAGGGCCAAAACTGTGTGTTTGGGGCTCATGGTTTTACCCAAAGTCTAGAACATGGCAGGCACTCAAATAAGATATAGATGGGTAGACCGGTGGATGACTGGTTGTCTGACCATCAGTCTGGAAGGATGGTTGTTTCTGAAGACAGGAGGTAAGCTCCATGTTTACTAGAAGATGTAGGAGTTATGTTTTATACTCTTCTTTAGTGAGAAAATAGTGAAGAAGAACAAGTCTAGCTAACTGCTTATGTCAAGGTAGTTTATTCTTTAAAGAAAAATAAAGTGATGCAGGATTAAGAACACAGACTGCTCTAGTAGAGGACCCACATTCAGTTCCTATCACCACATGGCAGCTTACAGTTATCTGTAACTCCAGTTTCAGGGGATCTGACACCCTCTTCTGGCCTCTGTGGGCACCAGACATGTGTGTGGTACATACATTCAGGCAAATCATGAGTGTGTACATATTTTATTAAAAATAAAGATGACTAAAGATATCAACATTACACAGAGTTTTTTTTTTTGCCTTTCTTGTTCATCCTGGGAACAACCAGCTGGTAGAAACGATATCTTGCAATCCTCTGGTGTAAATAATGAAATTCATAATTAATAGTCATTGACATTGGGATACAGAATTTTTTGCCTTAAGAAAAGCACTTACTGAAGTTTGGCCAATGTTTTGAGTACAGCAAAGTCTCTCCGCTGACTAGGGGACATCCATCAGTATTTCTCTGCCAGAGCCAAAGTCCTTCTACCAAAGCCAAACATGGCTGAGAAACCAAAGCGAAGAAGCTTACCAGCGGAGCTAAAGGTGCACACATCTACTGACTGTATGTGACCTTGAATGGGACATTCAGTACATCAGTGAGTGGTTGAAACCGCAGCCATCAGCGAGAGTGTTTATTTACTTAAGGAACATTGCCAGGTATCATACGTCATAGCTACTACCCTTGCTTTCTCTTCACCTGTCTTTACTATAACAACTGTAAATGCCACTATTAACTTTTCCAGGTGATGAGCAAAGAAGCTCAAAGTAGAAAATCTTATAGCTTTTATCTATTTCACATAAAATGAGATTAGTCATGTGATGCTGTAGTAGACGTACCAGGAAAACAGTTAATAATAGCTTTGCATTGCATTTATCGGAACTTGAATGCTCTCACATGGGATAATTTATGGCCTGCAGGTGTGCCCTTGTCATTTTCCTCTTGTGAAAACATGATCTTAGTCCTGAAGTCTTGGTGTAATCAAACAATAGTGCAGATTACATATGTAAATAGTATGCATGGACGTTTTCCATTGTGTTTTAAAATTGTGATTTTGAACATCATTACTGATATTTTTCCATTTAGATTATAGTAAAACTTCATTTATTGCTTTTTCAAAGGAAGTAGTTGAAATGAAAGGCAATTTAGCTAGAAGATAGCTTGCCTTTGAGCTTTAGTCAAACATTTCTATGCTTAGAGATGGAGAACTTACCATTCCCAGATAAGACTGACAGAAACACAATAATTACTTACATGAATTAAAGCTCCCTTATTCCACCTGGATCTCTCTAGAATTCTTACCCATTATAATGTGCATAGTTGCAGTCACCACATGAGGAATTCCACAAAGAGAATGTGCCAATACATTCGTAGATCCTGCCAAAACAAATTTAAAAATGCATATTTTCAGTAGAGTGTGGTTTCAACTTAGCGTGTGCTCACATTACACATAGGCACCACCATATAATGTTCAGATGAAAATTAGTAGAAGTTTATGAGAGAAAAGTTGATAAAAACATTAGAAATACAGCTTTCCATTCACAGCACATATGTATGTCAAATGTTTGCTGAACTGTCAAATTTCATTAAAAGTTAGAAAAACACTTCCCCTCACCCCTGGATACCTGCAGCAGGTGGGGTACCTGATTCAACCCTGCACCCATTGTAGCACTTAGGAGAACAGGCCCTCTGCCTCACATGAACAGCACAGTAGAGTTGACCCTGTAGACAGGGGTGCGGGTGAGCCAGCCCCAAGGGTCTGAGAGAGGCATATCCTGTAACTTGAAGCAACATGGTGGTAGGGACAAGGGAAAGATGCCCTCCCCTCTTGCCCATACTGCCTCCATCTGGCAAAAGAGCTGACCCCTTTACCAGATGCAACACTCATGAAAGTGGGCCCTACACCTTGTCTGGGCAGCACAGTGGAGATAACCCTGTTGATGAGGGCACAGGTGAGCTAACCCCAAGAAAGGAGCATAGGAGACCTAACCCCACCCCTCATCTGCCATATGGTGGCATGGGTTGGGGAGAGATGCCCCACTCCTGGCCGATCAATGCCTGAGGCAGGTAGGAGAGCTGGCCCTGAGGTTATAGGAGCAGGAGAACTGCCCCTACTCCCCGCTAGCTGCAAAGCTCAGAGAGCAAGCCCTGTACCTCACCTGGTCACCACAATAGGGCCTACCATGTTGGAGGAGATGTAGGTGAGCCAGCTCCGAAGTTGTGAGCATGGTAGTGCTGTCCCCATTACTCATCTGACTTGTGGCAGCATAGGTAGGGGAGAGATACTCCCCACTCCCTAATCCCATCTATCAATGCCTGAGGCAGGTGAGAGAGCTGGCCCTGAGGTAGTCAAAGCAACAGAACTGTTCCTGCCCTCATCATCTGCAGCACTGGGAGAACAGCCCCTACACCTTTCCTGGGCAACACAGCAGAGCCAGCCCTGAAGATATAGGTGTGTGAGAACTGACCCTGAGGGGATGGAAACAGGAGAAATGGCCCTGCCCCTGGCTCATCACTGAAAGGGGTAAACTAGCCAGAGCAATGCAGGAGAGCTCACTCTAGTGAAGACAGGAGAAGTGGTGGGGTGACCAACCCTGAAACTACCTAGGCCTAGAACCAGGGTTATATGTTGGCCCACCCCAACATCCACCCCATCTGTTATCTCCTGGAACATGGAGTGGGGGTGTTGGTCCTGTGTGACTCACTGTGTCACACTGCAACTTCCATGAGGAGATTCTCTCTCTCTGCGCTCCCTACTTTCCACTCTTAATGTTTTTTATTTGGAGGGGCAGGGAATTGGTAAGATCAGGAGACATGATGTGGACACATGATGTAAAAGAACAAAGAATAAATAAAAAAAGTTAAAGCTAGAAAATACCACAAATATTAGAAAATTGTATTGGATATATCAGCTCAGTAGTACAGTGTTAGCTAGTGTACATAAGGCCTGTATTACCTCTCTAGTATCACAAATTCAAGAACAGTTTATTGACTCAGAGATATTTTGGTCATGATACTGATATTTTTCCCTCAAAATTACAAGTATAAAGAAACTCCATTTAACTTTAGTGAATAGGCCTTTTGCTTCTATACAAAAATGGGCACTAATAGTAGAATTTCTGTATTGGGTAAAGATGAATGCAAAGATACATAATAAAAATTAAGTCAATAATGAATAAATACATTACAATTTTAAACACTGAAAGGCATGTTCAAAATACATTATGTAAATCTTAGAGGAAAACTCTCACTTCAAATGATTTCCTTTCTATATCTGAGAGAAAATATTTAACTTGATTATTGCCATCTAAAAATGTGTATACAAAAATAATTTCCTATTCGCATAATCATTGGAATAATTCAAAATACTCTAGGATTCCTCCACCTCCTCACTGAAGGGAAAAGCTCCCTATGATGTTTATATGTGACCAAAATCATACAGGCCTGCTTTCAAAATCATACAGGACAGTAAAGGCATTGGAATGTATGGGAGAGAGTGAATTGGGCAACAGGTAGAAGTCAACTTTAGCTAGGAGCTGTGAAAGCATGGGTCTGTTGTATACTAGTCACCAAGGCAAAGACTCATTCCCTGGACTTGCTTAGGCAGGGGCATTTCTGTGACCATGAACAAGTGCTTCAGTTGTGTCTCCTGTAACTGTGTCCTGTAACTGTGTCCTGTAACTGTGTTCAGTTGCAGAAGCTGAAAGACTTCAGCCACTACCACTGGTCAACTAATATGTCATTAAAATAAGTAAGCATTAAAAAATAAGCACATTTTAATTACTAATGATAAATAAGCATAATTAAACCAAAACTCTAGCCATAACAATGCAACACCACCAAAGCTCACCACCAATTAGCTTTACTCACTGCTAAAATCATTCTGACTAAATCGCCAGAAACAAGCTGTGTTCTGACTCTAATTACTTAAAGTATAGCAACCTGATTGTTTGCTGAATGGTACTCATTGGGAAGGAACAGCACTCAAATATCAATCTCACCAGTTCTATTCAAAACCATCCTAGGAGTTTTGATCGGAGCAGTTAGTCAAGAGACTAGATAAAGAAATTGGAAAAGAAAGAGTTAAATTGTCACTGGTACAAATAACAGGATCATTTGGAAAACACCAAAGACTTCAGTAAAATTGCAGGATACAACATTAATATATACATGTGGTGTTCTTATTTACTTACAGCAAACTGTCATAAATAAATCATGACAATAAAGCCATTTACAAATACTACCAAAGATACTTAGCAAATTTCCCTGAAGAAATAAAGGACTTGTATGATTAAAGCTATAAACATCAATGGAAGAGACTGAAGGTGACAGAAATAAATGTATAGATATCTTGTGTTCACAAACAAGAATAGTTAACCCTGTTAAAATATCCACACTATCCTAAGAAGACCCTATCAAAAGATCCAAAGCAATCTCCATGAAAATTTACATAGTTGCTCATAGAAACAAAAAATATTCCTCTTTTTTAAAGAAAAAACAAGACTCCAAGTGTATACCACAATCTTGAGAGAAGAGCAAGCTGGTGGAGGCAGCATGTACCCTAACTTCAAAATCCACTAAAAACATTGAGACAGCATGCTGCTGACATTAAAAACCAGCATATATATCAACAGAATAGAATGCCAAGACCCCAAATGGAAAACTCCAGTACTTATGGTGAACTGATATTCCACAAATGTACAAAAACAAAACAACAAAATGAAGTTATAATCACTAAAACTGGAAGCTGGATGTCCACATGCAGGAGAATTAAATTAGACTCTCATGTAACTTGTACACAAACCCAACTGATAATGGATTAGATACTGTCAGATCTTCCGTGGGGGCCAACAGAGGCGGAGAACTCCATGATGTTGTTCTAATCCCAAAAGCACGATGACAAAAGCAAACATGTATACATAGGATTATGCCTCACTGAAAAGCTTCTGCACAGATCAAGAAACTCTCAATGGAATTGGAGATGACCAGCAGAATTGGAAAATACATGGGGAAGCCACTGGAGGATGCTTATTTTATTTCATCATAGATTTGCTTATCCACAGATAATATACCATTAAGATCTGACTCTGTTGTGCAAACTATTTGATGTTGGGGGCGTCTATGTTTTCAAAATTTTTCCCCAAACCCCTGAGTTTTCTTGGGAATTTTTTGGTTCTGCTGTATTGTTACTAGGTGACAAAAACACTTCAGCTTCATTATGAATGTACAGAACTATCACTGTATATAAAGTCTGTCTTTAACCAAAATGTGATTACACAGTGCACTGACTATATGCCTACATGCAATGAACTCAAAAGTCTCATTTAACTTGACAGATCATTTGATTTAAAAGAAAATGAGTAAATATTATGACTATTAATTTCACTAAAGAAGACATACAAACAGCCAGTGGGTACATATCATCACTAGTCACAGAAATAAAAATTTAAACCCTAATAACTTCTCCTTTGGTTATTTATGTATTAATGTTGGGATGATACAGAGTTGAAGAGCTTGATCCTTAAACAATGATACCATGCAAATTATTGATATATTCCATATTCCTTTTTTTCTTTTTTCTTTGGTCTAGTTTTTCAATACAGGGTTTCTCTGTATAACCTTGGCTGTCATATAACTCACTCTGTGGACCAGGCTGGCCTCAAACTCACAGAGATCCTCCTCCTCTGACTCCCAAGTGCTGGGACTAAAGCTATTCCACAACATCCAATACCGAAACAAGATAAAGACACTAACAAAAAAAAAAGAGAAAAGTACAGACCTATTTCCCTGATGAACATGGATAAAATTCCCCACAGAAGCTAGCAAACATAATTAAACAATGTGTCGAGAAGATCCCATACTGTCAGCAAATTGATTCTATTTTAAGAACATAAGAATTGTCCAGAATAACAAACCAACAATACAGTTGCATAAATGGACACAAGGACAAAAATCACCTGATCATAAGACCTAAAAGCTCAAAACTGCTACAGGAAAATACAGGTAGAATAGCTTAAGAGATGGGCATATGCAAAGATTTTCCTGCAAAGGATTCTAACAGCACACTAAATAGCCTAAGAATTAACAAGTGGATTGCATAAGAGCGAGGCTTCTGCACAGCAAGGGAAACAACCACCAGGGTGAAGAGATGGCTACAGAATCAGAGAAATTCTTGGAACACATCAGAAAGGGATTAAAATCTAGAATATGTAAAGAACTGTAAAAAGTAAACACAAAACTAATGCCATTTAACCAACAATGAATGGAATGAACAGTTCTCAAAAGAAGAAATACAGATAGCTTGCAATAGCTACTTGGAAAGGTTTCTATTATCCTCAGACATGTGGAGGGGAGCTGCAAATTAACTGTTTTTGAATTCTATCTCATCCCATTCAGCACTGCCATCATCAAGAAAACAAATAACCTCCAAAGAAGTGCCTGTATCACCAGAGGAGAGGCCACTCCAGCACCCAGATGCCCAGATAAGCCCTCCCACCCCCTACTGGTGGGCTACCAATACTCTCCCAGAACCAGCCCAGCCTGACCTCAATAAGCCCTTCTCCTAGTCACCCTATGCTGTCCACACCTCTGCCAGATTTCCCAGGTCATACATCTGGCAGAAGTGCTTATGCTCCACCAGATACTAATGAGCATCCAGATCAGCAGAGGTCACAGAGACATGCAGAGTCCCAAAGGACCCCCAACTGGAACAGAAGCCACTCTGGCTGCCACATCTCCAGCTCCCAACTAGGGTGTAAACCCTCTAATGAACCACAGGTCACTCTGGGAAAAACGACCAGAGAAAAAAACAGAGACTTAAAAAAGCCAGGGAACAAAACACCCACCCAACAATGACAAACACAGAAACTGACACCTAGACTTATAATCACCCCAAACCTGGATGCTTAAACACCAGTGTAAGAACACAATCAATAGCAGCCAGGGCAACATAACACCACCAGAGCCCAGTCATCCTACTACAGCAAGCCATAGATATTCCAACACAGCTGTATCACAAGAAAATGACCTTGAAACCAACTTTATAAAGATTATAGAGGTCCTTAATGAGGAAATGAGTAAATCCCTTAAAAGAAAGCCAGGAAAATACAAACAAACAATTGGGCAAAATGAATAAATACCTTAAAGAAAGTCAAGAAAAAAAAAACATTTGGAGGAAATGGAATAAAATGTTTAAGACCTGAAAATGGGAGTAGAAACAATAAAGAAAACACATACAGTGGAAATTCTGGAAATAAAAAATCTAGGTAAGTGAACAGGAACTATAGATGCAAGCATCACCATAAGATATGGAAGACAGAATCTCAGGAATTGAAGATATGATAGAAGAAATAGATGGCATGGGTCAAAGAAAATGTTATATCTAAAAAAAAAGAATACCTGACATGAAATATCCAGGAAATCTGGGACACCCTGAAAAGACCAAATCTAAGGATAACAGGAATAGAAGAAAAATCCCAGCTCAAAGGTCCAGAAAATATTTTCAACAAAATCATAGAAAAAAATTTTCCTAACCTAAAGAAGAACAGGCTTACAAATGTGCAAGTCCTCTTGCCACACAATAATCAAAACACCAAACACACAGAACAAAGGAAGACTATTAAAAGCTGCAAAGAAAAAAAAAAAAGAAAGTAACATATAAATTCAGACCTATCAGAATGACACCCAACTTTTCAATGGAGACTCTAAAAGTCAGAAGGACCTTGACAGACATCCTGAAGACTCTAAGAGATCACAGATGCCATCCCAGATTACTATACCAGCAAAACTTCCCTTACCAGATATGGAGAAAATAAGATACTCCATGATAAAGTCAAATTTTAACAATATATATTTGGGGCTAAACAGCTATGGGACCAGGTAGATCAGAAACTCAGTCTACACTATTGCCAGCATCGAATGGAGAAAAACTCAAAGAAATTCCACTAAAATCAGGAAAAAGTCAAGGCTGTCTACTCTCTATGTATCTATTAATATAGTACTTGAAGTTCTAGCTAGAGCATTAAGACAACTGAAGAAGATGAAGATGATACAAATTGGAAAGGAAGAAGTCAAAGTATTGGTATTCACAGATGATATGATAGTATACATAAGAAACCTCAAAAATTCTACCAGGGAACTCTTATATCTAATAAAAACCTTCAGCAAAGTGGCTGGATACAAGATTAACTAAAAAAATTCAGTATCCCTCCTACATACAAATGACAACCAGACTGATAAAGAAATCAGGGACATGACACCCTTCACAAGAACCACAAATAATATAAAGTATCTTGGAATAACTCTAGCCAAGCAAGTGAAAGACCTGTATGCCAATAACTTCAAGCCTTTGAAGAAAGAAATTGGAGAAGGAGAAGATATTAGAAAATGGAAAAAGATCTCCCAGGGAATTGTAGGAGCCAGAGGAGTCAAGACACCATAAGAAAACAGTCCAAATGATCAACCAACTAGAGTTCATGGGGGCTCACAGACACTGAAGGGACAATAAGAGAGCTTATATAGGTCTGACTTCTATGTTTTCTGGTTGTGTAGCTTGGGGTTCTTGTGAGACCCCCCTAACAAAGAGATCATGGTCTGTCACCGACTCCTTTACCTGATTTGAGGACCCTTTCCCTCCTTTTGGATTTCCTCATCCAGTCTTAATATGAAAGGATGCTCCTAGTTTGTATTACAGTTTGACATGATATGTTTGGTTGATATCCCTGGGAGGAGTGCCCTATACTGAAGGAAAAGGAGGAGGAGTGGATCTGGGAGCAAGGGGATGTGTGTTAAGGAACTAACAGGAGAGAAGGGAGGGTAAACTGTAGTCAGGATGCAATATGAGAGAAAAAAGATAGGGGGGAGAGAGAGAGGAGAGGGGAGGAAGAAACAAGGAGGGAGAGAAAACAAATGTCAACCAAAGCTACCTAAGATTTAGAGAAAGAGAAAGCCTTATTTACTGTTGGTAGGAATGTAAATTGGTGTAGCCACTTTGGTAATCAATATGGAAACTTTCCAACAAACTTAAAATAGCACTACCATATGACCCAGATATACAAGCTTGGGTATATTCTGGAAGGACTCTTTAAGTCAACTACCACAGAGATAGTTGCATATCCATGTTTACTGTAGTACTATTCACAATAACCAAAATGATCAATCAGCCTATATAGCACAAAAGATGAATGGGTAGACAGAATGTGGAATACATATACAATGGAGGTTATTTAGTCACAAGAACTAAATTATGTAACTTGTGTTCTCTTACAAACACACACACACACACACACACACACACACAAACACACATGCATACATGCATTCATGGCATGGGAGCAGAAATTAGAGGGTAGTGTTGTAACTAACAGGATGAGGAGACATGAAAGGATAATGAAAGCAGTGTGTCAAGGACCTTTCTGCAAGTCCATGCTTAAGCACCATTCTTCATAATAGCCAAGATTTAGGATCCACCTCTATGCCTGAAGGGACCAGACCCTCACCCAGCTCCCTGCTCTGGCAGCCATAACAGGCTGCAGAAAAGATCCAGCAAGAGATAGGCCTCTGACTCAGCAACATGTGCTGAGCCCCAGACCTTGCCTGACCTTGTCCTAATCACTAGAAAGCCAGATATCCTCCATGTGGCAAGGAACCAATCAGAAGTTAGCTGGCGGGCTCTAGATGTGCTTTAGGGTAACAGTGGAATGCAGCATAGCAACCACCCTGGGAGGGCCTCCAGGCATAGCAACATTCCTGCAGCTGCAATCAACCAGTCAACACAGGACAGGCCACCCAAGCCTGAGACTGTTGCTATGCAACTAGCGTAACCCCCCCACACACACACTCCACTTGCTCTACCCCAATATATTGCCTGCCTCATGGTCCCTCCAGATCCTTTTTGCTCCACCCACTGTGTTGGATGGACATGGGAACCTAGTTAATTCATTAATTGACTAAAGACTCTTGGCTTTTACATCAGATCCATTCAGAGTTTGGGCACAACATGCCCAATATATGAAGGCGTAAAAGAAAGGTGTGGTATGTATTTATAATAGAACACAACCTTACAAAAGAAGATAGCCTGGTGTTTTTGACAACGTGAACAAATTTGTAGGATATTATGTCAAGTAAAATAAGACAAATATGGAGAAACAAAGACTGTAAAAATTGCATTTGTAAGTAGTGTCTGGCAAAAAAAGAAAAACGATTTAACTCACAGAAGCAGGGAGTAGATAACAGTGGTGGAGAGATGGGAAGTGTAGGGCCACGTGGTCAATGCAGCAGAGTCCATATTAGAGAGAATATCGAGAAATCTACTGTAAAATATGGTAACTAAATTAATGTGTAGCATACTTGAAAACTGCTAAGAGTAGAATTCATTTTCTCACACATAAGAAAATTACAAGTATGTGGGAGAGTGAATATGGTAATTAGTCCAATTTAGCTATTCTACAATGTCTATATATTCCAAAACATGTTGTACATGTAACCATGGACAGCTTTTAGTCAACTTAAAAATACGTCAGAAAAAGTCATTTAATCAACTATGATAGAAATAAATTTACCTAAAAAAAAAAACATTTCTTGGGTACAAATTTAGATGTAATAAATCAGTCTGCAGTTTTTAAGATGCCCAGGTGAATTTTATAGAGCTGTGGTCTATTAATAAGCAGTAGCAACATCACCTGGTTCCTAGGGTTCACCTCCAACTTGTGGTATGAATTGAATATGTGTGTGTAAGCACACACAGCAGACCCAGGTTAAGTGTTTTAACGAATGCTCAGGGTGAGTTTTGCACTCTTGGTCTGCAAACACGTATTCTAGAAACCTTTGCTCTGGGGACCTTTGACTAGAACTCTCCATGAACTTTTGGAGCTTACTGTCTGGGTATTGTTCACATGATTCATATCAATCTGGAATTGTTCAAAGGGAAAAAAATCATTTGTTTCTTGCTGCATCAGATTTACATTATAGGCTTTGGACAAGACACATACTTGGTGTGTGTGTGGGGGGGGTTCTTTAGTATTATCAACCAAAGTATTTCGTGACATCATTTCCTCCAATCCTGGTGTTGAAGAAGACTGTAGAAGCATTCTTCCAGAAAGGCTTTAAGATACATAACGTAATTCTGTTACGCACAATAGTTAAGGACACACATTATGACTCAAGAAAGTGAAGGCAGCCCCCATGAACTTGAAGTGTGATGAGTATTCAAGCAGGATCCCAATGAAATGCTAGAACTCAAGTTTGTTTCATGACCTGTCAAGTTGTGCGACTGTCCTCCAGCACAATTTAGTTGTCATAGGAAGCATGAGCAGATGTCAGAAATTATTCATCATCTACTCATTAACGTATTACCTTAATCTTTAAATGTGAGTTTCTTTAGCACTCTGAAGAAAACACAGAAGTTAATGAGAAAGTGCATTTGACATCATAAAATTACAGAGAGTACTTTTTTCCCTCCAGGAAATTGCACACTATTTGAAAAGATGTCCACAATAAAGAACACTACACTGCTCACATAAATAGCAGAAGACAAACATTTTAATTAACAGGAAGAGTTATTTTTCTGAACACGACCAGTAACTTTGCCCACCAACCCCTCCCCCAAACCTGCTGAAATTTGCTGAAAACAAAGAGCTGAGGTGAGGTGTTGGGGTGGGGGGGACAGCAGTTCAGGAAAGAGAGAGTGAAACCCTGCCTGATAAATACTAGGCAGCACCCACAGAAGCAATAAATAAATGAATAAATAAATGAAAAAATAAATGAAAAAAATTGTCCTTGGAAGTGCAAGCACTTCTGCAGAACAATTAGCTTAATTAACCAGACAGCATGAATATTCATAAGGCTGTTAATGTCTCCTACATCCAAGCAGATAAATGTGATGTAATGACTTCCTAGTCAAGCATATCTAAAATTCTCATGAAAGCAGCACCTACACATCGGTTCTTTGCCTCAAATATCCTAGAAATTAACAGTCCCTTGGCAATATTTTATTCTCCCCAAATTAATTGGAAAGCATAAAATTTATTTATGCAAACTCTATAGGAATATATGATTCAGAGGCATCAGTGTGTGGATTAAGTCTTGTTTTACAACAACTGGATTGCTTTTTTATTTTTATGTTCTCTCAGGCTTTTCTCACTATCCCCCTATTCCTTTCTAATCAGACTCTGTCTGTATAGTTCCTTAGCACCAGTTCCCATAGCAACAAACACAATTCCTAATGGCCAGCAGTTCAAATACAGGCTTTCCCACATCTGATACATTTGGGTCTAAGGATAATTCAGCAGCTTAGTCTGTTGGCTCAGTGGAGTAATTTACTATACACTCCCCCTCTGGGTGTCTCTCTCCAGGAGGCAAATGGCTTCAAAGGCAGACTCTGTCTCCTCTTGGGCAGCTTGGAAACTTCCTGCCTAGCTCTTGTTCCCATTCTTCATCAAAAGCCCTGACTAGGCATAGCATCCCCGTATTAAACAACCCACACATGACTTTCCCTTCCTATTAGACAGAATTAGCAAGATGCAACTCCTTTCCAACTACCAGAGTTTGGCAGCTTGCTGTATCTTCAAAACAAAAAAGATGACAATGCCATTCCTGAAAATAGCCACTGAATAACAGGATATTTTCAAATTATAAATATGCTTTGAAATTAAGGGGAAAAAAACTCAATGTCTCAACATTATGCATTTGTAAAAATTGGTTAACTATTACAGGCATAAGCAATAATGACCAATTTTTATAACAAGCTCCTGTTCGTGTCAAATGCACACTTCTCAGAAAATGCCCTTTCCATTTCTGAGCTATGGTGGTTAGTGAATGACCTCAGAGATCCAAGTGCTAATGAGAAGAATAGCAGCCTGGGCACATATACTGCCAGGAAGCTTCCACCAGCTACAGGCAGAGCTACTAAAATGACACTGAAGGGTCAAAAATAAAATGGCACAAAACAATGGTCCAAATTGCATCTTTCTCCCCCACCTCTTTCAGTCAAGGCTGTTTTATTATCTTCTTTGAGACCATTATTGGTTTTCTGTAAGTGCCTTAAATTGTCAGGATGTAGTCTAATCTCCCTCCCCATTTAAATTATTGGCTTTGTAAAAGACTTTATACTTTACAAAGGCATTTGGATCTGTTCTGTTTTTCCTAAATGATATTTGTACAGGTATCTACTGAATAATGTATATATTTGCAAAATCAAAAATATGCTTTATAATAATAAAACTCTAAAGCTAATCCCTTATGGAACCACTCACATGTTAAACATGTTAGTAGAACTACCTCTGTAATAGCAATTCTAAATGTGTGGTATGGATATGGTTATTAAATAGAACATTATTTTTTTAAACATACACATTTGTTGTTTTCATAAGAAAAAATATATTTTCCTATTTTTGTCTTAGCAAATTGTACATAATAGTTTTTATTGGTTAGTTTTATGTCTACTTGACATAACCCAGAAACATTTGAGAGAGGGAATATCAATTGAGAAAGTGACCAGCCAGGTTGGGCTATAGGGATTTTCTTGATTGATGGTTGATGTGAGACAGCCCAGGGCACTATGTGTAGTGTCACCACCCACCGGACAGGTAATCTAGATGCTATAACAAAGCAAATTGAACAAGCCATGAAGAGCAAGCTGCTTTGCAGCATTCTTCCATGGCCTCTGTTTCATTTCTTGCCTCCAGGTTCCTGCCTCAAGATCCTGTCCTGACTTCCCTTCATACTAGACTACAAGCTGTAAGCTGAAAGAGATCGTTTCCTCCCCAGGTTGCTTTTGATCATGGTGTTTTAGCACAGCAATGGAAACTCTAACTTTTTTTTTTAATTTTTTTTTTTATTTTATTAGTTCTAGTTAGGGAACAAGATTATTTCAAGTCCCTTCTCCCTCTCCCTCCCCTCACCCCCAAACTTCCTCCCCCACCCCCAGCCCACCCCCCACCCCATCCACCCACCACTCCCCAGGCAGGGTAGGGCCCTCAACGGGGGCTCGGCAAAGTCCACCAAGTCTTCCTATGCTGATCCTGGGCCCTTCCCCATGTGTCCAGGGCCAGAGTGTAACGCTTCGTATGGGATGGGCTCTCAAAGTCCCTTCTTTTTTTTTTTTTTTTTGTAAAATTATTTTTTTATTAAATTATTAATATTTTCACATGTACTTTCCCTCTCCCTCTCCCTCCCCACCCCCATTCCTTCTCCCCCACCTCCAACCTACCCCCCACCCCATCCACCCGCCACTCCCCAGGCAGGGTAGGGCCCCCAACCAGGGCTCCACCAAGTCCACCAAATCTTCCTGTGCTGGGCCTAGGCCCCTCCCCATGTGTTCAGAGACAGAGCGAATCCCTTCAAGTGGGATGGGCTCTCGAAGTCCCTCCCACCCACCAGGGCAAAACGCCAGTCCACCTCCAGAGGCTCCCAGGAGTGCAGGGACCTCCCCATTGGCATCCATGATCAGGGGGCTGGATCAGTCTTGTACAGGCCTCCTGGACAGCATCTGGGGTCGATGTGCTCTCCCTTGTTCAGGCCAACAGTTCCTGTGGGTTTCTCCATCCTAGTACAGACCCCTTCGTTCTTCATTCCTCCCTCTCTTCAACTAAATTCCCGATTTCGGCTCATTGTATATCTGTGGATGTCTGTCTCTGTTTCCATCAGCCACTGGGTGAGGGCTCTAGGATGGCATAAAGAGAAGTCATCAATCTCATTTTAGGGGGAGGGTTTTTAGGTTATCCTCTCCACCATTGCCTGGATTGTCAGATCGTGTCATCCTTGTAGGTCTCTGGAGATCTCCCTGGTTCCTGATCCCTTCTCGGGCCTACAGTGGCTCCCTCTGATATCGTATCTCTCATCTTGCTCTCTTTCCTCTATTCTTCCCCCAACTCAATGTTTCTGCCCCTCCATTTCCTCTCCTCTTCTCCTCTTCTCTTGCTCTTATTGTAGCAGCTCCTTCCCCCCCCCCCCCTCATGCCCCCAATTAGTTCGGGAGTTCATGCCACTTCCATTCCTGGGGACCATTTAACCCTTAGAGTCCTTCATGTTTCCTAGTTTCTTTGGTGAAGAGCATTACATACTGGTAGTCTTTTATTCTATGTCTAAAATTCATATATCAGTGAGTACATACCTTGTTTGTCTTTTTTTGACTGGGTTACCTCACTCAGGATGGTTTCCTCTAGTTCCATCCATTTGCCAGCGAATTTCAAGATTCCATTGCTTTTTTCTGCTGAGTAGTACTCCATTGTATAGATGTACCACATTTTCTCAATCCATTCTTCAGTAGAGGGGCATCTAGGTTGTTTCCAGGTTCTGGCTATTACAAACAATGCTGCTATGAACATGGTTGAACATATGTCCTTGTTGTAAGTACATGCCCTATTTGGGTATATACCCAAGAGAGGAATGGCTGGATCTTGAGGTACACTGATTCCCATTTTTCTGAGCAACCGCCATACTGATTTCCAGAAACTCTAACTTTTTAAAATGAAAAAAAGTAACCAATTCCCTCTATTATTGCTCAATAGGATGCATGAATTAAATACACAATAACATATTCTTTTCTGAACCATACATCGGCTTGCTGTTTCCCTTGCTTTAACCTCTGTTTCCCGCCCCCAAGTAATTCTGAGCCCTGCATCAAAATAAACCCTCTTAGACTAGGTTTCATTGACTGCCTGATCTGAAACATCCCATAACTCTCTACCGTTTCTCAGGTCAAACTCAGACCCCTTTCTGTGGCATGTATGCAGAGTGTCCATCAAATGGTCTACTATTATGCTATCATCTCTCATCAAAGGCAACCTTTCTGTTCCTCAAGCATCCCCAGGATTTGTCTTTATTGTTATTATGGTAGAGCCTATAATTTAGGTGTTCTGTATATTCATATAACTTAAACATTTATTGCATACTCCCTGTACTTAGGCACTAGGGATGCTTGGGAAAAGATGAGGAACCTGAGGACCTTGAAGGGGTTGAGGCTCCAAAAGATTAAATATCTTGCCCCAAGTTTTACATTTGTTTGAGGAAATGCTGGATGATGAGTGAGGCTGTTTCAGAACCGAACTCTGTGCACTGGAATCTTATAAGGAGACAGAAAATGGGATTACAGAAGATAATATTGTACAGGTTTGTTTTCATCAACATGACAAACTAGTATTGCCCTCGAATAAGGAACCTTGATTGAGAAAATACCTCCACATGAGATAGGCCTGTAGGCAAGTCTATCGAATATGAGGTATTTTCTTCATTAATGCATGATATTGGAGTGTGCAGTCCACTGTGGTTGGTGCTAACACTGGAAAGATGGTACCCAGTTGTAAATGTAGCTGAGAAAACCATGGGGAGCAAGCTAGTAAGCAGCACCCTTCCATGCCTCTGCTTCAGTTCTTGTCTTGACTTCCCTAAGTGATGGATTGTAAACTGTAAGATGAAGTAAGCCCTTTTTTCCCCAGCTTAGTTTTGGTTGTGGTGTTTTGTCATAGTGAGAGAAAGCCAACTAGAACAAGGAGCAGTTAATGAATCTGCAGCTACTACTCCTTGCCTGCTGGTATTAGGCCAAGGGGAAGCTGTGCCCCAACAGGAGTCAGGAGGCAGTCCATCTCCACCCCAGCATTCTTCTGAGCTCTAAGGAGCAGAGCATGGGCCACTTCACTGGCAGATCCATCTCCACCAACACAGACAACACTGAAAACACAGAAGCGAGCAGAAGAAATCAGAGTTAGTTCACATTCATGAAGTCTAGAGTTTAAAACACTTTTGAACCTTGCTCACCAAGAGTGTGTGACAGTGCAGTAGATATGATCATTCAAAATAACTTCAAGCCTTTAGTAACAGACAATGGCTCAGAAAACACAGCACTAGACAGGTGGAGATACTTTATAAAACCAGCCTATCGACACTTCTCCAGAGACAAAAATTATTTGAATTACAAGGCATTAAGCAGTGAATATTCAAACTCATATCTAATCGGAATTTGCTTGTTAATATCCAAAAGCATGGTACTCCAGGTTTTTGAACTTTATCTGTTTTGTTTCACAAGTTTCTATGAGCTTTCCCAATGCTTAATGAAGTTTGTTAAAATCCCTATCCATGACTATATGCATGTTGTGTGTGATCTAAAAGGACCTTATAAACTCTTCACCCCTACACAAAAATACAGTTTAGATGGAAAGAACTTGACTCTTACATACATAGGATGGCAACACATAACTACAAATAACAGCATTACAGGTATGTTAACTCATTGCTAGAGTTAGAGATGGCCTTTCCATGAGTATTCTGCCAGATACATACATACATACATACATACATACATACATACATACATACCCTGTGAAATTTGTCATAACACAGAAGTTAGAAAAATCTTTTGAAACAAATCTAAATGATAACTATAACAATAGAACCACAGCAAGTACCATTAGTGAATAACAGTTAATGAATATGAGTGTATACATACCAGGCACTATTCTCAGAACTATGGGAACTACTTAAATGATAGCTGCAGACAATAGATATTGATAGCTTTCAATTTACAGATTAAGTAGCTTTCTCATGGTCACCTGCTAGCAAGTATCTACACTACCATTTAATATGAAATCCAAAGAATGTGGCCTTATGGGAATTTTATGACTTTGAAAATCAATTTGAACCAGTAGAACCATTGAGGTATATGACATAAATCCAATTAATGTGAAATTGGATGAATTAGAAAAGAATATACTGCTTTGTGTCAAGAACTACTAGACTGTTGATCTTTACTGTCAACTTGACCAGATTTAGGATTTCCATGGATGCATACTTCTGCGTAAGTCTAAGAGTGTATTTCTAGAAAGCTTTAACTGAGTAGGGAAGACTTTGACTATGGGCAGCACCATCCTATAGACTAGTCCCAGACTGCGTATAATAGGAGGAAGTGGACTGAACACCACCAGTATTCATCCCTCTCTGCTTGTAACTATGGAAACAATGTGACCCACAGCTTACACACCTGCTGCCATGCTTTCCCACCTTCAAACTGTGAGCCAAATCAAACCCTTCCCTCCTTAAGCTGATTTTTTTTAAAGTCCAGGTATTTTATCACAGCCAAGAGGAAAAATAGCTAATCAATTTGATAAGATTACATCGAAGAATATGACATAAACCCAGTGAATGTATTTAATATAAAAACATCATGGAATGAGATACTATAGGGAAAGAAAAAAATCATTCTCTCACAGTAAGTTACTATATGCTGAAGAGTTACTTGAATGACCCCTTTACATCTGGTAAATCTTACTGTTCTCAGAGTGAGTCAACTTTGCCACTGGCCTCAGTAAAATTATTCTTTCTAGAAAAGTAGAATCGGGGTGAACATTTATTTCCTTTTAAAAAGAATGATAACAAAGGTTTTTGAGGGGACAGCTTGTATATCTTCTATCACAACCAATATTATCTTTGAAATATTGAATGCCAGATTGTTTTTTGACTCAGAGTTTGGCTTTAAAAAACTCTATAAATATTGTAAATACCACAGTCAATCTGAGAAACTGCCAATGTTAGCCAAGCAACATCTACATTATAGTTTATATATCTAATAGTATTATGAACAAAAGAATAATGCTATGCAATCCAGAAAATTAAAACACACACACAAAGAAAAAGCCAAGATTAGTATACTAACAATAACATAAACACTACAGGTTGGTTTAACAGTGTTCACCTTCTAGTGAATGCACCTGCCACAGCTTCCAGTCTGTGCAGCTGACACCATTCTCTTCTTTACCCTTACTTAACTTTTTGTCAGACTACATAAATAGAGGTAATATGGAGCCTAACCTTCCCCCAAGTTTTAACCATGGATTCCAGTGTTTTCTAGAACACACTGGAGTGGGACACCAGCTGTCATGGAGTGTTGATCTGCTGTGTCTCTTGGCTTTTGAAATATGTCACAATGTGTCTTCACAGAAGCATATGGAACTCGTTTTTAAAAACTCTAAAACCTTAGGAAATGGCATTTCTTAAACATCATCTAACAAACTGTTTCACTTTGCTGACTAAGCTACATTGAAGCATTTTTGGATTGCAGCTTCTCAGCTTCCTGTCTAGAAGCCATGAATAACTTACTAACTACTTCCAATCAATACCTCCACTGCTGTCAAACAGAGATCCTACCACTCATCAAAATGAAATGGCATGTTGGGTCATATCCCATATTTAAATCTTTTGTATAAACTTTTTTCAAAAATATTCCCTTGGTTATTATTATTATTATTATTATTATTATTATTATTATTATTATTATTATTCTCTCATATATCACACCCTGACCTCAGTTTCCCATTCCTCCTCTCCTCCCAGTCCTTCCTCTGATCCCCCTCTCTCCAAGATCCACTTCTCTTCTTCCCCCTTCAGAAAAGGTCAGGCAGCACAGTGATGTCAACCAAATGGGGCATAACAAGTTACAATAAAGAATAGGCATGCTCCCCCCATATTAAGGCTGGATGAGGAAACCCAATAGGAGGAATAGGGTCCCAAAAGCCTGCAAGAGTCAGAGACAGCCCCTGCTTTCAATGTTAGTAGTCCCACAAGAACGTCAAGCTACACAGCCATAACATAACTGCAGAGGGCCTGGGTCAATCCCATTCAAGCTCCCTGATTGTTGCTTCAGTCTCTGCAAGCCTCATGAGCCCTGTTTAGGTAATCCTATGGGCTGTTTTCTTGTGGTGTCTTGATGCCTCTGGCTCCTACAATCCTTCCTTTCTCCTGCAGGATTCCCAGAGCTCTACCTAATGTATGTCTGTGGATCTCAAGTTGTACTGGGGTCAAAGGTGGCACAGAACTTGTGGGAGTGACGAATCAGTGACTGGACCAACTTGAGACCCATGCCATGAGAGGGGGCCCCTGCCTGACACTGTCTGGAGGGTTAAGAACCAGAATCTGGATAGAAACAAACACGACAAGCAAAAACAACAGGAAGTCAATGAAATGAGTCCTAATGATACTTTGCTATCCTCGTAGACTGGAGCCTAGAATAACAGTCATCGGAGAGGTTTCATCCTGCACTGATGGGATGGGGGCAGATGCAGAGACCTATGATCATTCTTCAAACAGGTTCAATGAGGGACACTTCCTGTCTGAACAATTCTTGTTAGAGACTTGTTCTCCTGGAGTGTTTACTGAAATCATGTTTCCACTGTTTTCACAACCGTCCATGTATTTCTAAGTAAGGGAAATTAGAATTACCTTTTAATTAAGGTGATTACTCCAACCACACTAGCTCCTATTAGGAAAGCTAAACCCATCAAAATAAATGAACTACTTAAAATATTTGGAACATAGATGACTTCTAATAGAAATGTAAAATTATTATATACCCAAAGTAAATCAGTATTCCATAGGATTAGGACAAATTAAGGGACTTACTTAGTTCACATAACAGGATAATTGGTTTAAGAATGTGTAATAACTAGAGGCTCTATGTATCCTTTAACATCACAATGCAAAATAATTTCCACATGGGAAAATAAACTAAAAATGAGTATGTTTGGGTAAAGGGAAAACTTTCTCTGAATTTTAATAATCCTTTTCTTACTGTAAAGGCCTTCTAAATCCCCATAATGCCGTAGCTACCAAGAGAAGACACCGACAGATACCATACTCAGCAGAACATCCCAGGCCACCAGTGAGGAAGTGCAGGTTTCATATCTACATCCTTTATCCTAAGTTAATCAAAGTCCAAATCAAGGTCTTAAACGAGGCCATGATCTTATTACACTTGTAGCTTGGGACTCTGAACCATACTAAGTTGCTTATTGGCATCAATTTCCCAATCACATTTTTTCAATGTATACTTCCCAGAATATTTCTTTAAATGTAGCCTGTTTATCCTTCTGTCCACTTCTAGGTAAGAAATTATAAAGTAACTACCCACCTTGTCCTCTTGATAATCAATGCTTGTAGAGTATAGCCATCTAGATTTATTCCCCTTTTACAGCCCCTTTTGTTTAACCATGTTTTACCTTCTAACTCACATGCCTCATTAGGCACTACTTTTTTTGAAACTACAATTCAGTGCTTCCTTTGATGGTAACACTACCCTTCATGCATCTCTAATATTTCTTTGGAGGCTTTTTTTTCATTTGGGGGAGAATGAAGATGAACTGCCCTTCTCTACCTCAGTGGTTCACTGGTCTTTTTCTTGCTCCCTCCCCATCACCATGTGGCAGTCATCAACATACCATCTTTTAAAGCTCTCAGATAGCAAGGCTTGCATAAACATCTTCCCCAAAGTAATGTTTTCATCATATACGTTAATCCCTTACATTTGCAAATCAATTCTGTATCTCATTTGCCTTTTTCCTAATGTTCAAATGTCAGTGAGCAATGTCAGCACACTCCAGCAATGCATTACAAACAAGTTTCCAGTGTCTGTTATGAATGTCTAAGACATCTGCTTCTGTATGCTCAAGCTGACTACTCCCACCTATGGGGACCTCAACCACCTGGTGTCTGGCACCATGAGTGGTATGTGTTTCCCTGGCCAGCTCGACACCAACCTGGTGCAACCTGGCAGTGAACATTGTGCCCTTCCCATTGTGCCTATACTTCTTCTTGCCCAGCTTCACACCCGTCACAGCTATGGGCAGAAAGCAGTACAGTGACCCTAACAGTGCCCAAGCTTACACAGCATATGTTCAATGCCAAGAATATGACCATCTGAGAACCATGCCATGGCCACTATCTGACCATGGTCATTTTCTTACAGGACCCCAATGTCCATGAAGGAGGTGGACAAGCAGATTCTGACCATCCAAAACAAGAACAGCAGTTACTTTGTAGGCTGGATTCCTAACATCAAAGTGACTGTATGTGATATCCTGCCCTGGGGCCTGAATATGGCCTCTACCTTTATTGGCAACAACACCATGCATTCAAATGTGTTATTCAAGAGCATCTTGGAAAAGTTCTTGGCCATGTTCGACCTCAAGGCCTTCATGTACTGGTTTGCAGGCAAGGGCATGACCTGGGGTTCAAGCATCAGAAATACCAGATGCCATGGTCAAAAACAAGAAAGAAGCTTTTGAATGACGAAGAAGAGATCAACAAATAGACACTGTGGTACATATCTGCTCTTTACTTAGCCCTGGTATGGGAATGATGCCCTGTCTAAGCATGTCACAGGTCCCTCTCAAACCAAATACACCTGTGCTGTTTCTCCAGTTATCTGGTGCAGTGTTTTCCTTTAGCAGAGAATTGACAGCCCCACAAGACCAGGGAGATTCTGTACTTGAACACTTGAAAGCAAAGTAGAGGATCATACAGGGATCAAGAAAGCAACCACCTTCCAGTTAAGTGCCCATCCATAAGAGTTAACAGGGAAGTTAGAATAAGGACTTGCTTTTTATCCCTAGTGATAGGAACTAAAGCCATACAGTGTTGACTTAATATGCAATATAGAATTTTGTGGCAATCTATTCATAATAAAATGCTAAACCTGTAAAACAAAACAATGTCTACTTAGTCAATAAATTATAAGATAATTAAAACCAACATCTTTTATTCATTCAGAAAATAGATGTTGTTACAAAATATCTACTGCAATCAATCACAGCAAAATTTACTATTGAATAACTATTAAGCTACCAGTAAATTTGGAAAAGACAACAACAGCATTGTTATGTTGCATGATGAATATAATAGCTTTCATCAATGTCTTCTTTATATTGACCTGGTAAAAGTCTAATGCTAAGGATTTTAAGTACAAATATATGCGTGTTAAGTATAGGGTAATACACTGTGGTTCCTGGATACTATTAATTTAATTTCTCTTATATGATTTCCCTATGCCAGATCTTTAGAGCTAGATGACCATGATATATTAGTTTTAACTATTAGTACATGGATATGAACAAACATAGCCTGATTCATTATAATGCTTTAAAATTTTCAGTACCAAATATGTGACTAAAGCTAAGAAAGTTTTTGATAGCATAATTTTTATATATGTGAAGATTAATAATGCAACCTACCCATCAAATGCCTGGAGTTCACATTCACCAAGCAGGGATAGGGCATGTCCTTCATATTCTGTTACTATTAAAGAAAAACAAAAAATGAGTATTTTAAATAGCAATCTATGCTTTTTAAGCTTGGTTCTGCAAAATATTATGTTCAAAACATATGGTCTGGTCATAAAACAGCATTTATTCTTGAATACTTGAATCATAGGAAAGAGAATTAAACATTCATTGTCTGGTATTTTATAGCTTTAAGTAAAAGAAGACTGTGTAGTTGTTGCAACTATATAAGTCATTTAGGGATATCCAACACATAGTGTTTAGGGAGTTTATCTCGGTGCCTGTCTCTTTAGTTTTCCCTAAATAAGACACATTTCCTTTCGATCAGAAGCTTTGGAAGAGGAGTATTTTGAAAATACAGCATATTTGCTGGCATTGAACAGTCAATGTTAAATCACTTTGGCAACCTTACTTGAATAAATTAGTTGAAAGGTTAGTGTAAGATTTACATACCAGAAGAACATGTATCTGGAGATGCTAGACTCAAAAAAAAAAAAAAAAAAAAAAAAAAAAAGGAGCTGGATGTGAAAATACAAAGTAATGCCAACTTGATGATAAGAAACCCAAACCCAGGGGGAGGCCGATATACAGGACCAGAGCCCAGGTCCTCAGAGGAAACGAGTCTGTCACAGCACATCTCTGTTGCCACAGTCACTAATATCCCATGCAGTCCTGAAAATGCCAGTGGAGACAGGATGAGTGGGCACACTGCAGATGGCACCGAGTATCACAAGCACATTTAGCATTTTCTGGGGCATCCCTGCCAGAAGAGGCAGCCCAGCTGTATCCACCCATCAAAGATTTCTGCTGACTGACATGACACTGCAGATGGATTTTTTTGTGTAAGAATGTGCATCATTATATGCAAGATTACATTAATCTTTCATGCCTGTCGGTCCCTGATGCCAGCATGGTTCAAGCTTTTCCTATGATGTTTTTGGATATTGTTGAAAATTATTAGTCTTGGTGTCTGAGAGAATCATTCTGTTTCTAGTGCTGTTACACTGTAATTCTCCCCAACCTATTCACCAGAACAAAACCCCTGTTAAATTCCAATCAGAGGAAAAATATAAGAAAATTCAAATTATCAATATTAATAAAGTTGCAAGAGTGCATTATCATAAAAGATGTGTGCTGATAATTCATTTATAGCCATATATATCCATGTACAACCTTAAAATGCAATGTAGTAAGTGTTCCTGCACACACACATGGTCAGGATCACTAAGATTGTTATGAAGAAACACATAGGCTGTAAGTAAGTTTTCACAACTGGATTTTATAGCAAAGCTTGATTTTGAAAAAAATTTCAAATACATTATGAAATTATCTTTAAAGTTCTGTTTTGGCTAAATTATTTTTTATTTAAGTGAGAGTTAAACTATTTTAATTTTCTCTTTAACATCTCAAAGGGCATTTGATTATACACTAATGTAATACATTTAAGTACAGAAATCTTAAGGGATATTAAATAAGTTACAAAATTAATCACCTTTTTGTCTGAAACAAAAAGAAGAAACGTATGAGAGAAAACTGAATAGGAATTGCACAGGTGTAAAATGTTTTAACAGGATGAATAAAATAAATGGCCTTTGGAGAGACATAATGTATTCTAGTGCCAAAAGAACCTATGCTACGAAATAGTAAAAAGTGATCATAAAGAAACAGAAAGCAAGGAAAAGGATTAACTGTGATTTAGATGATTATGCAAAATAGAAAGAATCAAAATAAGTAACCAGACAGGCTGTTGTGGGCTCTAGAATCAGACACAGCCACGATTAACCCATCAAATGGGATCATGAAAAGGGATTCTCCACCAAGTTTTCCTTACTGTGATAACGCCTTTCCATCTTCTTTCCTTTTCCTATGAAGTCAGCATTCTGTGTCCTTTCTGTATTAGAGATGGAGAATCTATATTTCACCCTTCTTTGCCTCAGCACTCTTCCACTTCAGCATAAATGTTACTACTCCAGGATACTATGTCTAGGTCACATAATTTCCTGAGGTTAATACTAAATTTCCACAATGAATTTGAAATAAAATACAGATGCAGTATGATTTAGACACAAAGAACCATGTCTTGGTCTGATACTCTCAGTTTTTTATGGGATAGGATACTGAAATATGGTTTTCCTCCTCTCCCACAGCATTCCAGTAAGCTCAAAGCAGAACCAGTCCAGGATGCTCAGCTTCTAGCACCTTTCATAACTTGTAACCCTACCCCGTACACAAACTTTGTGAATAAATTTCTCCAGATGGCATCATTTTCTGTCAGGTGAAATAAGGAAAGGGAAAGCTACAAAAGTAGAGCCACATAGAGCGAATGAGAAAGAACATAAAGTCACAAGGACCAAAAACCAAGAGCATGGCCACATAAAAAGAAAAAAAAAAAAAAAACATGATTCCACAAGATCTCTGCTTTCTGAACAATACCCCCATGCATGAGGAGGCAGAAGTATCTGGTGCCTAGACATCCCCAGGGATCCTGACCTTGCAGTGACCAGGGATAAATTCAGAGCAGCCTCTTTACACCACAGTGATAATGACCATGAGAAGCTCTAGCACCTTTGTCAAAGCAAAGGGTGACTGAAGATCAAAGTGCCTGTTGTGGATACACAAAAGGAAGGGCACAGTGTGGTGACTCCACACACCAGATAGAATGCAATAATTTTGTATGATTACAATGAACAACATTAAATACAGTAGATAACGATTGTAGGAAGGTGACTGCCAGCTCTCAACGTCCTCTGTGCTGTGCAGTGTATAACTAGCATAAAACCATTCAGCCAAGAGTACAAGTGCATTTGTGATACAAACACTGCTCCTGATCAGCAAGCTATGTGGCCTTGGGCAGGATCAGCAGATACATGAGATGGCAAGGACATCAATGTTCTTCAGTAACATGACACTCTGTCTCTAGCATAGGATCCCAAGCTAACACTCCTTGACATCACAGGGAGAGCCAAACACCTACCCTGTACTACAGCATGCTAGCTATACTCTCTTCAACTCCTCTCCATGTACAGCCACATGACTCTACCTGGGAAACAGGACCTGTCTGGTACTGAAACTATTTTCTCAGATTTCTCCAGTTCTCTGACTTTCCACTTTATTGTTCTGTGAGTTCATCCTCTAACCCAATGACCTCTCAAAGCTCCTTTTGTTCTTCTTCTTTAGTTTTCAAGACAGGGTTCTTTTGTGTAGTCCTAGCTGTCCTGGAATTTACTCTGTAGACCAGGGTAGTCTTGAACTCAAAGAGACCCACCCTCTTCCTCTCTAGTGTTGGGATTAAAGGCACCCTTAAAGGTATAAACTCTAATACTTTCTTGATTTTGAGAGCCAGAGAGAGGACATATATCAGCCTAGACTTATTCATGCTCTTCTTAGACCACTGAACCAATGTATAACTAGAGTAAATGCTTATTTGCACTCAGCACTTCCAGAAGCTTTGTTGATGCTCTTATTAGAGAAAATCCTACATTGGTGAAAGTAGCAGCATGGAGGGCTACTATTTTAAGGCAAATGTTTCAAAAAAGCACTGATCTACATTCAGAAGTGGCTAGGATTTTAGCACAAATTGAAGTGAAAGAAGTATAGATTTATTAATGTGTAAGATATAGTTTTAAAATAAATGTGTGATCCAGACTCCATGAACATGGGTGTCAGTGAGGACACATCGGAAATCTATGGGGCCCCTTGTAGTAGATCACTATTTATCCCTAACATAGGAATGGACTTTGGGAGTCCATCCCACATAGAGGGATACTCCCTGAGCCTAGACACAAGGGGGAGGGGCTAGGCCCTATCCCAAAGGAAATGACAAACTATGAGGACCCTCTATGGAAGGCCTCTCCCTCCCTGAGTTACAGAAAGGGTATGAGATAAGTAGGGTGTTAGTTGCGGGGGGGGGGGCAGGGGAGGATGGGAGGGAGAGGGAACTCGGATTGACGTGTAAAACAATCTTGTTTCTAATTTAAATAAAAAATGGAAGAAAAATAAATGTGTGAAAAAGTATTATACATAGGTACAATACTCAAAATGTGCCAAATATAAAACAGTATGACTTCCCCTAATAAAGAATCAGATAGAATTTAGGCAATTCCTGTTCCATTTGGACTCACCAGTGCAAAGGGGCTGTGTTAAAACAATGAGTATGCAGTAGATGTGTGCTTTTTTGAAATATGCTTCAGATATTTTCTTTCCATTAAAAGGTAAATTGAAACTTGTTACAGAATTTTATGAAAATGACACTCCTAAACTAAGGGTCATCTTTGTATGACACTTTAAGCAAGGTGGACAGAAAAGCTGAAATACTTCCTACAGCCATTTTGCTGTAAAATTTTGCTGATATACAGAAGAAAATCCTCTGCTTCCTCTTTTCTCTTCCTCCTCCTCCTCTTTCTTCTCGTCTTCCTCTTCTTCCCCTAATCTTGATTCAGCTGGTGGATTCATCTCTGCCAAACCATATTACAAAATTATGATTTTTAAAAAGCCACTAACTGTGAATCAAGATGTGATGAGCAAATTGCTCAGTGTAGCACAAGACTCATCCATGTCTGGACTCAAGCTTGTATGGGACACATTGCTGGCAGGTGGGAGGGGTCCCAAAGCCACTCTGCCCTTCTTCCTTAAGAGTTCACATTCATTTCAGACATTTGCTTCAGCCTTCAAGAAGAGGGAATCTACCCTCAGTTCCAGGAATGAAAATAGCTGTTCTATATTGGACACAGATAATCAAACCAAAAGAAAATTTGGTACATGTTAGGGTCTCCCTTTCTAGCATAAACATTCCTTTCTCTATCCCACTAGGTAAGAATAAGAAAGGCTATAATTGAATGGTCAAATGTTTTATGAAGATGGGATAAACTGGATTCAGGATACAATAAAAATTATGAAGGTATAGCCAAAATTATAATCTGCCAAGATATTATATTATGGGTCCTTTTGGTATACTGCCCCCTCCTATCTCTGCTCCCTTATTTAAATGTGCCCGCTACCTTCCTTTCCCCTTGCCATGTCTACCTCCTTTGCCTCTTAGGAAGTAGCCAGATCACTTGGTTTTCTTGAGGCCTCTCATCAGAATCATTATCACCTCCAGACACTTTAGGATTTTATGCATATGCCAAAACCACAATATTTAGTTTTAAATATCTGCTTGAATCCTCAATATCCATGCGTCCTGCATAGAGCAAAGATGCCACAGAGAAAATTTGCTTGCTTCTCAGGCTGACCTCAAAAGCTTGGGCACAAGTGGTGTACTTGCCTAGGCCTCCCAAATTCGAGGAACAGTCCCTGGGTTCCAGGGAGAGATTCGGAACCTGACTGATACATAGTAATGCCCATGCAACCTCCTGAGTAGTGTTCACATACGGAAAATGTAACAGCCGTTTATGAGCTTGACATTCATCTGACTTTACTTAGCTCATCCCAGCATGGACCTCAAATCTTTTCCATCTTTGGAACTATCCCACAGACAATGGGAATAATTCTAGATTGTACATTTCACTTGTGAGTCACCTGTAAGCCCCAAGTTATAGCCTTTACAAGCTAACTTTTCCACTGTAATTTCATTTAACTCAGAAATTTATTTGACGTGTTTCTCTTTCTTTTATTGTCATTTTGTTATTCATTTAATTTTAATACGGCAGGGTTTTTCTATGTAGCTGGCCTCAGACACCATAGTCTTTCCCTCCATTCTCCCTGGTACTAGAATTACAGGCATGGGTCCCCATTGTTGGGCTCCTCTTTAACCTTCATGGTGGCAGATGTCTTTGGGGTGACTGAATTTCCCACAAAACTTCTTTGGGGAGGAACTTCCTTCTCCCTGAGTGCTTCAAGACACTCACTGAATTTCAAAGGCCTTATTCACACTGTGAGACCAATTGCTATCTGTCATAGCTGAGCAAACCTAGGTCCCTTCTCCAGAAACGTCATTAGGACTAGGAGACTCAACTGTACTCTGAGCTTGTCTCCCGAGTAGCTTAATTACATAAGAAACTCCACCTACTACAGTGTGCAGCAGATTTCCTCTGCTGTGGTAAAGCCATATAGAAAGAAAGCCCAGAAAGTTCTGGCTTTAGGCAGTATCTACCCTTCCTAGTAGATGGGCATAGTGAGTGTTAATAAATCAGGGGAATTTGGTCTCCAAATGCTGAACATCCAAAGACTTTACCAACATTCTTTCTATTAATTTGGGGATTAGCAAATTCCTGTCTTCTTTAGCAAGAAGCTAAGCCAACTCTTATTTTTGACAATGGACTCAAGCTCCCAGTTTCTCCCAAATCAACTAAAAGCAGCAGCTTTGTGCTTACTTTTGACCTTAGCAGCAGGGGTCAGGGTCAAAACAAAAACAGCCCAAGGGAAGGGCCACAGAAAAACATTAGGCAGACATGTGAGTACAGCAAACATCTTGAAGGTGTCAAAAACTATAGTTTGCTTTCAAATAATACCTAATAATTGTTACTGTGAAAGATCTAAAATATTGATATTTCAATACAAAATAGCATGATAAAAAAGCCAGCTAAATGGATGGCACCTCTGGAGCTGGCGATGGGACACACGAAGAATGCTTTACTGTTCTGAGCAGCTGTCCGTGCTCAGGAAGGAAGCCTGTGTGGGCTCCATGTGGAGCAGTAAAGTTACATGGAGAAAATAACTCACTTGTCACATCAGTCTTTATCCCAGCAAGCTTCAGCAGAGGCTCCACCTTCTCATAATAGACTTGGACAGACTCCTTTCTGTGACTCTGGGGGTTGAGAAGGATCTTTAGAGCCTTTGGCCTGCTTGGGAAACCTAAAATGAAAATACATAAGGTTAGACTGCCCATCAGAATATCATATATGTATCTAAATAGTGTTTGCTGTTTGTATCTTAGATTCTTGCTTGAACATGGCTTTTTTTTTTTTTTTTAACCATCTGCTTTCCTAGTAGTGAAACACGATGCTTTCCCTTTTCAAGTAAGTCATGCTTTATAATGAGCATGTTATTCAGAAGGAAGGTAAATAATAGCAACTCGTAGACATGGAAGCAGTACTGATGCACACTGACCCACTCACAGATGAGGCACATCTTTGTGGAGACAGGCTGTGGGTTGTAACAAACAAAATGTATACTTCCTTCTCCTTAGATATATACTTACGTTGGAACTGGGCACCTAATGACCTCGGTCTTCCCACATCTGACCTACCCAATGACTCCAGGGACAGACTGAGCAAGCAGGGGAGAGTCACTGTTATCAACCAGTGTAGTGCATGCTGGTGGATGAAAGGAGGCCTGAGGTCAGAGTTCAAATCCCAGAAGGTGGCAGGGGAGAAAGCACTTTTCTCCTGGGGGCTGGGAAGGCCTCCCCTCTCAGAGGGCAGCGGAGATGGTGACAGTGGCAGGCTGTTTCACAGTTGGGACTGAGATTTGATACTGCAATTTTCTGGGCAAGAGGCTTGGCACTGAGAACCCACACTGAGCAGGTGCAGAGTCAATTGTCTGCTGTTAGGAAGGGGCAGGAGCCAAAAGAAAGCTGACAACCATTTCTTTCGTGGTAAGCTGTTCTCAGAAGAGAGCATTTTAACATTACAAAAGCAGCTAGCATCCATTTATAATAAAACCATTGCTGAAGATAAATGGAAGAAAATGTCCGTTTATATCAAACTCTGTGTTTCATGCTTCACTTAGGGAGAATATTTTCCTCTCTTATGATATTTGACACAATAAAAATCTTTGACCAGCGCATACTGTTTGAATTCAGGGAGATCTTGAGATGAGGAATGGACAGAAGCCATGCTGAAGCCTTTGGACATTCTCAAGAAACCTTTGGGGTCTCTGTTTTGATGAGAAGCCTCGTGGTTCTCCAGATCACACATGAGACCCATACATGCCTCTCTCTTTCCAGGTCTTGTATTTGAGTGAGCACTCATCAGTGCTCCATTGTTCCAAAAGTGGCCCTGGCATCTCTTTGCTGTGGACACTGCCCGAACCCCTTACAATGACCTTCAGTGACAGCAAATTCCATCTTTTTTCTATTTTTTTATTTAAATTAAAAACAAGCTCATTTTATATGTCAATCCCCATTCCCTCTCCCTTCCCTCCTCCTCTGCCCCCCACTAACCCCCTATCCCATCCCCTTTCTGCTCCCCAGGGAGAGTGAGGCCATATATGAGGGATCTTCAAACAATCTGTCATATCATTTGGAACAGGGCCCTCCCCCATGTGTTTAGGCTGAGAGAATATCCCTCTATTTGGAATGGGCTCCCGAAGTCCATTCTATGCCAGGGATAAATACTGATCTACTACCAGAGTCCCCATAGACTGCCGAGACCTCCTCACTGATACCCACGTTCAGGGGGGCTGGATCAGTCCTATGCTAGTTTCCCAGCTATCAGTCTGGGGTCCATAAGCTCCCTCTTGTTCAGGTCAGCTGTTTCTATGGTTTTCACCAGCCTGGTCTTGACCCCTTTGCTCATCACTCCTCCCTCTCTGCAACTGGATTCCAGGAGTTGAGTTCAGTGTTTAGCTGTGGATGTCTGCTTCTGCTACTGGATGAGCAAATCCCATCTTAAGCCAGTTCCTCTCCTCTCACAGTCAACATTCAATAATGACTCATTGAACCTTTGTGCTCAATCCTGGAAAGAAGGGTCTGAGAAGATGTAGCAATAGTGCAGAATGGTCAGGACCAGTGGTCCTTAACCTCCCTAAGGCTGAGACCCTTTAATACAGTTCTTCATGCTATAGTGACCCCCAACCATAAAATTTTTCCACTGCTACTTTATAACTGTAATTTTGCTACTGTTATTAACTACAGTGTAAACATTTGATATGCTGGATGGCCTTAAGTGATTCCTGTGAAGAGGATCAAGGAATCAAGATTCCCCAGGTTGAGAACCACAGACCTCAACTCTCAGCAGAGGCATGAAACATTTGTGGGGGGGAGTGTATGGGGTGGGAGTGTGTGGAGGAGTGTGTGTGGGGAGAAAGGGGGGTGTGGGGGAGTGTATGGGGGGAGAATGGGGTGGGAGTGTGTAGAGGGTAGGAGTGTGTGTGGAGAGCGTGGTGGTTGGGAGTGTATGGGGCATGCATGTGTGTGGGGGGGAGTCTATGGGGGCATGTGTGTAGGGGTTGGGAGTGTGTGGGGGAGTGTGGGGGACGTGTATGGGGTGGGAGTTAGGGTGTTATGGGGTAGTGTTGCTTCTTAGGGGCCTGGAAAAGCCCCCTTGAAGAAAGGAGGATTTGAGCAGGGCATTTCCCCTCCACCTAGAATGTCTTCCCCTGTTACTGTGTGATTCATTAACTATCTGCCCATGAGATTCTTCGTGACACCAGCCTAACTGACACAAAAAAAGCTGTATTAATACAACAAAGGCTTTTCTGGGGCTGTTTCAACTTCTTTATGACGACTCAATCCATTACACTGCATCAGATGCCAAAGCTGGGCCTTCTTCACTCAGGTGGTTTTGTTTCTGTTTCAAACATGCTTTAAAAAAAAAAAATAAAAATCCTACCATTTGTTTTTCAAGGCTAGTTTCAAACTCCACATCCTCCCAGGAGCCTTTCTTTGTCATCCCCAGAATCCATCCATCCGTTTGGCTGCTCTGTGCCCAATTTACTCCGGGCTCATCTGTTACCTGGTTCTTGTACCATTTATACAAAAGTCTCTGATGGAACATCTTGGGACTTTCACTAACCAACCATAGCTCAGTTTAAAATGGGAGACTTGACAGTAATATATTAAACTGTACTGGGTTTCTTAAACATTCAACTTGAAAGGCTCCATGGTCACTAAGCAAATGATAAAATGGGAAATTTTGTCTTAGAATAATAATATATATGAGGCATTCTAAACTTAGAAAAATCTTGTTTTTAGACATTAGAAAAAATAATTCAGGCAAAAAGTTACTGGTGCCAGAATCATCTGGTGACAATTAGGGACGGCGATTTACATATTCCTAAACTCTGTCACTTTACAAGATCCTGAAGCAACTGCAGTTGCATGCCCCACCCCGAGAGACTCTGGATCCAGTGAGAAGATCCATGTTGCCGACTCTTAACCAGGGACTAAACAGGCAAACTCCTGGTTTTCTCTCATTAAACCATGATAGAGCCAGGAGCTGGCTTTAAACTTCAGGCACAGCAGTCAGAAGCAATGCCTTGGTCCATCTGCTTTGAATAGGGCATTAGCCTAAAGGTCCTCTTTCCTTTGGTAAACAGACAGTACCCACACAATTGGTATTGCAAAACCTGACTTTAATTTGTCCATTTTCCTATGACCCTATTTTCCTCACCAACCTCCATACCTATGGTGTAGCTAGTAGAAGCAGGGCATCTGAGGCTCCATTTAATAAAGCCCATGTCCTTACAAAGGTGATGTCCTAATTGCAGAACAGCAACAAATAAAGGAGCTCAGAGTAGGTTAAAAGGTATCTGATGGATGTAAGGACAAAATTGCAGCACAGCAGAGTGAGAGAGAAGGAAGAGGTGAAGGTGACTCCCAGGATGGGAGTCCTGAGAGTTATAACATCCTCCAGAGAGTTATAAGTATTCCCAGGAACTTTGTTCTTTGTTGCTTAGAAATAGATGCATGGTGAATTTTGAGCAAAGCAGTAATATAACCTTTGGTTTTTCAAGGCTCACTCTGGTTTCTACATAGAAGGTGAACATAGTAGGACTACAGGAAAACCAAGTCAGCACAGCTGGTTAACATTCTGAGTAGAAGACAATTGTTCTTGGACTAGAGTGGGTGTAACAGATGTTGAAGCAAATACTGGATTTTACATATAGTTTTAAAGTGGAACTGATGAGAATTTACATCCTTTAGATAAGGCCCCTGAAATAAAAGTGTCCTGAGGAGTCAAAGGTGGTTAGATATGGGGGAAACAGAGAGCTGGGTCACTCCTAAGGCAAGAATGAATCCAAACATTCATGTGTGGGGTATGATAAGCAGTAAAAATGCAGCACCATGTATGAGAACTAGTGGCATGATGACCATCATCTCAGGAGACTGATGGACTTTCCGAGGAAAGCAGGCAGGTGAGTTAAGAAGACTAAAGGAAACAGGCTGCAGGGAAGAGGCTTGAAATCAAGAGTGAGAGCACTGTGGGTGGCAGAAATGAAAAGCCTAGACCTTGCACAAGCTCCGTGTGAGGCTAATGGGCTCTGGGGAACATTATGAATGTGTACATAGTGAACTATGTATATAAATTTGTACAAGGTATTGTTGCTCATATCTATAATCCCAACACCCAAGAGAAAAGGCAAGAGGATAGTTGTGAGTTCAGGACCCACTTGGCCTCCATAAAGAGGAGCTGTATAGTGAGACCCTTTCCAAAAGAACAGCAATTGTGGAAAATTATTATAGGAGAGTGTGAATGAAGTAAAACACTCAAGAGCTTTCAAGGAATGGACACTGACACTAAGAGAACGTGTGAGAACATGAAATTACTCCCAGCACAGTATAGCAGAGTAACTGCCAATAGCTTTAGTCTTTAAGAGATTAAAAAGAAAAAGAATTACCCCTTGCAACAAGTCATGCTAACTGGAGGCCTGATGGATTGGTGTCAGGGCTCAGTGCTTCTAGGAGTGGAGGGAGAGAGGCGGAAGCAGCATCGTCCCAGTATCTCCCAGAATGAATGGTTCAGAGAAGCCGTCACCCCGTGAAAGGGCTGCAGGGGGAGCTGTAGGTCCTCCGGAGAGCTGGGTCACTCCTAAGGCAAGAATGAATCCAAACATTCATGTGTGGGGTATGATAAGCAGTAAAAATGCAGACTCTGCTAATGGTGGGCCGTTCATCCCAGAGGACAGAGTGGAGGTGTCTGCAGTTGAGGAAAGCAAGGAACAGTGCTGGGGTGGTCTTGCAGAGCTCCAGAGGACGAGGAGGGTGTTAGTAATGAGCCTTCTGTGGTCCTGGAGTAGAAACAGCACTGTTTACAGTTCTGACTGCCAAGGAGGGTGGAAGGTCTGGTCCTAGGCTGTGGGGTTCTGAACCTTTCTCCTCAGGCACAGACAAAACTAGCAGAGGAGTAACATTGACTAAGGCTAAAGGTCTCCACAGCCTGCTCAGCTGACCACGCTCTCCAAACCGGAAGCCAGATCCCTGTGAGGTCTTAGGGCTGTGCTTTCCATTGCCCCAGGAGGCCTCAGTGGAAACCTGTATCTGAGACGTTTCGTAGACAATGAAAGCGTAAACAAGGGACAGAGTTCAAAATCTCCTTAAAATGCCAGTGCCAGGACACCCAGCTTCCCTCCTGGGAGGCAAACACGGATAAGGAATCCTTCCAGAAATGCATGCACACACACAAGCATTCTGCATACATATTCTAAGTCATGAAATATCTTGCTTCCTTTTAGTGTGCTGATTTTAAAGAGAATTTCGGGGACTAGTGGAATGACTCATTGGTTAAAGCACCTGCCTCTTCTGATGACCTGGGTTGGATCCTTCTAAGCTTTGACAAAGGACATGTAATTAAGAGGTCTATTCCATTCTAGCTTCAATGTAGCATTGTCTTAGGAGAGAGGTTGGAAAACTGCCAATATTTAAGGGCTACTTCCATTTTTCTATGAGCTGGTATTTCATGCCAATTTTTCCAAGTGTCTTCTGTGTGTTTTCTTGGTTGTATTAGTTAGAACAGTGGCTTGGCCTGAGGGAAAATTGTTGTTGCTTGTTGTATGAGTTAGAAAGACATATTACACAGTGTCTTTTTTTTATTGGGTTTTTATTTATGGCATTTTCTTCATGCTGAAATTTCTCGGTTTTATATACTTACCACTGAGTTTCTCTAGCATTTATTCTACGGCCTCTGAATCTACTGTTATATTTAAAAGCCTTTTGAGACTTTAAAACTCTTCACTTTTAATACTTTTGTGGTCTTACTTTCATATTTTAAAAAACCCTATCTGAAATTTATTTCAGTAAATGAAATAAAATTGGAATTTCACTTTATTTTTTTCCAGTGGGTAATTCACCTGATCCAACCTCATTCATTAACTGATCAGTGATCAGTTGTTTCCCACAGAGTTTGTTTGGTTCAGTTATTCTTTTTGGGATTTTCACTCTTTTGAACTAGGGTCCGGGCCTGGTGCACATGAAGCATAAGCTTGTTACTGAGCCACAAGCTGAGCCCCATGCCACAGAGCTCAGTGCTGCTCTTAGATGCACACAAGTACTGAAAGGATTTGTATCTATTGGGTTATGTAGTCTGAGACTGTTCATTCTACCCACAAGTCAGTATCACTTTGTTGAGGTTGTTGTTAATGTTGTTTGGGGTGCTAGGAATTGAACCTGGGGCCTCACATATGCTAAGTGCTTGCTTGAGTTGCACCCCACACAATCATTAAAACCAATTTATCTAGCTCTATAAATCCTTCTGGTATCTTCTAGGGTTACCTTAAAATAAAATTACCTTAAAGATTTTATGATGTTCAATTTCTTTTATACAAAAACAAATATTTCTGAATAATTAATTCTTCTTTATCCCTCAGTACTGTGCTATTTTCAGATTAATGTTAAACAGCTATACTATTTCATCTTTTCTATTGTTGCTGTCAATATAGCTTTCCTCTCATTCATCTACTTACTTTATATTGACTACAGAAATCAAAACTATCTATTTCTGCACACGACCTATTTTTAATTCTCCCACTTCCCATCATAGGTTTTTCCTTGTAACCCTTAGATTTTCTAGGTTAACAATCACTTTTATCATCAATAATGATTGTTTTACACTTCCTGATTCCAACTGTTTGAGAAATCTACTTGCTCCAGATTCCCTGTGCAGCTGTTGGTCCCACCTGTGTAGGTCCTGTCTGGCCATACTGAACAAAAAAGACAGCCCTGCCAACTCTAGAATCTATGAAAAATACCTTAGAGTTTCCCACAGAGGCTTCTGAATCAGACACATATTATCATGATGCTAACATAACCATTTAGGCTGATTCTTAGCATTCAGAACCAAGGCTGAGCCCAGTTTTCTCTTTTCAGCCTTGCATTGCCAGTCTGATAATCGACTTCCTGAACACACTAGAAATAAAATCAGAATTTTGCCTCTTTGCTTGGCAACATTATTTCCTCTGATAGTCAGCTATATCCTCATTTCTGAATTCACATATTGGTTCATATGTTGACATCTGATTCAGTGAGGTGGGCCTGCTTGTTCGAAATGTCCCATTGGATTAAACAACTCTCATATACCCATGGGAAAGTAGACTTAAGATAAAGCTTCTGACTTTTCAGAGTCCAAGGCATACCAAGGCAGGAAGCAGGCATCCTTGAGTGTAAATGTGAGAGATGCTGCTTTGGCTTCTCCTCCCTGGTCCACAGAACACACAGACTATTGGGGTTGGAGCTACAAATGCTGCTGATAGAACAAAGTTTTTTTTATGTCTAGAATACAGTGTGGAACAATAGGCATAGGTAAAGCTATTGAAATCCATCATTAGCCAATCACTTCTCTTCTCTTGAGATCAACCATCTACTTGTATTGTAGAGGATCCAAGTGTGCTGAACTGAACCTTCTGGGGCCTACAGACGTGGTATTAGGAACATTGCCAATGGGAATGCAGATCCACATCTAGGTTATGTCTCAGAAATAAAACACTAACCTTATACAAGAGTGGGTTGCAATGTAATCAGCATAACCAATATGTTACCCAGTCACTGGCTCGTTCCTGTGGGACAAGGCACCACATGCAGGACTCAAAGCCGATACATAACTAGTTAAGGATGATGGGGTCCAATCAGTCATGGTGATGAGTAAGTAGTGCTGGTTGTTAACTCTGTGCTTCTCCCATATTTGTAACAGTGCCAGTTGGTTCCTACATCTGTCATGAATGCTCCCCTGTAATGATGGAGATCCACATCTATGGAATGCCACATGCTATCTTCTCCATAGAATGAGTTCTCTTTGTCAGATGTTTCCATAGAAAAGACATATTCTTTCCTCTTCGGTGGAAGTCTGCTTTCTGCTTCATCCTTACTGTCAGTCTTTTTTTTCCAAGTCCCTGACTGTTAGGCCAATCAGTCTCTTAACTGCCACCCATGCACTCCGGCCATTGCTTCTTGACAGTAAGTAGTAGCTGTTTGAGATGTGCCTATCAGTAATCTTCTCTTCTACATTCCCTGCTTTCTTTTTAGAAAAAAAAAAATTTGTTTTAGGTTGTAATTCTCTGGCAGCTCACTCTTTGTTGTATAATGGAGGACTGTCTCATCTTGCCCCGTCCCGAGGGGCTCCGATAATTCGTGAGTCCGAGGTGGATCAAGCCTGAAAATAATGGGCGGAAAAGAAGAGTGAGACCAAGCAGGTTTTTGTCAAGGTCTGACTTTATTGATTATTACAAGGGGTTTTTAAAGCGAAAGGGAGGGGGAAGCAGAGAAAGAGGATGTGGGAGGAGGAATGAATGTTAATTGCTCTCAGGCCAGGGCAGGTATCTGGAATCTCCTGTGTTTACCTCAAGCACTAACCTAAGGAAGTGGGGAAAGGAATAGGTGTTAATTGCTTCTCAGGCCCCAGGAGGTCACCATATTGATGCCGAACTTTATTGCAGACACTGGATCGGCATAGAGCTCTACAGCCCAGAATTCCTGGACTCAAGCGATCCTCCTGTCTCAGCCTCCCGAGTAGCTGGGACTACAGGCGTGTGCCACCTTGCCGGCCCGTGCGTCCCTGGCAGCTCAGGAGCCACTGCTGCTCATGTCAAGCGTGGAGGCAGGCGCTTCACTCCCCCAAGTCAACGGCATGCCACATTCCCAAAGGCCCAGCCATCCCTGCTGCTAGCACAGGCTCAGTAGGCAGGTCCACGAGGTCTGGACGGGACTAGGCCATGTGGCTGTTCCGGTAGCACAGGTCTCAGGAATTAAGCACAAAATTGCTGGAAAGCTTTGCTAGTATATCCAGACCCATTATCTGTTTTTATAACTTTTGGCATTCCCATGTAAGCAAAACATCTTAAACAGTGACTTATAACATCCATTAGCCATAAATGGTTGGGGAGCAGGCCTTGAGGATTCATCCTTAAATTAACCATAGCCATATTGTGGACATATTCTTTATTGTTTGATGATTTGACCAGCAGTCTCTCTGGTTAAGCCAAATTTCTTTCTTAGACTTTTGCTATTATGATGAAGAAAGTTACAAGCCAGTCGAGCTTTTTCTATTTAAGGCAAATCAACCAATTTTGTTAATTAGTTAATTCATTCCATTTGGCTAGTAATCAGGGAAAGGCCTATTTAATAGGTTCCCTGTGTGACCCATAATCATGATAATTCTCTTAGGTGAGTATTTGCTCAAATGACATTCTGACTTGACTATTACTAGACCCTGTGCATGGGACTGTTTCTATTACCTATAAGCCTTAAAGAAATAGTGACAGTCAGTATACAAATTAAATGAATTATATACCAGGATCTGAAAGACTACTGCAACAGCTTGTAGTTTGATTATTTGAGCTGAAGCCAGAGCTGTCTGCTCTATTTCTTTCTATTAATAACCTATGCAAGTGACTCTCCCAATAGAACCATTGGTAAAAACTAACATAGCATATTTTTATAGGACTGTTTTTTACAATTTTGGAAATACAAAAGGAAGCATTAGTGTAAATTTTAACAGTCCATGAGCTAGAAACTGATTATCAATTCTTCCTGAAAACTGAGCAAAGACAATCACCTATGACTCATTGTTCTGAAATAACCAATTAAATTGTTGCTTAGCGTAGGAGACATGTTATCATATTTGGCTTTCTCCTAAAATACTTCTTAGAATCTAAATGGCATTTCTGTACCATGTAGGCTAATGCTTTAAAATATTTAGGCTGGTGAGATGGGTAGGCGTAACCATAGTAATGGTTCCTTCTGCCATAAAACAGAAGTCGGACTATGCTTTGTGGGGAGTACATAAGCTTCCCATGGTTTTGTATAGTCAATATATCTGATGATGCTGAATCACCTCCTCTAATTATAGAACTTGTCTACCTTCCTAGTTAGCTGTCGGGTACATCTGGATCATTATCTCCTTATAGAATCTTACTTAAAGGATTTAAATCATCATTAGATGTCCCAAAAAAGGTACTTAACCAATGAATATTTTATAACAATTTCTAAAAAATTCATTTAAAGATTTTTAAACTATCTTTTTTAATTGCTATCTATTAAGCCTTAATTTCTTTAGAATACAACATATGTCCTTAACAATTTTCCAGATTTATTTAAAGTTTTTGAGTAGCTTTTTCTAATCTAACCTTCGAAGCTGACAAGCTGATAAGACCTCATTTGCATCTTAGCTGACCTGGCTTAATTTGCATATGCAAAGACACATTTAAGCTGTGAATCTAACAGGATCAGGATGGCTCTCTCCTGAGGCTTTTCATAAATCCTTTTTAAAATCATGTATCAACTTGTATTTTCTAGATTTCCTTTTTTAACCATAAAAATTTAGTAAGACCTGTATCCTCTCATCTGCCAAATTTTACAGAATCATCCATAGATTCCTCATGTCTCTAAGCTAATGCTATAGGCTTTTGCTAACCTTTTAATTGACTATCTCCTGGGGTTCAAATCATTAATTTTTCCTGTTAAGACATTGACTGACTGGATGCTCTTTTTCAGCATATTAAAGTGATTTTGATATTTTTTTAACTATATCTGAGGCAATGTAAATATCTCTCTAATCATATCCAAGGTAATTTAGGCATTTCCATTCATCCGCATTCATAAATTCACAATCACATCATGCATCCAGGTGTGGCCACACCGTTCATTCATAACTTGCATATGTCTCACATTTCTCCTTTTGCCTAGGTTATGATCAGTTTGTTGAAAAGAAAATCCCTAATTGAAATTTCTAACATAGTAGCTATAGTCAAACCTTGAAATATGAGCATCCAAAATTTGAACAATTCTAAGCTTAAATGTTTCCCTTTCTTCTCTATAAGTCTCAAAAATAGTTTTTGTCTGGCTGTATCAATAGCATTTATATACATTGATTAGCCATTAGCCATGGCGGCATCTCCCAAGGCTGTAAGTTACCACGAGGAGGCAGGCTGTCCACTGCCCCATCAGCCATTTTGTCTAGCTTGCCACAGACACCAGCAGAAGTGGCACCAAGCCGCTGGCTGAGGGCTGGCAGACTGCGGCCTCTGCCATGGCTGACCTTGGCCTTAGCTCAACTATGCCCTCTGGGCTGCTGAAAAATCTGCAGGCTGTATTTTGGGCACAAGCCTGATCCTTTGTTTTCTTTTTTGTTGGGACTCTGTCTGACCTGGTGCTCTTTCTGAACACGTCCAAAGCAACCTCTAGAAGGCTTTGTGCATTTCTTCCTCCCTACGCCTTGCTTTCTGTGTAGGAATAACTTATTTTTTAACTGAATTTCCTGTAAGGCAGCCACCATCGCTAATCCCTGAGTGTAAGCTAGGTCCACATCTGAAAAATTATTAATGAACTCGCCACATCAGTCCTCTTCCTGTGAAGCCTTATCGTGGTCTGGCATGCAGTACCAGCATTCTCATAAGCTAGCTATTTCACAATCAAAGTTCCCAACATCTGTGTCTCTAACTTTTTGTATAATTCCATACAGGCCTACAAATCAATTCTGAACTAACTCCCTAGGTCCCTGCCTGCTCTCTATAACAAATCTCCTCCTGACCGGCAGGCCTTGGTTACCTGCTTTCAGTTTCCTAAGGGTAAGGCTTCTACAGCAATATTTCCTATCAGCCTCTGGGTAAAAATTGCTGTTGGTCCATACTGGACACAAGCCATTTTTAGTTCCTGGAGCTGTTTGAATGGTATTGGCACATGTGTCCTGTTATGCTCCCCTGAGCCTCTCTCTCTCTGATCCAAGAAAACCTGTAATTTCTTATCTCCTGTAAGCAATCTCGCGAAAATTTCCAATTCTCTTAGCTCTTGCTGAATTTTACCATTGAGTATTTGCCTTTCTGTATTTCCAGTTTAAAATGAAAGAAGGAGATGAAGGCTCCCTCCATCTTGGTACTTATTAATTGTCTCTCCCTGCTGATCCCAATCATTTGTCCTGTATATTCTTTACCATCCAGCCGCCCCCAAGTAGGCATGGAGGTTTCTGTTCTCTATTACATTCCTAGATATCTCCCGAGGGCCTGCGTGTATGCGAGACTGCACCTATGTCTTCCCAAGCCCCTGTGCAACTCGAAATGCTGCATCATGGTGGTGGCTTTTGTAAGTGGGGGGTGGGGGGGGGGGGGTGGGGGATGGGGGGGGTGGGGGGGTTGGGGAAATCTCCATTCGTCGAAGAATCCATACCTCCAGCCGCACGTTTGGGCACCACCTGCCCCGGCCCGAGGGGCTTCGATAATTCATGAATCTGAGGTAGATCAAGCCTGAAAATAATGGGCGGAAATATGAGACCAAGCAGGTTTTTGTCAAGGTCTGACTTTATTGATTATTACAAGGGGTTTTTAAAGAGAAAGGGGGAAGCAGAGAAAGAAGACGAGGGAGGAGGAATGAATGTTAATTGCTCTCAGGCCAGGGCAGGTATCTGGAATCTCCTGTGTTTACCTCAAGCACTAACCTAAGGAAGTGGGGGAAGGAGTAGGTGTTAATTGCTTCTCAGGCCAGGTCCTGGAAGCTGAGGGGGTGGGATGCTAGACTAGCTGGCAGCTAGCTAGGCATGGGGAGTCACCAAGGCTGGCTTCTGACATCATCTCACTCATCTTCACTTGCTCAGGTCGGAGGCATTTAAGCCTTGTTTTGAAAACTGGTAATTACAAATTAAGCAGTTATCCTGCCTTTAGAATTGGTCCTGTGTTTCTAAGAAGCAAAATACCCCAAGTTGCAGAGACAACATCCTCTTCATATAAGGATGGTACTAGTTCAGATAAAAAGGCTGAACTAAAATCTCTAGGTTACCCCTAATTAATTAGATGAAGCAGAAATGACTGGTGCATCTCAAAAAGTATTATGTGGAATATTCTTTTTGGATTATTTATTTATTTATTTAAATTTTATTTTACATTCTAACCACAGTTCTCCCTCCCAGGCCTCCTTCCATCTCCTCCCAGCTTACCCTAAGCAACTCCTCCCAAAGGATCTGACCACCTATGGAGAGTTAACAAAGCCTGGCACATTAAGTTGAGGTAAGACCAAGTCCCTCCTCTTGCATTAAAGTTAAGCATGGCTCCCACCATATGGAATGTGCTCCAGCAAGCTAGCTCATGTACCAGGAATAGATCCTGGTCCTACTGCCAGGGGTCCCTCAGATAGATCAAACTACACAACTGTCTCCCACATTCAGTGGACCTAGTCCGGGCCCATGGAGGCTCCACAACTGTCAGTCTAGATAGAGTTCATGAGTTCCCATGACCTTGGTTCAGCTGTCTCTGTAGATTTTCCCTCATGACCTTGACCTCCCTTGCTCATATTGTATAATATTTATTGAGAGATTCTCCTGCAAACCCTAAGAACTACACAGAATCTACTTGTTTGAAATGGAAACAGTGTCATTTACAGTTTTATTGAAATTGCTTCTCAGCCTTTTGTCTAGGATCAAGGGCATTTTTATCTGAAATCTCCAAAATGAATCCTATTGAGCTTTTGGCTGAAAACCCAGTTTCATATACTCCAAATTTTGTGTTCAGAGGACAGAATAATAGGCTAGATGGTACCCTGAAGAAGCCACTGGGTAGTAAAATCACAGAACTGCTCTAAGCATCAGTTAGCATCTCATTAGAAAGAACCACCCTAACTGGGTGGTAGTCATGAATGCCTTTGATCCTAAGCACTTGGGAGGCAGAGGTAGGCAGATCTCTATGAGTTCAATGCCAGCCTGGTCTACAGAATGAGTTCCAAGACAGCCAGGACTGTTACACAGAAAAACCCTGTCTAAATAAATAAAGTAAAGCCAACAAACAAAAAACAGAAAGAACCACTCTGGTGACAGTGTACCAGGATTTCTGCAGGCCATCAATCTGTGTTTAGACAAGCTATCCTAGTAACCTGTGTATCCACTAATGTGTCTACAGGACCAATAAGCTGGGCTCTTATTTAAGAAAACACAACTGCTGTGGAAAAAAATGGAATACCATTTACATATATTTAATTAAGTGAAAGATTCTTAATAGAAATTAACTAAAAATACATTATTGATAACAGGAGCTTTTCTGATATGAACCAGGGATAATAAACAATTTTTTGTGGAAAATGGTATCTGGGTATTTGTGAAATGTCTAGTTTAAAGGTTCACTTCAAAGTATTTGGGTTAGAAATATTATAATGTCTATAATTTGCTTTGCAACACATTGATACAATGTTTACCACAAACATAGGAAAGCATGAGGAAATATAAAATCAAGGTGATGGAAATACAGGTGCTGTTCCAGTTTTATTTCTGTTGCTGTTATAAAATACCCTGACACCAAAGCAACATAGGGACAAAGAGAGGGTTTGTTTAGCTTACAGTCCATTATTTCAAGACAGTCACGATGACAAATACTCCTTTCCATTTCCTGGTAGCACACGCCATCATTTGAGAGACTGGAAATATATTTATTTGATCTTTACAATTCCTCTTGTGTTAGTAGGACAGAATCCCCTTGAGCCAAAAGCTTTGGGTTATGCTTTCTGCTATGTTTAATAGACATAGAAAAGTTATTTGGCATCCAAAAGATGCACAATAAGTAATATATATATATATATATATATATATATGTGTGTGTGTGTGTGTGTGTGTGTGTGTGTGTGTGTGTGTGTGTGTAGAGAGAGAGAGAGATTGATATATATTTAGAAATAAAAAGAGAACAATTAATAAAACCGAGGTTTCTAATGCATTACAGAAAGCCAATTAAAAAAATTAACACTGACCAACTGTAACATAGAATAATTTCCAAGTTGCTGTGGTGTAAAACAGATAAAAGCATAGCACTTATGTTAATTCTTAAAACAAAATGAAAAGGCTAAGATAAATATCTGATGGAAAACCAAGATCCATCAAAAACAGGCTTTGTGACAGACATCCAAATCCACTGGAAGTTGTATTAACCATAGGAAAGGCAATGACTTCTTTACTGCTGGGTTAATGCAATTCAACCTCCATCTCATACTAAACCTCTGTATCTATGAAGTTAAAGTTGATTGAAAATATTTAAGAGCTAGCAAATTATTTTCTAAGTTATCAGCAGCATGGGAAATAAACACTAGACCTTTTTATCAGAACCTAAATCAGTTCACTTTCCAGAAACAGAGCATAGGTAGGCAGTGGAGCTGGAGTGCAATGCTGCTCTTAGTCATAAGGCAGCCTCCACTCTTGAATCCTTGTCTTAGACTCAGTGTGATGTCCCTCAACTCCACTGGGCAAACAGCCTTCATCATCTCAGGATGCTGAGAAGCAGGTGGCCAAGAGAGTGGCAATGATAGACAATGAAGCCAAGGCAAAATTCACCACTTAAAATTGCCAGATGATTCCGCCAGCCTATTTTTCTATGAAAATTACTGTAACTTTATAAAACCATTCAGAGATGCTGAAACTCGTGTGGGGCAGGTAAGGCATGGTGCTTTAAGTTTTAAGAAAAGGAATGACTCACAGGACAGACAACCGAAAGGAACCTAGGTTTTTTTTTTTTTTTTTTGAGAAAATGGGCATGCCTTCTGGACAGAATAGAAACATTTTCACAGAGCATGGGAATATAGAAACACTGTGAGGATGTATGTGAGATCAGCAGCTATAATGAACCCAATGATCAACACTTTAGGATGCTGCAACACCAGGCATCAGAGTTGGGATCTCATCCAGGGACAGACTGATTAATATGAAACTATTTACTGAGACATTTAAATCCCTACCCTTAGAAAAAAAATGAATTTCATAGTGACAATGATCACTTATTCATCACTGTACAACGGTATACGCATCTTCCCAGTAGATAATCCAAGGTTTAAATAGAAGCACGAGTCAACATTAATATGCAACTGGCTGGATTCACAGTCCCTTGGTAACCTCTCAATTCATACTCTGGAGTAGAGACCTTTTTAGCACGCCAGTTTGCAATGAACCAGCAGTGTAAAACAGAATGGCCAACTGCTCCTCTGTTAGTAACAAATGTGCTAATATGTACTAGTTTAAACTTGATCTATCAGTGAGTCAATGAACCATGAAGGGTGGGGGTTAATCAGGGTGTTCTCCAAACAAAGGCTCCTGAGAGCTGCAGGGACGCCACCCCCAGACTCACATCTGTGCTAGTTTGAGTTTTGTTCTATGGAAAGGGCCTGGTGCTCAACACAGTTAGAAGCCCAGAATCCTGCCATAGTCTTGTAGATACTCACAACTATTTCACCCAGGAAAGGAAGCAAGTGGTTAGAAAGATAAGTCCAAACAGGAGAAACAAACGCCTCCCTACCATACTGCTTAAGAGCTTCTGATAGTAAACCGTGCCCTGTTAATGAGTAACAGGGTGGTAAAAGCATTTTACGGAAGATCTGACTAGTTCCCAGCAGAGCGCAGAGGTGGTGACATTCTATCTTAGGCGATTTATACTAAAATGCATTGATTTCCCTTTATTGTCAAACAAGAGCATATGTGTACTGATCTTAACTCCCAGGGATATAAATAATTCTAATGCCACAGTTTGACTTAAAGTAAAAATAAATTCACATGTAGTTTGCCAGTATAAACAAATCCCTTTTTCTAACAGCTAACATAAAGGGAACAGCAATTAACAGAAGGGTTGCCTGCTGGTGGAATGATCACCTCAGTACTTCAGGATTTGGGTAAAAAGGGATCCAACACCAGTTAGATCCAGGGTGAACAAGCCAGAGAGGAGAGACAGACGGTGGCCAGCCGCTTAATAGACCAAGCTACTTTTTTACCAACCATTGGTTCAGTTAAAATAATTAGCATTTAAATACAATTAACATCTCAAGAATCTAATTTAATGGCATAATTGGACATTTAATCACCCACTAAAGTAGGAAATTATAAAATATCAGATAATAATTTCTTGAATGTTTCTAAATTAATGATTTAATCAAGTTGTAAAGTTTTACTAAAGTACCCCCTCTGGATCATTTGTAAGTGCTGTAACTGAGAGTGACTTTTGAAGAAATGTTCTCAGTAATCTACAAGGTCTCAAAAGTGCATCTACCCAGCAAAGGAACAAACGCCCAAGTGAAGAGATAGGGAACAGAATGGGAAATTCCTTGTCAACCAAACATCAGATGAGGGCTAATACCCACATTATGGAGTGAACTCCAAAATTCAAACACTAAAAAACAAATATTCCAGTCAATAAACAAACAAACTGAGTATACAACTATAAAAACAAGAAAATACAAACAGTGGGTAAATATTTTTTTTAATTGATGTTGGGATACCTGTGCCCAATTAATACATTTACAACACAAACCCTCTAAGCTGTGGCCTGAAAACATCATGAAAGAGGCCCCAGGAACATTTAAAGAACCAGAGGACCAGGGAATCTTCTGTGAAATAAACTCTTCTAAAGCAAACAAGCAAACAGGACACAAGAGAGAGGGGCAGGGAAGAAGGGTGGCTTTGCAAGGAGTTTTGCAGAGTCATGGGAGTTAAATGTGGGGAAAAAACAAAAAAGAAAATGCAAAACTGTTCCACATCCTTTGCCATCAGGGAAATGCAAACAATTGGAGCTTAGTGACCTAGTGCTTGCCTAGTTATCAGGAGGGAGTGACCAAGAGGCATAAGGCCTTGGTTTGGTTACCAGATGAAGAAAGTCAATATTATAACATGTCCAAGCAACCTTAAATGAGATTACATAGCTCATAAAAAACATTAAAGAAATAATAAGAGGCAGAAACAGAACTTAGAGAGAATATTCACAAAGTTCATAGTCATTTATAGGAGCAAAAATTATTTTAAAAAAGCAGTGAGAGAGAAATTAAATTTTCATTAAGCAGCGTCTAGGCAAAAAGGGGAAATGTAAATAAAACTGCAGAATTCCTTAAAGATTATAGTAAAATATTTCATTTTTGGAATCTTTGAGCTACAGCAGTAGGAATTCAGGGTCTTTCACATGTTGTATCAATAAAAATAAGAGTAAAAATGAATCGCTATGTCCAAAGTTTAGAAATCAAACAACAAACAAATGCAAAAGTATGAGAAGGAATATAAAAATGAATGCAGAAATGATAACACAAAGGAGGAGTTGAATAGATCAAGTTAATAGAGAAAATGCCTGCATACCCAGTCCTCAGCAAGTGGAACTGAAGACCATGAGTAGGAAACCAGGGAGACAACTGTGTCAAACAAAACACAAACCAAAACAAAACAACAACAACAAAACGGTTCTACTTCTTGAAGAAAAAAATTAAAAAATCAAACAATAAACTAATTTAATCATTGAAAAATGAAAATGCATAACATGCATTGTAGTTGATAGAGAATGTTCAGATAAACAGACAAGACATTTCTAAAGTAGTATAGAATAATTATTTCTAATGTAGGCTTTTAGGTAAAAAAGCTAGGTAAAAAAGAGTTTAGACTTTGAATCACATTTTGCATGATAAAACAAGAAATAAACACATGCTATTTGATAAACATACACATAACTGCTAATTTTGAAGTAAAAAGAAGAAAACAATAAAATAAACCAGAAACCAAATATAGATGGTTGCCTACAAGGAATAAAAGGGAGGAAATAAGAAGAACATGGGAAGAGGTGGGGGTTTTGATTTTCTTTTAAAAGCATGCTTTGTCCTACGTACTAGAACTGTATGAAGAAATCACTGTAAATGATGAGAAGAAATAAAGTTGTATATAAATAGACATAAAATCAATTACATTTCTGTCATTATATGGGGAAGAACCCAGTCATTATTTCTGAAATGTATCTTTAATGGGTGTGGCCAGAGAAAGAACTATCCTCAGATGGTGACAGCCTCTCAGAAGGTATATTTTCCACATTGTCACTGCTACTGTCACTAGTCACAGGGCTGAGGAAGTGGGTCAATGTGTTTTGTAACATATCTGACTAAGGAAGAAGAAAGATGGATATGGAAAGGGGAGAAACAAGGAAGATCACTGAAGAGCCAGCTACATGGGAACTGGAAAACAAAATAAACCTTTGACTTCTGGTAACTATTACTTTTGTTGCAAGAACCTAGAATATGAGATGACAGGGGAAGTGCTTCTGTGTATGTGTTTGTCTTATTGGATAATAAATAAAGTACTGTTTGGCCAATGAGGTAGCAAGTTAGACATGACTAGGAGTTAAGAAGGATTCTGGGAAAGGTAGTAAAGAAGTGGTGATCCAGGCAGAAAGTGACATAGAAGGGAGACTCATATATAATCAAGGGCAAGAAGGAAGTCATCCCTTCTCTCTTCCTCCTGGTCTCTGCTCTGGAGTCACCATGTGATCTGCCGGCAAGAGAGGGCACCAGTGGAAGGTGTCCTCTATAAGATGAGTCTTATAAAATATATAGATTAATGATAATTAAGACTGAGCAAGCATATGAGAAATCCTAGTCATTGGCCAAGCAGCATTTTTACCTAATATAAGTTTCTGTGTGTCACCTGGGACCTTAACATGATGGTGGGAGGAACTTGGGAGGCCTGGCGTTAAGCACCCACATGGAGCCTACGTGGTGGTGTGGCTCCAGCTTGGGAAGAACAGCTAACATTTTGGTTTCTCAATATCAGTTTTCACTCGAAGAAACTAGAAATGTTAAGAAATTTGCTTCCATGGACTGGGGCAAGAAAGGTAGCCACAAAGTCTATGAATTACTCAGCTTTCTGTTGCTGTTACAAGTGCTTGATGGAATCAACTTGCACAGTTTACTTTGACTCACGTTTCAGGAGGTTTAGGTCCACAGTCACATTATCCCACATTTACACAGTGTGTCGTGGTAAGGGCACATAGCAGAGGAATCTCATTTAACTCAGGGCCAAGTACAAAAGGAAAGCTTAGAAAGACAGACCAAGGTTCCACAATCCCATTGATGACATGCCCCCAGGGACCTGAAACTTCCCACTGGACCCCACCTCTTAACACTTACACTTCCATATGGCACCAAGCTTTAATATATGGGTTCCTGGGAAACATCCCACAGCCAAACCAAAGCAGCAAAATATCTCACGATACCCTCAAGTAAGCGAGTATACAGAAATTTTGAGAAGTGGACTAAAACAACAGAGGGTCCAGCTTCAGAGGTGGGGCAAACTTACCTTTAGACCCAAAAGATTTCATACCATTTCCAAACAATTTGCACAGCAAGAGAGTTTACTTACCCAGCATTATTCCCTGTCTAGAGAATCCTTTATTCTGCTGCAGTCACATCCCAATGCATGTAGGCTGGTTTCTTTCTTTCTCTTCCTTTCTACCTCCCCATCCCTCCCTTTCTCTTCCTCTCTCTCCCTCTCCATCTTCCTTCCTTCCTTTCTGCCCTCCCTCCCCACTTCCCTTCTTCCCTCTGCTATCACTCCCCTCTGTTGATGTTATGACATGAAGAGAAGTAGCCCGAGAAACTGAGTGAGAGGAGAACCAGCCTGCAGTAGATACTACAAAGGACCCAGAAACAACACAAGCAGGCTTTGCTTGTCTCTTCTCTTTTTCGGGAAGAAACCAGTGTATGCAACTAATAGTAGAAACATAAAATTTATGTTTTCAGGACATGTAATTTTCCACTTGAAAATGATTTTTTAAATGAACTAAAATTGATGCTTTTTATTTTATATATAGGTATCCCCCCCTAATGTTGATAACTGGTTAATTTGAGTACTAATTGCACAATGCTGAGGCATGTTATCTATTGAAAAATTTCCAGCTATCTGCCTCAAACAACAACAGATCCATTCACAAAAGATTGTAACAAAATTCCTGAAGGTGCATGTAATAGCTGCATAAACATCACACAATTATGTTGGCATCTATGGTACTCTAATGAATGCCAGGGGGCAATAACAACTTGTTTCCTGGTAGGAAATATTATTTATTTCTGTTTGTACATATTGTAGGCTTGTCATTTTGTTACTTTTTACTTCATGTATTTCCCACACAAAGCTGGCAGTCTATTTTAGCCTCATCCAAGTGTTAATTCAACTTTGAATCTCTCCTATGTGTAGGCTTAAGACATTGGAAGCAGGTTGGGGAAGCTCTGTTAAAGGTAGGAACCTAATAATTAGTCACAGACCAGTGTTTTTATGTGTGCTTTTCCAATGCTTCTAAGTTAGCATTAAAGAAACTGCTGTCTTGTGTCCCATAGTACCTGTGCATTTCACCTGGAGATATTTGAGGACTCTCAATACTGATTCATAATGACAGAGTTACTTCAGTATTGGGGCAGGAAGTATAATATTACTACTGATGCCAAATTCTGTCTGTTCTATGACTCCACAGTTCTGAATTGCATTGTTTAGAACAGAACACTGGAGATGGAGTGTCTTCAATGAAGATGACACTGATGCTTCTGCCAAGTGCCTGGCATCTATTGGGTAGGGGGTAAAATACTAACTGTGCAGTAACTGTGATACGTGGAAGTGTGGAGGAGCACAGATCATGTCCTACCAGAAGAGGAAGTGGCCTGAGCTGATGACCTGTGCCATTACAAGATGGCACTGGGAGGAAGCTATGGAGACCAGGCTTCAAGTGTTTACTAAGAAAAACAATTGGCTGCCCAAACTCACACCAGATGAGGTTATCACACTAGCAGACAGTGCCCAATCGGAATAGGACACTAGATACATAATAGGAATACCTTTAAGATTACTGGGTAATACTTTTCCCACCCTGCGGTTTTTTACTTTAAGAGGCTTTGCTTTATTAAACAATAAATGAGATTTTGCTTGACTTGACTCCCTGTTGCCTCTGATTGTCTCTGGATTTCAGGGAGGCTGCAAGAAGGGTGAACAGAGCACTCTACCCTCTCTGACCTCGACCCAGGGGTCCCTCAGAGACCCCAACATTGAAGTACTACTGTAGCTTAATTAGAAGAAAGGGCAAACATGTGGTGTACAGTCTTAGGAGGAAGAAGGGGGAAAGATGTCAGTATGTGCTGGAAAGAAAAGGTATCATTCAAAGCTAGCCAATGCTGTTTTCAGAAAAACCTGTCTCACTAGCAAAGCCAGGTAAAAGTAAGGTCTTTGGACTAACGTGTGAAACAAGAATGATTTTATTCTCAAAGAGGACACCCTAAGAAGATAAACCTCCCGGGACACAGGTTTGATCCAATGGCAAACTGGAGTAAATGACTCATTTTTGATGGGGAACTCCAGTTTAACACTCCAGAGAAATGGCTCAGTGCATGAGGTGTCACCTTGTAGGTATGGGAATGTGAGTTCGATCTCTACAACCCATGGAAAAATGTCAGGTGTGGTGACACATAAGCCTCTCCTTGGGTAGGCAAAGATAGCTGGAGTCCTGGAACATACTGGCCAGCCATTCTAGCCAAATTGGTGACTTCAAAGCCAATGAGAGACCTTGGTTCAAAGGAGATAGGCAATGTAGACAGTGTTCCTGTTGATGACACCCTTAGTCTTCTGGCCTCCATATTCAATACACACACATTAGAAATAGGATTTTGGGCCTTTAAAAACACTTTTGCATCATTTTACTTTTCTTGTGGACAGACTAAGAAATGATAGCCATTATAATTAATTCAATTTCATTGTGTATTGTCATTGTTTCAATTCCTCAAGCCTCACAACAAAACTCACAAGTGATTTTGCTCCTATATTTCTATGGGAATATATTTATAGTTCTTAATGCTATTAGGAGGATTTAATGAGATAATTCAGAAAAGTTGCTTACAAAGTATGTGGCATATAGTAACTGCTTAATAAATGTCAGTCATTATCATTAGTCTGAGTTTTAAAATAATGACTCTCTGATATTCAGTTAAGAAGTGATGTTAACTAATTCATTTAACAGCATGAAAACTTAATTCAACATTTTACTGGAAACATTTAGAGGATATTCATTTAGCACTCTGAATCTAATCACATAGCAAAACCTGACAAAGACTACCTAAATTGTTTCTTCAAGAAGAAGTTGAATTATACAAAAGATACTGTCACCAAGACTTCTTCCTTGAGAACAATTTGACATTGATATTCTCTAAAATGAATATGCTCTTCAGCTTTTATTCTCAAGATACTCTGTCAATGAGTGAAGCAAGAATATAATTTTCTTGTATAATACAGCAATTAATTTTTTCAATATAATTATAATCAATTACATACAAAAACACATCCCTCCCTTAGGATAAAAATGCCACAGAGAGTGTTAAGAAGCCTCAGAAAGACTGCTGAGATCTTTCATCTCCAGTATAAATAGAACCGACTGTTTCTAAAGAACTAATTCTAGCTTCCTATCAGCTGAAAGGGCAGTGGCTGTGGGAGATGGAGTTAAAAGGAACTAGAAGGAGCCCCTCAGTACAGTCTGTCTGTCTCTACCAGCAGAAACTAGAATAGCGAGAAAGGCTTCAGAAACAAGCAATGGCCCCATGTGATTGAAGGATCGATGTTGGTTAGCCTTTAAGAACATATAAAACGCCGGGTGTTGGTGGTGCATGCCTTTAATCCCAACACTCGGGAGGCAGAGGCAGGCAGATCTCTGTGAGTTCGAGGCCAGCCTGGTCTCCAGAGTGAGTGCCAGGATAGGCTCCAAAGCTACACAGAGAAACCCTGTCTTGAAAAAAAAAAAAGAACATATAAAACAAGAGTGTACATGTTCTATATTCTGCCTGTCTGTAAAGGCATCTTTGGAATAGTGTGTATGAGTTTCCATATGTACACTAATGAAACTGAGTTGTTTGAAGCTGCCAATACCCATACTTCTTGCTCCCAGCAACACATCAGATTAACGAGAGTCTCTATTCTGTATTCTCAGCTTGAGCTTGTTCTATCATATGAAGTTCTTGGGGGTCTAATGCTATGGTTTGCTGTGTTTACAGACTGATGCTACTCAATTTTCACACTACTGATTGCTAGAATGGAAACAATTCAAAATGTGAAACTAGCATGTTGTTAGTTTAAGATAAACTAAAACTCTTCTCTTGCCTTATTAGCAAAAACTACATGATTGCCCTGCTTTCTGTTTAGAACAATTACGACAAAATTGGAGTTTTGAGTGGACTTTTCTTTTGATAAGACAATAATTCCTGAAGAGTTAAGTGGTATTGGTAGTTGTTCAGAATTTAATAAAGATGAACTTCACCATTCTCAATGCCCACTTTAGGAAACAATAGAAAATTCAAGAGAAATAAACATAACCAAAGTGTTTATTTTAAAACCCATTTTCAATTTTTGGTAAAATATAGATTTTCTATTTGCAAGTTCGATTGTAAGAAATACTGTATATAAAGTTCTTGAAAGAGCAAAAATTTAAATACACTTCCAATGAATAGCTTCAGTAAATTACTACGTCAATGCTAAGAATAGTACTGCTATCATACAGACAGTCTTGGGGTAGGGTTGCCGCCCATACACATTTGGGTATTCAGACTCTGAAACTTCTGTGTGCCTGAGCTGCCATGGGAGGCTGTGGTGTGCTGATAGGCTGCCATCACAGTGATGAGGCACTGGAGATTTTCAAGTGTTTTTGTTCTGGATGATAGGTTCAACTAAAGGTGTACTCAGAACCACTAAACAAAAGAACACAGCAGTTAGCTGGAGTGTGAGCAGCTGATGTAGAATGTGCACAAGGGAAGCGGGGGCAGAAACCATGTGGTGACATTCCAAAGGCCTGACTTTTAAGCTACTGCAGGAGGTGGGCATCACATGATTTTACTAGACAGAGTACCTCACATGGAATTAGGCTTTGGTGTTAGTGTAGAAATAAGAAAGTTACTATAATCCTCAGTTTCTACATGTGTTTATTATGTACACTTACGGCAAAAACATTTAAAAGCAATATATAAGATTTTACTGTCCAGTGGATCATTAGTCTTTTGTTTCTTTTCCTGGCACCTCAAAAGACACCTATACTTCAAATGTAACACCTTTACACATTAAAAGCCTTGTCCCTAAACAGATCAATTATTGCCAACTAATGTTGTGTATAGCCAAATGCCTACCACTAGCATTATTTTAACAGAAAACTGTTGGTTTAAAAGTGATCATTATGAGTATCCTGAATTTGATCCTCACGACCTGCACAATGGAAGAAGAGTACTGAGTAATCTTTTAACTTGTCCTCTGACCTCTGCACACCCACCATGACACATGCATCCATGAGGTTTGCACACACATGCACACACAAATGAATGTAAATGTAAACTTTAAGTAATCTTTATGATATCAACTTCTCATGTTTCCTTCTAGGTACATGATAACTCAGAATATCAAAATAAACCTTTATATTATTTACTCTCCAGCTAAGACAATTTTTCCTGGTTAATTTAATCAAGCGTGTGTGTGTGTGTGTGTGTGTGTGTGTGTGTGTGTGTGTGTGTGTGTGTGTCTATGATTTGCTTATGCAGGATATTGTAAGCACTAAACAAAACAGTTTTAAGAAACAATGCTTATTTGTTTTTCATTTTTTTCCCAAAGAGAATACTAAAAGAAGATCAACCCCATGGACATGGATTTCAGGTAATAGTAAACAAAGGGAAATTATTCCTCTTAGGAATAAAACTAGATATTTAAATACTATTTCCATTTTCTTTATGCTTTGTATCTGAAAGCTTATTTCAGCTATTACAATAGTATTTCAGGCTATACTGCAACAACAAAACAAATAAAATAAATATGACTCATTTATATTTTGCTGCCTTGTGAAATTAGCATTTAGATATGAAACTGAACAGTAATGGCATCAAAACTAAATCTCCCCAATATGTGCTAAAAATACCATTACTTGTTTCTATTAATTGAAACAGATTAACAAGCCGTAAATAGATCAACAAAATCCAGCAGGCATGTTCTGTAAGACTTCTACCTTTGGTTCCTTCCTTCTGAATTTTTCTTCTCAGGTTTTTATTTTATATTTTATTACATAAATGCCCTTGTGGTTTTATCTTTAGTCTTATGCCTCTATTCCTATAATGGTTGGTTTTCTTCACTTCCTCACAAACTGCTCTCAAAGTGCTTGGAACTTCATCCTCTCCAGAGGAAGAGAAACCTTATAACACATCCATCCCTAATGTGCCCAAATCAGGAGGACATCTTCCCTTGGAGCCAATCAGAGCCCTGATTCCACTCTACCTATTCATTTTTCAAGTTACTTAGTAGACATTTTTAGAGATTTTCACTTTTAAAAATGTCTTATTCTTGGTTCTATAGGTTTCAGTCAATTAGGCAGGTCCAAAATATCACCAGTGAGACTGTCTGAGGTGCATACTAGAAGGCCCAAGGATATTCATTCAAACCTAGATTACAATCTCTAGGAAAAAGCTTGGATCAGGGTCCAATGATACTTTCAAATCACCATTACTAGGAAACTCAAATCTGTAAAAATAGAATTGTGTCCTAATGGGATAAGAACGGACATATCTAGCATATACACATACTATGTTTAAAGCTGTGCATATTTATCTTTGTATCACAGGTACCCTTTTAAAGTCAGAAAACCCTATGTTAGACAACTTTTGACATGATGACAATTGCAGAAAAAAAAAAAAACACCTTTAATTCCTGTATCAATGATTATGCTTTGCCTAAGTTTGTTTTCTGTCTTCATTGCACATTTGATCTATTTTTAAAACAGCATATTGTCTTAACTGTTTCCAGGGCAAGAAAAATTTGAGGAGTACATATCCTTTTTTAATTTTCTTTATTATTTTTACTATGTTGTAGCTGTGGGGGTTTCAGTTGGGGGCAAAGCAGGGGCAGTTTGTGCATTTGAGTGCAGATCTCAGCAGAGGCCAGATGAAGCTGTAGTTTCAGGCAGTTGTAAGCCTGCTGGTGTGGATGCTGGGAACTGAACTCAAGTTATCTTCAAAACAGTCCATGCTCTTAACTACCGAGCCATCTCTCTAACCCCACATATTTCCTCTTTTTGCTTTTGGTTTTCTGTTTGTTTGCAACACACAGCACAGAGTCTGGTACATAATGTGTGTTGTATGAATGAATCATATTGCCTACTGGTTATAAAATTAAGACAGCTTTTCTATGACTGAAGTTGAAAAGGAAGCCGGGCAGACACCTGAAATTCTAGCTATGAGGAGGCTCTGAAGGGAAGACATGAGTTCAAGGTTAGCTTGAGCTGTGCATAGCTTGTCTCAAAAACACAAATAAAATAAAGTTAAAAGATTCTGTGCTTTACTAGGCTCAGAAAATAGGGTCAAGAGTGAAATTAATTGACTTTTAGATAAAAAGAAAAAGGGCTCTTTTATATTTATAAACCTGTAATTATTTAGTCAATGTTAATTAGTTTTCAAATCTCAAGTATTTGATACTGCTTTCTTCCTCCAACTACTGCCAATTTTCCCATAAAAATTATCACATCTTATTCCTTGCTCAGATTCCAAGTATAATTGTTCATATTTATAAATAACACAGGGACAGAACTATATAAAACCGTAATTGTTAGATTAATTAAGACTAGAGGACCACCCACTTGAGCCCTGAATGTCTCCATGTTTTTCTCCTTGGAAAAATACAAGGAGGGAGGTGTAAGTGCTGGCAATAAAGAAAAAAAATTCTACTTTGCTCAATCAAGACAAAACTCCAAATAATTTTTACTTCAATGCCATTTTTTAAGAAGGCTTGTTTTTACTAGCAGACCCAGTTAGAAGTAAGGACTTTGTCCTTGGAATTAAAATATGGTTGTCTAATACTTACCTGAATGTTACATACATTTTTTATATGCAAAATTTCTGTCACCTCCCAAACTTCCCACAGACAAAAAAAAAAAAAAAATCCTCTTTAAATGAGGGATACTGGGCAGGTGTATAAGGAAAGAGCAATCGATCTCTGCCAAAATGGAAGCCACTGTGTCAGAGGCAGAAATGGTGGGTGTTAAGACAGAGAGACCTAACTCCAAGGAAAGATCACAAGGCATTGGGCAACAGACCTTAGCCCTCTGCCTGGAAGGGACACGGGTTTCCACCACTCATGGAAGAGGATTGGAGCCAACTGATTTCATTCTCAGATGACAAAAGGTTTAATGAATACTTAAATTATACAGGTTGGAAAAAAGGGGGGGTCCATTAGATTGTAAGCTGGAAAAGGGAGATCCTATATGATATAACTGGCAGACATCTAGAGATGATCCAGACTGTCTCCTATGGGACAAGAAGCCAAGCATCCCCTACAGGACATTCTGGGTCCCTGGATGCAGAGATAGAGCAGATGCTTCTTTAGGTTCTTTCATTGTCATCAGAGGCTTTCAACACTTCTGGGATGCATTAGTTGGTTTTAGAAGTCAATCTATTTACTTTCAATGAGCAAAGTAATTCTGCAGTCCAGAAGAAAGCCGGAGGAAATGACCCTATATATTTCACGGTTTCCTACTCTTATCTAAATCAAAAGTTCAAAGTGAGATCCCCAGAGGATGTTTGGCAAAGATGCACAGTTTATTCATCTCTGTAATTTGAGTAGATTTTTAACCCTAGATCAAGCTAAAACATCCATTAAACTAAATATTTGGACAGTATTTTCAAGGGTATTTTGTTTGGATTTTGACAAGTCTCTCTATTCCTATAAAATTGCTTTTACCAAAATGAGGTTTACTCAGACATCCTCTGCTTACTTGCTGTTGACTTTATGGGTGAGATATATTGGCTTTGCCCCAGTCAGCTCTTCATAAGCCCTCTGGGAGATTTCTCAGACCTCAGAACAAGGAAGAGGTTCACTCTCCTAAGTAAATGACACATTCTTAATTTATTGACTATCCAGGCCTTTTGAATACCTACTCATGTTAATACATTTAATTGAAATCTTTTGGGAGAATTTTAAAATAACAGCTTTGAAAAAATAACACATTACAATGAATTCCTTCTAGTTATGAACACATGTTTTGTTTGTTTGTTTATAGAGAGATGAACCAAACACTGGCCTGTGTATGTTCCCGTCCTCTTGAAAGGCAGGTCCTCTAAAGATCCCAAAGGAGCTGCTAAAAAGGCAGTCTCTCCAGGGCTCAAAGCAGTCACTTCAGCTCATCGGCTATAAGCAAATGCTTAGCAGCTATCCACCACAGGCCAGTGTGTGCCAAATGATATTCCAGATCAGTGCTGCTGGGGTTGGGAGCTCCTGATGTCACCATGATCTGCTTTCTGTCCGGTATCCAACACTGTCATCCAACCCCAAACTGCAACAAATACTCCGGCTACTTCTCCACTGCTCAACATGATAAAATATTTAAAATGGGTCAGTGGGGAAATAATCTCTAATCTCCAAATGAGACATTTTAATTAGGTAAGTTCTATGCATTTGAAGTGCATGATATTGAAGACTTTAGCATCCAGAATGTAAAAATGTCACTTCAAAAATTCAAACACAAAAAGTCCAGTACTTAACATACCCTCATGAACACACTCAGACATTAACCTTCAGAAAAATCTACCCCAAGCTAGACAACTCCCAATGAGTAAAATGTATAGCATATTATGGATTATCATTTTTTTAAAAAAATCTATTTTCAAATTCCTGACACATAAATGTACTTTGCTAGCAGTGTGTGGTGAGGAGGCAAATTAGTTCTAAAACAAGCTCAAGAGAAATGTGAGCTAGTACAACAAAGATAATTCTAAAAGTAACTCACAGGGCTGGGAAGGTGTCAGCAGAAAAGGTACTTGCCCTGGAAACCCGACCACCAGAGTTCAATCCCCAGTATCCACATGAAGGTGGGAAGATAGAAACAAGTCCATGTATGCGCTATGGCATATGCATCCACATGTATGTACCACGATGCACACACATATAGAAATAAAAATTTTAAAACACAATTCAATTATTTTAAAACTTATTAGGGAGCTGGAGGGATGGCTCAGTGGTCAAGATAACTTGAGGTTTGGTCCCCAGCACCCACAAGGCAACTCACAACTCTCTGTAACTGCGGTTCCAGGAGATTCACTGTCTCTTGTGACTTCTATGGGCACTTCATGTACATGGTGTACAGATACACATGCAGGCAAAGCACCCGTACATATAATAAAATAAATATCTGTCTTAATTAGAATTACCAAAACTTAACAAGTGTATCTATTCAAAAGTTAGAGTTCATTTTATAAGATCAGGATTATTCAGACAACAGTACTATTGAAAACCTAAAGATAATACCTTTTATGGACACTTGGGCAAGAATCCTTTAACAAAGTTGTACCAAATTAATTCAATGGCATATTAAAAGAATTATATGCTGTGATAAAATGAGATTTATTCTTGATTGCAAGGATAGTTAAACACAATTATCAATCATTGTACTATGTCAATCATATCAACAAAATAAAGGGGAAATTATATGATTTTCTTAGCTGACTTTATGGAAACCATCTGACAAGATACAAGATCCCCACATAATTGAAGAGACTAGAAACAAAAAAGGGATACTCACAGCACAATCAAATGTTTCTTTTGCCCAGAAAAATAACTAGTAACTTGTGATTTTAAACTTTAATTTTATGTGTATGGGTGTTTGGCCTGCATGGATGTCTGTGAACCATGTGCATGCCTGGTTCTCATGGAGTCCAGAAGAGGGCCTCAGGAATCATGGACCAGGAGTTACAGATGATTGTGAGCCACTGTGTGACCTCTGAGCCACCTCAACAGTCCCTGACATGAGATGTAGCTCACCTATATCAAGGAAGCCCATGTTTACTAAAAATTTCTGTGGTGAGTACTTACCTTCCAGAATTTTCTTGAACTCTCTGAACCATATGTCACAGTGGTCTTCACTCAGGTTAATAAGATCAAGGGTAGAGTCCTTTAGTTTGTTTTGTTGCTCCTTCAAGCATATGAAAAGGGTGATACCCAAGAGAGTGCCTTTGCCTGGGTGCTTCACAGAACAGCGCCTCTTCAGCCTCACAGAGAATATGTCTTCAAGTTCTATGGACTCTTCTCTGCCCAGCAGATGACACTCGGAACCACCTAAAAAGAAATTAATTTCAGCCAAAACCATTGCTTCTACATTTTGAGTGTATGAAGAATATCTGAAACTCACAGAACTTTAATCACTTGGAATTATGGTTTTGCTTTTTTTTTTTTTAACCTCTGTCCCTGCAAAAATTAGAAATTGGAGAGATGAAAAGTTAGGTCAATTTTTCCGAGGATAATGCAAAACTGAAATGCAGGGCACAGAGTCCCTGTCACACAAGGCTTATGACCTTCAGAATCTTAAAACCATCCAATGTATAAACAAATATACAAATATCTATAGACAAAGCAACATTTTAGTAACAAACTAGCATCAGAACAGTGATTCCTAATAATGAAAAAATGAAAACCACTGACTTTGCTTAGTGACATGAGTCTATGATGACTTGTTAAAGTAAAAGAAACACATATTATCTCTAAAGTCACAAATGTGCATATGGCATGAAAGCAGAAAACAACTATTTAGGGGGAAGCAGGGGACAGCAAGAAGATGGTAGAGGGCATGGAGGGAAGAGAGTGGGAGGTAATAAATGAGAATATATATATATATATATATATATATATATATATATATATGACTTTGCATGCTAGCTTTAAATTTTATTTAAAAATAAAAGATACATGGTGTTGGAGATGTGTCTCAGAACTTAACACCCTTTGGTGTTCTTCTAGAGGATTCACAGCTCCTTAACTCCACTTCCAGGAGCTCCCAGACCCTGTTCTGGCAGCTGGGAACATCAGGCTTACTTGCAGTTCCTATACATATATATGTAGGCATGACACCCCTACACATAAAGTAAAAATAAATATTTTTTAAAATTAAAAGTACACATTTTATAAAGATATTTTAAAAATCATGGCATGGAATTTTAATGTTTGTCTCTGACCATGGGTCAGAAAATAATTGTGGTAAAGGAGCACTTACAGTAGAAGTGATATATACTTTGAAACTAAACTATGTCCGACTGTAAAGAATGGCAGAGACTATCTTTACCTTCCACTTGAAACAATTAGAATGCACACAAGGATGTCCCTTAGAGTGGACACAGTAAGCTACAGTGTCTGGCAGGATTTCCAGCCCACAGGACAGGTGGAACTGCTGTAGGGGTTCCTGTGGTCACCCTCTCGGTTGAACTGGAATCGGTGCTCCATAAAGGCCAAGCTGATCACAGTTCACAGGGACCTCACTGCATTAGAGAAAGCTGTAGAGAACTACATAAGCACAGAGCTCTGCCTTGAGCCGAGAACTGCTTGGCACTGTGCATACGGCCTAGTGAGAAAGAACTAGTTACCAGAAAGACTAAGTTCACAAGCCTCAGAAATCACCCAGATGTCCCTACCACCTGCAGTGGTAGAACAGGGGTATTCATGGGGAATGGGAGACAGCATTTAAAAGGGTGTCTCATCAGTGATGGGCTAAAGGCTCCTGTAGCTCTCCTAACAAGGCTGAAAAGCAAGCCTCTGAGGGATCACACTGTTCCACGTAATTTAAAACACGTGGGGGTATTCATGGGGACATTAAAACATCCAGCATCTCCATCAGCCAACCCCATATACAAAGAGGCATGTATGTGTGTGTGTGCATATATGACCCAGGATAAGAGGAAAAATTAGGAGTGCTAACACATAGGAAGGGCAGGAATGCTGAGACAGCAAAAGGCAGAGAAAGGATCTCTTTCAGTGGTGTCAGGAGTTTCTGAAGCCTGGGAAGAAACTTTCCTGTGAAGATGGATGTCGGGTGTTGTCTTCAGGTTTAATCACCAAGACTTCCTTAAAAGCTTCATCAAGGACTGTGGCCTCCTCTCTTAACCAAAAAGTAGAGCCTGACTGCCCACTGAACACATGGAAGCTCCTGAGGGGAGGGTGGAAGAGGAGGAGGAAAAAGAGGAGGAGGAGAAGGAGGAGGAGGAGGAGGAGGAGGAGAGGAGGAGAGGAGGAGGAGGAGGAGGAGAAGGAGGAGGAGGAGGAGGAGGAGGAGGAGGAGGAGAAGAAGAAGAAGAAGAAGAAGAAGAAGAAGAAGAAGAAGAAGAAGAAGAAGAAGAAGAAGAAGAAGAAGAAGAAGAAGAAAATCCCTTTTCACAATTAGGCAACAGGAGGATCAGGTGAACCCAAAGCCCATTTTTCAAACCTGTCACTCTTAGACGGCTCAGGTTTCAGACCTGGCTGCAATCTAGTGATCTAATCTTTCAGCGAATTAGGAATCAACATGCTCACAGTATCAGTTCCATGGCCTTTTCTCTGAGCGTCCAGACATTATGTGTCATAGAAAGTAAGACCACCACATTGATGTCACCACCCAAACTGATCAATAGAGTGAACCTGTTTGACCCAAATGCCTTACCAGTGTGTCATTCACACTTTTCTACATACACTCATCAAATAACCTTCTTCACTCAGGTGGACTTTTCTCTAGTACACACTTTTCAAACTACTAGTCTCAGGATGGATTTTAGCACATAAATAAAATCAAAGGACCTTGCATAACTTTCATTTCTGTATGCTATATGTATCTGCATGTACTGTTTGGGAAATTTTTAAAAAATAGAAATTTTAGGCCAGGCATTGGTGGCACATGCCTTTAATCCCAGCACTTGGGGTTGGGGGGCAGAAACAGGTGGATCTCTGTGAGTTTAGGCCAGCCTGGACTACAGAGTGAGTGCCAGGATAGATAGGCTCCTAAGCTACACCTGTCTTGAAAAAAGAAACCCTGTCTTGAAAAAAAAAAAAAAAGGGAAAAATTTAAAAGTACACAAATATAAAAAAATGCCTATTGTCACCTTTGCTATTCTTGATTCTCCAGATCTTCTGGCTAACTGCTTAGGAAATAAAAGACATAACTGGCAATGAAGGAAAAAGGAGAACTCAAACTCTAATTATGGGCTATAGCACAAAGTATTTGTAAGATTCTGAAGAATCAACTTAATCATTAGACCTACTGAAAAAATGCAGACAAATATGTCTATATTCAAGAAGACATAATAGGAAAAAGAAATCCCATACAAATTAGCATATTACACCTTTGAAGTTAGCAACAATTGACGCTGGAACTGAATGAGGAAGGGAAGCCATTCAAAATTTACTGAAAGACAAACTAAATAATTGGAGATCACTAAGTTCCAAGATTTCATATCTCAAATGTCTATTAGATTGTAGAATCTCACTTCAAGAACATTTATCATACAACTTCAACCAAAATCTTAATAGAAATTTTTATATTTGGATGAGCAAGGAACTAACTCAAATGATTTACAAGTTCTCTTTAAGTTACAAACGTGTATTAGCTAGAAAAGGGTTCTACAAACAATGAAGAGGATTGCTGCCCTGGCAGGTATAATTTACAAAATTGCAATAATTTCAATTCTAGAAACAGAAACAAGTGGACCCAGAGAAACATGTCTGAGCATTTGAAAATTCACTAATGTGACAATGGTGGGATCTAAACTAAGTGGAAATGAGTGAAAGAAACGTGATTGAGAACTCACTAATCATTTTAAGAGACAAAGCCCTATTCTCATAACTTACAGCAATATTTCTAGATTAGAAATTTACATAACCTAAAGTTTGAAATGTGTCAATTATACTAAGACAGTCAGACAGAAAGATTAAGTTTCCTGGCCTAAAAGCTATTTAATCATTTCAAAAGTCCTAAAAATTCATAAAGAAAAGTCACAAAGACAGCAAAGGCCAGAGTTATTTTCAAGACTTTCATGGAAAAGTACACAAAAGTCTTAAGCAGGCATTCCACAAAAGAAGGAATGCAAATCGATCAACAAACACATGAAAAAGTTCAACCTAATTAGTAATAAAAGAAATTCAAATTTAAACAACAAGACACCACTCTTTGCCTTTTAGATTGGCATGGGATCAAAATTAAGTGGTGGGGATGGTATAGCTACAGGGAAGCAGTCTCAGTGCTGGAGAGTATGCACAAATGGTGGCTGCCGGGGAACATGTCAGGAGTATGTATCAAAAGATTTTCAAATGTTAATTGCAGCAGTACTCATAATAGAGAAACTATCTGAGGCCACAGTAGTGTCCTTCAATTGGAAGATGGTAGATTAAATCATGATTACCTTCTTTAGCTCTTAAGTGAACAAGTGTCATTGGTGCATTCCCATCCAGAAATCCATTGACATTAAGAAGAATGAATGCTTGCCGATAAAAATGAATTACACAGTTGTTTGTATGTCGTGTGTGTGTGTGTGTGTTATTGATCCCACTTACATAAAACTCAGAGAGAACCCAGGAAATAGCCACAGAAAATATCTAACACGAGTCACCTTTTCAGAGAGATAAGATCAGGAACATGAGGTTGAGTTTTTCCTGTAAATCTTCATTAGCTTTGGCTTCCAGTAAACAGCAGTACATGTAATTTTAAATGTAGAAAATGAAAAAACTGGGGGCATGATGGCTCAGTAGGGAAAGAGGCTTGCCACCAAGGCTGACAACAACTTCTGAGAAACTTCTGAAAACTGTCCTCTGACCTCTACCTGACACCCTCAAACATGCACCCCGAAGAAGGGAGGGAGGGAGCGAAAATGCTTTTGTATGCATGGTTTTGATTCAGGAATTTATTTTCAAGAATTTATTTCAAAAAAATAAATATAAACACAACTGAAGTAAAGGATAGCTCACCCAAGCATTGTTAGCTAAAACTTTGAAACAACCGAAATGTGTAATAACAGTAAGTGGGTTTCATGAAACATTGATATAGCAAAAGACTATAGCACAATTACAATTTAGCATCCTGAGTAGAAAGGGGTCCAAAAAAGCATGTTAGAATTCTGGGCACTTGCTTTTATCTTAAGGCTTAGGCCTAATGTTTTGTCGTCAAAGTATACAGTGCTCAGCTGTACCTTTTCATTTGTTGAAGTTTGTAAGCTATAAGCAAAAGTTTTGCTGGCTCTGGGTGATGATGGAACACCAGCCTCTTAGATTTGAGGTTAATGAAGGTCTCCCCACATTCCCCGTGGAAAGCCCTCGGGCTAGCCTCAGGAAAGGCTAAAGTTCTGGAGATTATCTGATGGGATAAACTGAAAATCTTAGGTCATTATCTCTCCTTAACCTCCACTCCCAGACACGCTTTGGACACTCTCAGGTTTTACAAATATTTATAGCACACGTGAGGAAAAGAGAACAAAGGAAAACAAACGGTGTTGCAAGAAGAAGTTGCAATTCTATCAAGATTGACTACCTGCTGCATCTCTGTGAGGATTGTTTTAAGAATGCCTTGGATTCCTTTTATTCTGCAAATGATTCAGTACAAGGCTTTTGAAAATAAGGAAGCTATTGTAAGTGCTGAACAAAAGGGTTGGATCTTAAATCTCTGCTTGGATTTCCTTCTCCTAAGGGGCTAGGCTGATTCACCCTGGCCACTCCTGGGACAGTATCAGTTTCTGACACAAGGAAAGCAAATGTTTTCATAATTTCATGGGAAAGCCATATTTCCATGAAGAACCTGACACAACCAGACTGTAAAGAAGAGTTCAAAGTGGTGGCAGCAGCAGCACTGATTTCTTGGCCTGGGTTTTAAATACAGCTTTACTTCCAGCTTCAGGATAAGTGGTACCTTTGTTGGGGAAAACTCTGGAGTCAGACTTTATTTATAATTCATATTTGACATCACGAGATAGAAACACAGAGATGATCTACAGAGGCATTGCTTTCAGACTACTAATGTTAGCACCTCACAGACCAAGTACAGCTCTGCTTGGTGGCATGTGGCTTATTATTTGAAATCTATTGGCTCGTTAGGATCGTATTGGTTGTTGCTAGTCGCTTCAGAACACTAACTGTCCTCTCACATTACTTACAGAGATACTGGGACCATCTGTTCCTGCAAGGGATTTAAGTATGCGTCTATTGGATAGCATGCTATTTATTTAATTCAGTACCCACTTCCTATTGTATCTTCTTGGGGGGAGGGGGAGCCAATTTAATTACAGGAATAAAGATAACCTTTCCTGGCAGGTTACCCTGTCACCATGAGAGCAAAGCAGGACCTGCTCAAAGTGGGTTACAGTGGCGAATAAGGAGAGCAAAGCCAATGATACTTAAGGATATTGAGCACAGGTTTGACAAAAATAGGACAGTGAGTGGCACTTTTAAAAATATTACTGTAAGCCCAGGGCTTGTCTGCATCAATCTTGGCACATCTGCCTGATGCGGACCGTAAACAGGATTAAAGCTGGGTTTATCTGCCTGGTGCTAATTGTGCTCTCAGTTCCCGCACATGTCCACTTTAGAAAAAAAAAAAAAAAGCCTGCTGGATAGATGGCTCCCACACAACACCCTGAACACACTGAACACACACACGGTGCATTAGATGGTTAGGCAATGTAATGCCTAACAGGTTTTTTTTTTTTTTTTTTTTTTTTTTTTTTTTTTTTTTTTTTGGCTCTTCAGAATTACTTATCTAATCCCCTAATTAAAAATACAAAATTCTGTTTGAATACACCACATACTGAGATAAATCTGTGAAGCAAGGGACCAATAAATTTGAATACACTCTAATTGTAAGAAGAAAACACAACGTAATTGTTAATAATCAGGTTAAACTAGGGTTTAGACAAATAGGGCCGATCCTGTAGTTGACTGGAAACCTACCTCAATGTTTTGCTCTCCTAGAGAATGTGGCAAAGCATTTGTTAGCAGAGATACTCAAACTCCTAAACCCACATGCATAGCAAAATGGAGATATGGAGAACCAGCATTCTTGTCTAGCAAAACAATTTAGAAACTTTCATCTTGTTTTGAAAGACAGAAATTTCCAATATACTACCATTCTCACATTTTTTTACTATATCAAATTTAATATTAATGATGATTTTCTGCTTATGGATTTCATCCATTTATTTGTTTCTGTCATGTGTAAGCACCTCAAATACGTTTCTTAAGAACATTCCAGGCTATAAGGACATTTTTTGCATCAAGTTCACAACGAGCTAAGGAAAAGTCAAGAAAATGTAAATATTATCCTGTTAGTTGGGGTTTTAAATACAGATTAAAATGCCAGTTCTTTATTCAGAATAATGCCCACAATGTAAAAAATGAAATAATCAAAAACACAATCTATATTTAATTATCACAAAATTGGCATTAGAATATAATAGTATTGGTAAAAACAAAATAGGCCATGATTCCAATCCCACACAATCTTTTATGCTAAAGCTATTTATTTGTTGATACAGAGTGTATTCATGTTCCAGATACCTTAGCCAGTTCTAAGAAATCAGTTTTCTCTAAGTCTCTGCAACTTGGGAATATTTAAATTTTCTTGACCTTTCATTAGTTTACTTTGACCTTGATGTAAAAATGCCTTTGCATCCTCAAATGTTCAAACTTTTAAAAGACATTTGAGGTGCTTAGACTTACAGGATGCACAGGTGCAACTGAATGTCTATGCTATTAAAGATGGCAGTTCTCCATTGCCTGCCTTGTTGACATCTATACTTTGTAAAACCAATAATGGCTACATACCTGCTTTTGGAAAAGCTACAGACAAGACCATTCAATTTGACTAATAATCACTTTCATTCCCCAAAGAAAACTGTGTTTGAATTTTTAAATCCCATATGCCAAGTATACATAAAGCCCCACTGTCACAAGCAAAAGTGACTGTTCTCTTTAAGAAAACCCCACATGCTACTTGATATGCTGCTGACCTTCCCATTTATCATGGAGCACCATGTCTATGTAAACGACCAACTGACTAGGAATGTGTCTCAGTGGGTAGAATGCTTGCTTAGCATGCATGAAGTGTTCCCTGGGTTTGGCCACAGCAACACATGATCGGGTGTCATAGTAGACATTTGTAATCCCAACAACTGGGAGATGGAGGCAGTGGGATCAGAAATTAAAGGTTATCTTTGGCAACATTAAGAGGTCAAGGCCAGACTGAGCAAAAGACCTGCTTATAAGAAAGGCTGATGGCATCTGGCCATAGCTATTTGCCTAGTATTCTCTGGAAAATGAACAAAAATAGCCAAAGAAAACTATGAAAAGTGCTGTCTATAATAAAATACAAGACTTTTCTTTTTTTGGAAAATCATGATTGTCTAGAAGATGTATGTTCTGTAGTGGGCTTTACAGCTTATCTTCATAATGGAATTTTCTGGAGAGACTGGCAAGGATTATTAATACATTTGACTTTTAAAAAGTAATCTACAATAAAATATATTACTGTCCTAAAACCATAGCACAGGATTCCAGTTTTCCAAATGGTCATTTTATAAAAATCAAACATGAACAATTGGTCTGTTCCAGTAGCAGAATGAGATAAATTTATTGAAATCATTCAGATTCCACATTGTAACTCATCTTTAAGAAGTCAGTACTTGATGTGTTTTGCTATGGCTCCGGAGTGACGGATACAGGGAATACACTCTTTTCCTTTCCTACACCTGAATGAAGTCAGCTTTTCCTATGCACATCAATCAAAACAAATATTCACAACAGACTGAAGAAGTAAAGGGAGACAACAACTCATTTCCTATTCTGCCAGACATTAAAGAGATCCCCAAAACTGTGAGATAGTGAAAACAGTAGCACTACTATTGTGTTGTTTGGAGAAATGTCTTAAATAATTAAATATGCGTGTTATTTATATTAACAAGAGTAAGCTTACTACTATCATATTTTTTTCATGTGATGCCTGGGATCCAATCTAGGGCCTTCTATATGTAAGGCAAACACTGCACTGCTGAGTTATAGCCCCAGGACTTCAATTAATATTTCAAAATATCTTTAATTTATAACATAACAAAAATCAGTGGGTATAACTTATATAAATAACATCTCTTGGTGGTTTTCAATAATTTAACTTTGTCCCAAATCACAGGTTGAGAACCCTTGGTATATATTTAGAAGACACAACCTAAAGAACATGCTTTTACCTTTTGTCACCTGGTACCAAATAACTACATTGTTAGTGTTATCATTTTGGATTATATAGGTTTCTTTTATATATAGGAATCTGATGACCTATAATAATACTTCAAGTTATTTCACATTTATAGCATGACTTTATGCAACATGGTCAGGCTTTGTCATTCCTTCAGGAAGGGCACTTCTGCTGGGATGGATCATTTATTACCTACCTGATTGTCTTCCTATCTTTCTATTTATATTCTTTCCTATGTCACTTCCATCTCTATCCCTTAAGAGAAACACTGACAAATCCAAGAGTGGAAGGTGCTACAAATGACACTCAGAGAAGATATAAAATTGATGGTTTTACTCTAATCTCATAACCAAGCTAATTCTTTGGCCTTATCAGCTCACATATGTTCGTCATGTTGTACATGCTGTTGCTGGTATCACACTAGATACCTGTCTTATGGACTCTCTGCGACCCTCAAGGAAACTCACGCTGCTAGTATGTTCACGAATATCCTCATCTATGCTTTCTGTATCCTCATACTTCACTTGGTGCTTCAAAAATAGGTCTGAATTTTTAGTACAGTCATAGCAATTAAGTGACTCCTAATCACACTATATACGTGTCCATTTTTTATATACTTTGCTCCTTCATTTGCTGGCAGAGGGAAAGGCCTTCTTGACTCTAGTCTCTTCAAATATTAACCAACTCTCAAAGCCCATTATTCCCAGGACTGTCCTTCATTGCCGAGTCCCTCTGAATCCTACAGTGCAGAACTACTCAATAGGCACATACCAGAAATTACTGGTAGCATTCCACTCGTTTTCTGTACTTTTTTTCCACATTAGTCAAATGATTCAAAATTTATGTCATAGTTATAGCTAAGTTAGAATGCAGAAGCTTAGGACAAGCACAAGAGCTTTACTATTTTGTTTCATGTATTTGAACATTTACTATATTACAGATATTTCTTTCCTATATTAAAGTATTATTATTTTTGTAGTTGGACATTATGGACAACCATCTGAGAACAGATTTCCTGGGTTTGTGCCCTTGTAATGGGAAGACATTGGGTTATGCCACACTTTGGCTACTTCAGATCAACAGCCAGGAAGCAAAGAGATCATCTGGACAGAAAGCCAGCTGTCCTATACCAAAAATCCTGTCACCCCACTGTCCTCCTGTGACCCACCTTCCTCCAATTAGACCACACCTCCCAAAAGTTTCATAGCCTCCCACACAGTGTCACCACCTGGTAACCAAGTGTTGAAACACATGTGCCCATGAGTACATTTTACCCTTAAATTCTAGTGGGTTCTGAGGAAGGAGGTTTGAAGAAGGGCTTGGATCTTAGCTAAGACACTTCCATTCCACAGTCCAACCCAACTCACCTTTACTCTTTCTGGAAGACCCCAAGGTCAGTCATACCTTCTTTGCTTTCAACTATAGCATCACTGTCAAACAATGTGATACTAGTGAAAGTGAGTTGTCCCTTGGTCTCACAGTGATGATATCATATAGCCTTTTACACTATCCAAAGGGTCCTACTAGTTAAAAGCACTGAGAGAATTGATTTATCACCCCTTTCATGTAGTTTCACCTTTAATACTCTCATTTGAGACTAGGAAGTTATCAGAATAACTAGATATTCACTTCCAGCCAAAGACTCCTCCCAAGCAGATCTGAGTTGTTGGAAGGCATCAGACCCATTGTCAGAGAGAGAGTTTTTATTTTTATTTTATTTTTTGTTGTTGTTGTTGTTGTTTCCTAGAGGACAGGACTAAGAACCAAAAAGGTGGTGTTCATCTATGGACCAAAACAATGAGGAGCAGGATGCCAAAATCCTGACCATGAGTTAAAGGCTAGAAAAAGAGGCATAAGCAGGCTTCTGAGACCTGCTCTTAGGAGCCACTCTTACTAATGCTGAGGCAAAACTGTGGGTAAATGGAACATTGTGTAGCTAAGGTTGTGGAAGACAGGAAGACTGAAGAGAAATTAGAGATTTCCAGAAGCTACATACATTGAACACCCAAAGCAAATAGAAAATTCACATAATCCATGATCATATAAGATATTTGTAAATATATATTTACTATCTTAATAGTATTTGCAAGCCTAAGATGTATGGAAACAAAGGCAAGGGAGAAATAATTGGATTATTGCTTATTATGTTATTTTTTTAATCCAACTTAATATCCAAGGCAAAGTTCATGTTTATCTTTGATATGCTAAGCATTTGCATGATGCCATCTTTTATTTCATTTCTACCATTGAAAGCTTATCAATGACAAATGCATTTGAGTTTTGATTTATTTCTGACTTTAAAAAAGTCAAGTAAATGCAATGTGAACGAGTCATTAAAGAACAATGACCAGAAAATTATCTGTAAAATGTAGTCAAATTCACTAACTCAATTATTTTCTATTTCAATTGGTTTCAACCTAAGAAAATTGTAAGAAAAAAATACTATTTAACAAAGTAAATATATATTAATAAAAACTTTAAGATAAACTTCATACATTAAGCTAAAATTGGTATAATCTAGGCTCTTACCTACATGAAACATGTTACCCACATTTGAAATAAAATCACAGTTTAAAAATATTTCAGAACAAAACTAAAGGTCAATTTTTTTTCTTTAAAAGTGCTGAAAGAATTTAATGAGTCTAGTAGTAAAAGTAAGTTTGATGTTTTCATCTTAATCCTACATGTATGGTATATACAATGTGTTACTCATTAAAAATGACTTTAAAATGGTTTTTACGGCAAGTCTTTTATATAATCTTTATTACACAGCACAAGAAGCTAACACTATAGAAGCAAAAGAGCACTGCTTGATAATGTGAAATGTTTTAAAGGAAGCAAGCACTCTAGATCACATATTGTAGATGTTTAGCTGGGCTATGTAGCAAGTGATGAACATAAAATGGCTTATAGGGTTTCAGCAAGCCATCTTCTCCTCTGGGCTGCAAGACTACTGTCAGTTTTTTTAGAAAGATAAATTTGATATCAATACGATGTGACACAACTGCATCAAACCTTAATTTCACTCACAGTGAGAAGTCACAGGATTAAATAACACTGTGCAGTCTTTTAGAAAAGTTTATTGCTTCCAGATGGATTCAAGTTTCCTTTCAGCCCTGATTACATCTAATATGCACAGGGTGCCAACATTATAAAGGACAGAGTCAAAAATATCATTTATATAGATAGCAAGGGGCCGGTGGAGGAGCTCTGTTTTCCAAATAGGTTCCAGGACTCAAGTCTTGACTACTTTAAATAAATAATAATAAACATTAAAATTTTTAAAATGTTATATTATTTAACTGTCTAGAATAAGGGCTTTTCTATGAAAAAGACAAAAAGAAGAAAACCACAAATCTTCAGTAAAGTAACCATAAAATGACTCCTAGCTCAAGCTGCATGCTCTTTCCCCCATGTGGGGTTGTGCCATGTGTCACACCGCATGGGGCTTGCTACCAAGATGCCCACCTGTGCCTGTATGGCTAAAGCAGCTTTCATTTCACTAACAAGAATAATACTAAATATAAGTCATTGCAATCCAAAATAGTGCCTTCAAAATACTGACCTCCCATTAAAATCGGGAAATCAACTTGCCACTTAGTATTTGGTTTTACTTTCTTATGTAATAATTACACTCATGTTTGCTTACATCTCCCTAAAACAAAGTGCTCTCCCATAATGTGAAATAAGGTACAAAGTTGCAAAAATAAATAAATTGATGATAGACAGATATAGATAGATAGATAGATAGATAGATAGATAGATAGATAGATAGATAGATAGATAGATAGATTAAAGTGGATCCTCTCTAGCTAGTCCTTGAGAAGCAGGCAAAGAAAAGAGAACTTCTGTTTGAAGAGGGACTTTAGCCATTAGATCAGGAGACATTCTCAAAAATAGAGCAAAACTATAACATTTCCACTCTTCTACCTGTCTTACGATGCTTAAATTGTTCTGAGAAAGTGCTCTGCAAGTACTGAAGTCATCTGACTATAAAAGACAAACAATTTATTATGTGTCCTCAAAACAAATTAGCAATTCAAATCCAACTATGGTCCTGAAGCTACATGAAAGAGAAAAAGTATAATTTCTACAAGTACAAAATTTTTTTTCTGACTGGAGAAAGAAGAGTGATTTTTATTGTAATTGATCCTTATGTCTAACTCTCTCCTATGAATTATCAGTGGAAACAAGACAAATAGCCCTGTGATAACTTATTATCTTCATTTTCTTTAGAGAGAGTAAATTTCTTGATGTAGGGGATACAAATGAATGTTAAGATGTCAAGTGAGGATTAAATTGCTATCAGATGTGATTTACAGTCACATGTCAAATCAATAACAGATCAATAAGAGAATTCAACTGGATACATTACAAGGCACTAGAAGACATAATGCATGAGTCATTCACCGACATAAAACTCATTAAGTATTTCTGATATTCTTAATAAGTGCTTGCTTAACTGCCACCAATCAAATAGTACTTGTTTGCAATAATGGTGAGCTATCCTTAAACTGGTCACACCATCTTCAACAAAACACCATATTCAAGTGAAAAATGATTTTTGTGTGTTTATGCATGTATATTGGATGTGCACATGTTTGCTTATGAACACAGATACTTATGTATGTGTGTATATGCTTGTTTGTGTGCCTGTTTGTGTGTCTGTGTGTGTGCTTGTGAATGCTTATATGTGTGTGTAGGCCAAAGGACAACCTTGGGTGTCATTCCTCAGGAGTTGTCCTCCTTGTCGTTGTTGAGACACAGTCTCTCCCTAGAACCCAATGCTTGCCATTTAGGATAGGCTGGTGGCCTAGGCTCTAGAGATTCTCTCATCTCTATTTCCCCACTGCATGGATTACAAGCATAGGCCATTATGTCCAGATTTTTTATATTAGTCCTGGGCATAAAACTCAGGTCCTCACACTTGTGCAGCATGCACTTTACAGACTAAGCCTCCATCCCCAGGTCTAGAGTTTTACTGTTTTAAAACTAACTTTAAATTATTGGGTTAGGAGAAGTACACATGGTAGACCAAATATCCAGAGATGCTTGAAACAAGTATTACAGAAATCCTCAATTTTGTAAGCACTTTACAGGCTGAAATCTCAGCCTGTAAAACCGCCTAGACTGGGTAATGTTAATGTTTCATTTGAAAATACTAATATTTGATTATAAGATGCTATCATGGGCCAGTTATGTTAGATGCCATATTAGCAAGCATTTGAATTTTACTTCACCGATAGCTCTATGGGTTTCCTGATGAAGCAAAAGTCCTGTGTGGAAAGCACATTTTCGGCTCTTTCTGAAGAGTCAAGATGTGGCAGATGCTAGTGAGAAAGGGATAGGGAGACACAGCATGCAAACAGAAAGGCCAGAAGCTGGCACATGACAAAGGAGTATGTGGGCTATACTAACGGCCTGGGATTTTATCCTCAGGAAGCAGAAGAATTATGCAATCTGGTGCACAATTTTAAAGTAACACCTAGTGGCTTCATAGAAAATACACTGGTAAGAATATAACTAGAGAGAGATGAGTCATGGCAATGACACAGGACTCCACAGTGTCTGACAGTTGTGTGGAGTGAAAAAGAAAGAGCTGGAGTTAGGTATTCTCCAATTGGTTTTAGATTAGGTAACTAGAAGGATGAAATCCTTGCTTACCGAAGTGGCAAAATTCACAGAAATGCACCTTTGCAGGTTACAGGAGAAGTGGAGTTTTTGTCGCAGAAAAAAGTAAGTCTGAGAAGTCTATTCGAAATTAGGGAGGCTGTTAGTCCATATTATTCTTGAGTGTTTTGCATAACTTGTTTATTTATATAATGGTTAGCTTATATAAGTGATGAAGGAGTTTAGGTGTGAATTAGGTAATGAATTGTCCAATCCAGATTTAAAGAATTCATACTAATTGAGGTTCTCTCTTCTCAAATGACTTTAGCTTGCTGTCAAGTTGACTAAATACATACATACATACATACATACATACATACATACATACATACATACATTCATACATAATAAGCAAACATTAACCAGGACAATCATTCAAACTCAATCATCTCAAAAGGTTTCTGTAAGGTTTCTTCACTGGGAAGTTCTACATCTATTCCAAACCAAGATGGAATGGCTAAGTTTTGGACAGACAACAATGATCCTATGGCACAGAAGGAATTTTCTTACAGTTACCTGCTTTCGTGGTCTTGAGATTTCCCCTGAATACTGGATTTTGTTGTGGAAATACACAGTGTGCTGAGCAAGAGGGCATTATCACACTATGGTACTAGCCCCCAGCATATACCACTGCTCAGAGCACTGAGTCACTAAATGAGGTACCATGCCAACCCTAAAATGTGCTATTCTTTGTATTCATCACTGTGGCTTCTCAGACATGTGAAAACTATGCCATAGCAACATAGGAAGCTTGGTTGCTAAGAATTTGAAACCAGGTGATGGTCCATCTGTAAGATGATTATCAACAACAAAATACATGATGATGATCTAAAAATCACAAAATAAGACCCATGGCACAATTATGTCAGAATAGCCTTGTGATATAAATAATGTCTGTACTGGAGGTTTCATTTATTTCAAAATCATTTTCTGGGGAATATAATATAAACAATTCCACATTTAGGTGGTCTTGATGCTAAGGGGATACATAAATTGTGACCATGGACTAACCCAGATATTTAGCCTTAGACTCTAAAACCAACACAATTAACTTCTGAAATGTTGGTCACGGTCTTTGAAACTTCGCAGCTTCCAAGAGAAGATTCACATAGTAGTTCTCAAAATGATGTCTTGACAATTCTTCTGTGACACTGACCTAAGTAGGTGTGTTGTATTAAACGGGAGAGGGCAGGGGGTGCACTGATTAGGAATCAGAGGGAAAGGATCAAATGTTACAGACACCAATATTGAACGATGGTCATATGGACAAAGAACTACGGAGCTAACTCAAGTCAAGGGATTACTGAGGTGCTAGAAAATCAGAGATGAGTTCAATTATTTAACAGGCTTCTTTTGCAGCAGGCACCCCCCCCAAAAAAAAAAACAAGTACAAAGACAATATACCCACAGGCTTTTCCTGAAACATTGGCATCAACCTCTCAGATTTTGGTGTCCTGGAAACATCTTACAAAAACTGTCAAAAGAACTCTCCCAACACAAAACTTCAACTATCAGGCCTCTTCTCTGTCTTTTAGGGGAATTACTGAGCTGCTGTGTACTCGGGGTTAGTGTATTTTAGAACTCTCATTGTTTCCCTAAAACAGGCAGTATGCAGTTACTGCTTACACAGGATTATTATAATCTAGCCTGAGTAGTTATTGCTGACACCAGCAAGGTAGTGCCCTTTGTTTGCCAAATTTTTGTTTTCCTAAGAACCAATCCTACTTCATAAAGATATGTTTCCAGGATACATATAATTATGCTGCATATAACATCTGTTGCTTTGTATTTCCAGAGCCTCACGGAGCCAAGATAAGGGTGATGTTCTATGTCTGTGTTAAAGGGGAAATGACTAAAGGAGCAAATGATTTAATACTCAGAGCAGTTATTTAAAAGAAGGTTTGAGCAGATGCCATGGTTACTTTTCACTACTTTCAAATACAATTAAGGCCTCTGAATCTCTATATTTAGATTATTCTGACATGGCTATCATATTGTTCTTTTTAGTATCATGACTTTATTCTGAATCATCTTTCCTATGACTTCATATAGGAATCTTAGGTGCACTAGGGTGTCTTCTAAAGCCAGCCACCTGGCATAAGAAATCACTTCTGATCAAATATAGCTGAAAAAAAAAGCACTGGCAGCCTCTTTTCTAGTATTTCGCCCTCTGAGCACAATGGATTCAGGTAACAGCATAGCACTGCCTTTGGAAATGTAGGTCAGATTTCTGACTGAGCTCCAATGTGGCTTATTCAGACCTGAATGAAGCAGAATTTCCACCTAGGTCACTTCCCCCATTTCTGGTTAGTGATTTAGGTATACAATCTGGTAGCCCCATGAATTTTACAACATTCAAAATAATTATTTACTAGTAAGACCTACAACTAAGACTTGGAGAAATAGGAATAGTGATTATGATACCAAACTTCAAAATAAACATCTAATGAATGGCAGGGGACCAGAGAGTAATCTATGCCTGATATAACCAATCCTGCTAATAATCAAAGGCAAAGTGTTGTAGTTCGAGGTTTACTCTTTGCTAAACATTGGCCAGAACAAGTGAAATCATGACAATGTTTGTTAAAAGCATTCAGCAACTTTCCCCCTCCAATTTCCACAGTCTGTGCAACCAAAAGATTTATGTTCATCCTGTATTTAGACGGATCAGAATGATCAAGTTTCTCAGAGTGGGAGCTGAGAAAACCTACTTAGAATGAAAAATATTAAATCTCTTTTTCCAAATTACTTCAATATGTTTTATTTCATTTGTGTGCCCTAACAATGCTTATGTCTTGATTGTTTTGTTAGTTTCTTTTTATGTACTTCTACAGCAAGTAACACTAGCCATTGTATTAAAATCAAAAGATAAGCGTCACTTCACAGGAATAAAAGTTACTTGTAGAGTTGGAGAATTAATTACAGTTTTGTAGTAGACCTATCCATTATGGACTGTATGACCCAGAATTAACACAACTCCCAACCACCAGTCAGTGGGACTGTGTCTAAAGCCGGGGCAGTGAAGCCATTAGCTAATCTGAAAGGAGTCTCATGGGAGAATGAGTGTCCTTAGAAGAAGACAGACAAGATCTCTCCAACTTGTGCACTCTCTCTCTCTCTCTCTCTCTCTCTCTCTCTCTCTCTCTCTCTCTCTCTGTGTGTGTGTGTGTGTGTGTGTGTGTGTCTCTGTCTCTCTCTGTCTCTCTCTCTGTCTCTCTTTGTCTCTCTCTCTCTCTTTCTCTCTCTCTCTCCTCCCACTCTCTCCAGACACAGGGGCAAGGCCATGCAAAGAAATAGTGAGAAGGCAGATGCCCCTGAGCCTGTGAGAGACATTTCATCAGAAATCCACCCCTGGGCACTTTAGGCTTTCGGGCCCCAGAAGTATGAGAAAGTAATTTCTGTTCATAAAGCCACCCTCTCTGTGCTCCTTTTGTTAAGTCAGCTCAGCAAATTAATACCCCCCTTCCTTACCTTGTCCCCACATTAATTTCTTATTCCACAACATTGCCAAATTGTCTTCACTGGGTGATTCATTGTTTTATCATGATACTGAAATATGACAGCCACACAACTGGATCATTTTCCTTCTTTTGTTCTAGGTTTCAATACCTCCCAGTGTGAGTGTTGAAGAACAGCTAATACCAAAGAAGACATACTTTCAATACATCTTAGTTTATTATTGATTCTAGCATTCAAGTTATATTGAGAGGCCTCTGAGTTATTTTAGGTAGCAATTCATCAAGATAGCAAGGGCTGCAATACAGTCTGGTGACACACAGATTAAGGTCACTAAGAACTTGTTTAAGAAACCAAAGTATCATTTATGATATGACTCACAGTGCTCGCCAAATGGGTCAAGTTGAAATTTCTTGAGTCCTTGATATTCTGGCCCCAGATTTCCACTTTTTTTTAAAGTCTTCTACTAGAACAAGAGCTTCTGAGCTTCCAAACCCAAGAGCTCCCACACTGAGCCAAGCCTAGCCTGAAACTAAACAGATCTGTAGAGGGGCATCCTAGCCCCAAAGTGACCTCCTAGAAGTGTGGGCCCTCAACCCCCTCAACCCATGCTTCTTTGGCCACAAATGCAATCCTTTCCTGATGTGGGGGCTGAAGGAAAGACTTGAGAAAGGTCCTTCATGGAGACACTCTGACTCATGCAAAGTATGCCCACGTTTAGGGCATCCACCTTCAGAGGCACACATGCCAATGACGTTCAGATCTCATAAAAAGACTCCTCGGTGTAAAAGACAAAAAAATAAAGAACACTGGGTTTTGTTCTTCGTGTCTTCCCTAAAAGTAACATGGTCAGACATTTATATTATGATTTTCTCTCTAGCTTTCTAACCCTTGCCAGTTTCAAACTTAAACCATAGTCTGACATAAAGTACTTTCATAAGACATATGACATTTGAAATGTAAAGTATTAACAAGGTAATAATTATAGTGTTGTGGTGAAAGGATTAAGTAAAACCATGTGAATAAATTTTATATACTTGGGTAATTTAGTATAAAAATAAGTGTATTGTCATTTAAAACGTGTTTCTGCAGCTCCACTGCTCTTAACTAAGTTTAGTGTCTCAGCTCTTAAATTTAAATAGTCACTGACCGTACTTACTCCTATATCATCATCCATAAACTTTAAAAAGAATTATTAAAATTCAGTGCTTAAGAGGACCCTTTAACTTGGAAATATTTATTATCCTAAGGCACAACTAGATTTCCCCCTTATATATAGGGATCAGGGAGACAAAAGGAAGAAATCCAATTATTTAAAGCAGTAATCCCTTAACACTAGGATTTTGTTTTAATTATGAAGAGTGTGTCTTATTAAAAACAAAACAAAGCCTTGTCCTTTAAGGGAAGAAACCTGATGTTTCTCTAGTGAACATGTAAACAAGATTTCCTAAATAATGCTTAAACAAATTAATTTTGCTATTCTTCTATTTCCCATGGCATTATTGGCTTTTTAAAAGAGCATCAAATAAATAATTACAGCCCCACCTGCTCACGGTAGCTACAAGGCATGACACAATCTTAATGGAAATATGTTTCTTTCTTCTACCCCCATCCTTATGGACAGCATAGACAAAATTCACCGTGCTAAAAGCTAACCAAAGTGTAGGAAATAAGGACTCATTGAAAACAGCTAAGTAGTTTTTTATACAGCAAATACCACTCCAGATATAGACAACACCTGGAAACCCTTTTCAGATTGTGTCCCCAGGTGGTCTCACTCCTCAAATACCTTGTGTGGGGGAAATGATTCAAAGAAGTAGGTATGACTCAGGAAGCAGGGACACTGGGAATGTCTCTCACTCAGTCTTGCTTCAGTTGTACATGGAGACAAACTAAACCACAATTTGGGAAAATGATATTCCCTTTGGATTCATCCCACTAGCCCACTTAAGTGGTTGAGTGTTGGGCACAGAAGGCTGAAGCAGATCCCTATTTCTCAAGGGACACTCCAGGCCTTGGCTCTCCTATTTCAGGTCTAGATGAAAAGCTACTCAGGCACTCAGCTTTGCTTGGGTCTTAGCATCAAAACTTACTCTTGCAGGGATCCTAGTCCAAACACCCCCTGCCCAATAGAACTGAGTTTTTTGATGAGAAGCCACACAGACGCCACAGCAGCCAAGGCTGAGACATGGGAGATGGCACAGAATGTGATGTCAGCCAAGTGGTGGCAAGCTGCAGAACAGAAGGTTATTCTAATGATGTAAGCCACCCAAGGGGCAGAGAGGGACCTAGGGAAGCCAGGGATGTTGAATGAACATGGACATGTAAACAGTGGCACTGCTCACACCTTGAGTGTGAAGAAGACCAATGGCTGAGACAGAAAACTGTTAAGCAGAAATGAGAGTGCACTGTTCCAGTCATGTCAACACATGTTTCAAACCACTATGTGTGCGCTTGCTTTATCAGGTTCAGGTTTAATGGTAAATGTGTAGGTGACACAGTTAACTAATAAGGGCCTCTAATCAAATAAGATGGAAAGTCTTTTTTTTTTTTTTTCAGCAAAAACCAAGGGTACATACTACTATTCAAAAGAAGTCTGGGATTTTCATTTCATTGATATTTTAGGTTCACTTAAATGCCGCAAAAAGATAACAAATTTATTCAAAGAAAGTAATATGTCATGTGAATAGAGGAAATCAGAAGATAAAGAGAAGTGAAAAGAAGAGTAAAATGAAAGATAAAAGGAAACACCAGTGTAAGTTCTTAATTTCTGCTGTTCTCCATCAAGGCAGGTGCCAAGGGACTGAAGGAAGGGCCCCTGGGCTGTCTGTCATACAGTCAATGGCCTGTGTTACCTGTATTATCTACAAGCTTCCCCACTGCCTGCTAAAACAGATTTCAACAATTTCTAGCCTTTTTCAATTCCATTTCCTTTCCCTGACCTTGCATAATCACCAGGACACTAAAAAACACTAGCAATCCAACAAGACACAAGCTAACCTAAGCCAAATCACTATTAAACATGTGGTGTCATGTTTACAGAACAGCGTCATGTGCACTAGAAAGTAATCTGGGGTTTAAAATTAGGAATCCTAAAGGATCCATTAAAAGAGCATCTTTTATTTTCAAATGTCAATCAATGACACAGTCATGAAAGGGGCTTTTTAAACATATCATGTGTAGTAGCATCTATTTCTCTCCTAATTATTATAACAATGCTGTTTCAATTTATTAATATCAATATATAAATCACAAAATGAGACTAATAGTGGAACATTATATATTTGCATTTAAAATGTGATTGAACAACTCAAAAACTTAAAAAGGAAACAGTAGATACCACCACAAAACTAGCAGATGTTACTTAGGGTCATCTGTACAAAAACATAAGCATATGCTAAAGAAATCTGACACTATCGTGGAATCAGTTGGTGTCTAAAATAATAGCAGCTCCTTATGTCAATGTGGTAATATCCGTATCAAATGCACAACGCATTATGTTGCAACAGTGTATGCAGACAAAAGAGCATGCTAGCAGAGGTAATGACCAGGGTTCTGACTAAGCTGGAAACGGAATACTAGGTTACTTCCAGGGTGTGATATTTGTGGTGAGTTGAAAGCAATGCATGGCTTGAATTTTCAGGGCTGGCATTTCACCAACCTTACTCTGACTTTTATAAAGGCAGAATAGACCACATAGCAGTGTCTGAGTTTTTGTAGGGACCCCCAACATGGTTTTATTTACTCAAGGATAATGCTAAGGATAGGTATTATTCTTGAAGCCAACAACAACACTAAGTTTAGAATATAAACAAGAATCCCTTTACCAATGGTTTTAGTGTGGTGCTCTATGTCTACTGGCCGAAAAGTATGTAAATGCTGGCTCAATGCTGTTATGTAAAGAACTTCCCAGCCTAAGAAGTGCAGCATCTACTACCATACAGAAGGCTGAGAATTCTATGGTACTACATCGGGCATAGTCATATCACCCCAAATGAATCAATGAGTGATAAACACAATGGGATGTAACACCTCTCACCTCACCAGACCCTTTATTCAAATGTACAAACATACGCTCAGACATGCATGTGTACACATAATTTTTGGAACTAAAACTAAACTTTTTAAATTCTTATTTACTTCATTTACTCAGAAATTACAAGTGGACAGAGAAGTACAACCAACTCTCTTATTAACTGTCTTAAAGGTTTTAGGATTGGAGTTGGGGCCCTGAGTCTTCAGTATCACTGTGTGGGATATGGAACCAACAACTCCTGAGGGTACTAGAGGGTTCCAGATCCCTAAATAGGCAGCATAATAGGAATTGCAGACCTGAGGGTCAGGTTGCCAAACTTTGGATCCAATCAACTCCATTATTAGTAAGGCTTAGGGCAAGTTATTTAATGCCAAGTGTGCTAGGGATAAAGTTCCCATTTAGACTGCAAAGTCTTATTACAAAGGTTAACCAAACACTTAACACAGCAGAACCTGGAGGTATAGATACCAATTGATATGTGCTCGCTATTTGCAGCCAAGCCTGGCATTGTTGGGTAGCAGCAGTAGAAGTTTACACAATACTGTTTCTGATGCAAAATCTTGGAGCATTCACAGGAATCCCCTGATGCCAGCTGGTATGTTAGTGTAGACTGATCTTTGTGCTTTCTGTAAGTCCATAGCATTATATCAATGATGTAAAATTAAATAAAATACAAAAGCTGTAAAAATATTTACTCCATATGTTGTGTGTCTGTCCGTTTGCATACCTGCCTGCCTAGTTCTAGATCTAGTCCTTTCTTACACTGAGAATCCCCAACGTCTTGTTTACATGTCAAACTTTAGCAGGAGGTTCAGTTTCCAGCAATTCCCTCTGCTTCATTTCTTTCCCCATCTTTCCTTTTGCATACAGTAACTTTGGGAATCACAAGATCATAGGAAGAATTATAGTTACTAAGAGTTCCTTTTCTTTGGTGTGTATGTGCCAGGGATTCAGTCCTGTAAAATGCTTTTGAGGGGGCTGTGTTTAGTATTTGGCAATGGTCTGCTGAATTGTTTCTGAAGTGTTATCAACTATGCACAAATCATATCAGGTGCAGTAACGAGCACAGGAGTGTGATAGGCAGTCAAACAGTAAGACCTCATAACTGCAAGGAGTTGTATCTGCTATATTCCTGGTCCTCTTGAACAGTGATAGCCCACTCTGTCAAATTGCAGTAGATACAAAAATGCCACAGTGTAAGCAACCATCTCCTGCAACCAGCAGTGCTCTGTTGTCTGTACCCATTGCCTGAGTTCTTTGAGTATATCTTTGCCATCTGTAGATTTCTGCAGTCCTCTGTAGGACCTCAAGCTCTGGACAGTGCCATCTGGACCACGTCTTTAATCTACTGACCTTCGCCATCCCCAGCCCCTGAGTGACTCTCTCTGTATGTCCCTGAGGGGTCAGTGAAAGAGTTGTTCCCTCTCCCCGGGGGCACTTGTGTACCAGTCCCATTTCCAAAGGGCCCACAGGAGTAAAGAGAAGGGTTGGAAAGAAGAACAAAATGAGTTAAGTTTGAAAGTGCTGTCTTTGGGATGTTATCACACTGGCCCTTCATCTGTTGGAATAAAAACTAGTTCACAGAATTTCACAAGGCCAGTGGTCAGATAGGATAATGACCATTGCAATTCAGTAGCAAATTAATAGTTGTCAATATTCAGTTCAAACAATAAGCACAATGACTGGGGTGAATAGTACAATGGTTTTTACACACTTAACTATCACTAACCAGTTCATGCACAAATAATAAAAGCTGCCTCATATACACAAAGAATTTTAAAGTAGTTGCCACTTCAGCATTTCCAGACTTGGGGCTGTTATTTTTGTTTGTTTTTGCTTATAGTTGGAGTCTGGTACTTGAGCTTCCATGCCTTGGCCTCCTGAGTGCCACCATACCCAGTGAGCACTCAACTGCATTTCTGTTAACGGGCCACTCAAATTGCACACTCTTTCTATTCTGCCAGGGGATAAACATTTTCAAAAGTGTACCTTTCTGTGTACAAGAATAAAGAAATGAGAATAAAGAAAAAAATTTTTCCTTTGTTCTTAGCATTACTGGGACTTGAACCCAGGGCCTCAGAAGCATTCTCTCCCTGAGCCATTTCCCTAGCTCAAGAATGAACATTTCTACTCTCTGTATTATTACTGCATTATCTAATGAAGTTGCCACTAGCCTCTTGCATATACTAGCCTTAAGTAAATTAAAATTCAATCTTACATCCTGTTTGTTCTTCTGACATGCTATCGAAGTCTATGTTGCTCAAATGGCCTATATTGGCCAGTTCAGTGCAGCAACCCACAAGGTCTAACTGGCAGGCCTCTGTGTGTGTTCCATGTTGTTGTTGTTATTTGTTGTATTATGATGAAGATCAAATTATCATAATAAAAGCCAAAAACCTTAAGGAATATTTACAGGATAAACAGACCTTTTTTAAAAAAAAATTTTAGTAACAGGTAGGATACAGTTACTTCATAAAGTTGAATCTTCATATCTATCTTTTCAAAATGTCTTGAAGTTTGATAGCTTTGAAACATACCACACTGAGGCATTTTCTTGTTAATGTTCAGAGTGACGACTCAAAGCATCATGTCTTCCTAATTACAGCTTCCCTAATTCACATGAGGAATAGGTCATTTTGGGGGTTAGCCCCTGCTTCCATTATTTGTGACCACACGGCCCTCTGACAGATGTACACAGCAGAGCTCTGGGTATCTGTTTCGCTTACATCTGTTCCCAAACAGCTTAGGCAGATTAATACTTAGAATAGGCCTGCTCAGCTAAATCTCAAGTAATCACCAACTCCCATTGTCTTCAAAATAATCATTTCTTTTTCTCATTTTCACATTTTTCTACATTACCTTTCTTGTTGCTCAATTTCCAGTAAGTAAATGTGCTTGTATCAACTTATAGATGGAGAAAATCACTTTGGCTTGTAACAAGAGATCTTTTCAAGACTCTGTAATGCAGCCTGGTTTTCTTGGATTTTACTGGTCACTGATCTAATTCAGCTAAGCTCAGAGCTGTTGTTGGAGTGATTTTTTTTTAAAGAAAACAACGTTAGATAGTGTCAGAGGTAGTGAATGTGTAAAAATAGAGTTGAGAGTCATAATTAAAAGTTGATACCCTCATTGTACATAAAAATGTTTAATGTTAATACAATTACAGAGTCTGCTTGGAAGTTTGAGGGACACTACATGATTATAGAACAAAATTAGGACGGGCTGTGATGTCTATCATGAGACACTGGCTAACAAGCAGACAAGGCCTGTGAAGAAGCCCCTGCCTGCCCATTTTGCATCATCCCCTCTTGCTGGGGAAGGGAAGAGCACTTTGTTTTCCACATGGTTCTTCTAATGAGAAATTCATTCAGGTACAAAGTTTTTGCCATAAAACAGAAACTTCTCCACACACACCAAAAGCCTAAACGCACTGGCCATTCAAACCTTACTCAGATTTATTTCACTGGACAAAAATGCACTAGTTTCTATTCTTTAGATTACAGCTTCACCGGTGATTAGAACTGGTGCTCTTTAGAGACTTTGGTATAATACAATCCCTCATTTTGCTGGTGAGTAAATTGTTGCTCAGCCGGGTTAGCTGATTTCTCTAAGTCATTTACAAACTTGCAGACCCCAGTGTTAAGACCTAAGAGCTGTCTGTGCCCATGCCTGAAATAAGCTCTATACCATATAAACAAACAGATGCCAGAAAATGCAGGGGCTCCAATAATGCATTCTCACACTCCAAGGTGTTGACTTTTAGTAAATTATGAATCTGATGTAATTTCAGTACAAATCACCATTTGCAATGGTGAGATTTGCCTTGTGAAATTTTTATTTTAGAAGAGGAATCTAAAATGGCTGAAAGACACTTAAGAAAGTGCTCAAAACCCTTAGCCATCAGAGAAATGCAACTCAAAACAACTCTGAGATGCCATCTTACACTGGCCAGAATGGCTAAAATCAAAAACACCAATAACAGTCTATGCTGGAGTGGATGTAGAGAAAAAGGAACATTCCTCCATTTCTGGTGAGAGTGCAAACTTGTAAGACCACTTTGGAAATCAGTATGGCGGTTACTCAGGAAAATAGGAATCAGTCTACCTCAAGATCCAGCAATTCCTCTGTTAGGCATATACCCAAATAATGCACATTCATACAACAAGGACAAATGTTCAACCATGTTTATAGCAGCATTGATTGTAATAGACAGAACCTGGAAGCAACATAGATGCCCCTCAACTGAAGAATGGATTGAGAAAATGTGGTACATTTATACAATGGAGTACTACTCAGTGGAAAAAAAACAATGGAATCTTGAAATCCACAGGAAAATGGATGGAACTAGAAGAAACCATCGTGAGAGAGGTAACCCAGTCACAAAAATACAAACATGGTATGTTCTCACTCATATATGATTTTAGACATAGAGCAAAGTATTACCAGCCTACAATCCTCATCATCAAAAGAACTAGGAAGCAAGAAGTACTCTAAGAGAAAAATGCATGGACCCCAGAGAATGGGAAGGGCCAGGATCTCATGAGGGTAGGGGAGCATGAGAGTAGGGGAGAGGGAGCTGGCAGAATGAGAGGAGGAGAAGAGGAGGGGAGAGGAGGAAATGGAGGAGCAGAAAGGTTGAGTCAGGGGAAGAATAGAAGAGAGCAAGATGAGAGATACCATAACAGAGGGAGCCATTGTAGGTCCGAGGAGAGATCAGGCACTAGGGAGATTTCCAGAGATCTACAAGGATGACACCAACTGACAATCTAGGCAATGGTGGAGAGTCTACCCTAAATGCCCTTCCCCTATAATGGGACTGATGACTAATTTATATGCCATCCTAGAGCCTTCATCCAGTGGCTAATGGAAGCAGAGGCAGACATCCACAGATATACATTGAACTGAACTCTGGAACCCAGTTGCAGAGAGGGAGGAATGAAGATCAAAAGGGTCAGGACCAGGCTGGTGAAACCCACAGAAACAGCTGACATGAACAAGGGGGAGCACATGGACCCTAGACTGCTGTCTGGGAGGCCAGTACAGGACAGATCCAGACCCCTGAACATGGATGTCAATGAGTAGTCCTCGGCACTCCATGGGGCCCCTGGTAGTGGATCAGTATTTTTCCCTGGTGTAAGAAGGGACTTTGGGAGCCCATCCCACATGAAGGGATGCTCTTTTAGGCTGGACTCATGGGAGAGGGCCTAGGCCCAGCCCAGGATGATGTGGTGGACTTTGGGGAGCCCCCATGAAGGGCCCTCCCTGGGAAGCAGAGGAGGGATGAGGTGAGGGGCTGGTAGGGATGGGGGGAGGGGAGGGAGAGGGAGAAGGGATTGACATGAGAAGCAAGCTTGTTCCTATTTTGATCTAACAAAAAGAAGAAGATCATATATCTGCATAGGTGTGTGTCATGCTTTTCTGTTCACCCATAGCCCTCACTTCAGAGCAATGAGAAGGAACAGAAGAGACATGTTGCCAGCATGAGAAGCACTGGGGCTATGGATTCATGCCACAGAGGTCCCTAATCACATCATTTGTAAATGAACTACAACTGAGCTGGTACTCTAGCCCAACACCCCCATTCCTTGCTTTCTTTATCAGTTGCTTTTGTTTTATGAGAAAGAGATAACATCTGATCACACAAGACAATAGAACATCTTTGTATTTGGGATGTACAAAGTCGTACACCTTCTACTCCAATTTAACACTCTAAATTAAAGAATCACCACTTGACAAACCCAAGGTCATAGAAGTGTGTCATTGGTGGGGACAGAAAACAATGCAATAGGCAGTCATTACTGTTGAAAATATTAAATATGTTAACATTTGAGCTAGTAACAGCATAGGCTGACAGTCATAGTATAAAACATTAATTTCAACAGTTGTGGCTATATGCACTAGATCTACAAAAAACAAAAAAACAAAACACACACACACACACACACACACACACACACACACACACACACAAAAACTAGGCTATCAACAGTCCATCATGGATCCAGAAAGTACCCCTATTGCCCTATCCCTCCATGATGAGCTACTGTCTACTGATGGACTCTGAGGGAGAAACAGTCACATCTTCAGTTGTGTAGCCACTGAGGAGCCCACCAGACTTCAGTAGATAGAGCCAAACTCATAATCACACAAATGATCCTGGTGAAATTCCATGGGCCTCAGCATTTAATGTTTGAATTATAAGTAGAACAGAATGTTGATAGGGATGAGAGAGACTTGAGAAGGTATGAGATTACATTAATCAGTAGGTATCTTAGAGATATATGAAATTGCCAAATAACAAATTCAGTAAAAGTTAAAATATAAACAGGTAAATGTCAATTGTACTGTCCACATCTTTCTGATCTTCTCTGTGAATCTTGGCATCTTATACCTAGTATTAAGACCATGTGGAGAACTGCCTACAATGGGCCCTGTACTTGACCTATTCTGTCTTAGCAGAGTACAAGCCTTAGGTTTATGTGATCAAAATTTAGATTTTGTGTCAGAAATCTCACCTGATTTCATTCTCATTTCTTTAGGATATTGCCCCCTTCTAGGTCACAGGCAGCTACTTGTCAACTACCTTATATCAGCATGAATAAATCCACCTAATATCTACAAGTAAGGCAGTCACAATTTTCAGTTTGAATCAGATGATCATTAAGGACCATTGCAGCAATAAAAAAAATCATTCTCTGAACTGGATAATGCTTTATGATTCATATAATTTATATGACAGTGCCAGGCTCCTGGTCTTTATAACACTGAAGCTGAGCAAAACAGAAACTCCCTACTAGACCCTCATAGAAAAAAGAAGAAGAAGAAGAAGGAGGAGGAGGAGGAGGAGGAGGAGGAGGAGGAGGAGGAGGAGGAGGAGAAGCAACACTCTTATATAGAAATCTGGAAACAATATAAAGTTAAAGATGTGCAATTAAGATTTTATTATTCTCTAATGAGAATAAAATGGTTATTCATGTTTCAGTATATGAAGCCCAAATGCCTAATGGGAATGGGGAAAAAAACTATAATGAATCTTCATTAGTTTTAATGAGTGTAAACATGGAAGCATTGAAGAAGAGTAGAGGAAGCTAATTCTGAGGAGCAGAAGTCCCATGAAAAACTCAGTCTATGGAGCTCTATTTCTGCCATCCTGCCTATCACAAGGTGATGAAATTTGAGGAACACACTAAGAAATAAAGATGCAGTGTCAGGCAGGTGTAGATCATGGAGGACTTGCACTATGTTAGATAGTGTGTCTCCTAGCCCATTCCCTACTCAGTGGATTTTCAAAGAAATAAACTTGGTCCCATTAGACAAAGTGGAAGCCAAGAAGACACACTCACCACTCTGATGATGAAACTTTTACTTTTATGTACTATATGCTGTGGAATAATCCTTCTGTACACTGTGAAAATATGCTGTTCTCAATGTTAATAAAAAGCTGATTGGCTGATAGATAGGCAGGATTTTGGGGGCCGAGAGAATGCTGGAAAGAAAAAGGATGGAGTCAGAGCAATTGCCAGAGAGACACGCAGAGGAAATGAAATGAGGTACAAGATGAAAGAAAGGTAATGCCATGTGGCAAATGCAGTTTAATAAAAAATGGATTAATTGAAGTTGTGAGAACTAGTTAGTAATAAGCCTGAGCTATCAGTCAAGCATTTGTAATTAATAATAAGACTCTGTGTGGTTATTTGGGAATGGCCACTGGGACACAGAGAACCTCTGCTTATAGCTATATATTAGAGATACACTTCAGAACATTTTTATAAAGATTTCTGGTTCTTTTATTTATTTATTTATTTTTGAGACAGGATTTCACTGACTAACCCTGGCTGTCCTGGAACTTACTATGTAGACCAGACTGACTTCAGACTTAGAGATCCAACTGCCTTAGCTCCCCAAGTGCTGGGATTAAAGTCGTGTGCCACTACAGCCTGGCTAAGAGTTCTGAGATTCTTAAAGTGGAGAAGGGAGGTGATAATCCTACTGTAGATGATGATAAATTGATACTTAGCAATACTTATCATTGTACAAGGCACTAGATAAAACTGAATCTCATGAAGCTAGCAATCAGTCACAAACATGTTCACTCAGTAAATGTTGTTGGTGTGTCTGTTAGTTGCCAGGATGCCGAGAGTGAACAAAACAGATATTCTGACTGTCTTCCTTTCTCCAGACCTGGCCTTAATCATTCTTCACTTACACTGTGTCCAGGAACCCACAACATGTGGATGACAGCAAGTGCTCTCCTATCTTATACCTAAGGATTGCTGGCCTTGGACAGAGACAGGAGACTAACATAAGTAAGTAAATCTTAAACTTCTTCCCTTAGGGTTGGTGGAAGAAATGAGTCAGGTTAAGGCAAAGGCCATAGATTCTGCCTAGTGGCTTATCCACATGGTCTCTAAGCTCAGGCCTGCTCCCTCACTTGCCCTTTGGGCCTACGCACAGTACCCCCTCCTGCTTTATTACTAGTACCAACAGTTCTTTCTGGATTCACATCTTGTCTTACCTTCAGAAATGCAGCAACCCCCCTTTATCCATCAGGAATATGTTCCAGTGGGTATCTGAAAACTATGACTGGTCCTGACCCCAATATACAAGCTCTTCAAAACAATAGCAGTTGATCAAATATCAAAGATATCTACAAAGTAACTATGGGGGCAATTAGTACATACCGGGTGTATATACTGGACAGTTGGAAGGTTCATGGACTACACTGCCTGGAAAGCATATGTAGAGTCACAACAGAGCAGACTCCTTGGGAGCATCAAATTTTACAAGTATGTAGAATGAAGTCATATGTGAGTCTGAAGAGCGAGGTGCTATTGGCATCAAGCTAATGGAGTTGAGTCACAGTCATATGAAGAAGAAATCCACAAAGGGAAGTACTAGAATTTCCCATTGGATTGAACAATCAGAAATTGCCTCTAACCTTTTCCTGGGCCCTTGCAGCAAGAGGAAGAGAGCAGAATTGAGGGATAAGTCAGAGGTGACTCAGAGGAGAAGGTGTGTGACACCATTTAGCTAGAAGCTTATTTGACAAAGTGAGAAGTAGGCAAGGGAAGCAGAGAGAGGGAATCTGAGGATTCGGACGATGGGCTGTCAGGAAGGACAAGTCCTGAGCACTTTACCGTGCTAAAATAACAGAGGTAAGAAAAAGAAGGTTAATGTCTACAAATGAGTTGACAGCATCCTTCCTGATCCCAAAGGATAGACTTCAGATATATACAGCCATTGGTAGGCACATGTGAGTGGAATAAAACCCAAAGACGTTAACACAGAAGAGGCTTCAAAGGTGGGCAGTTTCAATAGGGATGGGACAAACCATCATTAGTGGAAGGACTTGGGAGAGAGATGCTGTGAACGAATTTAAATTAAAGAACAACATGAGAGAACTTTATACTTCCTACTAAATTGAACCTGAATTTCTTGTCCTCAGACTTCTGTTTAATTTGGGACTATTCTATTACAATCTTGACTGCCTCTTACCAGTTAATATCCACAGACAACAGCCTTTCGTTTTATGCTCTTAATTTATTCCTTCAACCTAGAGTGTCTTTCCAACTCCCATCACAAATTTAGTGAGCTGAATTGTCTCCTCAAAGTTCAGATCCTGTTGGAACCTCATTAGAACCATATTGGGAAATAGTCTGCCAAGGATAAAAGTCACAAGGAAGGATTCCCCTCCCTCCAGAGGGGTATAGAAACTGAATTTGGTACCTCACACACCCCAGACATCAGCAATCAACTCTACCATTGAACTACACTCCAGTCCCTCACTTAACATCTTGATTTCTGACAATACTGCAAGTCCTTATGAAATACCATTAATTTCACCCCACCCAATTATTTGGGAATTAGGGACTTAAACAGCTAATTGATCCTTTATGTTAGCTTCCCTATCAGGAGCAGATTGCTTTCTTTTGAACACACTGAAATTCTTCACATTGAGGCCCACATCCAGTCGCTTTTTAGATCATCTCACAAAATATTATTTATTTTACATTTGATGAATGAGTGGCTGGTGATGGTTTCAGCCTTAGGAGTCATGTCTTTAGGATCAGGCAAAGACACTAGTCCTTGGGTTACATCTTCAAAACATTCAGCAACATGTCTGAGCACTAAGTCCCAAAGCATTTAGCCTGTAAGGGAATAACTGCTCGTGGGGTTAATATCTTCCTTCAAAAGGCCTAAAACCTAAACTGAAAACATCTCTTCACTTAAAGAAAAAAAGGCCAAAACTAAATGCATGTGTGTCTAAGCCTCCCACTTCGATCAGTAGACCCTCATAAGCCTCATCTCTACAGAAGGATAACACAACTGTCACTCCAAGTTCACCTTCAACCCAATAAGGAGACTACATTCATAACGGTCACACTCACTCACCCTGCCAAAAAAGACCATCAGTTAGTCACAATTCCAGCAGCGGTGGCCTTTAAAAACTACATTGGTGTCTCCTTCCTCATCATGCTCAAGATGGACAATTTGGGGAAGATCACATAGTATTTGTTTAAAAACTGAATGCTCTGACAACAGCTCGTATACACCATGCAATAATGTTCAGACAGCATCGCCCAGCTCCTCCTTGGGATGCCAGATACCTGCCAAGCAACAATAGCCATGGCCTCCTCTATTGCTCATCCCAACACCATGTTCTTGGTGATGGCTCAGGTACAGTCACTCCTGTGTCTAGAGCCCCTTCACTAATTTCTCATCATTCACATTTATGCTACTGAACCCCACTAGATTTAGTAAAATGCCTCTTGAGATGCTCGACAAATAAAAGTGCCAGGCTTCTGAGGCTCCAATATTAGAAGCTCAAGGTGTTTTAAACACAAGGTGTTAATTGCAAAGACAACTAGTGTGCTCAAATGAAGGGAAAGAAAAACCAAAGGGTCTTAGGGCAAATTTAAACAGAATATAAGCACTTGCAAACTTCGGAGTAATAAAACTGTCAAGAGAGCTTTTCAAATTCTATTACCAGGAGTGCTAATTAAACCTACTTTTTCTAAACCACCACTCGCTATACAACAGCATTTCTTTGCTCATGTCACGATTTGCCTTTGCGCTGCAGCACCGACCTACAAGGGGTCTCACTGCACAGCCTGCATCCTATCAGCTTGTAGGTTAAACTGGTTCACTGGGCTAATCCAAATTCTAATTATAAATATTTTTATTCCCTAATTCGGGCTGATTTACAGACTAACAGAAAGGTTCCACATCTGGGTGCCTAGCTTGTAATTTCAAAGGTTTAGGAAAATACTTCATCTTGGGTTTTCAAAACACGTGAAAACATTTTACTTAAATCCCAAAGTAGCTTTGCTTAAGTGAACATCATTGCATATGTCGCTCAGCAGAATTCACACTCCCAGCTAATGCTGGGCCCTAACTGCATGGTTTCATTTTGTTAGACTTTTGGACAAAACACTTTCAAACAATTGTTTTTCCATTCTTTGACAAACCGTGGCACAAGAAGTTTTCTCCGGGGGCGGTAGGGATCAGTTTTTAATTTTATAAACAATTAGCTAGTTAAAACAGACTGTAAACCACATTTCAATATTCTCCGAGTCTCTCCTACCTGAAGACGACTGGAAATATTTCTAATGCAAATTGCAGCATCATTATTTGTAATCAAAAACTTTAAGTCACTACACTCTAAGTTTCAGTAAAACAGAAATCTGTGATGCACTATTCTTGAGAAATTCATTAAAAATCGGCTTTCAAAGTTTGTTCCAGATGGAAGGTGCACTACAACTTCCTTGTTTGTAATCACAACCAGGACAGAAGGCTGGGAGGTGGAAGGTCAGGTGGGTTTTGGTGTCTGGAAGGAGGCAGGAGGACGTGGCGGCTGAGGAGTGTGGGGAGTGCAGGAAGATGGGGTGGCCGCCACTCACCGGCTGGGAGCTCGGGCTGGATGCGCCGCCACCGCAGGGCCCGCTCGCCCAGCACCACATCGCAACTTTCCCTCCGGATCTGGAAGATGCCCAGAAGCAGAACCCGCTCGGTCACGGCCTCTGGGAGAAGCAGGGACACGAAGGGCGTCCCCTCCTCCAGGGCGCCCACCCGGCTCCCGCGTTTCCCCCTGAGCATGGCGGGCAGGCTGCTCGCTGGGCGAATCTGGGGACCCTCGCGAAGCCTTTTGGGAAGGAAGAGTGCCTACAGATTCGGCCAGGCCGCGTCCCGCGGTGCTAGGGCATCCGTGCGGCGGGCCTGGAGGCGGGGCGGGAGGGCGGGGCCTCTGGAGTTTGCCCTGTTCTAGCCTGCCAATGCCCTCCCTGGGCCTTACTGCCCCAAAGGAGTTCCTGGACTGCAAGTATTTCCCAAATTGGTTTGGGAGGCATCACCTGGTCCCTTGTTAAATAAAGTGCCGTGTCTTTAGTCCCAGCACTCAGGAGGCAGAGGCAGGAGGATTTGTGAGTTCCAGGATTTGTGAGGGCCAGAGCTACAAAGACTGTGAAAAAAAATAAAACAATCAAACAAACAAAACCCCACACCTCTAAGAATCTACTTATTGGGTGACTGAAGACGGTTTGTCAGGCAAGACACAAGAGAGTTTCAGTGTGGAAGACTGTCCACCTTCTCAGGGATCCCCTCTGAGATTCCCCAAGGGGCTACTTTAACACTATGATGATCCCTGCCTAGGGAGTATCCACAAACTCCTGATTTGCTTAGACAAATGTGAACCTTACAAAGTTAATATTAAGGGTAAGCACACCCCTGTTGTGGTGGAGCTATTTAGAGCCTTTCTCCAGATACCTCCTTCAGCTTTGGCTATGCCTGGATCTGACTGTTCAGCAGTGAGGACTCAGGGTTCACCTTTAGCCTTCTCCTGATAATAGGGGTGGTTTTCTGCTGGGGTTGCATATTAGAGTTACCTGGGGGTGCTGTTGCTGTTTAATCCAGCTGTCCTGACCACATTTGAAGAAGATTAAATTGCAGTATTAAGGGACGGAATCCAGATTTCAGACACAGTTCCTTGAGTAAGTCCAATATTTAGCCAATACTGAGAATGGCAACCAGAAAGCAAGAGTGGACTAGTCGCTAAAGGGGGGGGGGGCGGTTTACAGGGTCTTTTGGATGTTATGAGGTAGGAGAAGTCAGTTGTTGAAGGGGGGATTTAAAACCAGGGTCTCCTATTCTATTGCCTAAGGATTTCATTCATCCCATAGGCAGCCAATTCACACTCTGTCCTGGTCACACTCAGTCAGAAGAGCTAGCTGCAGGAGGGTTTCTCTGGGCTCAAAGCTCGAACTGTTTGCTGTTGCCAAATCATTTCCAAGCATAAGTCTCCAGTGTGCCAGGTAAGCAGAGACTTCTGTCCAAGGCACAGAAAGCAAATACTCAGCCTTCCTGGGCAATCAGGAAGACCCCTGGTCTGATCTGATTGCAGCCAGGGAGCAGTTCTTAGGAGCAGCACCCCAGCTGTGGCCAAGCCTCTTGTAGGCAGTCAGTGGGAAGGGGCCTTGCCTGTCTCAGGAAGAGTTCAGTTCTAGAGTTAACTTCTTGTAGTCACAGCTGTCAGGCAGATTCAAGCTCCCTGGCATTTTAAAAGCTCTCTGATAGCCAAGGCAAACAGGCCAAGGCAATGGCTACTTCTTAGGACCTTTACAAAGGGGCAGGTTGCCATTTATCAAGCTTCAGTCAGGCCAGGAGTTGCAAACATTGGCTTTGACTTGCCTTGAAGATGGAAATAATAAGGACCATGCTCCTACTCTCCTGCTCTCTGTCTGATTTGCTGTCTTCTTCAAGGGTTCTAAAGATTTCTGTGCTTCCAGACCCAGGTCCTTAGGAACACACACACACACACACACACACACACACACACACACACACACACACACACACACACATCTATAATGGCTGGAGTCCCAGAGCAATTCCAGAACTGTTCTGAATTTCAGATATTATGTTCCAATTGGCTACATACCACTTCTGTTTACCTGGCCAAAAAACCTTAGAGATGTATCTAACACCTTATTTTCTATCACAAATATGTTCTTCCTAGAAGGTTTTAAATCAATGAATGTCATCAGAATCCCACACACTACCTTTTTATCCTTTGTCTCGTGCTTCCCATTCAACTCACTACAAATCCTGTGCATTCCACCCTCATGACTCACTTGTGTCAATCTGCCCTCATCTGTGTACTAGCATGTACAAAGACAAGAACCATGTAAATTGGGGGTGATGGAACACACTTGTAATCCCAGCCCTCTTTGGCCACATAACAAGTTCAAGATCAGCTTGAGCTACATGAAGTTCTGTCTAAACCAAAAAGAAAATCAACCCTCCCATTTTTCTTGGTGAGTACTCATTCCTTGACCCTTTCAGCTCCTACAGCTATGCTGGGTTTCTGGGCTCCACCCTTTCTTCCATCTTCCAAGCCAGCAGTTTCATAATATTTCTGTTTCCATTCATGGATTTCCTTTTTTTTTTATCTGACTTTGAACCCCCTCTCTGTTCCTCTTACAAGGAAATGTGTAATTCCATGAGAATTGCCTAGGTAATCCTTAGCTCAATTGTGCCCACAAAGTCACTTTTGCTATACAAAAAAAAAAAAAAAAAAAAAAAAAATGTGTTTGCAGGCTCTGGGGACTGAGCTTCACATAGCTCTAGTCTGTTGTTAATCTACCATACTGTCCTCTATTTTTCTTAAAAAAAAAATGATTGTTACCTGCTATATACTCTTGTATATTTGCTGCTTCATGTGCTGTCTAGCACTTAGTATCAGGACTGCAGTGTAAGAAGTACTCAGTAGATACCACCTTGTTGCAGTAGGAAATGAGCTCCTTGATGCCAGAGTCCCCAACATTTAGCATAGCTCCTCTTATAAAGTAAATGATCAATAGATATCTGAAAGAGTTAATGAACTCCTTCAACACTTGTAACAATGAATCTAAAGTATCACAAATTTATTCTCTTAGTTCCTGAAGATCAATTGTGTCATCACATGTGATCCATGTTAGTGCCAATCATAATCCCTAAAGACATACTCCTGAATGTCATTCTGAGTGTTGAAACTCCTAATGATAAAAAAAGTATATAATTCCCCAAATCATGATACTGAAAGTTATAGTCCCAGATGGTAAAATCCTGAAAGTCTAATTCTGCAAATGAATGATTTCTACGGGGTGTGGGTGGTGGGGTGTGCTTAAAAGGGATAGATGGCTACTTCTATTTTGAAGAAGCCAGCAATGTCACTGACTAGTTTAAAGTGTGCACAGTATAATGGGAAGGTAATTATGCAACAGTCCACTTGAAAGTGCTCATTGTATCATAAACAGCACAGAAGAGTCCCTGGGAGACAAGGTACTTGGCTTATTCAGTGTCATGAAGGACAGAGCATGAAAAAATGATCCATGTCCCAATTTGCTTTCTATTGCTGTGATAAACACCATGGCTATATTAGTTGCTGTCTGTTGATGTGATAAAACACCATGACCAGGGAAGCCTACAGAAGGATTTATCTGGGGCTTACAGTTCCTTCGGGTTAGAGTCCATTATGGCAGATCAGAGGTAGAAGGCTGCAGGCAGCTGGAACAGCAGCTGAAAACTCACATCTGAAACACCACACATGAAGCAGAGAGAACTAACTTGAAATGAGTCATTCAAATCTCAAAGCCTGCCCACAGTGACACACTTCTTCCTGTAAACCTCTGAATCTTCCCCAGATAGCCACTAACCAGGGGTAACATATTCAAATGGCCAAGACTTATCAGGAACATCTCATTCAAACCACTACAATGACCAAACCAAATTGGAGAGGAAAGGATTTATTTCCACTTAGAGTTTAGAATCCACTATGAAGGGAAGTCAGGTGGAAAATATAGGGAGGAACCTGGAGGCAAGAACTAAAGTCATGGAGGAATGCTGCTTCCTGGCTTTCTGTCCAGGATCACATTCAGCAAGCCTTCTTATACACCCCAGGACTGCCTGCTCAGGGATGGCACTGCCCATGTTGTGCTGGGTCTTCCCACATCAATCAAGAAAATGCCCCCATAGACTGCCAACAGGCCAATCTGCTGGAAGCAATTCCTCAACTGAATCCCCTCTTCTGAGATTTCCATTTGTCTCATGATGAAACACACACATGCACACATGTGCATACACACACACACACACACACACACACACACACACACAGAGAGAGAGAGAGAGAGAGAGAGAGAGAGAGAGAGAGAGAGAGAGAGAGAAACACATTTGTGTATACACACACCAACACCAACACCACCACAGATGGTGGGCAGGAATGAGATCACAGGGAGTTACATAGGTCCTGTTTCCAATGACCACTCTTAAAAAATTATTACCCAAAGAATTGTTGATGTCCATTTGATAGCAAAAGCACTCAGTTCTTTGTCAGCAAAATTTCAACTCTGAAACTAACAAATTTTGGGAGAGTGAGGGAATGTCATGGGATTGAATGTTCACTGGCTGGAGTTCAGAGTCATTGCAGTTGGTTCCCACCAAAAGAGCTCCTTGTCCCTGCCCTATTGTAGTGTCTTTGTTGGCAATGGGGTCATCTGTCACCATCTGACACTTTGGGACATGATCCAGACTTATGCAGGCTGTTCCGGTGGCCTGTGGCCTTGGAGTTTGCCTCACCTTTCCTCTAAGCTTGGGTATTTTGTTTTCAGAACATATTTAGGGGCCTCCTAAAAATATTATTATTAAGGTTTACTTTTTTTGTTTTGTGTGTCTATGAATGTGTGAGTGCAGGTGTCACTGGAGTCCAGGGGAGGGTGTTAGGTCCCCTAGCGCTGGAGTTGTTTGTGACTGTGCTACTGACACAGATGCTGGGAAACAAGCTCAGTTCCTCTGTAAGAGCGGTGTATATTCTTAACCTCTAAGCCATTGCTCCAACCCAGAAAATATTTTATCAATATTATAGAAATTTCCATGGTCTTCCAGTCAGACTTCTAAGATTTCCATAGCCAAATCTTTGCGGATATAAATAACCATGTGACTGTTGGATTAGCACTGTTGCTAGTCAATGCTCTGAACACAAATACCCAATGTATAAGCATAGCAAAGAAAGACATGTTCAGGTTACTTCCTGAAAGACTTTTGAAATAAGATTTTTTAATGCATTAGTATTGTATGAATCCAGCTTGGGTTATAATTCCAAACAACAAAACACCAAAAGTTAACATCTCTGTAAACAAAATCCCTAAAGTTTAAAAAAACAAAGTATCAAAATCCTAGAGGTGTAATTCTCAAAGTATTTTTTAATTTAAATGTTTATCTGTATGTTAAAGAGGCATTAGTTTAGACAAAAAGTGACTGAATTTCATAAGCTACTTAAATAACAAATGACAATGATATATATAATTTGCAAACATAAATATTCTGCTATACTAAACACAATTACATGGGCATAACTATTACGAGCTGGCAAACCAGACCAGGCTGGTGAAACCCACAGAAACAGCTGACCTGAACAAGGGAGAGCTCTTGTTCCCCAGACTGATAGCTGGGAAACCAGCATGGACTGATCCAGACCCTCTGAATGTGGGTGTCAGTGAGGAGACCTCAGAAATCTATGGGGCCTCTTGTAGTGGATCAGTACTTATCCCTAGCATAGGAATGGACTTTGGGAGCCCATTCCACATGGAGGGGTGCTCCCTGAGCCTAGACACAAGGGGGAGGGCCTAAGCCCTATCCCAAAGGATATGACAAACGCTGAAGACCCCCTATGGAAGGCCTCACCCTCCCTGGGGAGCAGAAAGGGTATGAGATGGTTGGGTGATAGTTGGGGGGGGGAGGGAGAGAGAACTGGGATTGACATCTAAAATATCTTTCTAATTCAAATAAAAAATTATAAAAACAATTTGATAGTCATCAAAAAATCAAAAAAAAAAAACAAACAAACAAACTGTACAGCAGCAGAATGAAGAGAAACCCGGCCTCAACAGGGTGAAGGTGAGAACTGACTCCTGAAGTTGTCCTTTGACCTCCACACATGGGCACCTCATGCACAGAAGCTCTTTGGTGGGCGCGCGCACACACACACACACACACACACACACACACATATGCACATTCTGCACACATGTAATAATATAATTATAATAATAATAAATGTTTTACTATAGGAAATGTTTAATAATTAGGTTGACTGTGCCAATAAATAAATTAACTTTAAATTTTAAGTTGTACTTCAATTCTTGATCTTACTAAACACACTATGCCTCATGAATAGGCATAACAGAAAGATTTGTGACAGAAGTCAGTATTTATTTCCACACCTCACCATGCAGTGGAGGTCAGTTTATGTCATGTTCACCTCTCAGTTATCCCTGATGCTTTATGGGCCTATTGTCAAGGTACCACGGGGACTGTTTCCTTCTCATGCTGAGTGGACATTTTGTCAGAATGTTCCTGCCACTGTGGCTCCTGCTGCCTACAAGGTAAAGGGGCCATATGTCCCTACCACAATTACACAGAAAAATAGAACAAATCCTAGAATCCCATCAAGTCAGAATATCACATTTTCTAAATGTGCCAGGTTTCCACTCAGCCCTCGGATTGAAACTGTTGAAAATTAATCTCTCAGCTACATTCTAGGATGCATCTCACACATGTCCAACATCTCAGTGGGCAGTAACACAGAGCAACAGTGGGAAGAAGGGCTGGATCTGCTTCCCTTCTCTCAAGCATTTGAAAAATCCCTAAGGTTGGTTCTGACACTCTTCAACTACAGTTTCCACTGAGCAGAGAGTTTGAAGCATCTCACAGCAACTGCTAGCAATGCCCCTCTATAGAATCTTAAATTGGGTACAACCAGGCACATAAGTAAGGCAGGCAGTTAAAACCACAAACCTCCCTTCATTTGCTATACTAAATAAAAAGAAGAAACTCAATGTCCCTTCTCACTGTTGAAAATAGTTACTTGCTTCCAGGCTTGTTACCCACAGACAGAAGAGTTTATACTAAATGAGGTGGCTTTCAATCTTACTTCATTATTTCTCCCTTTGGATATCTGCCAACAACTTATGCAACTGAAAGTGCACACATTTTAAGGTAAGTTTGTATATCTCACATAAAAAATATTTATCAAGTGGCCCAGAGTCAGAATGTTGCTGTGTTGCCTCATCCTATGTGATGTCATTAAAAAAGAAAGAAAGAAAAGGCTTTGCAATATTCTACTTTGTTATCCTCACAGCTAGGACTCCGCACTGGAGACTCCAAGATGATTCCTAAGGTGTAGGTGTCAAATGCTCCCCATAAAAGTGCCCAAGAACAAGGAATGAAGAGGAGAAAGGTTTTCCTTGAGCCAGCCCCCTTTACTTTTTTATCCCCTAGTCTCTCTGAGAAGAAAGTACTACAGATTAACATCAGGCAATAGAGCTGTGCTCTGGGAGACTGAGAAACATGTCTTTAGTTTGCAGGTGAGGAATGAGAGCTGACAGTATATAGAAAGAAATTGGAGATTGTCCTAGGTTGCCTTCTAGCCCTGTGGTAAAGACCGTGACTAAGAGCATCGTGAGGAGGAAAGGATATATTTGGCTTATATTTCCTGGTCACAGTTCACCATTGAAGAAAGCCAAGGCAGGAGCTCAGGGCAGAAACCTGGAGGTAGAAGCTGAAGCAGAGAACATGGAGAACCAAGAACTGATACTTACTGACAGGATCATCTTGCTTATCTTAATACCTCCCAGGACCACCTGCCAAGAGGTGGGATGACCCACATCAATCAACAATCAAGAAAATGCCTTCACAGGCATGCTCACGGTCCAATCTAATGGAGGTGATTCCTCAAGAGAGATTGTGTCTTCCCAGATGTGTCTAGGTTTGTCAAGTTGATTAAAAACCCAATACCACAGAGATAGGTAATAACTGGTGAGGCAACCACTAGTTCTGGGAGATCTTTCTTCCAGGTTGTATATTTTCTACTGTTGGATAACAACCTCCAAGCATTTTGACTTAAAGCAATGACAATTTATTATTTCTCATGATTCTGTGAGTTGGCTCAACCCAGCTGTGTGGCCCTGCTCCATGGATTGTTAATTGAATACACCGGTATTTGGCTGGCTGCAAAATATCCATGATGGAATCACATGCCTTGCATTTCCAGTGGGATTGCTGGATTTTGTGAAGACAGGCCTCTGTCTCTCTCCATATAACCCTTCGTCATTCAGTAGTTCATTCTGGGCTTTTAAAAATGAGTCATGAAATAGGATGTAAAGCTAATTGTCTTTCCAATTCTAAGTCTATTGTGGAATTTTTCTTTTTGAGTGGCAGATAAATGCATAAAAATAGGGAGAAATATCAGGGTCCCACCCTTAGGCAAACTACAGGGGGTGAATTAGTCTCTCCCACAAAGCTCCTGACTGGTCATCATCCAATACAAAATTGTCAGGCCTGAATCATAGAAACACAAACAACAATATGGAGTCAGCAAGTTGTATTTATATATTGTGCATACATGTGTATAGCTATGTAGCAATAGTAATCAAAGAAAAGGAGGGTTTTCAGCCAGGCATGGTGGTGTAGGCCTTGCAATCCTCTAGTTACAAGGTAGAGGTTATGGAGGTAGAGGTCAGATAATCCCAAATCTGAGACCTGCCTAGGCTACAGAGAAAACTTAATGCCAGCTAGGGCAACTTAGTAAAAGTTTGTTTCAGAATAAAAAGGAACGGAGACATACTTCCCTGGCAGAGTACAGATGTGGCAAGCCTAAAGCAACATTTAACTGTTGGCATTGGTTTTACCCTTTGCCAGAAGTCCCAGTAAATTCTTCCTGTACAACATTTCACCCCCGAAAATCTAACAACTTTAGCCATCAACAGGGGGGAAGGAGGGCAGTTAGGATGTGAATTAATTTTAAATTTCTCCAGTGGCTTAAAAGTATACTCAATAGTATAGGTCAGCAGGAAATTAGGTATAATTGTGATTTAAAGAACAATGAACTCTAAAAACAAAGATTTAAATCCTAGCACTCAGGAGGCGGAGGCAGGTAGATCTCCATGATTTCCAGACAAGCCTAGTTTACAGAGTTGTGGGAGTCTCTGCAAAAACCATGGCCAGGAAAATAGCAATCCATTTGAGACAAAAAGGCTACCTGTTCAACATCACTCAGTAGCCAGTTTGGTTCAAACATGGAGAGTCTGACACCAGGCAATTTAATTTAGGCACATTTAAGCACAGCACAACATGGAAAAATATTTCCTGGTGATAATTAACTCAATCATGAGTGCACCTTAAAGCTTAAGACATGACTGCACCAAAACTCTTTGTAAAGTACAAGTGATAACTTTCATAAAGATGGGTTCTATAGATTGACTATGTGTGACATCTTAAGGACCTAGGAGGATCTGGTGTAGTTTTCATAACACAGATAGCTCAAAGGTCACCAGGTTATTAACCACCTCCATTCCCAGCCTTCTGGGCAGGAAACAGGCTATCCATCTGAAGAGACAACCCTGTGTGTTTAACATTCCTATTTCCCCTAGCGATTACCTGGGATTACAAAAACCTCTGTGCCTCCTACAGCAAGCAAGTTCTAGGCCAACCAGCGATACACAGGAAGACCCTGACTCTAAAAATAAACCAAACAAAAAACAAAAACAAAGCATGAATTCCAGATGTATAGAACAGCCAAACTTCTAAGTGAATATCAAGGGGTAGAAGTGGAGGAGGAGGAGGAAGAGGAGGAGGAGGAGGAGGAGGAGGAGGGAGGAGGAGGAGAGGAGGAGGAGGAGGAGGAGGAAGAGGAGGAGAGGCAGAAGTTGAGACAGTGACAGCAGCTCACTAACTTGTGTTTGGAGCAATGAGGACAGCCACATAATGCAAGGCAGCTAGCTCTCCATAACTGTGTCTCAGCATTCAGGTTTCAAGCTTGAAGATAATAACTGATTGAAGACCCAAAATAACCTTGAAACAGAGAGGAAACTTTGAAAAGTGATGGCATTTAAATTCATTAGGAACAAGCATTAAAAAAAAGCTACAAAATTGTGAGTTAGATGAGTGTTTGTGAAACTATGTAAATGTGACATTTCTGAAGAGACTTTATTTAGTAAAATCCATGCTACCCCACAAATAAAAATGTTCATAAGAAGATTAGATAGTAGCTGATATTTGATTCTTTATATAAAATCTGACATAGAGATTTTTTAAGTCATCCTCCACTAAATAAAAATATTTGTTCAAGTTTACTCAGGTAAATAAAACTTCCTACAACTTTTATATAATTTTATATAATACTAGTAAATAGCCACTATTTGCCATCCCATTCAAGAATCAAACTTGGTACTGACTAAAATATTCTAGTAGTGACATACATGGGACTGTATGTTCACTGTGATGTTTCCAAGATAATTTTAACTATTCTATACTTATTTTTAATACCAGTTTGAAACAGACTTTACTGTATATTTTAGCCTTGTAGGGTTACCATAACAAAGTATCACAAATCAAGGATCTTAAACAATTGCATTGCATCCTTGTTCAGATTATCCACGTCTGAAATAAGGTGAAGGTAGGGTTGTTTGCTTCCTAGAGATTCAGAGGTAGAGTCTTCTAGCTCTTAACAGTGGTCCAAGGTCTCCGCTGTCCCCTAGATCATAAATGCATTGCTCAGATTGCTGCCTTTATCTTCACCTGCTGTTACTTCTGTGTACTGTGTATTTGTATATCCTGTCTTTTAGCAAGGACATTAGTGATTGCACCTGGGGTCCACCCCAATCAAGGTGACTCATCTTATGCTTCATCTTATATCCTAATTATCTGTGGGAAGATGGTATTTCCTCATACTAGTATAGATAGGGAAGTAAAAATAGACATAAATAAATAAATAGACAGACAAACAAATAAAAATGTAAAGATAAATGTACTCTCAGTCAATTATGAAGTAAAGCTCTGTTTGTTTAATAGTTTAGAATCAATGTGCACGGAAACAGATGTCCTTTTACCAAAAATTCTCATGTTAGCATTAAAAATATGTATAGAAGTAACATTGACTTACCAAGAAGTGACTATAGTAAAGAAATATTATAAATGTCACTCTTAATAATTTATTATAAGTTATATGTATTGGTATTAATATTATTTATTTTCATATATTTAGTCATACAGGATACCAATGATCTTGTAACTGTTAACAAGTCATTCTATCCCCCACTCTGTTTCTACCTGTTATCTTCTTTATTGTTGGATGTGAAAATTACTTAGTCATGCACTCCACGCCCGCAGAGATTAGAGTTCTATAATTCCCTCCTATGAACAGACAAGCCCTGTGATTGTTAAGGACACCATTGGAAAGGAATTAACAGTTCCCCTCAGTGCTATGAAACCTGTCCATTGACGTCACTGTAACCTTAACTGACATCATTGAGAGAGAACACTACATTAACAGCAGTGATGTGCTAAGTTTATAAATTGACCATTTTAAGGTAGAAATTATGGCGCGGTATAATTTTATACATCCCTAAATATAGAATGATAGGAACGCCCAGAAGAGTGATAAGCAGGAGAGAAAAGAGTATCAGGAATTCAAGAGGATTCTTACTTCAATTGTGAAAGGAAACTCCTGGTCTAGAGGCAGTATACAGTACTTTAATCTTCCTTTTATCCAAGTCTCCAATTATATTGAACCAAATGTGCAAAAATAAATGAGTGAAATCAATAAATAAGAAAAGAAAAGAGCACTGCTAACTCAGGATTTCTGATTCTCAGTGGGAAGAAGACATTCAGTATCACATAACATCATAAGAGATTAGTTTCAGTTGTTCTCTTTTATAGAACTAATGGTCATGGGATGAGATTCATTTGTGGTATATACCATTCTCAACAGATTGATTTACAGCACTGTGATTCAGGCAACAGGTTTCAGCATCAGATATATAGTCTGGTTTCTTGGACAACTGATATCAGTCTCTAAACACCAGGATAACAGCAGCAAGGGAAAAATACAAGGTTCCTGTTCTTGAAAAGTCCATTGTTTGTAAAAGGAGATAGGTAGTTTAAAATAACCTCAATAGATAATACTGGGTAGAGTAAAATTCTAGCAAAAACAGCAGGCATAATATAATTGAGTACTTTGAGTGTTGGCTACATTAGATGAATGTCAAAAAAGGATCGTTTTCGGAAGTAGCTTTGAATAAGAACCTAAAAGAAGGAAGGTGTGAAAACAAATACTAGACACGAGAGTTTCCTGCCATTGCCCACAAGCTAGCCTTGCTGATCCCAGGTACAAATGAACACAAAGCATTGAAGGCTAACCTAGTGTGGGTAGCCATCTTCCTGATGCACTGTCCTTAATCAAGAAGTCTACATCAGAGTTAGTTTTGAGTTTTACTACCAATAACACCAATTTCTCAAATAGACTAGACGAGTATACTTACTCTCTTTTCTCAATGCCATTTTAATTGGATCTGTCCCTTTTCGTTGTTTCAAACTTGAGGGGGAGGTCTATAGAAATGGTTACTGTCACTATCTTTTTAAATTGAAAAAAAATCACCAAATTAGCTGGGCAAATAGTACAATAGTATGTAGGTGGCCAAATTCACACTTAATGTATCTAAAGATTTAGTCAGCCATGAACACAATATTCTGCATTTCAAGGCATTTTTAAATTAGCAATTTATTCAGAACTCTCCAGGGACTGTGGCCTTGTCAATGCCACTAGCTTGGCTACACTGTTAATTCCACCAGAGTCATTGAACCAAGTGTTAGTGTATGTGGGAGAGAATGCATGAGTCAATTGCCAGCACAGAGTTCTTCCTGACATAGGAAGGCATATGATCTCAACTTCTGAATGCATACAGTGCAGATTTCTAGCTGAATGGTTCCTGACAATAGTGTCCTCTGGAACATAATGCCTGGCCAGGAGCCAATGGTTATGCCACCATAAAAATCACTGTTCGTCTGACTCCAGAGTGCCTCTTTGCAATGATAGCATGAGTTCTCAGTCCTGGTGTTCCACAAGATGTTACATTAGCTCTTTTATATCATGGTTACTGGAACTGAAATTTTTATTGAGACAATTGTCACAAAATAAGAGGTGATGGATGCATTTTTAAAAAAAGGAAGCAAAAAATGTAATTTCAACAACAGCTTTGTTGTTTTCCATTTCCCATTAGGACAAAATCACTCTGTTTTTGAAACCTGGTTTTATTAATTGTTTGATAGATATTTTCACTTTAAATTTCTTGTATAATTATAGAACTAAAACAGCTTGGTTCAAACTGTTAACTAATGATCCATATATCATATTAGTAATTGCAGAATTTAGGCATCTTGCAGAAGATGTTTCAGTTTTGTAGGGATTTATATCTACATTCAAATGGTGAAAACATACTGATATTTTTATCAATGAATTATACTACTTAAAATTTTATTATACTATCTTGCTGTAATGTTGTTAACCTAAAAATCAGTATACTATCCTGAATATGTGATCCCCCATGAAAAGTTTTATACAATTATCCTTTTAGTGGTTAAAAATAGATACAACATATTACATAAAATTGCAATTGACATAAATGAAATTGAAGTTCTATGGAGTAGTCCTTTTCAGTAGGAATATACATTCATTAAACTATTTAACCAAACTTTATCTTCAACTATGAAATAACCTGCCAACTTCAAATGCAGGTTTGAAGATTCTTCTAGGAATACTTCTCTAGAGACTTTAACATTAAAAAGATACAAGCATTTTCAATGGTAGGAACAGCAATTGCTTAAAGGCAACACAGAACTCAAATACTGTAGCTAGTACACACAGCAAAACCACAAGAAATGTTTTTTATGGATGTAGACAAAGCTATTAGAATTTTTTCTTTTTTCCTTTCTCTTTCTTTCTTGATTTGTCTTCACTGAGCAAACAGTTTTCTTATTAGTTCTATGTAAGAAGTAAGCAAATGTAAAGACTGTAAAAGTCTCTTTAAAATATGGTTAACAATTCATAAAAGAAATGAAGGAGATCATTTAAAAGATTTCTTATGGTTTGAAAATGCCTTCCAAATATTCATTAAACATTTAAGTGAGTAAATGTGGTGAATATGTTTCTGACATTGGCGCTGGTTCGGTGGTATTTCTCCCATCAGATGGAAGTGCTATGCCTTATGCAGAGTGCATGCCGTTCATTCATGCATAAACAATATCATTTTCATAAATTAAAACCTCCCCTGCAGAAGGAACATCTGTGCCTGCCTTTGAATAAAAGATGGTGGCATGTGAGTTACTCCCCGACTGACTGAAAGAATCCCTATGCTTTGGAGTGAAATTATAAACACAAAATGAAAAACAAAGAGGGAAACAGAACCTTCATTTCTACCTTTAACAAAACCCACAGTCTAGCTTTCTTTGCTTTCTGTTTTAAATGTTGACATTCTTAAAACCCCATGTTGCTTTGTCGGTTTTACTATAGCAACAGTTTTTAGTTTGCATGGAGATGTCTAATTTTAATTACAGGTGAAATTGAGCTGCTTAATAGATCATATCAGGCCTGAATGTTCACTTCATGTTCTCCTGTGCTGGGAGGCTGGAAGTGTTCGAATATCAGCATTACTTCTGTCAAAGTCAGAATGGCAGACATATTCAGGCTAGGGGAAGCAACAGCTTGATTCCAAAAGAACTGCTCTGATTCATTTGGAAAGAGATTGCTGTATTTGGGATAAAGTTGGGACCAACTTAAATGTATTTCTGTGTATGGTGAAGGCTGATGGAAAACATGTGTAAATGAAGTATTTTAAATTACACTCAGTTTCTTGAACATTGAAATATCCCTTACTGCTACTGTCACAGCTTGATGCGGCCCCATTGGCAATGTTTTTACTATGGCTAATTGTTCCTGTCCATTAGATTACTCACATTTTTCTGGAGCAGCTTGCTAAATGAGGTCAGCTTTCTGGAACCCTTAAATCATCAATGAGAAGGAGATTAAAAGAACATGGTTGGGAAGGGAGGTGGGCATCCACCAGGCCTCTGAGTCAGAGAAGGAACAATGGAGTTACTAATGACAATAATCAGAAAACCACAGTAGAGCCAGGGTACAACTGCCAAAATACTATTCCCTAGGAATCCAGGCTGTCAGTTATTTCTCGTGGGAAGGGAAATGCCAAACTATTTTTTAAGGGACTTACCAATGGCAGAAGTTAAGTTGTGGAGAGAGAGAGAGAGAGAGAGAGAGAGAGAGAGAGAGAGAGAGAGAGAGAGAGAGAGTGTTTATGAAATCAACATTCAAATACTAGGGCTGCAAAAGAGACCGGGGAGCAATATACCTTCCTAAAATAGAATAGAAATAGTATATTCTTATATACAAACACCTTTGTAGAAAAGTATTGAAGTCATCCCAAGACACTTATAGAACAATTATAAACTGCCACATTTTCTGGGAATCTTTCAATTAATTAATTTCCCTACAATATCAAATGTTTAATATTTGAAATTATAGCACTGTTTTAAAAGACAACTATTTAGTTCAGGAAAATGTACAGGTAACAGAACACTAAGAAAATAGCAAGTGTTTTTATGTTTTAAATGTGTAAACAAATTAAACTAAGGTATTTGTTTGTGTCTTTCTGGCTAATAGTTAAGTAAATCCACATTAAAAAATAAAATAAACCTCTGACAACAATTGGTAATAAACACACAGACAGGAAAAAGTGTACCCCAAAGGTGAAGATATGTAAAGAAAAAGCACAGCTGTTTGTCCAGCTTACTCTACAGCCCAGTATTCCAAATAATGAAACAGTAGCTAGGTCTGAAAAAGTGGAGACTCCCTAAGTAAGACGCCAGAGTAAGGACAGGACAAGCCCAACTTTTTACTTTACAACCAGTGCTTAACATTTTTACTCAGCAGATCCAGAAGTTGATCCTCCTGAGCACAATTTTACCCTTTAAAAAAACACTTTTGGGAGAAATGAAACAATTATTGTGATTTTCAATACTATTTTTATTGCAACTGCATGAGCGTTTTCTAAATTGTGCATTACACCATAATACACAGGGTTACAAACAAGATTACAGTACAGGTCAATTCCAGTGGTACCAGCATCACATCCTAGACAGCACTTGTTCTGGACTGCATTTTTACATGCAATAGCTATTGTTCTAATTATGAATTCAATGGTTTGAATTTTACTTAAGCTACTGTACTAACTGACTACGTAGGTATCAATCCCAACATTAACAACCTGAATAAATTTAGGCTCAGATTTATTACATGAATAGATGACAAACCACCATTTGTTTGACTATGTATAAAATCATGCATTTATATTTTCTGGAAACATCAATAGCGTCAGACACTCCGTAAAATCATGGAATTCAAAGAAAAGATTAAAAATGAAAGAGTGCAAATTGTATGTGATAGTCAAGCAGCTTTTGATTTAAAGGAGTGTGTGTGTTGGCATTTATTTATAATATGTATATACAAGCTTGTGCAAGTAATGATATGTTTTGATAAGAAATGCATCTCTTTTTCATCCTCTTGAATGTTATGAATCTGGATTCTATTTTAAGGAGAGGGAACAACTTTAAAGTGAAATGGATTGCTCAAATTGTGCAATTTGTTTTGTTTTGTTTTGTTTTACAATTAGAGAAGAAAGAAGTGCTAAGGCAACACAATAACTTTCTAAGCACTTTTCTGCTGGTTTAAATTAGTTAAATTATTTTGTATAAATTAGATATAATTCTACTTTTCTGATATGTATAAAAATTGATGAAGCTGCATGGTTTTAAAATAGGAAATCCACGTTATAAAAAGTCATTAAAAATTCTGTACAAAATCACAACAAAATAATTCAGCATGGGAAAGGTAACAAGTAGTAAAATGCTGGTTGAAAAATATATATTTATATATATTTTAATTGGCCCATTACTAGTTTAAAAATTGCATAGATCCTAATTATTGCTTGTGATTTTTTTATCCCGATCAGATAATTAATATGATCTGAATACAGCTACACGAAATTCGTGGTACACAATTTCTTTTTTACTTTACTGTTATTATTTTTAAAATAGAAGAGCTATAGAAAACAATACATAAGGTGAACAGGAGCTTTGATCCCCTGTTTCTTCCAAAGGCAGTAACGACAATAAATACATATATCACTTGAAGCTTCGAGTATTTGCACTTTGCAGAAATCGTAGCAAAAAGGATGTCTTCTGTAAACACGACAGTCACTGTAAGCACAGTGGGTTCGTTTCCCGGGAATGGTGAAACTGACGTGTCTCTAATCGTGAAAGATGGCATTGAGCTGGGCACTCATGACTCGCTCATGATGTGAATGGCTATCGAAAGACATAATATTGTCTATGGGGATCTCGCAGCGAGGGGCAGCGGCACCCGAGAAGATTGATCCGTGGCTTTGGGGCCCTGCCAGGGTCGCTGCAGGGTAGTGCATGGTAAAGGCATAATTTTTTTCAAACTCGGCGGATGGTTCGTGTTTGAAAGAGAAGTTGCCATTGATGCTGAGCGGCGGGCTGAGGGGTCCATCAAAGGAAGGACTGGTGCAATCAGTCAGGGGGCTTTCAAAGAAGGGTTCCAGGGCTGCGCTGTAGGCATGTGGCGGCGGCTTGACGTGGAAGACATGGGAGCTGTCCATGGTGCCATAGGGAGGGCTAGGTAGCCCCGGGGACTGGTAGGAGTAGGGGTGAACCGGGAAGGAAGCGCTGGCTGTGGGCAGATGCGGAGGCATGTCCGGGTTCTGTTCTGGCAGGAAAGTCCGGGGGTTGAGTTGCAGGCAGCCAGCGACCAGGTTGGTGGTGGGTTGGGACAAGCCTTTGCAGAGCGTTTGAACGAAGGAGACCAGGTCAGGGCTTTTGCCTGAACGCAGGATCTCTGACAGAGCCCAAATGTAGTTTTTGGCCAAGCGCAGTGTCTCGATCTTGGACAGCTTCTGAGTCTTGGAGTAGCAGGGTACCACCTTGCGCAGGTTGTCCAGCGCGGCGTTCAGCCCGTGCATGCGGTTGCGTTCACGGGCGTTGGCCTTCATGCGCCTTAATTTAAAACGCTCTAGGCGCGCCTTGGTCATCTTTTTCTTTTTAGGGCCCCGTCTCTTGGGCTTTTGATCATCCTCCTCCTCTTCCTCCTCCTCCTCTTCCAGGTCCTCATCTTCATCCTCTTCCTCTCCTCCGTTTCTCAGAGAGTCTTCCTCCGCATTCATGGCTTCGAGCTCGTCCTCCTTCTTGTCTGCCTCATGTTCCTCATCCTGAGAACTAAGACACTCATCTGTCCAGCTTGGGGGACCTTGGGGCTGAGGCTCGCCCATCAGTCCGCTCTCGCTGTATGATTTGGTCATGTTTCTACTTCCTGTATTCAACAGGGAGAAAGGCAAGAAGAAAGAAGAAAGGAAGCAAAAACAAACAAAAAACCCTCTACGTTTAAAAGCTAGATAAGCCTTCAGCTCCCTCTCCCTAATCCCGCAAAAATGCACACGAATAGAAATACACAGGAGTCCATTGCAAAATGGATGACTCTAGGAAAAGTTAAACGCAGCGATTCATGCTGGCATGTTTGTGCCTCGCTGCTGCGTTGTGAATACTGCTGGGGCTGTCACGGATGGCTGTGGGTACATTTCCTAGTGATCAACTTAACTGTGTGCAAGGCGACTGATTGCCTGGCCCGATGCAGTGTGTGGAAACAAGTTCAGTGTACATATTTTTCCTCCATGTGTCCCAAGTCACTCCCAACTCACAAAAATGATTAGTTTGGAAATGGAACATTCTGAACCCATCTCTGTTCTGGCTTCTAGGTACTTAGAGGTTTAAATAAATAGAAGAGCCATTATGTAATTTACTAACACTGACCCCGATTTGTAAGAAGATTATACAGAAGGGAGATTGGAGAGCCAATGCACGAGGAAAAGTAGTTTCTACCAAATTATTTTTCTATCAACGACACATTTGGCCACAGAAGTGGGCACAAGTCCTTCATCTTTCCCTTGCCTTTCTTTAGTCTCCTCACACCCCCTGCTAAATTCCCACCTTGTACAAAAGCTCTGGCTCCCAGGCGAGGCTCTCCCACGCGCCGGGGATCAGGTGCCGAAGGCTCCTCTCTAATAAACAGCCCATTGAAAGGGCCGCCTGCTCTTTATTGGGGCTTTTCAAAGTTCGCCTCAAACCTCCCTTTAAAAGATTGAGTAATTACAATGGTCAGCTATTGGCAATGGTGAAGGTGCCGCTTCTAATAAGGACTGTAAAAAGCCTTTAGTAAAACAACTGAATGTCTGGCCCCTGCAGAGGCTGCTGGGGACTTGGCCGCCTCTGGGTCAGTAACAGGTAGCAGAAGTCCCCTTTTCTCCCTCTCTCTTCCCCAACATTTGAGCTAAACTATCTCAGAGTCTGATCAGTCTTCCAGGGTGTGCGTGCTCCATGCCTCTGAAATATATAGTTTCGTATTCACAGTGCGCCTCAATATCTGTACACAAAATAAAACTGTGGGCAGCAAGCATTTTTTTCTCTCCTTTCCTCACCGGAATAAGTGAGAACATGAAGTGGTTGTTTGCTTTAGGGACTTTCAAATAATCGCTTACAAATAATTACAGTTACTCCCCTCCACCACCATAAACATCCTAAAAGCTCCTATACTATTAAAAATTAAATTTAATTAGAAAGCCTGCAGGGGGTACTTGAGTGCTGGGACTCATGTGCCAGTACTTGTGGGCAATTACGGGAGGGACACTGATCTCAGTACACGGACAGCGGGCTCCACGAATGTGCGCATGCAAAGTACCAAGGTACGCTCTTCAATTAATGCTTTTATTCTCGAGAGAGGAAAAAATAGGAATCGTAATTACCTGTTGTTAGAATGTCCTGAGCAGTGATGATCTCATAACCCTGGAGCCTCGGGACACCGTGCCTTCTGTGTGGGCGAATTCCTCGTGTCCCGGCGGCGCGGGCGCTAGGGTTATATAGCCGTGTTGCTGATGCTGAGCGGGCGGGGCCGCGAGCTGAGCAACGAGCAGGTCCCTGTGCCCCGCAAACGCGCACGCGTCCCGGCTGAGCGCCTCCCGCCCCCACTTTCCCCTCCCCAGAACTCCCCTCCCGCCCCTTCCACCACCACTCCCCTCACCCCCACAGTACCCCCGCCCCTGCTCCTTCCTCCCCGGCATGCGCCATATGGTCTTCCCGGTCCAGCCAAGAGCCGGGAACCACGTGACCTGCCTATTTGTATGCCGCGGAGCGCTCCATTCCGGCCCCTTTGTGGCCAGAAGAAAGTGGCCCATCTGTCGCCAGTTAGAGACTCCGTGGACCTGTTTTTACCCGCAGGAGAGATTAACCCTTTGTGCCGGCAGAAGGCAGAGGACATATGGGAGGGGTTTGCTGGAGGCGAGCGGGAAAGGTTAAGATGACTGACTGTGTCTAGGTCCTAGCCTGAAGCCTGTCTCAGCGCCAGAAGGGAGACAGGTGAACCAGGCTCAAGCGGGGAGACTCAGGCGCGCTGAAGAACCCTCCCATTGACAATGGTCTCCAGTGCAGCTTGACTTTTTGCTCTCAGAAAGGCCCATCTCTTGGCTTCTGTCCCTTGGCAGACGCTTTGCTCATTGGCACCAAAGGGTGGCTGGCTTCTAATCTCCATCACCCCTCGAGGCAATCGTATATTTCATATAAAAATGACCTCATCCGGAAACACAGCTTTGACTAGTTCTCAACCTTTCTGTCCAGATCATCCTCTCCAAACCTCTACAAGACAGAAATTTTGTAGTTACCACTGGACTCCCAAAATGAGACCCTTTGTATCCTAACTTTCATCTGCTCCTATCCTTGGAGACTTCACTAAGATAGTCTTCAAATCTGACCACTAGAATTTTGTGCCTACAGCTCGTTTTTGCCAGCAGGCCTTGGCTCCACTGGCCTTCAAAACCTTCTGTAGTAAAAGATGACCTCACCTAGCCCGTCCAGGGAATGCTGAGATTCAACACTCCTGTCACCCCGGCTTGCCATTTCATTCCTGACACAGACCATAATCCCACCCCACAATCTTTCTCTAGCCCATGATGCTCAATCCCTGGCCTTGGAATCCTGGGTCACAAAACCCACAAAGAGAGCTGAAATAGGACTTTATTCAAGGTGTCATTTCCTTCTTTCAACCATTAGCACACCTTTGTATGGAGGGATCTCTGGAGCCTCTGATTTGATAGGGCCCTTCTGTGGGTCCAGCAAAGCCTATTCTGGAATAACTAGCCTTCTCTATTCTTAAACAATGGTTCCTTCTTTTCTCCATCTGGGCATATTCCTGAAAGATGCCCCTCCATGCTTCATGTTCAAGAAAGAATTCAGGGAGAGGAGGAATGGTTGGCTTCTTTCTCTTCCAGTTCCTCTTTTAATTCTTCATTAACTTCTTACCCTCCTCCAAACCTTTTGCAATGAGTGCATCCTACTTGAATTGCTTATGTAAACACAATTGCCCTCAAGTTTGCAAACAGTGTCAGGGTTGAGCAGCTGGAGTGGGGTACATCTGGGAGGCAGGAGGAAGAGAGGGTTCTAAGTAGATTCTGAACATGTGGATGGAGTTGGATGTGGCTTTCCAGAACCAGAACAAATCTGAAGAGAAAATCAAAGCATTGTTGGAGTCCTTTGGTGGTCCAAAACATAGCACCAGTCCTTCTGGGGTTCCAGAGCAGAACTGCCTGGAGTTTTGCTTTGTCTTTGTTCTGTCAACTGGCAAACAGCAGAGTGCACAAGGAGTACTGTTCTTGTATTTACTCTGGGTTCTGAGTTTAAAGCACAGAGACCTCAGGTTTAGGTCTCAGCCTAAACCCTGAGGTCTAATCACAGTGGAATTCTTATTGCAGTCTCCCTTATCGGAAAAGCATATAGGGATTCATCGATGCCGATCCTGGCTCTCACCTCTCCATTTCGTAGGAAGCTACGGAAGATTTGTTGGGGCAGGATGCAAGAGATGGATCAGAGATTGTGAAAGGAAAAGCTACATATCTGGGTATTCTTGGTACCTGAAGTAAGGTCTCTCATTGAGCTTCTTGCAGCACTGTGATGTGGTCCTGAAGCGAGTCACAAACACCAAGGAGCCCGGCAAGTGTCCCCTGAGCTCCCCGGAGGCAGCAACTGCCTAAGAAAGATGGGAGTTAAGTTTTTTGGTTTGTGTGTGTATTCGGGGTGGAGGACAAGACCGTGGGGCCAACCTGAACTGCACCCAGCTGGAGGCACTGAGGAGACCCTGGCCAGAGCGACCCTGTGCGCTGCTGAATCTGCTGGCATGGTAGCGGTGGGGCGGGTATGCACACTCCCCCAGCTCTGTCCCCACCCGGCGCCCTAGGCAGCCGGGCGGCACGCGAGCTGCACGCGCAAGCAACAAAAGCCGCTTTTCATGACTCAATGCCCTCGAGCAATGCCCTAAATCTGCCACCCCGCCGGGTCCTACTCCCCAGCGCGACACTGGACCGGCATTCAGGCCGTTACAGCGGCAGCTCTGGGCTCCCGCGGGGAAGCAGTGGCCTGGGGAGGGATGGGGGAAGTGGGGAAAGGGACAGAGGAGTGTGGCCTGGCCGGGAACACATTCACAGAGATAAGATAAAGAGCTGGGTCGCGGCTTGCGGCGTCCCGGGTGGTGACCTGTTTTTCTCAGAAACAGATGCTTGCGTTCCATGAAAGGACCTAGTTTTGTCCATGGCTACCCCACCGACTCAGAGTCTCCTGAGCTTCTCCCTGCAGGGCCCTGGAGTCAGCTGGCCTGGCCTGTGTAAGTTCCATCCCCAGGAGGCCATTGGTATCCAGCCCAGCGAGTACTTGGAGGCTTTGGGGCACAGTGGGTCCCTAGAGCAGCAGCTAGAACTAAAAGCCCTCTCTTAGGCCCTATAGCTTCAAGATCAGGGGATGCTGGTTCCGCTCAGACTGCTGGGGTGATTCAAGCTTTGCTCCTCAGCCTCTCGGGAGGCAGTTTTTCCTCCAAGGTCCTGGCCAGAAGCTGAAGTTGCCCGGACTCGACAGGCAGACGACAGGAGAGAGCCAGGAGCAAGAGAGATGCTATTAAAATGCCTTGCTATCGCCTGGAGCGCAAAACCCGTTCTCCCCAAATCTCCAGGGCTTGCGGCATAATCTTAATTAAGATAATTGATTCATATTGCACCTGCGAGAACCGAAAAAAAATTGATTCCAACCCCCAACTCCACAAATTGCTTAGAGCTATTGGATGAAGGACGACGAGGCTGTGATTTGGGGAGTGATTTAGAGCAGGGCTTCCCCAGCACGGCCTGCCTGAGCCCTTTTATTTATTATTTACGTTCTCTAGATCCCGCTGGGGCCTTAGTAGCCCCCCTCCTGGCGCCGACAGACCTCAAGAGAATACACCTCTGCCTCTCTGTCAGAATTAAGGGGCTTCCTTTAAATCCATTCAGCACTCGGAATCAACAACATAAAAATAAACGCCACCAGAGTACCTTGGCAGATGCCGCTCTCAGGCACGTTTGTTGTCAGAAAGCCTGCGTGTGCAAATGTGTTAATGTGTGATTGTGGTTGAGTGTTCGAGCGTGTGAATCTGAGTGCGAACGTATGAGCACGTGTGGGATTGTATAATCGTGAATAAATGATTATGTGCGCGGTTGTCGACATGCATTTGAACATTTGAGGGCGTAGATGTGAGTATCCGTGCTGTGTATGTTGTGATGGGGTGGCTATGTGCTCAAGGGCTTCACTTCTCAGGAAGTGAAGAACAGCTTGTGGTTCAAAGGGGTCCTCAATCATCCAGTATTTGCCAGCTTTTGCCATAACAGAAAAGAAAAAAAATGCCTTGTAGATGGGTGTAGCTTCAGGAGTCAAGAGTCAGCTATGCACACCGGATGCCCTTAACAATGGCTGCTACCTAAGATTGGGGAAAGAGCAGAGCAAGGTCTAAAAGCAAAACAGAAGAACACTGGCCAGCCAGGCTTAGAGCCTAGGTAGCCATGGGGAAACGGCTTCCTGAGAGTATCAGCACCGTGGACAACTCCTACCTTGTGGCTCCTGAAACTCCCTTTCAAATTTAGTGAGAACTCCCTTAGATGTCTTCTGCTTTTTTCCTAATGGCTTTCTATTGCCTAATCACTGGTCAGCTCTAGTGCATTTAGTTAACGGCCATAACGGAGTAAGTTTCCTGGAAACCTAGTCATCCTGATGTGGAGCAGGGAGATTATTAAACAAATTCCAGCCAATGTGTCTGAAACGAAAAAAAAAAAAAAAAAAAAGCCAGTATTCTAACTTTTGCACCAAATTGCCACCAGGCTTCTATGGAGATAATGAAATGCCTCTAAATTGGTTTTGATTCTATTTTGCTGAGGATGTAAATATTTCTTTATCACAATTATCAAATCTACTGTCTGGTTATGTTGTACCATAAATGACTTCTATTAGTGGGGGAAACTGGATTATTTCCTCAGATTTAATAAAGCATAAAGATTTAAATACTGCATTGGTGCACATGACTATTCTAGAATATGCTGGAAAACAGTCTAGTGCTGCCATTCTGGGAAGAGCAAGCACCATCAACAAAAACCCAAGTGTTTGCTAAATATGTATCATACTCCCCCTTAGATTGGGATTGATAAAGGCAATGTGGAAATAAAAGAGAAGCCTGACCTCTTCAGAAACAGACTGCATTTAATCAGAACATATATTTATCAATGCTATTTCCAAGTATGATTAGCAAACAAAATTCTCATCAGCTGTTGAGCATCATTGTCATTTAAAGGCTTAATTATTTTAGGTTCAAGAATTCACCCCTAGAGTTTCACCTTTCTCAAATAAAATGTTTTCTTTCCTTTCTGAAAAGATGTATTTCCACTTGAATTAAATATTGATAATTTGACCTTTTGTGTCTTTAACTCATCAAAGTGGGAAAATTCCAAATGTAGATCTTGGAGTTTGGCCCTGGTGGGTCTTTCCATTTGAATAGACACTGAGATTAAAGGAGTCCAACTTCCTCTTTCACTGCTCTCTCCTTGCACTAATTGCTTATGCAAAAATGCAGATTTGTATTAATTAGTAACTCCACTGATTAGTTCTGTGGTATTTTCACATAATAAATCATGCTGCAGACATGAATTTTGGCACATCACTCAATGGTGGCTCTGGCTGTAATGCAGATTTCATATTAAAATTAAATCTCTGACTGAATCTACCTTTCGGATGCAGGTACCATGAGAAGCCACCTGCTGGGAGCACCTGCCATGGGAAGTTATTTTTACCCAGTGACAAGCCACTATGGGGCCCCAACAGAACAATCTGATTACAAGGTTCGGCTCAAATAATAAACAAATAGTTAAAGGCAGGAAGACAACAAACAAATGTGACTTCACTTTAGTCATTTGGCAGATGACAATATCATAACACAGAATCTAATTGCATTAGGACTTGCCTTTTAAAAATAACTTCCCAAGTTATTGATTAAACACCTCTGTTTTGCTCCTAGGAGCATATTAGTCCTTTGTGAGATGGTCTGAGGTTCTAGGCTTCTCTCATGACACAGCTCACAGTCCTCAAATTGGAAGGCCAATTCTGAAAAATTAGACCATAACAGCACTGGGAGGAATTAAAATGCCAAAATCCAGGCTGGAGAGATGGCTCAGTGGTTAAGAGCACCGACTGCTCTTCCAGAGGTCCTGAGTTCAGTTCCCAGCAACCACATGGTGGCTCACAACCATCCGTTACGAGATCTGGTGCCTTCTTCTGGTGTTCAGATATACATGGAAGCAGAATGTTGTATACATAATAAATAAAATCTTAAAAAACTGCCAAAATCCATCCCAGAGGGAACTGGCCACCATTACTATCCTAGCACAGAATGAGGAGCTATGAGGGCAGGTACTCACAGTTGCCTCCTGTGAGGCAAATTACCATCTCTGAGTGTGTTGCTCTGAGCTTCTATGCACTTCCTTTCCTTCTCCTTGAAAGCTGTTTAATTTGACAAGGCTGCTTATAACAGTGTTGCCAGGACTGTGAATGAGACCCAGGTGTCTCCTGTGCTCCCCACCCCTTACATGCCCTTTCTTCTACACTCTCCCCAAGACCTCCCAGGTGCTCTCATCACCTCCCTGTGTTTTCTGTTCCCTGGCTATCTAAACCTGCTGTCACAAGGAAGTCACAAATCCATGCATCTTAAATGGTTGGGACAGGGAGAGGAGTAATGTTTAACCTGGTGTCCCTGTGTAGAGTCACAGAGTATGTAAAAGGTAATAAATATTTAAGCTTGACCTTCAAATATTAATAAGAACATTAAGGAGCTACTCTCTGAATGGGGGCCAGATCCAGTCTCCATTCTAGTAGCACTGTGCAGCTACTGCCTACTTTTAAGACTTGTACTTGGTTTGTTGTCACATGGCTGTTGTGAAAATTAGTAACCTGATGAGGTTCTCACTTAGCCATTTTTCTTGTTCCTTTCTGATACTGTGGGGATAAAAGAGAAAATTCATGCATTTGTGGGATTTTATTTATTTAACTTAGAATTAGAGACTCCTAATTCATAGGACTTTCCATAAACAATACTGATAACTTATGGTGGAAAAATTAGCCTAGATTTGCATGTTCTTTTAATGCTGTAGTATAGTAACTACCTACATAGAGAGCCAGGACTGGTGTGGCTTTGGTGAGAACACTTGATTTTTGTTTTCATTTTGTTTTGTGTTTTTGCCATCACCTTTCAGAAGCTGTTCCTTCTCTAGGTGACTTAATCACTGCTCTATTCTGTGAGGAGATACTATGACCAAGACTATTTAGGAAGTGTTTAATTGGAGTCTTGTTTACAGTCCCAAAGAGTTAGTCCATGACCATGATGGTGGGGAGCATGGCAACAGGCATGCATATTGATGTAGCAATAGCTAAGAGCTTATATAATGATCTGAGATACCATGTGGTGGTGCTGTGGGATAGAGAAAGAGAGGGAGAAAGATCGGGCTTGGTATAGGCTTTTGAGACCTCAAAGCCTACTCTCAGTAATATACCTCCTCCATCAAGGCCACACCTCCTAATCCTTCCTAAATAGTTCACCAATTCCACCAGCTCAGGACCAAGCATTCGAGTACACAAACCTATGGAGGCCATTTTCATTCAAACTATCACACTAAGTAAAAAACACTTTTAGTAAATACTCTTTATGAGTGTACCATATGCCAGACACTGTACTGTGAGGTGTAATGTAGAGGGGGGAGAGGGGCCTATAGAATTCGACAATAGACTTGATGGTTTTGAAATTTTCTGTGAGGTGAGAAGGATTTAAGAGGGTTCATTCACATGGGAGTCTTTACCTACCAATTGAAATGAAGTACAGGAAAGAAAAAATAAACTACAGCAGGAAGAAGATAAATACACCTGGCCTAGTGAGGGAAGGCCATCTAGGAAGAAGAGCTTCATGAAAGGGGGAACATGTGGCTGGGAACTTTCCTGAGGCAAGGTCTTCCAGTTAGTCAAAAGAAAGCAAACAAAAGTCCCAACTAGATATTAGCAAGAAAACCATCCTTAGGAGCAAGAGGAAACAGAATGATGGAAAGAAGTGAGGCAGTCATGGAGGAGACAAAGCCCAGGGCCTGTTTTCCAGAGAAGAGCTTTGATTGGTGAATAGGGTGTGATGGAGATTTGGGCACAAGTCATATATTTAGAAAGATATTTTCTAACCAGAGTGTAGCATAATGATTATAGCATTGATTGATTGGTTATAGCAGTTTTCCTAGCAATAAATTGTGGTGTTTGAGCCAGGCTGATGGAAAGAGGGTCAAACAAAGCAGGGTATATAGCTCAGAACATTCAGAAAGACTACCCTAAAATGACAGCCAGTTTTATACAAAGCACTCCAATGGATGTAGAGTAACATGATTGTTTTTATCTTGGATGAATGTTGTCTCTTCAGAAATTATATAATAAATCAATAACTCACTCGTGATGTAACCACTTTGCAAAGCATGAAGCCTAATAACTGCTACCCACATCGATTCAGTACTTTAAAAGGTGACAGCTCTGGTGATTTTTTTAAAGATTTTTTAATTTTCTAATTTTAAATTAGAAACAAGATTGTTTTACATGTCAATCCCAGTTCCCTCTCCCTCCTCTCCTCCCCTTCTTCCCTGCTTCCCACCTACCGCCTATCTTATCCCCTTTCTGCTCCCCAGGGAGGGAGAGGCCTTCCATTGGGGAATCTTCAAAGTCTGTCATATCATTTGGAGCAGGACCTAGGCCCTCCCCTATGTATCTAGGCTGAGAGAGTATCCCTTTATGTGGAGTGGGCTCCCAAAGTCCAATCACATACCAGGGATAAATGCTGGTATACTACCAGAGGCCCCATAGACTGCCTAGGCCTCTGGTGATTCTTATTTGACAGCTGAAGAAAATCCAGCTTAGACCAGTTCCGAAACTGTGCCTGTGCCTCCTAAATACTTCCTGCAGATGTGAAACTCAAGCCCAGATCAGCCAGATCCCAAGGCAGGTGTCCTTTAGCCACTATATTGCAATGGGACAGAATCTAAGTGAGATCTACTTACAAATTATGTTTTGTAAAACATTCTTCATGTTTGTTTCTAGGAGCTCAGTTTAAGCTTGATGGGCTTGGTCAATTTGAAAATAGCAAAGAGCTGTGATATCAGTTGTTTCGTCTTCCCATAGATAGGTCTGAGGAAATGGTAACCAATACTTTAGACAGTTGTGTCTTCCCAGGTTTAATCATCAATTAATTTAATTGATTAATCAGTTCAAAAATATGATGCAGATAAATCATTCTATATCCTTGCATTAACCTTTCTCATGAAAAGTTCACTGTTTAAGACTTTACGAAAATTTGTTTTCCTATACAAATTTAAATTGTTTTGGCTCCAGTTGTATCTGGCTTAGAACATTTTTAAGTAGCATAGATGGCCAACACAAAACTAACTCATTGTCTTTTGGGGAGATGTTTTGTCTCATGATACTTTGTTTAGACATATATATATATATATATATATATATATATATATATATTACCTCATCTGTCTTTTGTTTGTATATTGTGGTTTCTGAGTTAATGTTTTTATGGGTTTTATGTGGCCTGAATGTATATGAGTTTTTCATGCTTTTTCTTTCTATTTGTCTGTTTGCTTTGTTTTATTGTTTTCTTTTTTATTCGCTTGTTTATTTTCCAGAGAGAGAGAGAGAGAGAGAGAGAGAGAGAGAGAGAGAGAGAGAGAGGAAAGTTAAAAATGGAAGACTCTTTTTATGCTGTAGTTTTCTTTCTTTTTTTTTCTTTTTTTTAAAAACATACATCTTGCTTAATTATAGCCCAGCACTTGTTCCTCGGCATTTTCATTGCCTAAAAACTGACAAAGAATGTGTTTTCAACTGAAATAGGGAGAGAATAGAGGGAAATAGTGTGTTTGGCACCTCTTTATCAGTATCATTCATTTACTGCTGATCTTAGATTCTAAAATGCAAAGTTTCCAGTTGTCAAGGAGACATGTATTTCAATATAGGTACTTAACAAACCACATGTATCAAACTTATAGTGTTAAATGCAGAAAAAGAAAGCTTACATTTCCTTCCTGGGAGATAATCATTTTTGGTTTTATGGAAATTATTTTGTAAAGTTGTCTATCTGGCTGGGTGATAATTTGGCAGGTAAAGTGCCTAACGGCTAAGTCTGAGAATCTGACAGTTACCCTTTTCCATGTGTCTGGCTTTGGACAAGCTACTTCCTCATTGGCATAATGACAGAAATAGCTTAGATCCACAGAATCCATACAAAAAAGTCACAGGTAGTGACACTCCCAATTCTGGAGTTGTGGAGACAGTGAAATCCCCAAAACTCACTTGTGATGTGGTGTGTGTGTGTGGCCGGGTATGTTTGTGTGCATATGGGAACATATTACAATACACTCTTTTGAGGATTAAAGGACAATTTCAAGGGTTGGTCCTCACCTTCCTTCTTACCTCAGGCAGAAATTCTTTGGCTATTCATCTCTTCTTATTTCAGGCTAATCAGTCTGTGAGCTTCTGGGTAACCTCACGTACTGCCTCTGTCACTACTAGAGTGCCGGGATTACAGATCACATGCTTTCACATCTGGCTTTACTTATGTGTTGGGAATCGAAACTCAGGTCTTTATGCTTGTGTGGAAATTCCTATACCCAATGAGACATTGCCCCAGCCCAAGAGTAGATTTTTGAAAAAAAAAAAAAAGATTAACCCAGCATGGCGGTGCCTAACTGTAATTGAAACACTTACAAGGATCATGAGTTCAAGATCAATCTGAGCTACATAATGAAATGCTATCTCAAAGAGAACAATGAGGAATAATAAGTATTTTGAGGAACTTTGTGACCCACCATTTTCTCAATCTACACTTCGTTGAGCATTACTCAGTTCCTATTCTGCCAGCCTGCTGTGTACAAGCATACAATGTACAAGGTGTACTTTTTGCCTATCATTGATACTTCAGATTCATTAATCAAGTCACAATCTAGCATTGCCCTTCTATGTTTTTATATAATAAAAAGGCTAAAAAGTTTAAGCAATAATTTTGAAGTAGCTCCTGGGCTCCTTAGGGATGGCAAACATTTTACAGCAGAAACTTTCACATATAACTGAGTTGCATGGGAAAGTCAGAGGCCAGGTTTATTTGGTTGGCACAAAGATAAGTATAAAGTCTTTAAGACAGCCAATGAAATGCTGGCTTTCAGTATTGTTAGCTGCCTGGCTCTAGCAAAGGCACACACTCTTTTAACAGTCTAGTTTTGTGATATGGTTTTGGATATCATACTTGAAATGTAGAGCTAGACTCTGCTTTTACATTTATTGACAAGTCTGTGAAGTATCTATGCCTACTATGTAATCAATTTGTTTCATGTGGAACTAGTTATAGCATCTGCAATTAATAATCTCTCCTCCTGCTTCAAAAAATGAACCTGTAGTGTGGTGACAACAGAACAGTGAGAACACAAAACTATGTGATCAATTGATTGATGGAACATGATGCAGTTGAGAGGCATAAAAGGAGGATGTTAATAACCCGTGACATCCAACAATGGCGTAATTGACTGGCATTGCCTATGGTCACCTGGAATGTAGTGCCATACTGAATAGCTGCTGCAATAGATTATTATAGAAATAAAAGGAACACGGAAGTAATAGTGTGGGGATTTCTGTTTCTTTACCTGCTTTGAGTAACTTCAAGTGAAAATATGAATTGTTCAAGCAAGGCTGGGGAAAGCACATAGGAATGTTCTATGACCTCCCTAAGGGAAGCTTGAATCAGTATGCAGAGCTGACATAGTCAGCTCTCAAACACAGATTGTTAAATTGAAATACAGTTTCCTGATGTTCAAACTGGTCCCTGGATCATCAGAACCATCAGAATCAGTCTTAACTGAAAACAAACTTCTTGAGCTTTATTCCACAGTTCTGGAAGTAGAGACACTGGAGTGATGCTTGGTAACCATGCCTTAAGAAGACCTCCATATGTCTGTGTTGTTCAGTGTATTAGCTACTTTTTTGTTGCTGTGATAAATCACCAAGGCCAAAGTTCGGTTAAGGAAGAGAGAGTTGGTTTTCATTCATGGTTCCAGAGGGTGAAGAGTCTATCATGACAGGGAGGCATAGAAGTTAGTGGTAGGCTTGGGAGTGGGAGCGGGAAGTTAAGAGATCCTACCTTCAATTTACAAACATGAATCAGAGAGGACAAACTGGAAATAGAGAGAAGCTAAAAATACTCTGAAAGCCCACTTGTACTGTCATGCCTCCACCAGGAAAGGCACACCTCTTAAGCATCCTCGAAGAGTGATGATAACTGGGGATGAATTACTGAAGCACACAAGACTTTGGGGGCCATTTCTCATTCAACCCACTATACTCAGTAAAGTTTGAGAAAACTATATGGTTTTCAATGCCCTTCTACTCACCTGCTGATGGATTATGCAAGGGACCACAATCTGGGAACTGCAATGGAAACTTTTAGGGACAGATTTAGTTGGTGCCAACTTCTGTAAAAACTAAAACTCTACTGCAAAACCTCCTTTCCCAATATAAGCACTTCCTTCTGCTATATCTTGTAGTCTACATCTAGGTATGTGTAAAGGCTCCTCTAATGTATATATCTTTATAGAGAATGTTAAGTGTCTTCACACACTACTCTTTATCTTCTCCTTGCCCTCAGCCTATGACTATCATAAGTTCCCAGCAGGAATATTCTGGACTAAGTACAATTGTGTACCCAAGAAAAGGTTAGCAATGCCAGGCGTTGGTGGCATGCGCCTTTAATCCCAGCACTCGGGAGGCAGAGAGAGGCAGGCAGATCTCTGTGAGTTTCAGGCCAGCCTGGTCTCCAGAGCGAGTGCCAGGATAGGCTCCCAAGCTACACAGAGAAACCCTGTCTTGAAAAACCAAAAAAAAAAAAAAAAAAAAAAGAAAGAAAGAAAGAAAGAAAAAGAAAAGGTTAGCAAGTAAGTTCAAGAGTTTGTCTTTATCAGCCTCAATGTGGAAATGGCTTTTGAAAAATCCCATCCTGGGGAGGATTAGACTGAATTTATTAATATAGTTATACTTATTAGAAATTGATATAAATGTACATTTTAAGATGATCTACACTAAACAAAGTAAATTTCTAGATATAATGTAGAAAAAACGTCATTTTTTGTTGTTTTTTGAGGCAAGATTTCTCTGTGTAACAGCTCTGGCTGTCCTGGAACTCACTTTATTGACCAGGCTGGCCTTCCAATTACAGAGACCTGCTTGCCTTTGCCTCCTGAGTGCTGGGATCACAAGTGTGTACCACCACCTGTAATCAATACAAAGTCTTAAATAGAAAACTTCTTATGAGAAAGGTTACTTTGAAAGTGATGACATCTTTGAAACATCTCTTTAGGATGTAGAAGAAGGTAGCAATGTTATCATAGAATGTGTATCTTTCATACCAGTTGTGGCAGTTGATTTCTAGGATGACACAGCAGGAAGCATCACAGAATCAGAGGCCAAGGTAAGATTTTCACCATAATACACAGCAGCAATATGCTGGTTGTTGGAATCACCTAACACAAGGAACCCCTGAGCAGTGCATAAATCTTTGCTTGAATTTCTGAAATTCAGACCAAAATAATATGTCATGAATGTTGAAACCTAGAGACCTGTTACAAACCATCATGATTTCCTGATGGCTGCTCACCCAACTCTCTTACTTGAGTCTGGGTCTTCATTGGAATGTGTAGGAAGCTGTATGACAGTTTCACAAGTGCTTCTCATAAATCTTTCTCCTTCCCTTCTCCAAAAGTACCTTTGACCATTCTCAAGGCAATTACATAGTAGGAAGAAGGAAATAGTCAATCTTAGGAAGTATCCCTCATGAATTGTGAACTAATCAACAAAACACAGAACATGAATATATGAAGGTTAAGAAACAGATTGGGGGTGCAAATTCTATAGGTCTACAAATCCATACCGTGGTTGGGTTCCATGTTTGCTATATGTAGAGATGACTAACACTTAGTCTCCATTCTGACCCCAAGTGAGGGCTATAAAAGTTAAATTAAACAAGTGACTAAATATAAAGTGTTTCATCCTTATCAAAACATAAAACTGCACACTGGAGGAACACAAAGATAAGTTAGAATCAAAGCTTGAAGTACTCAAGCAGATACTGCTGTGGCAATTGGTTGTTCCTTGATAGTTTTTCCCCCTCTCATAAAATACTATCTCCAAATTTTAGCTATGAAAACAGCCATTCAAAACACTGGTTACATTTTCTTGCCACATTGCAGCTCTGCAAGGCCATATAACAAACTTTTGGGCCAATGGGATATGAATAAGATCAATGAAAGAAATTTGTTGATCTTTTCAATAAGATGGACTGACGTTCCCATCCTTTTGCCTTTTCATTTGTACCTGTTGAAGTGTAGAAAAGGCATCAATTAATGTGTGAACACTGTCCAACAAGATGTAAAAGAATTGGCCCACTGATGGCAGCACCAAACATCATTCTTGTCTATTTATATAAGGGTTTTCAGTTGAATGAGAGACACATTTCTCTTATAATCTTGTATATGCTTATTTTTACTTTGAACCAATCTTAAGCAGTGGAATCTATCTGCTAACAGATATGGGTAGCAATCCCTTTAAAGCCCCATTAGAAACATGTATTTCCTTTTATGCTTTATATATAAATGAGGGTTGGCTGTTGGAGAATGCAGTGAATTGCTGTAAGCTCAATCAAATGGTGTATTTTTAAATGAAAGTGCTAGTCCACATGATCTCTTTAGTTGAGTGAATCAGCAACACATATCTGAACTCAGTATTCTGTGACTGTTCTAACAAATTTTTTCTCTTTATCTCAATAAGGAGAATATCAGATCCAATTGCTGTGAACTATTCTATTTCAGATGCACCAATTCTTCCACTGTATGGGGTAGTTTAGCTTTCAGCCTTTAGTCAGACCATCATTCCATAGAGCAACAAGGGTGTTTACTGTATCAGTGACCTTGTATTGATAGTCAGGGAATTTAGGTAGCAGCAGCCCAGCTATATCAAAAATGTCCATGATTGCCAGTGGGTGGGAAGTAAAGCCAAGTACATTTAGATCCCTGACATCTCAGTGAAGGTTCATCCAGTGAGTATTGTAAACAGAAGTTCCTTCCAAAATAGAAGACAATCTGTTTTACTTTGTATTTCCTAAGGAACAGAGATACTGGTGTACTTGGCAGTTTTCATTCAAAAACTACTGAATTGTGTTCTTTAAATGTAAGGCAAGAGCAAAGTAGTTAAAGTGATTGGCTTATGAACATTTGTCTAACCCAGATTTGAATTTTTGATATTATTGTTTGTTTAGTTGGGATTTTTGTTTGCTTTTATGATGGTAAAAACAGTTTGGATAAATGACCCAAAATATGAAAGACCTGACATTCCTCATTATTTGAATGAGTAAGTTCTATATAGTGTAAGGTGAGGGATTTGTAAATGATTTACATGTCGATGAAGATAGTAAGAGTTTAACCTATGGAATAAAGAATTCAAATACATAAGAAAAGCATGACATATTAGAATGAGAAACCACATAAATGGAAGAAAATGAGAAGAAAGAGTCTTGCAAGTTTTTGAAGACAAGATGCAAAAGAATCTTCCTACATTGCTGATAGGAATATAAAATAGTCTGAAAGTTTTAGAAATGTTAAAATTACCATATGGGTAAAATTTAACCCTAGTTATAGCTCTAAGAATATATATATATATATATATATATATATATATATATATATCCACACAAAATTTTGTATGCAAACAACCACAGCATCAGTATTTATCACTGTCCCAAAGTAGAAAGAAAAGGACAAATATGTATCATGCAACAAATGCACATACATATACATATTGGGGAAAGTCCTTCTGTGTATATGTTTGTCTTATTGGTTGATAAATAAAGTACTATTGGCCAATAGGGGAGCAAGTAGGCAGGACTAGGAGTCGAGAAGGATTCTGGGAAATATAGTTAAAAATAAGTTTTGTGATCCAGGCAGGAAGTAACATAGCAGGCAGACTCAGAATATAAGCAGGAACAAACAGGAAGTCACTCTCTTCCTCCTCTCTTCTCGTAGTCGCCATGTGATCGATGGCAAGAGATGGCAAATACAGCCAGTGTCCTCAATAAGATAAGTTCTTATAAAATATATAGGTTAATAATTATGGTTAGTACTTAAGACAGAGATAGCAGATAAGAAATCCTAGTCATTGCCCATCAGCATTGTAATTAATATAAGACTCTGTGTTATTTCGGGTGCCCATGTGGCGGCGGGGCTCAGGAGGCTTGGTGTAAAGACTTATTGTTACACATAAATTACAAAAATATTATTTAACAGCTAGAACCTGGAAGCAAATTAGAAGCCCCTCAACTGAAGAGTGGATACAGAATATGAGGTATATTTACACAATGGAGTACTACTCAGCAGAAAAAAGAAAACCAATGGAATCTTGAAATTTGCAGGCAAATGGATGAAACTAGAGGAAACCATCCTGAGAGAGGTAACCCAGTCACAAAAAACAAACATGGTATGTACTCACTAATACATGGATTTTACACACAGAGCAAAGGATTGTCACCCTACAATCCACACCATTAGAGAAGTTAGGCAACAAGGAGGACTCTAAGAGAGACATACCTGGTCCCCTGTTGAAGGGGAAAGGGACAAGATCTCCTGATCAAATTGGGATCATGGGGGGAGGGGAGAAGGAGGTAGGGGAATGAGAAAGGGAAAAGAGGAGGGGTAAGGAGGACATATGAGAGCAGGAAGTTTGTGTAGGGGGGAGAATAGAGAAGAGCAAAATAAGAGATACCATCAGAGAGGGAGCTAGTATAAGTTTAAAGAGAAATCAGGAACTAGGGAAATGTCCAGAGATCTACAAGGATGACACCAACTAACCATCTAAGTGACAATAGAGGTTACCTTAAATGCCCCCCCCATAATGAGATTGATGACTATCTTATATGCCATCATGTAGCCTTTCATCCAGCAGCTTATGGAAGTAGAAGCAGACAGCCACAGCTAAACACTGAACTGAACTGGAATCCAGTTGCAGAGAAGGAGGAGTGATGAGCAAAGGGGTCAAGACCAGGCTAATGAAACCCACAGAAACATCTGACCTGAACAAGGGGGAGATCTTGGCCCCCCAGACTGATTGCTGGGAAGCCAGCATGGAACTGATCCAGACCCCATGAATGTGAGTGTCAGTGTGGAGGCCTCGGAAATCCATGGGGCCTCTTGCAGTAGATCTGCACTTATCCCTAGCATAGGAATGGACTTTGGGAACCCATTTTACATAGAGGGATACTCCCTCAGCCTAGACACAAGGGGGAGGGCCTAGGCCCTATCGCAAAGGATAGGACAGACTCTGAAGACCTGATATGGAAGGCCTCCCCCTCCATGGGGAGCAGAAAGGGTATGGGATAGGTAGGGTTTTAGTGGGGGGGGGGCAGGTGAGGAGAGGAGTGAGAGGGAACTGGGATTGACAATTATTAGAAACAAGAATAATCTTGTTTCTAATTCAAATTAAAATGGAGAAAAAATAAAAATATTATTTAGTTTTAAAAAATAAAAATATTCTTATACATGCTCCCCACATGTGTGGACTGTGGGAATGTGGTGTGAAATAATTCAAACGTCAAAAGCACAAATTCTGTTTGATTGTATTTATGTGGAGAAGTCTGGCATAGTTAGAAATCACAAGGACAGGATTTCCCAAGGCTAAGGTATGAAGTAGATGATAGAGAGGGAAGCATGGATGGATACGAGTTCTTTTTGGATACTGAAAATATTCCAAAATTAGACAATGATGGTGGCTATGGATACACTAAAAGTCACTGAGTTGTACATTTTGAAAATATGAATGTCATGGGATCTTAATATAGTTCAATAGTAGAGGAACAGATAGCTGGAATACCCACCTTTGGCCTTTTTGGCATGCTCCTGATTATCTATTGCCCCTTTAACTGTTTTCTATGAACTACTTACTCTACAGGATTCTCTTCTGGTCGGCCCTAGAATGACTTCTGCTCAGAGTCCTGATTTCTTCTTATACAACCTCCACACTAGGTCGCAAGGCAGCCATTGCTTTGGACAATTAGTTTGCCACTGTTTAGATAACAAACACCAGCTCATGACAACATAATTCAAATCTTAGGCACATGGTATATAAAACACAAGTAGTTGTATTAACTTCAGTGCCATCTCTTCAGCCCATAGGTCACCACAAATTAACGGCCACAAACTTGCATCATTTGCTTTACTCATTGCCAGGACACAATGCCTGGGAAAGCAACTTCGGGAAGGAGAAGTTTACTTTGGCTCAAAGTTGAAGGGTTCAATCCATCATTTCAGGAAGTCCCTGTGGCAGGGACATGAGGCAGTTGTTCACACTGCATCCACGGTCAACAAGCAAAGGGAGATGAATGCTGGTGCTCAGTTTACACTCTCTTTTTTTCATGCCAAGACCCCAGGCCATGGAATGGTGCTGTCTACATTTACAGTGTGTCTTTCTACCTCAGTTCTAGAAACTTCAACATAGATCTGCCCAGAGGTTTATTTCCATGGTGATGATAAATCTCATCAAATTGACAATATTTAACCATCACAATTAGTGCCTAATCATTGTAATTACCTTCAAAGTTATTTGATGAATGGTTGCTGCACACCCACTATTCAGTTCATGCACAGAGTGCAAATTTCTTGTTTTCTTGTCCCTCTGAATGAAACCTATATGGCATTTTACAAAAATGAGGGAGAGAAAATTAGCCAAACAAAATGAAAAGACAGAAAAGCAATTAGAACCGGTGATGATGATGACAAATGGAATAAAAGAAGAGACTGGAAAGTGGACACAACAAAGAGACATAACAAGCGTTGCCTGCATAAAGCTACTGAACAGAGGATAATAAATAAGTCAGATGAGTCAAAGTGTCTTCAACATGTCTTAGCTGAAGTTGTATTTGCACCTGAAAAGGAGTCATAGTAGAATTGAAACCTTTTGGTTGTTTAAGACAGGGTTTCTCTGGGTAGCTTTGGATCCTATCTTGGCACTCACTCTGTGGACCAGGCTGGCCTCTGAATCACAGAGATCTGCCTGTCTCTGCCTCCTGAGTGCTGGGAATAAAGGTATGCACCACCAATGTCAGGTTAGAATTGAAACCTTTATTACATTTGGGTTGGAAGACTACAATATAAGAGTGAAATTGCTGCATCTTGTGGCAGACTGATTACCATTTTCCCGAGGAGCCACCATCCTGATTCCCAAAGTGATTGTAGGAGTTTGCATTCCCATCAGCAGTGGAGGAGTGTTCCCTTGCTCCACATCCTCTCCAGCATAAACTGTCATTGGTGCTTTTGATTTGCATTTCCCTGATGGCTAAGGATGTTGAGTAGTATGTTATGTGTCTTTCAGCCATTTCAGATTCCTCTATTAAGAATTCTCTATTTAGCTCTGTACCCCATTTTTAATTGGATTATTTGGTGTTTTGGTGACTAGCTTCTTGAGTTCTTTGTATATTTTGGAAATCAGCCCTCTGTCAGATGTGGGGTTAGTGAATATCTTTTCCAATTCTATGGCTGCCATTTTATCTTGTTGATTTTGTCCTTTGCCTTACAGAAACTTCTCAGTTTCAGGAGGTCCCATTTATTAATTATAGATCTCAGTGTCTGTGCCAATGGTGTTTGTTCAGAAAGTGGTCTCTTGTACCAATTCCTTGAGGATACCACCTACTTTCTCTTCAAAGAGGTTCAGTGTGGCTGGATTTATGTTGAGGTCTTTGATCCATTTGGACTTAAGTTTTGTGCTTGGCGATAGATATGGATCTAACTGCAATCTTCAACTTGCCAGAATCCAGTTATGCCAGCATCATTTGTTGAAGATGCTTTCTTTTTTCCACTGTATAACTTTAGGTTCTTTGTCAAATATCAGGTGTTCACAGGTGTATGGGAACATACCAGGGTTTTCAATTCAACTCTTTTGGTCTACCTGTCTATTTTTGTGCCACTATTAAGCTGCTTTCAAGACTATAGCTCTATAATAGAGCTTGAAGTCAGGGATGGTGATGCCTCCAGATGTTCCTTATTACACAGCATTGTTTTAGCTATCATGGTCTTTTGTTTTTCCATATAAAGTTGAGAATTGTACAATTCCACTCTTAGGCATATACTGAAAAGATACACAATTATACAACAAGGACATCTGTTCAACCATGTTCCTAGCAGCATTATTTGTAATAGCCAGAACCTGGAAACAACCTAGATGTCCCTCAGCTAAAGAATGGATACAGAAAATGTGGTACATTTTACACAATGGAGTACTACTCAGGAGGAAAAAAATGAAATCTTGAAATTTGCAGGCAAATGGATGGAACTAGAAGAAACGAATTTGAGTGAGGTACCCTAGTCACAAAAAGACAAACATGGTATGTACTCCCTGATATACAGATTTTAGACATAGAGCAAAGGATTTCTTGCCTGGAATCCACACTGCCAGAGAAGCTAAGAAACAAGGAGGACCCTAACAGAGACATACAGGCAAAGGGGAAAGAGACAAGATCTCCTGAGCTAATTGAGAGCATGGGGCAAGTGGGGAGGGAGTTAGGAAAAAGAGAAGGGGAGCAGAGGAGGGGAGAGGAGGACATGAGAGAACAGGAAGATCTAGTCAGGGGAAGAATAGAGGAGAGTAAGAAAAGAGATACCATAATAGAGAGAGCAATTATAGGTTTAAAGAGAAATCTGGCACTAGGGAAATGTCCAGAGATCTACAAGGTTGACCCCAATTAACAATCTAAGTAATAGTCGAGAGGTTATCTTAAATGCCTTCTGCGATAATGAGATTTATGACTACTTTATATGCCATCCTATAGCCTTCATGCAGTAGCTGATAGAAGCAGAAGCAGATACCCATAGCAAAACACTGAGCTGAACTCTGGAATCCAGTTGTAGAGTGGGAGGAGTGATGAGCAAAGGGGTCAAGACCAGGCTTGAGAAACTCACAGAAGCAGCTGACCTGAATAGGGGGAGCTCATGAACCCCAGACTGATACCTGGGAAACCAGCCTAGCAATGTTCCAGACACCCTGATCAAGGATGTCAGTTTGGAAGTCTGGTTAATCTAAGGGGCCGCTGGTAGTGGATCAGTATTTATCCCTAGTATGCGAATGGACTTTGGGAGCCCACTCCACATAGAGGGATACTCTCTCTGCCTAGGCACATGGGGGAGGGCCTAGGCCCTGCTCCAAATGATATGGCAGATTTTAAGATTCCCCCATGGAAGGCCTCACCCTCCCTGGGGAACAGAAAGGGGATGGGATAGGAGGTTGGTGGAAGGCAGGGGAGGAGGGGGGGAGAGGGAACTGAGATTGACATGTAAAACAAGCTTGTTTCTAATTTGAATAAAAGAAAGAAAAATAAAAATTAAAAAGACTATGATATAAGTAAAAACCCAATAAATTTGACTTCTGTGGATGTCAGACACGGAAGTGATCTTATACACTGAAAGAAAATAATAAAAGAGACATAAGACTGAACAGTTTAATACCAGGGAAGGCTGAGTTTAGTGTTTCAGAAGCTGACATGATTCCAAGAATTGAAGTTGAATATTAGTGGAATTACAGAAGAAACACCTGACCAAAAAAATTGTCAATGCTCATTATTCAAAAGACTAGACATGCAGACACCAGAGCTTCATAAAGACAAATGTACAAGCACAAATGAGAAAAGTGGTGTGCCAAAAGGATGAAGATGTCCACAGCTCTCCAAATTAAAGGAGATTACAGATCCATTCCACAGCCTTGAAAGAGAATATGGCAAAGAGCTGGAAGCTAATTCAATTGATCATGACATAGAAAAGATTCTTGACCTTGATCTATTCTTGATAAACTTGTATCAAGTTGAATGATGAGGAAAAGGCAAAACATATTCAAACTCATTTTAATATATCAGCTTTTGCAAACATATACATTTTATTAATATTTTCAATCTTAAATTTCAGTATGTTTTATATTTTCACTTCTCAACACAATAAGTGACTTTTTAAGGTTATTGAAAAATCACAGGCAATCACATTTCTCATTGATTACTAATGTTATATTTCATGGTTTTAGCTTGGAAATATTTTTTAAAGCACTGCACTACCAACACAATGTCGAGACTTCTTGTATTATTGTAATCAAATACAGAAAACTGAAATGGTCATTAAGATGTCTGGACTTGTCTTGCTTGGGCTTTGCTGGATTTTCTTCATTTCAAATCTTTGTATGGGATCCCTCCTCAAGCTGTGATGTGATGGCCTCCAGCAAACTCACCCACCCCCCAGCAAAGAACTCTAATTTTCCAGGTTCTATTCAAATGAAATTGAGATCAGGGACATTTGTAAACAACCCAGCCTTCCTGTCAAATCCTTTAAGTTTCACTAGCTTAAGCTGCTGCCTGTTGTTCCCCAACACTACAGCTAGGCACACATGATCTCTTACTTGTCTTACAGTCACATGGGCAATCAGTGAAAAAGTTACAAATATTCAGAAGAAAATAAAGAGAAATGTACTGGTAGACAAGCGGCAGCCTTCCACAGCTTAATGGTATTAAGCTTCAGTTATGGTACAAAATTTGCCCCTCCCCCTGAAATGAACCTTCATTGCCAGCTTTTTCCTAGACAATTTCTTCTGAATCCTAGCAAGCACCCTATAGTCTAAGTGTCTGAAGGTGAGCCATTTATCCTCAAATCCCCAACCTTAGCCAAGCCTATGTCCTTTTATTCACTATCTCGGTGAATGTTACCACTATGTACCGCTATTACTCAACCAGAAAACTGAGAAATAACTTAAACTTGGACTCTTCCTAGCAATGATCAGATTCTTATAAATTCTTACCAATTATACTCTGATATCCCTGAAACCAACCTATTTTGCTCTGGCCATTTTTATTTTACTTCACTTCAGCTCTTATGTTTGTCTCTAGCCTTCATCATAATAATATCCTTTCGCTTCATGCATAGATACTGGTTTTTATTTTTTAAAGTTTCTGTTAAGTTACAAGGTTTGTTAGTTCTTTTTCATGGTTATGAGAAAGGAAAGTTATCATGGCTCATATTTTCAGAGATTTAGTCTATGTTTAGTTATATGATCCATTGATAGGCTCCTGGCAAAGCAGAACCATAATGTCAAAGTAGTGGAGGAGGGCTGCTTAACTGGAAACAGCCAGGAAGACAAGAAACAGAAAGAAAAAGATTCTGGGACAAGGTATATCCTTCAAGTCACAGCCCTGAAGTGTCCTACTAGTTCCTTGAACCTTCCAGCAATGTCATCAAATTATGGAATGACAATGACTTTATTTATTCATGAAGTCAATACCCTCATGATCTAGTCTGCTCTTAGTAATACCATCAGCTTAGACAAGAGATACATGAGCCTGAAAATTTTCAATTAAAACCATAATATATGCAAAATAAAATAATAATTTGCTATTTTAAAATCCAGTGATATTAAATATGCTCAGCCTATTGTTCAGGTGTCCTGATACCTGCCTCTGGAATCCTGCAGAATCTCAACTCTATATCTCTTCAAGTGTAATATCATTCCACTTTCTCTATGTATTTTTTGTTTAAAAAAGTGAGCCAGGCAGCATTGGTGCATGTCTTTAATCCCAGCACTCAGGTAGCAGAGGCAGGCTGATCTCTGTAAATTCAAGGCCAGCCTGCTCTATAGAGCTAGTTCCAGGACAGCTAGGGCTGTCACACAAAGAAACCCTGTCTCAAAAACAAACAAAAAAGTGTATGTGTAGGTGGGTGGTGGTGGTGCATGCCTTTAATTCCAGCACTCAGGACTCAGGAGGCTGAAACAGGCAGATCTCTGAAAGTCTGAGGGCAGCCTGTTCTACAGAGTGAGTTCCAGGACAGGCTCCAAAGCTACACAGAGAAATCCTATGTTGAAAAACCAAAGAAAAGGTGTGTGTGTGTGTGTGTGTGTGTGTGTGTGTGTGTGTGAGAGAGAGAGAGAGAGAGAGAGAGAGAGAGAGAGAGAGAGAGAGAGAGAGAGGTGTGTACCTGCTTCATTGTATGAGTGTAGGCACAAATAGTACTGAGAGGAAAACCTTGGTGATGTCCTCATCCTCTACATTGGTTCGGGACATTTGCCTGCTGTTGTATGTGCCTAGCCACCTGGTCCAAAGATTCAGGAGATTCTCCTGTTTCCATCTCCTATCTTACTGTAGGAGTTCTGGGCCTGCATATACCCACTACTGCATTGGCTTTTCAAGATCTCTGGGGATCCAAACTCAGGACCTCCTTTTTGCACAGCAAGTACATAACTCACTGATCCAACTTCCTATTTTGATTTCTCTATGACTTTGCCTGTTCTAGGTACCTGATATAAGTAGAATCAAATTCTATTTGCTTTTTGTGATTGCCTTATTTCACTTTGGATAATGTGTATAAGATATGTTGTGGCATCAGTCAGATTCCCTTGTGTTTTACGGGAGAACAATATTCCACTGCATGTACATACTATATTTTGTTCATGTGTCATCTGATCTGTCATGGGTACTCTCCTAATTATGTCTACGTCTACCATGTATAATACTGCTATGAACATGACTGCTATGCAAATATCCTTTCAATATCCTGCTTTCAAGGGTGTGTGTGTATGTGTGTGTGTGTAGAGAGAGAGAGAGAGAGAGAGAGAGAGAGAGAGAGAGAGAGAGAGAGAAAGAGAGAGAGATGCTTTGAGAAGTCTGCAATGATTGCATCATTTTACCTTTCTCAGCAGAATAATAAATGAGAACTAATTTTTCTACATGCTCACCAACACTTGCTAGTTCCTAGTTTTTGTTTTGTTTCATTTTGTAATGTTCACCCTAATAGTTCAGTCACGATAGACTTTCATTTTAGCTTCTGCATTAGTTATTTTTCTATTGCTATGACAAAACACCATTACCAAGGCAACTTAGAGAAGGAGTGGTTTTATTTAGGCTTACAGTTCCAGAGGGATAAGAGTCCATCCCAGGAAAGCGGCAGGCATGATGATAGGTATGGTAGCTGGAGCAACGATCTGAGAGCTCACATCTTGAACTACAAGCATGAAGGAGAGAAAGCAAAGTAGTTGTAGGCAAGGTTATCACTCTCAAAACTTAGTTTCAGTGACACAATTCCTCCAGCAAGACTACATCTCTGAAACCCAAACATTGCTAACAACTATGGCTGAAACATTCAAATAACTGAGACTATTGGAGACATTATTGTTCAAATCACCACATCTTCTAACCTCTCTCTCTCTCTCTCTCTCTCTCTCTCTCTCTCTCTCTCTCTCTCTCTGTGTGTGTGTGTGTGTGTGTGTGTGTGTGTGTGTTTGTTCATGTCTATCTGGGTGCACTTGTGTGAGTGGGTATACATTTATTTATTTACTTATTTATTATGTATACAGTGTTCTGTGTGCACGTATGCCTGCAGGCCAGAAGAGGGCACCAGATCATATTACAGATGGTTGTGAGCCACCCGTGGTTGCTGGGAATTGAACTCAGGACCTCTGGAAGAACAGCCAGTGCTCTTAATCCCTGAGCCACCTCTCCAGCTCCATAGGTATATATTCCTGTGTGTGCACCTGTAAGTGGAAGCTTGAGCCATCCACCTTATTTGTTGAGACAATCCCTCTCATGGAGGAACTGAAGAAAATGTTGTCTATCTTGAGAGTTCAAAAATATGCTTTAATTAGACAGTTGATAAGGAAGAAAGAACATTCATTTGAAGACATAGGGGTAAAATATTGCATGTAGTGTATTTATGTGTGGTTAGTGGGGAATGTGTTACAAGAATAGACAATGGGGCAGTTTAAAATAAGGCTAGAGAAATAAGCCAGGGAGAAAATCATGAAAGTCTCTTCATGAATTTCCTCTGCAAGTCAAATGGCTAACCCCAACAATCCCAACATAACCCCAGAGCACTGTCTTTACCTTTAACCACAGTCCATAGGTATGGGCACTGTTTCCACATATCTCCTCCAATCCAATCAGCCATGTGGCTCTTGAACACTAAAATATAACAGTGTGACTGAGGCACTGAATTTTAAATATTATCTAGTAGTAGAAAAGTCAAAATTTTCAAATCAGTATCTGAATCAGTGCAAGTTAATAAAATGTAATGGAAATGGAAATTCAGCACAAAACTGAACACTGCTATGGATGGAAACTATGGTCTGGATAATATTTTGGGGTGATTATAGGTTTATGTGATATTTTCATAAATGTGCTTAAATAAGTTATTGAAATTAATTTTACTTATAATTAAATTGCCTTGTAATATAGATGTTTGAAAACAGCAGTTACATATATGACTCACCTTGTATGCTGATGAGTAGCACTGGTCCAAGTTATATATTCTGTAGGGGTGGGAATGGGTCCACTTCACTCATTTATTGAAAAAAATCAAAACATTCAGTAGGTCCCATCCATTGACCTATGTATGCATTAATTTAGGATTACATTAGACTTTTATTAATTAACTAATCAATTAATTCGTCCTTCCTTTCTTTTTTTGAGACTTTGCAGACCAAGATAGTCTAGAATTCCTTAGATAGTCCAGGATAGCCTCAAACTCCTGAGATCTTCCTGTATCAGCCTCTGGAATTCTGGATTATAAACATGAGCTTCCAAGCCTGGGACAAGCACTTACTCTTTCAACCCTTGAACCAATATTTTGGATTAAGTATTATCATTATCTACTGGGTGTATGTATCATTTTCTACTGTGTGTATATGTGTATGGCAATTTTCATAAAGTATTTAACTTAATTGCTCAAAATCACAGAGCTGACTTTGGGGAATTTTGTATCAGGGAATACAGAGGTTTTTTTTTTTTTGTTTTTTTTTGTTTTTTTTTTAACTAAAGGAATATTAGTTCCTCTAGGGGCCAATGTGTCCTTCTTTGAATCATTGACTCTTATTAAATAACAAAACAATTACTACCGATTCCCCTCCCCTTAGTCTCTTCTGCAGCTTCCATGGTTATCTGGCTTGTTCTGACAAGTAGGTTACAGAGAACAGTCTGCTGGGAGGTTCTTCAAGGAAAGGCATGGATTCTGATGCAAGACACATGTTGCTGTTACTTCCTCTGCTTCTGTGTCTCTTGACCATGACACTGGTGTAGCCCTGCTTCAGTCCCCTCAGGGATTTTTAGTTGAATTTTGAGACTACAGCTATGTACATTTGGGTTATTGAATGAACATCATAACTACTTATTCTGAACCCACTTTATGTGGGGAAAGAAAGCGATATCATTTGGGCAAACTCTGTTTTCTATTACTTGTTGCTAAATGCATGCCTATATGACAGTGGTTTAAATGAGAGGAATCAAGAGAGGTCCCTAGTTCCTTATTTAAACAGTAAGATAAATGATACAGATGATCTTGAAGATGGAGCAAGCTGAGAAGAAAATTTGTTAAACTAAAAAGTGTTTATGTCAGGTTTAACAGGTATCAGTATATCCAGAAAATGAGACTAAGCATTATCTCTTTTCATAATTTGAGAGAAAGCTCTGACTTTGAAACATAGATTTGAGATCACTAACAAATTAATATATTTTTGAGACAAAGATGTAATAAGGTGAGAATATATTGCATACAAAATCATGCCTTTCAAGTTACAAACAGGGCAATGTAGTTCTTGACTTCATTGTAAAATACATAAGAGTTGGTAAATTATCTGAATGCCTGTCTTGAATGTTTGATATATCATTCAAATGTAGGCCAAACGCCAATGTAATAAGGAAATCCAATTTTCCAATGTAATAAGGAAAGTAATGTCTGTGTTTTGGTTTGGTTACCCTAAAAGTAGACCATAAGACAAAAATTCAAGTAGTCAATTGGGAATTTAGAAATTATCTGAGAAAACATGCATAAAGGTGGGGAAATTTCATAAGAAAATAAAGTTAATCAAAGACGTTGCTACTGCAGGTAACACCCATTAGTATTTCCACAACTCAGTTAGTGTTCTCTGAGGAAATAAAAATAGAATGTTCACAATTTCACTCTCAAAGGAAGCAGAAGCAGAAGGAATGGGAAGCAGTCTCCTAAAGACCACTCTATGTAGATGATTTCTCAGCAGCATGGACCTTTATACTGCTGGACAGCCTGTGGTGCCACTACAGAACAGTTTTCGGTTATTCCATCTAACTGGGAGAGAGATGGGACATGGGTACTCCAACTTTCTTCAGTTGCTTAGATGATTGCTTCTTCACATGGGCAGAGCCAATGAGGTGATGTGCAGTCAGTGGAAATTCTGCCCAACATGCAATTGAAATGGCAAGACCCAAGGAGTCATAGGTGATGGACAAGTCCACAGTGTGTATAGTACAGCATCAACAAGGCCAGAAAAGCCTGAGGATGAAATTAAAAAAATTGGAACCTTCTAAAATGAATAAACAGAGGTGGAGGGTACAGAATCTGAGGAAATGCATTTTAAACAAGACATTGGTGATGGCTTTGAGCATCCCTGCCCCCTTGAGCACTACCAGCAGGGCAGAATTGTTCAATGTGTTGAGCCACCCTCAACATGAGACACACGAAGCTGATAAATTTTGTGATTTTCCTGGCATTTGAAGAGCAACTCTTGCTTTTCCTACTAGCTCTGGATTCTGAGCAAACTGAAACTGCATTTTCTCCTCTTAACAAATTGTAGTCATTGAGACCTGAAATGAAAAAGAGAAAAAAGGACTAGCTACATCTCTGTCCATTGCTGACATGCCTTGATCCATCTGTTTCAATGGAAGAAAGACTTTCAGTGACAATCTTCTTGAGATACTGGAGGTTTGTAAAATAAAAGTACTCATAGCTTATAAAAATTTCTCAGTGGGTGGCTTACCTTAGGTCCAATCTCAATTTTACCTGGCACTCCTATGTCATAAATTACTGTTCATTACTGGAAGGACTAACATTGAGGTATGAATTGCAGGAAGACACAGGAGAGTGACAACTGCAGTGAAAGGTGAAAATATCTGGTGTGCTCTCTTTGTTCTCAATTTGTTCTTGAAATTTGCTTCTGATAACCATCCATCCATATTTATTACTCATTGTGATGACCTTTGTCCTTGTAGGGATTGGAGACTGAATTATGTTAATGGACAGATGAACCATCCTTATGCTAATGGATAGATGACAAGCCCTTATTCTAGAATCCATGAGAGTGCTAAGAGCCAGAATCTGATATTCTACAAACGTCATGTAGATGTTTGTAGACTTTTCATGCTTACTTTTCAGAAGCTTCCTATGAATGGAGATGACAGAAATGTTGAATGAGCCACAAATACTTCATTCATGGGAGAACATATTATGTTAGATCTGACTATAAAACACAAAGAATTTTAATTGGATGCCATGGAACAGTTACTCTGATTCCTGTTATAGCTCACCTGGTTGCGGGGGGCAGGACATGTCTGGGGTGCCACTGTTGGATTAGGTGATGGTGTTCTCTGCACTGTACAAATCTTGATGTACACAGACTAGCTGAGAACCTCTCTCCTAGAGAAAAACACAGGCCCTTTGAGAACAATGCCAAACACTGTACACACGATCTTAGTTTTTAAGAGTAAATACAACAGAATCTTAATGCATTCTCTCTGAATAACTTTTCCCAAATGGTGATGAGAACATAGCAAAATCATGTACAAGTTAAGCAACTGTGATAAACAGCTTCTACAAAGTTGTGAGTCAAGTAAGAGCACTAAAATATGCATTGTTTTGGGCAGAAATAGTTATAATTGAAAGAAGTATTGGGTGATATGTACCACAGTTCTCCAGGTGTCTGACTTAAATCAAGGAATCAATAAAATAAGACAATTGTGAATTTAAGAACCCACCAGTGGATGCACAGTGAGATGTATCAACAGGTAAGTGAAACTTCTGCAAAGATTGGTGATTGGACTTTGGTCCCAGAATCCACATAAAGGTGGAAGGAGAGAACCAGTTCCATAACAGACATTGCCCTCTGACCTCCACAAGTGCACATAGCAGAAGCACCACCTTCCTTCTACATTAGACACATTTTCAACCAAGATAATTTAGAAAAGAATGCCACCAATGAGACAAGGAAATGCAGTGCTGCAGTTAACAATCTTCTTGCTCTGTGATAGCACTTCCAAAGGTGGCCCCAAGGAACAAAGTGCTTGTTTTGAAGGTATTTGCAATATAACCCATGAGTTTATCTTCTGCTTCTCGGGATCATACAAACTAGAGACTCCATTAAAAACAAATCCATATAGGGGCTAGGCCTGTAGCTCAGTTGTCTAAGCATTTGCCTAGGACATATGATCTGCAGTACTACAAAAACTAGACATGGGGTACACTCTACAATCTGCACTTAGGAGTTGAGGCAGAAGGATCAGATATTCAAAGTCATCCTCAGCTACATAGTGAGATCAAAGACAACCCAGTTTCTGAAAACCCATCTGGAAAGCAAGCAAAACAATCAATCAAACAAGGGCAAAAACAAAAATCCCTAAATATTCAATTCTTTAGTTACTCAGTGAGAATAAAAAATTATAATCAGTTTAAACCAGAAAAGAACATTAATTAATATGGATGAAGACACAATTTTTTCATTTCACTGTAAACTCTTGGCCAAAATTACTGTATTTGAAAGGAGACAGGAAGAAGAGGGTTCAACTTCCCACTGTTTCTACTCTGCCTCTTCTACCCAGACACTGTTTAATTTGGGAACATTGCCTAACCTACAGCCCACCTGCCACATTCCATCAGAGCTCAGCTTTGTCTGCATTTTCTCCTCTGTATTCTATGTTGAGAGGTTAATGTATTCTTGTACCTCCTCTCTGGGCAACATGTCTGTATTTCAATAGGAGACTTCTAGAAATTATACATTTTACCAAAGGAATCCTTCAGGTGTGCATTTAGAGGAGCACACCAGACCACAGCAAAGTATCTCAGAAAAGGCTGATCTTCCTAAATCCTGCACACATCCCACTCAGATCTGCACTAGTGTTCTTAGAGTAGGGTTTCCCAATGCATTTGTGGCAAGGAATTTTTTGTTATATAGAGTGATGAATTTACTTGGTCAAACAAAAGTGTAAAATTATTTCACAGTGTTTTTTTTTTGGAGCGTCATAATGACTTTAACAGAGAAGAAACCCTAGGGAATTGTGAATTATGTAGTAAAGGACCAGGGATTTTTCCGTTCCTAAATTTCCAGGGTAGCCTATTAACATTTCATTGATGTTGGCAGAAGACATGAGATTCATGGGTCAGAGAGAAAGAACTTTATTACAGCATGACAACTAGACTCCTCCTTTGGCTCCCCTCACCTCCAAAGATCCAAAGGGAAATGCAGAGGGCAAAGAAGTGATGCTGTACCAGAAGCTAAGAAATTCACCTTTCAGTTTGGAGGATTCATTTGTTTTCTAGCAATCCTGCTCTTTCTCAGAAGGACACTTTATGTCATAACTCAAGGTCGTTTACTGCAAGATTGCTCATTGAAAATAAACCATAAGGGGAAATGGAAAGAATTACCGGGTGTTATGATGTTGGCACACCACGATGTTGGCAGAAATACATGACAATGTTCAGATCATAGAAGTCTTTCAGTAGAACAAAAACTACATTCATTTCCTTTAACCTATAAATTCCTAATATTCTTAAACAGATGATAACATCAGTGGAGCATATTTTGGGAGCAGTTGATTACTATTTGTTGACACTGTTGGATTCCATGTCATAGGGTAAGTCTATTATGGAATTGAGAGAGTAAAATACAAATGGGACTATTTCCACATGAGCCAGGACACATTTCCCCTCAAGATTTACCCTGATCTTGTGGGGGATTCTTCTGGAATTTTCTTTTTCTCTTTTCCACACTGGTTTCTTGCCATGCCTGAAGGTTTGGTGCCATGTCAATGTAATTAACAGTTTTATTTCCTTTATTTTCTGTTGAACTCTGATGATCCCCATTGTCTTGCTTATTGCCTCTTTACCCGAGTGTTTGCAGCCCAGATGCCACCCACTTCCTGACCTTTGCTAGAGGAGCTTCATTAGCAACTGCTTTAACCTCCTTTTTTTCCCCTTTCCCCCTTTCCCCCCCATGTTGCTTCTTTTCCATTGGCAAATTGTGCCATCGTGCAATGATGAAATAGCACAAGCTGGCCTTTGCAATATTGTGTTTATACTTCCAAACAAATACGACATTACATTTTCTTCCTTCCTTGTAGGCTTATGTAAACCAGGACATATCTTTTAACAATGAAAGTATTTTGAATGTTTCCACCATAAAAAACTCACAGTATATAGAGATGCCTGACTGTTATAAAAACAAACAACAGGTACACATATCAAAACATCACATGATATCCCAGAGTGCCTATAAATTTTGCTTCTTGCATATTGTTAAACGAATAAAACTTAAATATAAACATTTCACTATTACTTCACATGATATCTGGTGATTCTTGGGTTTTCCATGTAAAATATTTTACACATTGATACTGTGCTTAATTATAGTTGCAGTATGATACTCCCTTGAAATTAAGGATCTTGACATGTGTCTGCTCATCTTACACTTCTGTAACTTCTATGATAAATCATTAGTCATGAGTGAGCACTATATGAGGCTGAATCTTGTTTTCCTTGGTGTTGATCAATGTGGGTTTTCAGCTTTGTAGGCTTATACTCCAGAGTGCAATCCTTTAGCCTGACCCTTCTTTGTCATTTCTTCATTTGGATATTGGGCTCTGTGAAACTGCACAGCTGGTCTGGCTTGAGTAGCTTCACATTCCCATCCAAATGATAGAGCTGGCTGTACTGAGAGGCAACCATGCTAGCCACACAAAAGGTGGCTAAATGACCAGGGATTCCAAGTTTTTCTGAGTGTCTCATCAAGCACTAAGAGATACAGTCCTTGGATCTATCCAGGGGATGATGTTTTTTAATAGGACTCATGCTCTGGCCCCAAATCAAACAATCTTAGTTTTCAAGAAATTTTATTTTTGGAAGCAAGAGAAATTCAAAGAGCCTCAGGAATTTATGCTTTGATATTTTCACGGGAAGAATTATTTTTAGTTCTGATTTCTCCAAGCCTTCCTGCTCTCCCAGTCCTCAAAGACAGATGAGTTCTAGAAATAGGAAATTAGTCAAGAGGAGAAAGAACTTTCCAGGAGTATGTGAATTCTCTGCAGCTTTTAATTAGAATGGTTTAGTGCTACTCACTGCAAATAAATAAATAAATAAATAAATAAATAAGTGTTCTATGGTGTCAGTAGCTTGGGAGTGATAGATGAATTTCACAGAACTACTCTATGCTACTCAACAGATGTCAGTGCAGCAACCATGAGGGATATTGCCCTGTTTTCACTGGGCTTGCATTCTAATAGAGGGAACCAATAACAGTCCGCAAATAATACTATGTAATAATCCTGAGAACTAGGGAAAAAATGTAAGCAAGAAGAGTGATAGGAATTGGCAGGCAGATATAGATGACATGGTCAGAAAAGAGTCTACTGAGAAAATGATATTAGGATAGAAAATTTAAAGCAGGTGATGGAGGGATCACACAGAAGTCTGGAGGACGTGCTTTCTGAGAGGAAGTGGCAAGACAAAGGCCTTTGGGCAGGATTGTGCCTGATAATTTCAAGGAGAAGAGATACAGCTAACGGAGGCAATTAGAGGAAATCAGCAAGGAGGTTACAGTGGAGAGAGGTGGGGAGTGTGCAGGAAGAAAGTCAGAAATGTTAAGGTGATACAAGGTCCTTGTGAAGATACTGCATTCAGGCACATTTGTTCACACCTGTAGTCTCACCTCTTTGGAGTTAAAGGCAGTTTGGGCCAGGCTAGTCTGAGATTCACGGTGGGTCTCTGTCTTGAAAAGTAAAACAAAAACAAAAACAAAAACAAAAACAAAAACAAAAACAACAAAAAGAATGTTATGAGCCAGTGAGAACCCTCAGTGGGTAAAACACTTGCTCACAAACCTGATGACTTAAGTTTGATCTCCAGGACCTACAGTTCAGAATGAGAAAACTGATTCCTAAAGGTTTTCCTCTGATCTGCACCTGTGTCTCATACACCCATGCATATGCATACACACAAAAGGGTGACTGTGCTGGCCTTGTCTTATGTCCACTTGACACAAGCTAAAGACATCAAAGAGGAGGGAAACTCAGATGAGAAGATGCCTCCAGATGATGGGGCAAGCATGTAGGACATTTTGTTAATTAGTGATTGATGAGGGAGGACCCAACCCATTGTGGGTGAGTCCAGCCATGCTGGTGGTTCTGGGTTCTATATGAAAGCAGGTTGAGCAAGCCATGGGAAGGAAGCCAGTAAGTAGCACTCCTCCATGGCCTCTGCATCAGCTCCTGAATCCAGGTTCGTGCCTTGTTTGAGTTCCTGTCCTGATTTCTTCAATGATAGACTATAATGGGGAAGTATAGTAAGTTCAATAAACCCTTTCTCCCCAACTTGACATTTGGTCATTGTGTTTCATCACAGCAATAGAAACCCTAGTAAAGATAGGAAATAAATAAAAATGAAAAGGAATTATATACAAGAACATTTTCTGTACCTCTAGATTTTATAATATATCAAAGGGAAAAAAATACCAAGTAATCTTGTTGGGATAAATTATTAAAAACAGAAAGTGAAGGGCCATTTGAAATCATACATTGGGACTCTAAGCAGGGATAGTGTTCGTTTCGAAATGTAGTCATCACGTCATGAGTCAGGTAAATGGAGGTTAGGTACTGTGTATAGGATAGCAGTGAGCTGAAGCTGTAGCTGAAGCATAGCCAGCTGCACTAAGAATACACAGTCTTGCTATGGACAAACCAGTGATTGACAAGCAGGCTCATGATTAAAGCAAAGAACAAGAGGACTAATGTAGCAATGTGAAGCTGGGGAAATGGAGGGCAGCTATATTGCAAAAGGTATTGTAGGTTACATAAGAAAGCTATAGGGGCCAGAGATTACCAGTAGGGGGATTAATGATGTTTTTGAAAACTCTCTCTTGATGGGGAGTAAGGAGCCCATGGAGAGGAGCCAGGTGTGATTAAATGGAGTAGCTACCACCATCCTGTAATGGGCCAGGGCACAGGCAACATTGCTGGTAGCTTCGAGAATGGAGAGTTGTGGACACACCTGAGCCATTTAGGACCTAGAATAGAAGGCATTGTGTGGTTGACTGTACATGACATCACTATTGGGAGAAGCTAAAATAAGGAAATACCCAGGATGTCATTCATGTTTCTGGCTCAGTCCACTTGACCCATGGTCATGCCTTTGACACAACACATCAGAAAACCAAGTCAGAAGTGGCTTGGGTCACTCAGAGCCTGCTATAGATTTAACCTCAAAGAAATACTTCTTGAATTATCTTTTTCTGTACTCTCTCCACCAAATGAAAAAATTAGAGATAATCCAATCATACTTTTAATCTTCACGCTTTAACAGAGGAATGGTATTTCCAGGCAACAGTCCCTACAGATCTGTGTCCGTGTTTGGAGCTTGGTGATTTCACACACCAGCCTGAAAGGCACAGGCAGGCTTTTCTAAAGCTGAGCACGTGGCGCCATCTTCGGGACAGTTTGGCAAAGCCTTCTAAAGCAAGCTGACTGCAAGCCTGTCTGCCACATTTGAACAGTTTCTACCTAGAGACTGACTCCATCTTGTCGGGTAATTAAGCTGGGAACAATGTTTCTCTCAAGTCCATTTGTGTAAGCAGAACCTTTGTCTTCACAAGAACTGAATTTTAAAACAGAATACAGGAAGCGATGCAGGCAGATTCTCCTTCAAAATCATTCCAGCTCAGTGTCTGCAATTTGAAAAACAAAACTGCATGTGAGGAAAAACTGCATGAGGAAATTAAGGCATCATGGCTGCAGGTTTTCAGCCTTCTTGCTCAGCTGCTATGCAGCTGTCTGGCTTCTTATTCAGGAGGGTTTTTTTTTTTTCTGCTTTAAATAGTAGCCAAATAGAACCTAACTCACACAACAGAATGATTTACAACTGTTAAAATATAAACATTAGAAAAAAAGTCATTTGTCTGATTTTTACCCTCAAAAATTTGGTTTAGAATATGTAATCTCATAATTGGATCTTGTTTAAAATCCTGATTTTGCTAAGCTAAGCAGATGACAGCTTCTCAGCAATTACTTGCCATAAGAAAGTCCTGAGATTCAAATTATAATGGTGAGGTTGGCTGTTTGGCCTTCCAAATACCCAGGTAAAATTCATAGTGTACATTTAGGCTGAATATCTGGACCAAGTCAAAGTTCTATGTCTCCATCAGAAAGAAAAAAATGCATTAACTTTTGTAAATCATTTAACACTAATGCTTCTCTAAAATTTAGGGACAAGTATTCTTTCTGTCCTAAAAAGCGAGAAGAATATGAGACCTCTTTGAAGTTCCATCTAAGCTTCCTTTTTTTTTTGAATGAGTAAAATGTCTATTCTTGGCACATACATAGGAAAAGTATTCCTGAAGATGCAGACTTAGATGTTAGAGTACTGTCATTTCAAACAAAGACTGTGCCCAAGAGTTAGTTAGGGGAAAGTTCAAACATCAATTTATAATATTACTGTGGGGGTTGAATAAGAATGGCCCCAGAGGCTCTTATAGGTATGGCCTTGTTGAGTAGTTGCGCCCTTGTTGGAGGAAGTTTGTCACTGGGAGTGGGCTTTGAGTGCACTTTCAAAAGTGCAGCCCAGTCTCTCCCACTCCTTCCCTCCCCTGGTTCCCTTTTCTCCCTGTCCTCTGCTTATGGATCACTCCTGTGTGCTGCCATGCTCTCTGAAGTGATGATAATGGACTGAGCCTTTGAAACTGTACACAGGCCCCAATTAAATATTTTCTTTTATAACAATTGCCTTGGTCATGGTATCTCTTCACAGCAATAGAACAGTGACTAAGATAACTACCTACAGACTTTTGTTCTGATATAATTTGATTATTAAAGAAATCCACAATAAATTTACATGCCTTAAATTATACGGGAATTAGTGAAATCACATACTTTTAGCTACTTGGAATTAAATTTGGCATTTCTCTCTAGCAATGTAATGCAGAGCGTCCCCAGGCACACACACAAGAGGTCAAGACACACTCAGAGCTTAATGTAAAATGTTTTGCAGTAACTGGATATTGGTGGTAAACACCTTTAATCCCAACACTTGTCGGGGGTGGACAGAGGCAGGTGGATCTCTGTGAGTTCAAGGGCACCCTGACCTATAGAGAGAGTTCCGGGACAGCTAGGATTGTTATATAGAGAAACCTTGTCTCCGGAAAAAAAGAAGTTTCCAGTCAGGCATTCACTGTCCTGGTACCCCTGGCTCAGAGGCCACCTGCAGATCAGGAGTGAGAAGCCCACACTTTCTGCTCTGTACTGGTTAGGAAGTGGACCCTGGATCAGGACATCTTAGTTCAAAGCTGAGCTATCTCTCACCTCTGCTGTGTGAGCTTCACAGATTACTTTTTGATTTTGCATTAATCCCCTCATTTTTTAAATAATGAGGATAAAATAATTCCAGTTACCTGGTTACTGGGCATTACCAAAAAGAAAATAACATGAAACAATCAGCTTAGCACCTGGCATTAATAAGCACTTGATAGCCTCTCACTTCATGACGATGTTTTCTGAAATACTTTTCAATTATACATGAAATTATTGTTAAAAAATAGGCAACTTTGCAAGGGAGCTCCCAATTAACAAAGCATAGAATAGTTACCATTGGATCAAAATTGAAGTGACTAGTTACATTGAAAATGGTAAATTGATCACTAAGGTTATATGGCTACTTCCTTGGAAGCAGAGTGTCTGGATCTGCAAACTAGGACATTTCATTGGTGAGTGATCAAGGATTCTTTCAAAAAGAACACAAGACAAAATGCAGCTAAGAGCTCTAGGCAAATGCTTTGCATGCAGTTGGATACTGCCTGTCAGTTAAGGTCTACCTTGTGAAAAAAAATATATACTCTATTTTTATTATATACCTAGAAGTTATAGAAAGTAAATTTTAAAATATTTAAAATGCTGAGACTCGGGTGGCAAAGCGATGGCCTTGCATGCATGAATCCTTAGATTAGATCTCCAACACCACACTTTACAAAGGTGAAAAGGTTTCTTTCCTATAGTCAGGGGATTCTAAAAGGAATGTATCAAAATGCTTTCTGACTTCTGACAGATGCTTTCAGCACCAGGTTGAGCAGCTGTGGAGGGTATAACTACAACGGCAAGGTCTAAATTTAGATTTTATAGTTCTTGTGTGACTTTAGCAAAGTTGCCAGTTGTTCTAATTCTTGGTTTCTCATCTACACAGTAGAGATACTAATAATGTCTATGGCCTAGTTTGTGATAAGGGTCACAGATTTTTGTCTGTGTAAAGTACACAGCTCTTCGTGTATACTTAAATAATAAGTGATGTTAATAATGCTACAAAGAATTCACTTTTAATCATTCATAAATTATACATCACTTTAAAGAGGCTTAGATACTACCTACATCCAGAGATCCTGCTATGAGGGGTAGGCCTTATATTTGAAAATGGCAGTCAGGAATGAATGAAGAATCAAGTGTCCTTGTCTGTGGAGCTGAAGAAGCTCACTGCATGGAAATCCCTGTGGCTCTTAAGGAAAGAAGGTCACAGTTTTGTGGTCTTAACAGAGACAAAGTTGAAGGGAAAAAGAACTCAGAAATGTAATGGAGGGGTAATGAATAAAATAAAAGGTAATGTTTCCATTGCTGGAAAAGAGCCATAAATGGTAGATGGAAAAATAATGAAATAAGTGGTTATGGATGCCACATGATTTCCATTGAAATTGTGTCAGTGTTAATGTTACAAGTCGCAAACTCTGAGACACAAGTGACATCACACAAAGGAAGTATTTCCTGTTTATGTTGCAGGTCAGTACAGTGGTTTCTGGTCAAGCTTCTCACTTCTCTCTGGTTTTCACTTATAGATATTGCTATGTAGAACCCACAGACCTTCAATATCCTGGAATATTGGGGGTAATAGGCTCCTACAGGACCCAGACATGAAAGTGCTTACCATTTGTCAGATTGTTGCCCAGTCAGAACCTAATGTTACAACTTTATCCACAGTCATCTGTATGAAGAAGAGAAAAGATACAGGTTTTGAAGCACAATGTAGCCTCTGCCTCAGACATTGCTATACAAAATAACTATACTGTTTTTCTTAATGTAAACCAATACAAATTCATAATCTATCCAGAAACAAGAAAAAAGGGGATTGCATCTGGAAATCTGGGGATAAATGCACTGACTCTATCTCAAAATACAGATTACAATATGTGAGTTAACTTTTAAGCATCATAGATTTGCAGCAATAATAACCAGGGCTGAGTTATTAATTTGCATGAGGAGCCATGCTAAAAGACCACTGCACACTGCCCAGTTTACTTAGGATATGGAACTGAATGTGGGATTGAGATAATCCAGCACAGCACTGGGAAACTGAGGAAAGAAGATCATTGTGAGTTCAAGACAGCATGGGCTAAATTAGAGGGAGACCCTATCTTAAAGAACCATGTAGGGAGATTTTTCCTGTCCTGACCCAAATACCCAGCATCCCCTTCCCAAATACCTACAGCTACTTCCTAGATAATTGACTTGGGAGACTTAATATAAATTATAAGTGCTTGGTCAATAGCTCAGGCTTGTTATTAGCTAACTCTTACATTTTAAATTAACCCATATTCCTTATTTATGCTCTGCCACATGTCAGTACCTTTATTAGCATGGAAGGTTCATGGCTGGCTACTCCCCTGATTCCACCCTTCTTCCTCCCAGAATCCTCTGTGTCTGGCTGTCCCATCTACACTTCATGCATGGCGACTGGCCTGTCAGCTTTTTATTAAACAATGAATGTAATACATAGTCACAGTGTACAAAAAGATTTTTCCACATAGAACCCAACTCCTAAACTGAAAAATCTCAGTTGCCTAAGGTCATAGAGATAGGAAGTGAAAGAGCAAAGGCTCATAAAGTGGGAAATTACCAATACGGAGCCAGGTAGAAATACAAGGGAATTTAATAGGGAAAAGCCTTACTTACAGAGCGACCTAGCCAGCCAGAGCGGCAGCAGTCTGCACAGCAAGCCGAAAAGGTGAAACCGAAAGTGCCCAGCCACCTGACCGCCTCTCACTCTACATCACCTAAGTAGGTGTGGCTACAGCTTCCCCTACAGGCTCAGACATGGGTTTGACTCCAAAAGTCATTAGAATATATGACCTCCAGTGGCTGTTTTTCAACTCGGAGTTTCTTCACATACTTATTTGAAATGGTGTTGTGTGTATTGCTGAAAATTTTTGGTGTGTATGTTAATTAATAAGTTACAATATTTTGTGTAACAAACCTTCTCAAAGTCAGAGTTTAAGGTAAGAATAATGTGTCATTTTTCAAGAGTCTGTAGGTTGACTGGATGGCATTCTACTTTGATCACTATTAGCTCATATCACTCATGAAGTGATTGGAGCAGTCAAGGCCTCTTCTCAGAATCCTAAATGCTTGGTTGCATCAGCCACATTCCTTCTCTGATTTTCTCCCTTTTAGGACATCTCATTATAGCCCTTTTTAAAAGAACAACATGGTCTTCCTTATTGCATAGTGTCATCTTGCAGCATGGAAAAAATGAATGTGGGCCCAGAGTTGGCTTCACATCACTTCTGATACATTATATCGGCCAAAGAAGTTACGGGGCTATCCCATAGCAAAAGATTAAGAATGGAGACTTCACTTTTTAGTGAAAGAAGAGGCAGAGAAGATGTTGCCACTCCTTTATCCACTATGTAACAGTTTTTGTGTGTGTGTGAATGGTGTCACCATTCCACAAAATTCCTCCAGATAGGCTGTGGGCCTCACAACCTTGGTGTCACAACTGGTTCTTAGACTTGGCAATGAGAAAGCCATAACCTATAAAATTTAGTGGGAGAAAAAGTAACCTGACATGCTATTAAGGTTCCCATTGTGAAATTTGGTAAACTGTTTACAACCATTCCTTTACAGAATAAATAAAGGAACGCCTCTTCATGTCTCTATGGCATCTCTGGATCTGTGCTTATTAGCTTCAGAGGCTCACCAACCTGTTTGGGCTAAACAAGGAGCTTTACTGTGTTTTTGTCTGAAAACCATGGTGTGTGATACATTTGAAATTTAGAGAAAATGACACATAAACATTTAAAAATGAATTAGTCCCAATGGAAAGACTCTACTATAAAAGATCTCTGTCCATTTTTTTTTTTTTTGCTGACCAACTCTAATGAAATTCTGAAATTAGCCCAGAATTAAAATGTATCTTACCCCTCTAAATAAGATTTTTGAAGCATAGATAGTTATATATCTCACTTTAGGCACAAGAAATTAGACTATGCAGTCTAACAGCAGCCCTAAATTTGTAACTGCTTTATAAAAGACTTTTAGGTGTGCACACACAGGAATGTACATGCATATAAGCCAATATTAGGACACACGATAAAAGAATGCAACTGTATAAGTATAAAACAATAAAGCTGAATAGAAAAAAGCAATTGGGTAAACTTCTCAGTCCAAGAAGGTAAGACTCTCAGGGAATTGAAACAGATTTGATAAGCTTACCTGCCTTATTTGCACTTCATATTTTGAACCATGAACTCACTTATGCTCTGTTGTACTACAAGTAAGACCTTTCTATTCTGTTAAGGCCTCTTTCTTTGCTGAAATCCCTATAAAGAGATAATGACAAAAATTTATGAGGGTTAGATACAAAGGCAAAGGCCTGGGGCATATTGTTGGGAAGATAAAGACTGTTCATTTGGGAGCTATCTGTTTTTTTATTACCTGAGAAAAGATGGAGTGGTAATTGACATGTGGTTCTTGACAGATGTTGACAAGGGAAAAACATGTAAGTAAAGCCCTTGGAGTTTTTGCAAAGAATGATTATGATGCCTGTCTCCATGTTCCAAAACCTCCAGGGTACAATCAAATAGCCCCCCTTACCCTAAGTGCCAAACAGGCATCCATGCAGATGGTATTGGACTGTATGAGCACCTGGCTGAAGAATAGAATTCTCTCATCTCACATAAAAGGCATACACAATAGAGACCACTGAGTGTAGAGTTGCTTTCATTTATTCTGCTGCTAATCTCTCCTGAAATAGATATAGTGTTATGGAGAAAGAATTCATCAAGCAAATTCTTTTTAACTTCTGGAGCTCGTCTCTGGGCTTGCACTATGTAATTAAGCAATTTATTATTTTGTTCCAAAATTGTATTATGGAGCTAGAAATATTAACCAACATGTTATTAGGATAGCACTGCACAAGAATAAAAATTAGATTTAGAAAGAGAAATTTTCTCCATTTTTGCCAAACATCCAGATGAAAAACTGAAAAACTGTCAGTTGTACAGATGTTCTAGATATCCAGGTGCTATGTAGAAAACAAAGAAACTTTATTGATCCTTCTGTTTAATTATACACTAGTTTTGTAGACAACGAAAATAATGTAACTTATAGGTATATATTTTAAGGTAAAAGCCAGGAAAAACATAGTAGTATTATTTTTATATTTCTCTTCAGTGTGTCTCTAGTAGAAGACTAACAATCTTTAGGGTCTTAATGAAAGAAAAACTATCCATGACAAATAAATTATAACATTGATTTGATTTCTCTTCACATTCACCTTTTCTGAATTATCAGACTCCGTACTTCCCTGGTATTCTTAAATGATAATATGCGATTTTCATTTTTTTCCTTAATATTTTCAAGTTTCCTTCCTCTCCAAACATTCACTCTAGTAGCAGCAGTGTGGGTCATTACCTGAGAGTAGGTGCATATCAGAATGAAAAGCACAAAATTTCAATGTAGCAATAAGCAAAATAAAATACCTGGTAGCAATAAGCAAAATAAAAGCAAGTACTTTTGCTTTTACCCCTACATTGTGAACTAAACCCACTGCCACTGAACAGTGCAGGAACAGCTTATGCAGTCACGATTGTATCTGTCAGCTTAGGTAGGTTCAAATATGTCTAAGGAATTGTGTCCCTCCACATTTCTTCCCTCTTACACATTTGTCATGGGCCCTCCCCATTAGATTGCCAAGCTAATGGAGTAGGCCTTATTTAAACCACCGGCTTTCTTATGACAAAACAAGGGGATGAGCAATGGTGAATTAATTACACAATAGCTCTTGAAATTTCTTCTCAGAACCACCCATGTCATTTGCATTTAAAAGTAACCAGACAAAGCAATTTATACAGCCAAACCTGATATCTCTGCGTCAAGCACAAACCTGTCAGTGGAAGGAGCCTCAAAGGACAAGGGAGGGAGGGGGAGCAAATACTTTCACCTTAGTAATTGCTTATCACAACTATCATTTTATGTATGTTTATCTGCTTAATTGTTCAGGTTACTGGTTTTGGTGTGTCAAAACTAATTGCTTACTTATGACATTTTCCCTTTATGAGACTTCTAAAATGAGAGAAACACTAATTCAGACCTTAGGAACAAAAATAGAATTGTGATGCTTTGGGTGTTCCCAGACAGCCATACAGTGTCGTGTTTCTAATCATGTATAGGCTGAGAGTGGAATCAAGTCCAGATCAAGGAACAAAAATTAGAAGGAAACTCATCTCTCAGATGAAATCGGGAGAAGATTGTGAAGGAAAGATTTATGTGAGTTGTTTGAATGGAATAGAAAAGTAATAAATAATGATAAATAATTTTTCAGTGCCTCCTTAACAACTTACACTTGATATTTTATTTAATATAAAGCATATCCACCTGTGGGAGATATCACTTCCATTGGAGGTAATGGCCTTGATTCTTGGTTCCAGTGCCTTGCCACATTTTCTGGAAGCCATTGAACCAGGATTTGGGCAATCTGTTTTACTTCTATATATTGTTGTTATAGATGTCAAAAGAAAGACAAGCAGGGAAAGCATGTAAACAGTAGACCCTATTTGGGAGGACAAGCTGGAAGAACTAGTGCTAGACTCTTCATGGAATTCTTCTGCATGAGAAAAATGAATGAAAAGAAGTTGCATGGAAGGTAACTTGTAATACTTTTATAAATGTATTCTTTGAAAATGCAATACATGTGTAATGTATTCTGAAGGAAGGTAACTTCTAGCCTTATAGAGCTCATAGTTGTGGGAGGCACAAACACTCTTAGTGTATCATTGAGTGGGATGGCATGTGGAAACAACATTGGTTTCACTCTTGGTGTACAGATCTGTGATTATTTTTTCTTTTAAACAGATCCACTGAGAAACACAGAACCATGTCTAAAACTCTGATTTAATGCACAACTACATCCTGAAAGGTGGTACCTTATACTTGTAAAGGATGCGGATCTGAAATTTCAGTCATGCCTTTTAAAGGCTATTCTAGCACTCTTGGAGGCTGGTGCTTCTGCGTCTGTGTATGTAAATTTAATGGACTTTATGGCTATGAGTCTAGTCTTGATATTGTGGTATAAGATCCATGGATAGCACTGCCATGGATGCAGTCCTATACTTTTGCTGGAAAGTTCTGGTTGGATGTTATATTTTCTAGAATACAAAGTAGGTGTTAGTTCCTAAGAGTTAAGACTGCAGAAGGAAAAAGAAGACCTGTATATTAATAGGCACTACCACTGTGATAGTGAAACCTTGACCTTTCTGTGATAGCAGGGACCAAGATATCCAATCTGCCATGGCAGCTTGATTTCATTAAGAAACAGAGCCATGTCAGGGTTTTAGAATTATAATTTATAGGCAAAAGTAATTATATTTGCCTTACAAATGGGTCTCCATGCTGATGGGACCATGAACAGCATAATTCATTGTCATTATATTCATGTACTATAATGCAAGTTCTTTGGTGGCCAATGACAAAAAAAAATAGCTAACATCCACCAGGCAAGTTATTTTGTGTACCTGCTTTCTTAATACCACTATAAAGATAGACATTTTCTACTAGTCATTCATATGAAGTGCAGAAATTCCATATTTTGTTACTACTACAAGCCTCACTTGCCTTCTCTTAAACCTCTTTCCTTCTATTATTCTAGTATATTAGTTTCCAAGCCCCTAACAATGGGTAACTCTACTGGGATCCCTGTACACTCTCATCTTGAGTTACTTCTTTTATACCCGAAAGATCATCAGATTCTTCACTCTTGTTTCTGCCCGTTCTTCCTCTTCACTGCCTTTCAAAGCCACACTTCAGTATGTCTCTAATGCTGCCACTTTCTGTGTTAGCTTTATCACTGGAGGAAGGATTTGCTTCAGCTCACAGAGATAAAGCTAACACAGAAAGGTGTGGGCCATGGTTACTTGGTTCCGTGTTCTGGGATTGTGGTGAGGTGCAACATCACGGCAGTGGGAGTGTGCCGAGGAGGGGTGTGTTTACCTCATGCAGAGAGCAGCAATGCACACATCACGAAGCAAACAGGACATCAGTCATGAGAAGGGCCAAACCAAGATGTAGCCCCAAAGGACATGCCTCCCAGGTGACTTGGCTCCTGTATCTAAGCTCCATTTTGCACTTTCCATCACTTCCTCCAGTGTACTTAAAATTTTAATCCACCAGTGGGTTAAGCCATTCATTATGACTGAATCCTCATTCTCTAATTTTTCCCCAGAAATAAGCTAAAAACATAACCAGGGGTATATTTCACAAATATCACTGGCATTTCTCAGTCAAGTTAACTTGAAAACTAAAATTAACTACAACCCTGTCCATTTTCATTAAATAATGTCTTGTCCTTGACCTGAGCTACAAGGTTCCATCAGTCCAGGGTCTAAGTATATTTTAATTATTAGTTATGAGAATCTTTTAAAAAAACCTTTACAAAATGGTATTCCTTATACTGTAGCCTACAAATTTCCTGTTTTTAGCTCTTTTCGTTTATAGTTGGATGGCCCAACTACTAGAATTCCTTATTCCAATCAAAGAGTAGGAAAATAAGGATGCTTTTCTAAGACAGCATTCAGGAACACATTATTTCAATGCACATTGCTTTTATTCTGATTTTTGAAATGTACACAAGCCCAATTCTTACTCTATGTCTTTTTATTGGTTATTTCACATTATACTGTCACCCATATTGTACATAAAGGAACATCCTGTCCATGCTTTTTATTATACAAGAGAACACAATTGGATGGTCAACAATTCATGTGATACAGGAATAGTAAGAATTAAAGATGCCAAAGGAGGGAAAAGTCTGCCATTTATATGGACCATTAGGTACAAAAATCAAAGTAGAAATTATAAGGAACCAAATTCAGATTCAACAGAAATATGTTTATAACAAAGGTATTCAAATGCAAAGCTAGGTAAAGGTACAACTGAATAGAGGCTAAAAATTGCAGTGTGCAGCAAAATGCCACTTGATGAAGTGTGCAAATGTTTTAGTAGTCAAACAACCAGGAAGGAGAAGGAGACCCTATTCCCAAACCATCTTAAGAAAACACAGCATGGTGAAAAAGGCACATACATGTTTAAAACAGAAGTAAAAAGTCATGATTACTTTATGAAATTGCATAATTTCTCTCATGGATAAGTTGGGATAACAATAATATCATCTTGCAAGACTGTATAAAGACCCAATATATAGTTAAAATATGTGAATATGTGTCTAATAAAAAGGCCACTACACAGCTGTGGTTAATGAAATTGCTTACTATATCTGATTTTACATAGTTAAGCTTTATGAAGCTGTCAACCTTTGACCTTTTTAAGCAATAAAATGGCTTAGTTCACATGACTTAATCTGGCATTATTAAAGAAACTGGGTATAATTGAGTCTCAGTATCTAACATGTCTAATATTCAGATTTGGGAATAGGCATTTACAGATTCTTTGCTTTCTAAGGACTCTCAGTTATTTTATTATTTTTAAAGGTTAGTATGATAAGGCAGAAATAATAATTCTCAGTTTGGGCTGTATGAACTTCCAAGTGATTAAGATGGGCTCCTGAGCAATGGTCTATATATTGCATGTTGTTGCTGGCTTAGGTAGAATTTTAAAACCCATGCGGCAAGGAAGCCCGATTCACAAACTGGAAAGAGAAAGGGTCAGGTATGTGTGGATTCGGAAGTGATTATACTACCATCTCCCATTTCCCTGTCATTTGCTCTGGCAATTAAAGCAGTTTACTCCCCAAACTAAAGCCAACTACTTAGAGGGATGTTCTATTTATACACTTGTTTTTTGGAGAAGATAGGAGTAGAACAAGGATTGTATATATTTTTTACATGATAGAAAAATCTCCATAAATTGTAACATAGTGCTGAATTAGAATTAGAATTAGAGTCTTGGGATTTATAATGCACCATGGACTAGAACTTCAATTTTCTGTATCTTCAGTTACTACTGAAATAACGTGGGTCCATTTGAGGCATAGGTGCTTTTTAAGGCAATCTGTTGCCTAACATGTAAGTGTTTGGGACTTTAATTATAACTTGTTGGGAAAGACCATCTATTTACCTGTCTGTTGATCAAATTTTCTAATTATGGCAGAGGAAAAATATGGATGCCAACTGTACTTAACAAGAAATAACAATAATTTACTTATGCAAGAAAATTATAGAGTACACATAGTAAGTTATAGTGAATAGTACTTTGGTAAACCATGGGTATAATAGTTATATGATTATTCTAGAACATAGATTTCTAACCATTCATAGAAAACAAACAAAACAAAGCAATCCTAGTACTTTGATTCTTGAAAACACAACATAAATTAACATTAGCAAAAAATTCATTTGCCTATAAAAAGTGATTAATAATGACTAATAATTTATGTCTTAAAGGGCAATTTAAACTGTAATCTGTTACACAAGCAGAACTATCACTGTTGATTTGATGACTCATTAATACCTGAAATGAATAAAGAATAGTAAAAAATATATTTTCACAGGACAAATTCTTAAAAGTCTAAAAACATAGAAAACATTTCTATGTCAACTGAGCAAATTGGGTCAGAAACTTTGGTCTTTTTGTCTTTAGCTTCCCTATAGATCAATGCAGATTAACAGTACAAACTCTATGTGTCAATATGAAGGTCACAACAGAGATCTAGAAGACAAGGTAAAATATCAAGAATAAAAGAAGAAAGAAAGAAAGGAAAGAAAAGAAAAAAATAGTACATCTGTTGGTGTAGGGACAAGCAGATGATTGAAATCAGAAGTCACATATCAACTGCAAGAGGCAAGGTCCAAGCCATAAGGCAGAAATGGTGAGAATGAAATACATGAACTCTACTCTCCAAGCTGGGCACTGAAGCCAAGTAGAGCTCTATAGTCATAGTACCCACAGGGCAACTCCAAGAACAACAGCACCTTTTGTTTTCTGTCCTTTAACATAAAGGCAACAGGCAAGTATAAGTGACCAGGCCTCTCCAATGTGACCAGACTAGGAGCCAGTACAAACTGACTGAGATAATAAACTCTAATTCTCTAGAAGGCATGGCATGGAAGACGAGGCACAGAGAGTCAGTAAACCTAATGCAGGTGATATTTTCTGTGTGTTTTTCTTATTTCAGTACAGGAGAGAACCAAAAATTTGAATTGCTATATATGAGTAAACATCAACAGTAGTCTTCATGTTGGAAATAATAGCTCTTGAATTATTTTTAGTTAGTGGCATATAGGACTGGGATTCTGTTCTCTGTTCAATAAACTAGAGTATGGGTCTGTTCAAAATCTAACAAAGTGCCATGGAGAGATGCACCAAATAAAAGGGGAACTGAGGTGTAATTGAACAGTTTATGATTTTGAAACATTTCAAACTAGGTCTCAAGTTTCATGAGAACACACTTGTTACATTGGTAGAGTGCAGATCACTACACTGGGAGGCTGAGAGGCACCACCAGGCCTACTCCTCTCCTTAGCTACACTTCCCAGCTCCAGTCTGGGTTTTCCACTTATCAACAAATAGAACTCCCAACGTTTACTGGTAGTGATTGTATTAATCTGCCGATTTTCTTCAACAGGAAACTGCTTTTCTTATATTATCTAAATTTTCCTCTACCTAATTCCATTTTACTGTTCACTCCCATGGTTACCTCTTTGTATACTGGAGAACATTATCAACTCCTTTGTCTGCCTCCTATTTTTAGGCCTGGTTTGCTAATCCCATAAAGTCAATGGCTTAAATTTAGCTCTTTTGAAGTTTCTCCCATTAGTCATTGAGCGTGTCACTCCTGTAGTCATTTTTGTTGCTGGCTTGGTTTCCAGTTTTGTGATGCTTAGCCTTACTAGTGAAAACATCGTTTCAGGGTTAGCTCATATGGGTGGAGTCAGTTACTGTAGTCTATAGATGAAGTGGCCCTAGATATTGCTTCGAAATTTGTCTTAAGTTTTCATTGTTTTTTAAGCCATATTCTTTCCACCTTACATGACTAGTTTTGAACTCCTAGTAACATGAGTTCCCATGATGCATTGCCAGTCTTAGACTTTAGCACTATGCTTGGAACAGTTGCAACTCCTTATACACTTGATAAACAAATGAAAAAGTTAATGTCTTAAGCATTGCTAGTGAGAATATTAGTAAATTATTTTTATAGAATTATAAAAAGTTTTAGTTTTCCACTTTTAAAAATCATCTCTTGTTATTAATTATAGGCAGATAATAAAGTGATACGTGGATGGATAGATAGATATATTGAGAGCTAGATTTAGATTTAGATTCGACAGCACATATTCTTGCCTCATAGGATTTCTGGCCTGGGGAATGGTATGAAAAAAAATCAATGTTAGTTAATCTAAGATTTTATACACTCTAAATATTATACCTGCTCATACTTTATTCTTTTGATGACAAAATATAATGTCAAGAGCAATGGGCACCCAGGCACTCCCCCACTTACATCTGTAAGGATAGCTGCTGTTTAAATAATCTTATTTTCACCTTTGTTTCAAGTTTTGACATTTAGAATGCTCTCTGGGAACCTGTGTGGTTAGTCATGAGGAATCTCACATAAGTACTGTGATTCAAAAGAATGGGAAGCAGACTTCGTGCACCCATGAGACTCACCGTGGTTCAATCAGAGCATCCCTCTGGGATTCTGGCTACAGCATTTTCATTTACATATTTACTGTTTGGGTTTTACAGGGAATTGCGAGGTTGGTCACTTGGTGGCGCTGTAGTAAATAGCTTGATTTTCTTTTGTATTTTTCCATCGCCTTCTTAGCTTTTGTTTTTAAATGGCAGTTGCGTGAAATATGCTCATGTTTTAAAATTCTGCTTCAGGTGAAATGATTTAATGGCTCTTGACTTCTGGATTAATTTTGAGCATTAGAAACATTGTAAAACAGATTTTTGCTAATAATGATCGTTATCGTAACAGCTTGGGGCATAATCATTTACCAACATTAGCCAAGTGATTAAAATCCATCATGAGTTTAATTTGAAAAGATTTAGTTCCTTTGCAATAAATGGCTAATGATATTAGCCTCATCCTCGTGGGGCCAAAATTTATCATTCTAGGACTTTGAGCTTTTGCTACTAGATTTCTATCCACTCCTGTTAACACATGCCTTTTATGCCTATTGTTTACCAAGCATGTGGCATTTCCTATAGTATTGCTGAATAGGGCCATATGGTGGACAACATACAAGCAGTCATCACTCTTTTATGACCTGCTATTTCATAATATATTATTTCATAAAGCAAGTGACCTTAACAGATGTTAAAATGAATGACCATGGTCAGCCAAACCTACAGGGAAAGGGCAGTATTTTGACTTTATGACTCTTTCTTTCTTTCTTTCTTTCTTCCTTTCTTTTATATTATCAAGACTAGATATATTTAGAATTATCAGATATTAGTTGATATACTATTATCATCAACTTTGTAGTAATGCCCTTTAAATGCATTCGGTCTTGGAAATAGATTTTAAAAACCTCTCATCTAGCCAAAAGATCACTTGAAATTTTTATTCACAAAGATACTTCCTTTCAAGTTTAAATTCACCTCCTTGCTATTGTTTCATCGGATGAATCATGGAAATGATTGCGGTAAACAGTGCTTTACCAAGTCGATACTCTATCACATCACTGACTTTTCTTCTAAAACTCCTTAGAAAGTTAAAAAGGGAAGACCAGCATAGAAAACTTTGAAACTATACAAGCGAAAAAAGTACCATGTCTTTAATGGAGACTGTTTCATTTCCAGAAGTTTCCCCTCAAAAGAAGCAACCAAGTAAATACTTCACACTGAGTAGAGGTTAGCCCTCTTCAGGTTCACTGATGTGATCTGCAGTCCTGTGGCTACATAAGCTGTTTCCTCCTCAAAATAGGGTAGTGTTATTATCATCATTTTGCAATGAGCTAGTAGACTTGAGGTGGGGATCAAGCAGGCTTGATGTGTTTAGAGCATGGGAAAAGGCCTGTCAATTAGTTGATCCATGCCAATCTGGAAAATAAATGCTTGTTCCTCAGTCACCTTCTTCCAACTGCTTCAAAAGTCTAGCTTTCCAAAACACTAGGCTGAAATTGGGCAGCAGGTTTGGACAGACAAAGGGTGAAAGAGAAATTCTAAGGAAAATCAGATGATTTCAAACTCACATGCAAACTTTGCTGTAATAGTTAATTGAAGTGAAAATTACAAACTTTTAGTCAATTTCTAGCATTGGTATTTCCACAAAGCTGAGACTACCTTCCTTCTTCCTTCCTTCCCTCCCTTAACCTTGTAAAACTGCATGCAGTATGTACTCCACAAAGAGTCTGGGATTTAGCTGTATGAGGGAGAATCTTCTGAAATTTCATACTATTGCTATTGCCACACGAACTAGTAACAACACGACTCTAAATAGAATGGCTTTTAGTTGACAGTAAAGTCTATACAAGGATTTAGCATGAAGTATTGGAATAGAAGCAATGGTAAGAGATAAGGAAACGGAGATGTAGAAAAATAAAATTCCTTATTATAACCCTCACAACCAGGAAATGGCAAAAAGAACAGGAATTCAGCTTGTTTGGAGTTCCCACTATTACATAATTTATACACCAAACACCTCTGAGAGTCTTTGGGGGTACATCCAGAGTAGCTGTTCCAATTCCCCAAGCTTTTATATAGTAAGTACACGCTAAGGTAGAAGATGCAGTAGAATATAACAATGGTATGTATTTATGTTAGTATCCACTGAAGTATGAATGACACAACTGCACTATTATACAATTTAAAGGCAGAACTTTACACTTCCTGGATGTTACATAGTTTCAGTAACGACTTTAGTGAATTAATGAATGGAAAATATTTCTCTTTTCAAGTAAAGACAGAGGAGAAGGCATAGCCTTCTTGTGGGTATGATTTTGTCCTATGGCTACAGATTTGTAGTTCTTAATGTATCTTGTGCTCTTGGTTACTATTGCTATTATTTGAAAGCTCCTGGCTGTAGTTATTTAGTAGCATCTAATCAGTGAAAGTTTACGTGTTTCCATTCCAAGCTTTGTAAAAAAAACATGTTTTTGTTCATTACTAAGCTACTATAGCAATTATCTCAGAATTTTAAACATTTGAATGTATGAAAATAATTTATGATAATGACATTAAATAATTCCAGCATGTGGGAGATTGAGGATTTCAGCCTGGTCCCCATAGTGAAATGCTATCTTAAATTAAAAGGTACTAATGTGAAATCCAGAATCCACAGAACATAGAGTAAACCAAGACAAGCGGGACAGTACTGAGTGCCTGGTCCACTAAGACTTAAGTGTAATGAATGGTCTAACTACTTATCTGCTTCATTTCCTGCTAAGCCAGACATGATCACATCAATTTCCTCTATGAGCAAATGTTACACAATAACAACTTTGAGGGGGAGCAAAGTCATTTTGAACTCTAAACATCAGGACCATGAATTAATTGAGTACATACACCTGGAAGGAAAAAATGCCCACCCTAGTTGGAAAGTTTAGTTGTAAAGCATGAATGTAGCATTTGCCACACTCTGGAGGAGGACTTGCCAACTAAAAGGAAAATGAAATCAAATCACTTTTTAAATTAATCACATTTTGAAACTTGTTGTTGTTTGTACATATTTGTTATGAAAATGAATTCTACCCAAGAAGAGAATTTAGTTTTAATTTTTTAAGTGTTCACAAACAAAAAAGGTTAGCTCTCAGCAATGAATAGATGAAAAGTTGTCCTTATGGCAGATGAATTCCCATAGCCAGAGGAAACAATGAGATTAACTGCTTAGTTCCTTCATTCATTTCCTTTCAACAGTTCATTGCCTTTCATGATTACTTCTCGGCATCTCTAGAGAAATGGTAGTTCACATGTGCCTGGATCTGAACTTCACATAAGTGGATTCATGTGCTTTTGTCTGTGATTTGCTTCTCTCATTCAGAATAACATCTCTAGGTTCCCCTTCATGGACTTGGGCCCTGTGAGTCATCTCTGCACCAAGTCATTGGTAAACCTAGTGAAACTCACTTATTCACTGTGTGATTAATATACATCAGCATAGGATCCAGTGCTTCATTATTGTGAGCAAAGCTCCTCCAACATTGTGCATGTCTCCAGCTGCACATTTGTGGCAGCTTTTCCAGGCTTTGTACCTAAAGATGAAATTGCTGAGCCAGAGGGTATTTGTTCCATAGCCACTTTACAATTACCCAGCCACAAGCAATGGATCGGAGTGTGGCTGCTCAGTCTTGCCAACACTTCATATTTCCCAACTTTTAAAAAATGTCTTGGCAAAACTAAAGACTAAAAATGGTATTTCATTGTGGTTTAAGTAGCAATTTTTTGATCTCCAGTAAGGCTACTTAGCCTTCCCCCACTTTCTTGTGCTCACTTGTCTTTTTCTCTTGGTTTGAGGATTTTCATTAAATATGCTAGATTCTAATCCTCTGTTATTTGTGTCTTTTCCCAGTATGCTACTATATCTCCTCTTTTGTGTCATGTATTATGAATGGGTACATTTTGGCTTTGTTTTCATTTTACCTTGTGGTACCAGTAATCCAACCCACACTGTCCTGGGAGACAGTCTGAGCTTCCCCACTGAGTTTCTTTCTTAGCCCTAATGAGACCCTTGTCATTTTAATGTATTTGGTCATGATTTGCAGTATTTCTTTCTTATCTAAAGAAGTTGTATTTATCGGAAAGCTTTAAGAGGATTTCCTCTATTTCTTAAGACTAAACTTTCACCTTTAAGTCTTTAATCCATTTGGAGCTGATTTATAATGGAAGAAATATATTTTTTTTAAGTTTATCTGGATAATGATCACTTTTCTACAATGGGTCTTCTTAAAATTTGGAGAACAACCATAGGGTGATATATAAGAATAAATCCTTCAATGATAGGTAAATTGAAGAGAGGGGATTCCTATAAAGGGAATGATGTCCTTTTCCTATTATTTTATAATGGCAGCTTGATCACAAATGGGGCATATTTACTCATATTGCTTATGAATACTGTACCCTGTGGTATCGTCTACTTGTTAAAATTGAATACTTGCTGTATACCAGGTAGCATTTCACACCCTGAGAACACATCAGTGAACAAGAAGTGTGTGTGTGTGTGTGTGTGTGTGTGTGTGTGTGTGTGTGTGCCCATGTGCACATGTGGTTTACATTGTAGACAGTTACAATATTAAAAGACTGTTAAGTTGCTAAGAAGAAAGTAAGGTAAAGAAAGGGAGTAAAGACAGTGATGGAAGTGGAGGTAGCAGATATGGCTGCTTTATGTGATGACTCCTCCCTGGTAGATACTATTCCAGATGAGACACAAAGAAACTGAAGTCACAGAGTGTAGGCACCATGAACAGCCATATCAATCATGCCATCAGCGTGATGTCCATCCCTTTGTGAACACTGTAGTCTGAATTTCTACAACTTTATGTAATAAACCCAACATGCAGGCTAAGTCTTTTACAAGCGTCCTTTTCAGTTGACTTTTAAGTGTTCATTTAATTTCTCACTTAATTTCAGAATCTACTTATCAAGTTCCAAATCCAGTCTACAAACAACAAAAGCTTGAGCTATGGTTTCCAACATATTCATGATTTGGCTTGAGGATAACTGACAGCTTTATTTCATCAAGTCTTCCTGATCCAGTCATGAGTATACAGCACATCCTTCCATTTACTTAACCCATCTTTAATGACCCTCAATCCTGCCTTCAGCTCCAGTCTTATTTGCCTTGCCACTCCCTGGTGCCAGCACACTCCTGCTATCCTTAATGACTTTCCATGTCTCAAAGTCATCACGCCTTTTGTGCTCCTCCACCTTTGTACAGACTGTTCTGCTCTGCTGGGGACACCCTCTGCCCTCGCCCTCCTTCCTGTGACTAACTCAGACTCACTGTTCCACACTGGGCTAAGCTTCTTCTTTAGAGAAAGTTTACTAAGAGAGTAACCCTTTTCTCTGTCCTGATGACCCCTATTTTAGTCATTGTTCTAGTCAGATATGAATGTTATCTATTTATATGCCAGCAATAAACTAACAACTTCAAGACAGGAACTATATTCTGTTTCAGGGTACTGTGAACATCCAGTTAATGCCCATTAGATAAGTGAGTATTGACATCTGCTGAGTTTTTATGCAGCTTGGGTATCACTGTGATGACAGTTACTACCAGAGTCCAGAAGAGACTGGGACCCTGAGCACTTGGCATTTCTGGAAGTTTCCTCTCTTAGAGCTGGTTTCACACTTACCTCCAGAAATTTACCACTCCTTAGAACATTTTGTATTTACTTCCAACTTCTGTTAACATTACTAAAGACCATCCCACTTTATGCTTAGGAACTGAAGGGTTAAAGTGAGAAGTGCTTACATTTAAGGATGAAGGTTCTTCTGAAAATATTTTGTTGGAGGCTTGAATCTAAAGCACCAGGCAGGATGCTTTAGGTGGTAGCCTGATCTTGCATTCAGGAAACCTTCACAGGCTGCTTCCATTACTGGAGACCGTAGTGCTGATGAATAGGAGGACATCATCCTGAGTTTAAAATGGGTGCACAATAAGATAAATTTGAAATAGCAGCTTTATTTTATGGGGTCATGTGGTAAGATGTGACACTTTATTCATTGGCATTTCTGACTAATAAGAGAGAAAAGCCCCTTTTCTAAAAGGTGCATCAGTATCAGCTGTTGTGTGTCTTTGCCATGTGCTAGTGGAGTTTGTGACTTCTCTCTCTTACCGACCAAAGACTGATGCCCCAGTGCTTCCCCGGTTTGTCAGTGCAGACTGCTTTTGTCCACTAAGAGGTTGCTACTTCAACTTTCCTCCTCTCCTCCTTGAGAAAGTAACTTGATAGAAATGTTGTCAGTAATCACACCCATACCATGCTCTCTTTGGTGGTTAATATCTCAGATGATCAAAGACAGCTCTATAGGAATTGACAGACTTTACAGTAGAGGTGGATTGGATTTTTCTCAAAGACCAGACTTTGTAACCTGTAAAGGTTAAATTCAATGCTGAGAAACACCCTACTTGAGAAGGAATTGAGTACAGAAACAAAGATAAATGAAACATTCTATTTAACCATGTGTTACAACAGATAAAATTACCCGAGAACCAATTGTTCTTAAAAACCAGGCAAGAAACCAAACAGGTAAGATCCAGTTCTTCTAATGCTTAGACATGTTTTCTGTTTCTCCTTAAGGTAGTGCTAGCACTAAAGCTGCAGGCATAAAACATAGAGATTTGATGAGGTGGCTCTTATGCAACAGAACCCCCAAAGACAATGGAAGGTAACATGGGGCCAGAAGAGAGAGAAGAATCAGAAGAAAGATCACAGTATCCTTGGACTGAACTTTCAGGATCACAGACAAGGAGCTAACAAGGCCTCTTCTCCTTCTTGCTGAAATCACTGTATCAGTTTTGAGGTGAATCCAGGGAGCTCATTGGTATGCTGCATATGGTGTAAGGGTAGTGACAGGCCCCATCATGCTTATCGAGAATGCCCAGTACAAGTTTCTTGGCCCAATGTATTTGCAAAACAAATGTTCAAATTCAGAATTCTGGTCCAATGCAGTGGTTCTCAATTTTCCTAATGCTGAGACACTTTAGTACAGTTTCTCATATTGTGGTGACCCCAAACCATACAATTATCTTTGTTGCTACTTCATAATTGTAATTTTGTTACTGCTTTGAATCATAATGTAAACATATGATGTATAGAATATTGATATGCAACTCCCGTGGGAGTTGTGACCTACATGATCAGAACCACTGGTCTAATGAGACTTTAAGAACCTCTATGAAAATTTCAGCTATTCTTTTTTTTTTTTCAAGACAGGGTTTCTCTGTGGCTTTGGAGGCTGTCCTGGAACTAGCTCTTGTAGACCAGGCTGGTCTCGAATTCAGAGAGATCCGCCTGCCTCTGCCTCCCAAGTGCTGGGATTAAAGGCGTGCGCCACCAAACCCGGCTTCAGCTATTCTTTAAAACAAATATTTTCCTTGTCTCTCAACTTGTATTGAGAAATATTGATCACACAAACACACTAGAAGCTAGCTTATATAGTGACCCTGAATTCAAAGGCTAAATTTGCTTGAAGTCTCTGAAACCTTCACCTGTTTCTGTGGCAGATTTACACTGCTGGTTAGGCCTCCATGGGAGGAACTGTGTGGATGCAGAAATAGGGAATTGCCATACAGAGTCTGTTATCTTAGTAGATATAGTGCTAATCTGTTGACCTTGGCCTGGATCATGTTTCATTCGAAGGGGTGACTTTGTCTTAGAGGGAGGTACCTTTTCTCCTATGTTCATGCTATAAATGTTTTTGTTATATTTTATAATTTTCTCTATACAAAAGAATTTTCTCAATACATTTGCTGAAGAAAGAAAGCACATTTAATTGTTCAACTCTAAGGAGGATAAGAAATACATGTTTGGATGAGAGTTTTGTTTCTTTCAAATAAATGAAATCATGACTTTATCTTAGCTCTTTGGAGAAAAGCCACTCAATAAATTCACTAAAGCCTGAAGCTTTGTACTGTCTCCATTTTATTCTTTGGGCTTTCACAGTTTGATGATTGGTTCCCTCTGTGTACCTACTAGTCCATCCCCACCTACAACTTCCCAGCCTCCCAAAACTACAACTGATTCATTCTGAGGGAAGAAAATGCAAATCTAATGAGACATTTGAAACATTAAAAACACGTCAACACTGAGACTGTCGGAGAGAAACAACAACTAATACATTTCTGAAGTATAAATAAATATACTTATATAAAAATAGCAACCAAGTTTATGCATATAGTCCTAATTCTATGTTTGTATATTCACATGAATGCATTTTCCCACTTTAACTGGAAACAGGGAAGGAAACTGAAGCTCACACCTCATCTAACTTCCTGAACATATACCCATGTGTTTTCCTTTAAGCCTATATATAGGAAGTACTGATTTAAATGTTATGGTTAAAAAGTCACAGGCTGTTTGATCCTAATCATCCTCTGGCATGGGGTATTTGAATGTTAGTGCATATAGGACAGGAAACAGACCATAGATCACACATTACAATATAGTTACGTGTAGGTATTCACCTGTGACACGGATGTCTCTTTTAATTGCTATCAGAGTACAGGTCTAGGCTAGGATTTTTTTCATTGAAGTATTGTGTCATTTTGCAGTCTTCCCTACACCATAGAATAAAGGCTTTCTTGAGAGAATGTAGCTAAGCACCACATTAGTCATGACTTTCAGAGGGAGAAAGTGAGGCATTTGGCATTCTGATACAATGGGACAGGTTGTATCCTTCCACAGGGGTGCAATGGCAATAACTTAGATCACACAGTTCAGCATTTTTTCTCTATCCTTCTGCTAGTCCAGCCAAAGCAACATTTTCCTTCCCTGAAACTTTGGGCTCCCAGTGTGTAAAATGTCGAAACACATATATGAAATAAAAATGAAAGGCTGCCTGTATTCCCAGAGCTGATAGGAGAAAAGTAATTTGTAAATTGACCCTGGGAATAGCATGGAAGTTTGTCACAGAAAGGTAATTTACTATGATCCACTGGTTATAGCATATCCAAGCCCTTATTAATGATTTTCATTTCCAGGCAGTAAAGCCCTGCAGGGGAGTCTGTTGTGTAAGTTTACAATTCTATGCCTCCTTTAGTTTTATTAGGACACCCACTTCAGGAACCAAGAGGACTCATTAATACTCAGTTCTAGGGTGGAATGAACAAGTCTGTTTTGGTTGTATTGTTGTTCTTTGCTCAAGTTCTAGGATGGAATGAACAAGTCTGTTTTGGTTGTATAGTAGTTCTTGGCTGTTTTGGACAGGCTCATTAGTTCACTTTCAAGTTCACAGCTTTGTTTTCGCTAGTCTTTCACCAAGTTCCCTATTGCACAAGTTGGCACCTCTGCAGGTCATCTCTGTATCTGCATCAATTCAGAGTACATCCCCACTGACAGTTTAACTGACCTTCATCATCATCATCATCATCATCATCATCAGTATCATAATGATAATACCTAGATGAGGTGCTGACAGTTCCAATAGAAAGGAAATGGAAGATGAAAACACAGAGGAAGAAGGGATTGTGATCCTTCAAGGAGATCCAATCCAGAAAGTGAATGGTTCCTCATCTTGGCCCTCTGTTGTTGTCCAGAGCCACTGCAGTCTTGTGGACTGGCAGCATGCTGAGGGGTTGAGTCTGTGTAAGTTCCAGGCTGCCGTGTAGCACACTGCCAACCCCACTGGGGTTACCACCAAAGGCCATGTTGATGTCTGTGGTCTGTGGTGCCACCTGAAGCCATGTTCATGTCTGAGGGCACTTGTTCCCTTGTTGACCTCGGCTGTTTCTCACACCTGTCACGGCCATCAAGTCTCCAGTTTGGCCTGTCTCCACAGCACACGCACTGCTCTTCCATCTTTCCCACCTCTCCGGGACACATTGGTTCATTGTATTGGCAGTCCAGAGGTGGAGCAGGGGGTTGGGGAAGAGGGCAAAGGGGTGGGGAGGCAAGAAGTTTGGGGGGTAGGGGGTGCGACAGGCCATGCCACCTATATAAGCCCTTAAACTTTTTAAAAATAACCTTACCCTTTCAGGACATTTGAAGATCTGTTCACTACCATTCTTCATTATAGAGCTGCTTCTTCTTCCCTCTGTCGCACAAAGTCTGACTGGGCAGAGGACTTCCACTGGCCACATGGGAGACTCCACGCTGAATCATTCCAAAGGGTAGAGAGAATGATTACGAGCTGACCACAAATTAAATAAGCAAGAAGAGTCTGAGTCGGAATTAGAAAAGTCTGCTGCGTTCTCGCATTGGAGCCTGAGTACAGTATGTATGCGCTATAAAAATCTTCCAAGTATTTTCAACCTACAATGGCAATAATGTGCTAGTCTTTGCAAAAGAAATTTTAAAATGCTCAAATATTTTGCTTTTAGTGAATGAATGAGTTCCAGAACTGTGTCGTTATATTAATGTTGAATTTTTGGAATCTAACATGTACCAGAGGAGCCCTATTTCCAGTTAAAACTAATAGTAACACAAATAAGTGATAAGCTTTAATAAAATCTTAGTGTAAAATATGAATTTGTATTTTGACCTTGTAATTGTTTTTTGCCTCTCCCATGTTGAGAATTCAGTAGCTCACTCTGTATCTTATTATCTTGTATCTTTATTTTTGCCTGTGTTTCCCTGACATTTTCCTAAGTACTCCTTGCAGACCACTGGTCTTTAGTTCTCCCACTGGTCCCATGAGTTAGGAGACATTTATCCCCATACATTGTAGGCAAAGAAAGCCCACATTCCTAGCCATACGACTTTTCTATTCCAGGATACTGGGTTAGCTACTTCATGAAATCTCCCCAGTCAACAAAGCAGTGGCATCAAGCCATGATGTGAGTCCTGCAGCCAACAGATGGGCCACACAGCAAGAAGACATGGAGATTAGGTACTAAGTAGAATGTCACTTTGTTTTGAACAGGCCCACTACCTTTCTTTAGCACCTTGCAAAATCAAAATCATGTTGGTAAAAGTGTTATAAATCGAATTGAAGAGGATTCCTAGTCCAAGTTTTCTCAACAAAAACAAAAACAGCTAAGAAATGTTGGTAAATTTTTCCTTGTGTCCAAAAACCAATATGATTTAATATTGAGAACATTGGATCAAGAAACAGGGAAATAAATAGGGTGTTAATCTCTATAGAGATTTGAGAGATCACTTTTCCAATTTAGATTCACTCTGTTCATCTATAATTGTTGTTCTAAAAAAATCATCTATACATTTGTTCAGTTAGTCAGTTGGTATATAGAGAATCAGAAATTGCTTGTTATGAACAAAATCTTTGGTCCAACTTTGGATATCAAGGCTATAGGTAACAGCTTGCTCCATTTTGATTCTGATAACTAAGCGGGGACAGGAGCAAGTTACTAGTTATTACTTAGTGCTAATTGGGTGGTGTGTGTAGCAATGGTAGTGTACAGTTTTCTGGGACAACATTTGGGAAAGGGATCTGGCTGAGAGAGGAAGACACAGAAGAAGCATTCAGGCAATGCTTCTGGAAGATGCATGAGAAAGGACAAAGTTGCTAATCAGCTGTCCAGATAAACAAAAGCAGGAGGAAGTGGTTGGAAGAAAGAGGAAGGGGTATTCCAGGGGTGGATAATACATAGACTCTACAGAGAAAAAATATCTGGCATATGCATGCAGATCTTCAAGGTGCTAACGTGATTGGAGTTTTGTAAGTATTGAGCTGAGAGTGTCTACACTTGAGTGTGTATGTGTGTGTGCAGAGTATAAATATCTCAACTGCACAGCAATGGGGAACCTGAAAAAAGTTACATAGAAAACCAGTATTTTAAAAGGGTACGTGGTAACTGTGGAGAATGATTACAGTAAGCAAACTTGGAGGCCAGGAGGTAGATTAGATGTAAGCCAATGCTTCTTGAACTTCAGTAGGTAACAGAATCCCCTCATGGCTTATTGAAACAAGAAGGCAAATCTGTCACACCAAGGCTAATGAATAAGAAAGTCTAGATCATGGTCTGAGAAAAGACATTTCTGGTATGTGGTCCTGATGCTGTGGTACTGATATTACCCACTCAATAAACAGGCAAAGAACCACAGCATTGATAGTAAATTCAAACTCTACAGTTCTCCCCCAGGGCCTTGCAGGTTTTGCTTCAAAAGCACCTGTCCTGTCATGAATGTATGTTTTATGCAATCTACACATTCTAGCCAGAAGCCTTTTTCTTAACATCACAGATGTCAGCTGATAAATTGAGTTAATTATTGTTATTTGTTTCAATTAAGTTTCTTATCTTTTTCTATTTTGTTTTTAATGAAAGCCTTTATGAATTGTTTTTGTAGGAATCTGGAAGTCAAGAGTGAGACATGTTGCTGCAATTAGTCTAAAATCCAATATATTTCACTGTTGAAATGAAAAGGGCCTGCCTCTCCAAAGTAAAACAAAATTGTGCTGATCACTTGGTTTGTAAGAACCTAAAGAAAAGTTCATTTTGGTTCACTCAAACTTACTTGTTTAAGTTTTATCTCTGAAGTTTTCCGGGGTGTATTTTATTTGATACGCCAGAGAAAATCTTCAAAATTTGCAACAGAATAAAAAGCAGATATGCTACCACACTGACTGAATGCTTTGTCTAAACTGAAATACAAAAGAGCAATTGAAGGCTGTCATGTTTGGGCTCAGATTCTAGAAATGAAACCTTGTTGGAAGAGGGGAAATAGCATCTGTTTTCTGTAGATTAAAAACCCAATAGTCCTATTTTGAACCTAAAACAACAAAAAGGTCACATCATAAGCTATGTACAAATCCAATGATCACAATGCCTTTTTTGTCCTCTGTATGAAAATAAAATCACCCTAGCAAAGAGAGACTATACCTCATTAGAAAATATAAGAGTTCCATTTACTTGGAAACAAAGTTGCATAGCCCTCTCATTATAATTGACAGCAAAGTTCTGTGTTAATTTTTTCATCAAGATGACAGTGAATTTGTACAACCATCAGGCTGTTTATATATCAAGAGTAGACAACTTCAATGCTGAATTATTTTAGCATCACAGACTCTACTAGTGTTGAGACATGTAAGAAAGATTTTTGTCAAAATAAAGTCAATCTGTAACGATTTTTATGACCATCTTGTGCTAATTTCCTTCTGGTGACTTTCCAGAGTTTCTCCTTCTATGGCATACTTGCAATACATCAGCAGCCACTTTATCTCCATATCAACCAACTTTCAAAATGCCTAGCCTCATTATGCTTGTCCAGAGTGTCCCAGTTGTGGTTACTAACGTCATAGTTCCTTTGAAAATGCAAGGATGTGCCCATGCATCTGAAAAATGTTGGCCACACGCATCTTCTTAGGAGGTTAACTGCAGCCAGCAGAACCAGTGAAGGTACTAATGAAGCAGATTCCATCGACTCAGGCATTTTCTCCCTGCATAGTGACTTGGTTTGTGAACTCGAGATGGGTTTCAGCAGGAAGGGATTGCAGCATCCCTGAGCAGTGGGCCATAATTATAATTACAGGTGTGGCACAGACAGCAGGAGAGGGTGAGCTCATAAGAGACAAAGATTTGCTCTGCTGGATCATCTGTCTTCACTGGAGAACAAAGAACACACGAGTAAATAAGCGAGTTACCATGTAAACAAATTGAGCAACCACCAACACACAACAGAGTGCGTGTTCCTCAGCCAATATACACACGCCTCTCTTACAGGAAGCTCTTGCTTTTCCCCGGTAGAGGTGAGTACTGCGCCCTGTTCTCTCCCAACCTTCAGTGGGTGGACAGGGGCCAATTGCATAACAGTAATGGAGCTATGTTCCTCCAGTCTTTCACCATCTCCCCCTACTCCAGTCTGTTTCACAATCATCACAAGAGGACAACACAAGCATTGACCTTGAATGAGAACGTTCAGGCCTCCTCACAGTCTCAGCAAGAAAGAGGACAGAAACCGTTCTTGTTCCTTTTAGTGTCCAATTCTAAAATGATAGGCATTGCTTTTGTTTTTCTTCAGACAGCTCTCTTTTAGGCCAACAGCAGATTCAGTTGGGTTTTAAGCTAATTGGAGCAACATGCTTTTACTTCTTCACTTTCAGATTTTCATAAAAGCAATTTGCAGGGCTTGGAGCCAGTTTTCTACTGGAAAAGCAAATCAAAGGAGTACAGCAATTATGCAAATGATAAAGAAAAAAATCACTGCAATACAATCTCTTGTTTGCCTACCTTCAGGCAGAGCAATTACACCCCTCTCTCTATTTTCTGCTGTGCCCTCAACAACTGGTTTGCCTGTAGGCTGGGTGGTGAAGGACAGTGTTGAGGTTCCCCAGGGATGGTGTTTTGACACAGCCAGAGGAAGATCATGAAATGGATTAGAAGTGTTGTCAGGCTGGCAAGCTTTTGATCTAGTATTCATAAGCTAAGTAGAACAAAGTTTATGGAGAAAGCTAGAAAGGGGCTTTAAAAGAGTAACAGCCATGTTTGCTCTGCTTGAACTCTTTTTATTGTTGTGACTTAACCAAAATCTTAAAGCAAAACAGTTTCCTTCACATCAAAAATTTGCCTTTGGACATAGTGCTGATGACTTGAAGGTGACAGCTGCTGAAAGGTTTTGGGGCATGGCATTTGTTAAATTAACAGCAAACTTTACAACACAATGGAAGACTCTTTCTTAGGAGCCTGGGTGGTGGTGCTGAAAATAGCCAAAATAATAGACATATAATTATCAAATTTCTTGTGTTGTAATGCATACAAAATTGCATTCCTATACCACTTTGCATACATTAGTTTGGCTACTGGCAACTTGGAGGTCAGAGGAGAAAGTTCAGTGTGTACCAAGGGTGGCTTGATCAAAAAGAGATGACAGGAAGCCGAGCCTTGACTTCATAAGGAAAAGAATGGCTGTATTATCCTTTAGAGGGAGTGGACAAAGGCATAAGGGCAAGGCCACTCACAGTTATAACAGATTAGAGTCATTGACAGGCTAGCTCTGTTTTCAAGTAACTTCTTGTTGTTTTCCAGCAAAAAACAAGCAGCTTTGTGGTTACAATTTGCTTGGAGCCACCCAGAAAAGGACTAAGGCCTGCTCTTAGTGAGAACCACTCTTACAAAGCTGAGGCTGGAGTGTATGTCACAGAGGGCTACAGGCCTCGGCTACCAAAGCTACATGTGTGTTACATCTCCTTGGGATGTCAAGGCTCTAGGGAGCATAAGATATTCAAGTCTCCTCATGGAGGAAAGCACACACACACACACACACACACACACACACACACACACACACACACACACGCCCTTTCTATTAGTTACCTGACTCCAAGTGGTGAAGACTGGATGCCTTGTAATACCACCCTCCAAACAGGCACACTCATCACTCATCACTCATCCAGGGGAAAGTAGAAAAAAGTGGAAGAAGGTGTTGGGGAAGAGAACAGAGCATAAGAAGGGGTGGGGCGGAGTGGGAAGGGTGGTGAATGTGAGATACAAGGATAGTGGGGGTGGGATGCAAAGATTGTGGGGCTGGATTCACAGTTAAGGAGGAAGCTGGTTCGGGGTGCCTGTGGTCCTCAGTTAAGGACCTGATAACCTCTGGGATTCACAGGGAATGACACAGCTTGTCCCACAGCAGGCAGGGTTTGACATAGCAGAGTAATTATAAATCTGTCATCCATGGTGGTAACAGATTCAGCAAAATATCCTAGAAGGCCTCAAGAGATAGTTCAGCGGTAGAGCACCTGGCTAGCATACTGGAGGCTCTGGGTTCAGTAATTAGTGCCAGAGTGGGGATAGTTCTAGAAGAGGAGGAGGTCTGGGTGAGACATAGTACACATTAATTGAAGACAAACAGCAATTAACAGGAAGCATTTCTGATAGAGTTATAATAATATTGCCCAGGGGGGAGGTGTTACAAAGGGAAGTATAAAAATAGAGCTGCCTTTAATATAACCACCAGAGGGAATGGCCAAGTGAAGGTGGTTTCATATACCCTCATATGCCATGTTTCTTTGCAAATGCTTCATTGACTGTGAACAGTAAATGCCTTGTGTATGCAAGTCATTAGTTTTCAAGATATGAGTGCTTTCACAGGTGTAGGTTTCAATAAACACATGAGCATTTGAGCACCAGCCCCCTCATTTCCAAGGATCACTAGATTAGAGTAAGAGGCAGGTCAGTATCTGGAATGATGCAAGAGTTACTTTGCAACTGTCATCAAGGTCTCACCCACTTCTGAGATTCCTGGAGGCAAAGCCTTATTCTGAACCCTGTCTAGGGGCTACTTTCTCATCATTTTAAGTTTTCCTTTGACCCACTCTATTTCTATGGCCTCAATGCTCTAGAAATTTCCATCCAAGGTGAAAAGACATTACAAGCTACGTACCTGTAGACAATCTCCACCCTCTTTCATCAGCAATGTCCACTGGGACACTTGTCTTCTTCATTGTTTCATGTACCAAGAAGACAATGGTCTTCTTCATTGTTTCATGTACCAAGCATTCAGCTATCTCATCCCTCTCAGTGACTCTGCTGTTAGTTGCTGCCATCCAACGTCAGAGCTGAAGGATCTGGAGGCATGAAGAAGAGGCATGGCGATAACCTGAGGGGAGAAGGAGATCTGAGGCTAGCTAGACCCATACATTTGACTGTGACAAGTTAAGAAAGAATTTTCCTTTCTAGAGGATAAAACGGAGTGATAATTTTGGTCACTCTCAGCTTAAACTCAGCTCTGTCTTCCCTATATCTTCCCCGTAGTGAAATGTTAAGACATTTTAGGAATCAGTGCTTTAAGCCAAGGGTGGCTTCATTCTTCTAATTACAACCATTAAGGCCATTAGACCCGAATAATACATAATATTACTAATAATATTCTTTTAACAGTTAATATATTATAACATACTACAGTGTAAGAATAATATCATATATTCCTTATATGCTTATGCTGTCTGAGGTTGGGTCCTGAACTGGAGGAAGCCTGCAGAGAAATAAACAGATGCTGTTCTACTGAGGAAGGGCTTGTATTGTCTTTAGTATTCAAATGATACTGAATTCAAGTTTTGATTGTGTCAAGAAGCTGGGCCCACTCATAAAGAAGCCAAACCTTTAGAAATAGGACATTGGCTTTCTGACTGTAAAAGATATGTAAGGATACCTTTTGACCTGGCTATCTAATGGATCTTTAGTAGAGGGAGAAGATACAAACAAATATCTCCATTTAGGATATGAGATAATTAAGGTCTATTAGAGTTTAATTACTTGTCCTAAGTTCCATGAGAAGGCAAACCCAGAATGTCATTATGTACAGTGTAAACCTTCCCTCTCTTGATGGTTCCTAGGCAACAGCATAAACCTTTCTCTTTATGCTCCTGAAGCTACTAGGTTGTCTTTCAGAAATAGTAACATTTTTGTGCTTGGAATCTAAGTCTCTCAGTTTTAAATGAACAATTGCAGGATTGTTGCAGGCTTCCTGCTTCTTCATGCCTTACTTTGGCTTCCTTGTATGAAAAAGTGCTTTACATAAATATCAAACAATTAGAGAGTTGAGACAAGCCCCAAAGGACTCTTTATTTCTGCTTTCAGTTTTCAATATGGAAGAGTATCTTACAATATTTTTCAAATAATAAAGAAGTTCTTTTAAAACAACAACAAAAAAGACCTCAGTGCTGATTGTCCTGGCCTTTAATAAGAGGCTTAGGTGGGTGATGGTAAGAGGCCTTTAGGATATACATAACGAGGCCTTTAAGCTTTCATTATTACCCAGCCCACAAGATCTGTCATGTTTTATTGGTTTTTCTGGTTAGTCATTGTATGGTTTGGCAGCTTAGTAGAATTTCACATTTTTGGAAACAATAGTGTGAACAAAGATTGGGTTTTCTTTCTGCTATATGTTATTCTATTTGCTCTGAGTATTCAGAAAGCCTCCCCTGTATCCAACAAACTATGCAGTCTGTCCTGTGCTGGCCCATTCTTTTGATCAGGGGTATTGTGTTCATGACTTGGACTCACAGACTTTTCAGAAAGGTATCAAGGAATATATGTTGGTTGGGGGAAGCACTGGGATAGTGGCATGAAACAGAAGCTGCAGAAGCATTCATTCTAAAAGAGACAGATAATTGCTAAGGATGATTTGACAGTGGTAAGCCTAGAACTAGCCCTCTCTCTGTGTGGCCACATGTGTATATGGGATACAAGGCTGATTTAGTACATTGTCTATAAGCAATGGGACATTGGTACATACAATGTATCCAACACAGCATTAGCCCTTCGTAAATATTAAGAATCTAAATTTAGACTTTTTAATACGATGTTTTTTCCTTAAAGAATTTTCCAGACTGTCAAAAGAAAACCACTCAGAAAAAAATCATTTTCTTTACTTCTAATTTATGCAATCACAATTCAAGCTGAGTTTTAAAATGTAAAGATGTTTTAAGTTAGCAGCTAACTCAATGACTCACTAATAGCAATGTATAGTTGTTGTAATCTATGTATGATTAGATACTAGAAACAGAAAAATGTGCTTTGGTTTCTAAAAAAAAAAAAAACTTACTTTCATAGTTTAGAAAGTCTTTTTCTGTTCTGCCAGACAGCTCCCAAATCACAACATGGAGGTAACTTATTAATTATGAATACTTGGTCAGTAGCTTAGGCTTGTTTCTAACTAACTCTTATAATCTAAATTAATCAATCAATTTCTACTAATTTATGTCCTGCCATATGACTCCATGGCTTGTTACCTCTCCTCCTTCACGTCCTGCTTCCTCTGTGTCTCCTGGCATTTCCTTGTGACTCTTTCCAGCATCCTCTCTGCCCTGAAAGAAAATCCTGCCTAGCTATTGGCTATTCAGCTTTTTATTAAATCAATCCAAGATACACATCTTCACAGTATACAAAAAGATTATTCTACAACATAGTATTTGAAAGGATAGTTTCATTTTGATACTTTAGATTACATTTAAACTAAGCGTTGTGAATTGGTGTGTCTTTTAGTGTGTCTCTGTGTGTGTGTTCCTGCACTTCTGCACCTGTACATGCACTTGCTCAACATGTAGTGCTTGCAGAGTTCAGATGTTAATATTAGGATTCCGTCCTAAATAATTTTTGACCTTGTATTTTAAGATATGGTCTCTCAGTGTACCTAGAACATGTCTGGCCAGTGAGGCATCAGAATCCATCTACCTGTGTCCATCTCTAAAGTACTGGGATTATAGGCTCACATTGCCACATAAGTTGTTCAGGGGTTCTGGGGATTCAAATTCAAGTCCTGATGCTTGTGTAAGTACCATACCAAGTGAGTCATCCCTAGCACTAGTGTTGTGAATTTCAGGTGCCAGTCTTCATTTTGAATAAGAGAGTGAATCTGTTCCAAGGAAGCCAGTGTCTCTGCTTCTAGTTTGACTAATGACCAACCATAGTTTTTGTTTTGTGGGGTTCTTGTTTTGTTGTGTCTTGTTTGTACTTCCTCTTTTCTTCATAGTCAGCTAGTACTTGTTGATTAATATGAGGACTTTGAATGAAAATGAACATGAAGGATACAGTGTATTTATAGCTCAGCCGTAGAGCATTTGATAAACATGTGCAGAGCCACAGGCTTAATAGCCAGGTAACACACACACACACACACACACACACACACACACACACACACACACACACACACTACTGTAAAACTAGTATGTTCTGACTTTTTTCTACACCAGAGTAATTTTAATGCTAAACACAGAGTGTGTTAAATAACTCTTTAGGAATGAGTTTCAGAAGCCTTTCCCAATGCCTGATATTTCAAACCCTATTCAAGACCACAGCTACCGTCATCAGTTGAAGAACCACCAATACAGAGATCTAGTGGATAGCATCCATTTCAAGTTGGTCATATATCCTAGGGTCTCAGAAACAGCTCAAATGCTTCTGAGAAGGCTAGCCTTATATCTTCCCTTGGTTGCCTTGAAGATCCAAAATAAACAGACCTTACTGATTTATAGCCACATCTCAACTCCCTGGCCATCATATAGCTGGGAATCCTCCTATAGAGAAGTCTTCAGAAGGGGACTGGAAGTGGTCTGAAATTATGTATCAGAGCTGAATAGAAGTTAGGACAGGCAAGGGATGTTGGTGTTTCTCTGCTAACAAACACACATTTGGCTGTCCAATCAAAATTAATCTCTAATGGTATGCCTTGGATACTTAATTTTATCATTAAGAAAAGGCACTGCTATCTATGTCTTGAAACCAGTGGGAAAAGGTAGCATTATCAGCCTTATTTGCTCCTCAGGTTACTAATTAGACTCTGCATTATCAACAAACTTCTCAAGATTTTTGCAACATATATTGTTTTGAAAAAAAATCTGGATATCTGTATTTTCCCCAAAAGTATTTCAGGTAGCTTATAAAATATAACAGGTTATTTCTTTGTATATATTTATGTTTATACATATTTCAAAGCTTGGGACCCCAAAGCAGGATGTCTTCAATGTTGCTTCTTTACTTCCACAGGCGGGACACGCACAATAACCACAATCAACAGAAGAGCAGCAGAGATGCTTTGCTCTGTGTTGACTGTGCTGGTCATTCCAGCACAGTCATCATCTGGAGGCATCTGCCACCTGAAACTGGGCAGAGCTGCCAGACCAGCCACAGGCAGCACCGCACACCCAGGAGTGTTGTCAGATGCTCTTGATGTCTCCACCTTTGGGTGTTCACCAAGGAGCAATGCCACCCAGAGGTACAAGGCTGAGCAGTAATTGTTAGGTGTCACCTTCTGCTGGGAAATAAGATCATTAAGAGTCTACGTTTGTGCCATTATTTACAGACAAGATGGGAAATAATAACCCTTAAACTGGACCATGCTGGGTCTGGAGAACATTTGACTTTTTTAAGTTCTTCTCCTTACCAAGTGAGATTACAGTTTGGATGTATTTCAAGGATACACAGCCAACTTGGCTTTGACACCCAGAGTCTTATGGGCCAACCTGGACCCCTTCAGTCTGAAATTTTCAAGGCCTTGTCTCCCCAAGTCTTTTTCCTTCACCATTATGTTGCTTGTATTCACAGCTTATTGGTGCCAACAGAAAAGTTGGCTGGTAAGTCAGGAAAAATACAATCAGTTCAAACTGAAGCTTGCTAGTCACACGGTTGAAAGATTTGGTATGGAAGGAAGTGGGTTTTCAAGTGAATGTCAACAAACTGTTAGCTCTATTAATCTATAACATATTTGATATAATTTATCAAAGAGCACATCCTACTATGTTCCCTCATTATGAATGTGTCCCTGACTATGTTTTGCACGAAACCTTTTCCACCCACAGTGTAAAGGTAGCATTCCCTTCACATATGCCCTCTACACAGTATTCTTCTGATTCTGGATGCTTTTCTTAGGGATAGGCTGAATGGTTTCACATTATTAAAATGTATGTGCTGAAACATGATGCTGAGTAGAGAAGGTATTAGCAGATTGAGCCTTTGGGATGGAGCCCTCCTGACTATGCTCAGCACATAGAGCTAGCTACCTTGCAGCTTTCACTAGTGGAAGACAGACGAAAGGTCTATGATAGACCTCCACCAGTCTCCAAGTTTTCTGTCATGTTAATCTCCCATCTTCCAATTTCAGGGAATTTCTTGTGTTTATAAGCTTCTCAGTTATGGCACTTATTTACAAAAGTAGTCCAAGCGGATTAAGACAAGTTCCTTTTGATTGAGGCAATAACTACTTGCAAATGCTTCCTCTCTTGCTGTTTCTCTTTCTGGATCCACTAATCTGCTATCTATCTATCTATCTATCTATCTATCTATCTATCTATCTATCTATCTATCTTTTATATCACCCACCCATCATCTGACTAATCTCAACTTTCAAGTTTTCAATTCCAAATTTCCATTCTTTTCTATTAGTCGTTGTCACTCTAGATAGCTCACTGGCTTCTCAGAAGTCCTTGCCTATATTGAATGTTCATCTTTTCTTTTTCAATGTCTCTTCATATTCTCTTCCTCTATTGATTTCATCATACTTTGATTTCAAACTTCATCATAAGTACATTTTACATTCCTTAGCTCATTTTTCTTGCCTGTCTATGTCTAGATTTTCCAGTGAACACTTAAATTATTTTATTGTCTCCATTCCTACAGCTACTATCTTACTCCTAGTCTTTCACATCTCTTGCTGAGATTGATGTAGTAGTTCTAAACTGCTCTTTCTCTCTCCAAAATGTAATCTGAAAGAGCCAACTAAAATGTAAATGTGACCCATGCTGCTCCCTTAAATAAGTCTCTGAATGCTTTCATCAACTATCTATCTGGGAGCATTTAAGATGCTCAGTATGCAAAGGCTTCTCCACAAACTGCATCACATTTGGCTTTCCGCAACACTCTGCCGTATTCTAAGCTTCTTGAAAGGTTGCTTATTTTCATTTTACCTGTAAGCATTTTCTTTTCTTTTTTCAGTGTGATCTCATATTCTTAGATAGGCTTTTCATTCTGTTTACCAGTAACTACTCATTCTTTAAGGCTCAGACCTAGTGCTTTATGTGTTAGGAATTTGTCATCAAAACCTCTACAGCAGTATTACTCTTTGTTAGTGATTTTGTAATGACATGTCCATAAATGGTATAGTGCTAAACAAAAATTCTATAAAATTTGAGGTTATCTGTCTCTATCACTTTTGTATTAGTGAATACCGTATAGCTTTCCTAGTATCACACAGAAGATAAGCACTGAGCAATGTTGTTGACTGTATAATATAATGCTGACTGTATGCTGACATGTATGTTAAGTCACTTGAGTTCCAGAATTTGATGTATAATTGCTAGATCTTACTGTCCCATATAAATTCTGCCCCAGTGGTATCTGTTTATGTTTCCTTAATAATTAGAGAGCAAAACAAACTTTTATACATCTATAATACTAATTCTTGCAAGTATTAACTCCTCCTTTTTTAGATAGCTAGGCCTTTTCAAAAACTCTAAGTTTTACTTCTTATTAAAAAGACTTTGTGTTCTCTACCATCACCCTGGAAACCACTGTGAAAAAGAAAAGTAATTTCAATGCACACCTCTACCTCGCTGACATGCCAAGTTCCTTCAGGGATGACAAACTGCCAAGCACCAAAGCACTGTAACTTGTCGGCCTCAGTGAATGAGAGGAAGAGGTGGTGTGGAAAGAACATCCTGTTTTGCAGGACTTCAGTAACTCAATTGTTGTCATCTCACATTATTTTTTTTCTCGTTAGTGCATCTGTTTAATCTTAAACTGCCCTTGATACTCCATGGTTTACTTAGATCACCAAACCCAGCTGGGGAAAGGAAGCTGGAGCATGAGGGAGGAGCTAATTGAGTGAACTCCTTTTCTCCAATAGGTTTAACTGATAACAGCAGTAGCACACAGCATCTCCCTGGGACTTATGGACACTATCTTCTCTTTCCCAAAGACCCTTGAGAGTTATGTTGCTAATCCTGATCTTGTTCTAGCTTTCCTATTTGAATTGTGGTATTTCTAGAAGCATTTCTGTTTTTAGAAAGGTACTTATAAAGTTGGAGAACATCAACCAATACAGCAAGTCTTCATAAACAGCAGTATGTGAAGTCTACAGATGGAGGGTTTCATTAGGTATTTGAGTACCTACTGTCTATCAAGTATGTATGACATGCTTTGCTTACATTCTCTACATAATCTGCATGAAAACAGTCTGAAACAGTGACTCATTTCTTAGATGTGGACACAAAGGCTCAAAGGACATAAACAACTTGTTTGAGGATATACAATCAGCAAATACCTAAACACAGATAAAACTTGTTTATTATCCATTTCATGTTAAGTATTCTAAAATCCTTTTTTTGATATAATGTAACTTTTAAAAATTGTCTCTTTTAGTAATTTAAGGTTTTTTAAATTTTAATAAGCTACACTTCGAAATATTGAATATATAATTTCAATTCTTGAGCAGAAACCACATTACTATCAGAGTCTCCAATATAAGAATTTGACAACTGCTGTCAGTAATTAATTGGTAATATTCAGGGTTTATTTTAAGATACAAATAGAGATAACTATTTTGCCCATAAGGAAGAATAAAAAAAAAATCTGTTTCTTGCATGGGTCATATAACCTGTTTGGGTTGGTTAGTCCTGTGCTTGTGACAACAGCTTATCAAGTTGAGAGTACTTATCTTTATGGCTGTTCAGTTGAAATTGATTTTGATCTAAGAAATAAAAAGATTGGCAGAGTGCTGTCTTCGCATTGCTTGGATACTCACGAAACATGATTTTATCAAATACACAAAGAAAATGTCTTCAAGAAGACCTTGCTCTCAAGATCATTTGACAATTCTGTCCCAAGCTAAAGTAGTTTCGAATAAGGGAGGAACTGATTTACTTTGTTTGAGAAAATAATACGGATTTTAGTCACTTAGTCAAAACTTTAATGTAAACATTTTTGCAATTTTTCTCTGGTTCATTTGGGACATATAATTCTCTCTTAAAACATCAGACTATAATGTAGTTAACTGAACTTTGGTAAATATTATCAGCCTTCCAGCACGGTTAGAGGAGATGTTTTGATAATGAGTTTATGTCTTCCATTAAATTTTTTAAAAGTCACTCTTTATTTGGGGGATTACTATATTTTGGGGTTATGTCACAAATTTTTAGAAGTATGCCAAAGTTACCTTTTACATGAAAAAGCAATATCATGTCAGTATATGTTAGATGCATTGTACAAAGGGATACATTTTTAGAGTGTAACCAGCAACAACTTGTATGATATAAATACACTTCTGAGTCTGTTTGGACCTTGCTGTGCTATGTAAAAACACAAAGGAGGCAGTGAGGCTGAGCTGAGTTTCAAACCCATAAAACTGGCTCTCAGCAGTGTGAGTCACTCGGAGATAAAGGCATCCAGTGATTTACTTGAATCCATTTGGTGCCAGCCTGGAAAAGATTTGGGAAATTAGCAGTGTCCTCACTTTTTTGATGATGTGGTTAAAGAAAGGCTAATTCATGAAAAGGAGAAACCCTTTTCATTTGACATTGGACTTCTTCCTAGCTCAAACTCAAATGGCATTCCTAATAACAAAGCAGTGTGCTAGCAGGCTGGAGGGATATTATGTGTCATTAAGAATAGGCAACCATTTTGAACTTAATAACTATGGGGTGAATTGGAAAAATTTGAACCTATTAATGGTCTCATTTGAAGACTATCCCTTCTTGCTTTAAAAAAGGAAAGCAATACCTAAAACATCAATAATTTCCCAAGCAGCTGTGCTTTGTAATGAACTTGACAGTTTTCATTTTTACCCCGTGAATGATGTCTTGGCTTGGCTAAAATGTATGATTCAGGAATGTGTAAATTCTCTGTGGAACATTAAGATGATAAAGTATGCTTACAAGTGGAAAGTACATTTTCTACCATCTTTTCTTTGAAGATGTTGATAGCTTGAATATAATTAAAACATGACAATAATAAAAATTCCAGGCCACACAAAGTTAACTGCAAACTAATCATCATAGCATAAAGTGGTGTTTGCATCCTTAGGAAAGGGTTAAGGATTTGGGAAGGTGACAATCCAGGTGACATATCTTCCTGTCACAAAGGAATGAAGGGACATGTATGCTGAGACCTTCCCAGACATGGAAGGATCAGAAAGCCATCAGTCCTTTACTCTGACCTGGTGTTTGCATTTGGAGGGTTATATCTATGGTAGTTACTTCTGTGTCTTCTCCTGCTAGCTCCTTATTCAGAAATTCAACCCTACACAGTTGGCTATTCTTGCCCTCCAAAGTTGCTTCATGGCTGAAACTTAAATGTGTTTCAGATCTCCTTAGAGAGTGCTACGATTGGTCTTCTGGCTGCCAATCTTCACAACCTAAAGAGCATTTAAAAACTCTCCCTAATGTCCTCTGAACATCAGCTGATCTACAGGGAGGGTGCTTCTAGATCTGATTTTGATTGCCCTCCCACATAAAGAGCCAGCTTCTCCCTCTCCCTTTTACTCTCCCTCTCTCTCTCCACTCTCTTCTGACACATGAATTGGTTAGCTCATTTTACAACTTGGTTTCTGTTGGTGTGCTCATATTGTTCTTAGTTTAATAATAAACTTTGTTGTTGTTGCTCCTAGCATAATTTATAAATTACTTCCCAGAAACGCCCTTACTAAATGTCTGTGACCTTATTGTCAAGAAAGGCTTGACAAGCAGAAGCTGCTGCCTAGGGGCTGGAATGTCCCACTTCCTGTTCTTTCTCTCCAAGTTGGAGCACTCTATCCAAACAAAAACTGAACTAGGTGCACGTGGGATCCAGAGTTAGCTTGAAAGGAAACTCTCCAAAGATGAAGAACTTTATGCATTAAGTTGAGGTTTCACTCCATCCACTGAGACTACTAATACTACAAAGAGGGCCTTTTCAAAAGAACCAAAATAAACAAATGGATGGACTAAGAAAAACAAGCAAACTGTGGACTAAGAAAAACAAGCAAACAGCAGCCACGTACAACAGCAGATTAATTGCTGCTGGGCTCTTACAAAAGAGCAGAAATGGAAGGTGCTGAAGTGGTATTCAGTAAGTAAATGACACTCCTACTGTCAACCCCTGCCTTCTAGTCACCACTCAATTCTAGGAGGGTATTTGCAGGTGAAGGAAACCAGTGTCTGGACCAGAGTCAAACATGTTTATGGTAGGAGGGATAGAATAATCCAGTGCCACACTAACTACAACAACACACAGCACCAGTCCTCAGCTGTAAAAACCCAAGGACATACTGATGTTTTCCCTGTAGCCATGGATCCAGTTTTTCTATCAATAATTTACTAAGCTATAACACGAACCCTACCAGAAAGTGACACAAAGCCAGACACTGAATGGAAAACTTGCTCACTTTCTTCTAGAAAAGCAATTAACAAAAAGACACAATATCCATGGAGACAGGAAATCACTAGCTAATCACTGAGATAGCCTTCCTTAAAACAATGGGAGAAAATATAGGGGAAAAAACCCTCTAGTTTTCAAAAGGGAGAAATTGAGAAGAGGATAGGAAGTAGAAAGTGGTGACTCTGATGGGTACTGCCTTTCTCCTAGGCAACACCTCGGCAGGACTTTACTCAGGCTCACGTGGTGACCATCAGAACAATAGGTCTTTCTTCTGAAATAGTCTAGTCCAGCCTATTGGAGGGTGACTCTGTGGCATGTCTCCCCTAGAATGATCTCTAGACACCAGCATTCTTAAGGCATTCTTCTTAGGGCTGTTGTGTCTCAAAGTAGTGTCCAGTGGAACAAGTCCAGTCCAGCCCAAATTAGAATTGGTTAATTTACATCTGGGAAGCTAGCCAAGGTTTACAAGAGCTGCAGCTTAGAAGGCCTGGCCTGCTCTGCTATGGAAATCCACTAAAATATCCCCAGATACCACCTGGGATGGATGAGGAATTACTTCCCATTTCACATCCTAAATACTTGTTCCCATGTAGAAGGTTGCTAACTTGGTCTATGTGTTTGCTGCAGAAGCTGGAGTCTGCTTTCAACCTAAACAACTTATTTCTCTGTCTCTGAGGCCACCTTATTAAACAACTAGCACTACCCCATGCTGTCAGGGCATGGACAGAGAGTATTCAGGTGATAGTTCCTTTCCCCAGTCTCCAGCATTTCTGCATGTTGTAGGAGACCCTGGGATATACAATGAAGAAGGAATGGGAGCCTTGAATGGGGGATAGAAAGCACCTGTTTTATGGATCTCGAGCCACTGTATATTAACACTCCTATATTATACATGGAATGATTGGCTCTCTTTCCCGATGTTCCTCTGAAGCAACAGATAGGACATTTCCTATCTCTTCTTCTCTTTCTCTCTCTGTCTCCTTCCTCTGTTTTCTCTCCCCCCACTCCCTTACCTTTCTCCCAATAAAACTTCCCACTTAAAAAATGGAGTAATTAACTGTGGGTTCCTCAGTATATTAAACATTTAGAAAAAAACATTAAAATCCTGGTCAAACCAAGAAAAGAGGCCATCTTGTTGTACACCAGGTTTCATAGTGGAGGAACTTCATCTTTTGTATATAATAAAATTTTAAACTGGATTCTGATCATCTGGAATTTGGCTCAAAAAGTGGCTAAAACATATTTTTTGATGGACTATCATAATAAACACACAGGTAGCACATAGCAATTTAGAGGAAAAAGTTTTCTCTTAGCACTTACATACCAGGGATATACGGGTTTGTCAGAGTAATACAGTTCTGATACATGTATATTGATGTTCGCAGCCTTCAGCTAAAGAGTACCATTAGAATAATTATTGTTACTGTAACTAGAAAATTTATAATACTATGCAACATGAAAGAATTATATTCATTTCATCATAAGATCTTTATAGGAAGCTTAAATACAACTCTCATTTAGGATGTGGAAAGGGAGACTCAGAGAAATTCAGTGGCCACTACAAGGCTCCACAGTTCATAAGTGACAATGTAGAATACTGAGCACAGAGCTGTGTAACTCCAAATCAAGTGTTTTAAGTTTAATATGTCAATCAAAGTTGCTAGACTAGATGGCCTGACATGTTGAAGGAGAGCACTGCTTAGTAGAACACAGTGAGAGATAAGATGAGCTGGTTAACTGGGTAGAAAAAGCAGTATGCTAATGGAGGCCTTTTAAAGGTGAATACAATGATCATACTTGTGTGTAGGAGAACTTCACACTGATGCTGCATCAAAGACTTGCCTGTGGAGTCCAGTTAGGATGCTACTGGCAATGTTCAAATGGGAAAACCCAGCGGCATAGAGGAATATGGTGGCAGTGAGAGTGGAGAGACATGGAAGGACTTGAGAGGTAAACTGGTTGGAGTCAGTGGATTTGACTGGCTGTGTGGAGTTAAGGAGACTGAGAAGTCAAGAATGAGCTGAACAGCACGTACTGCAGGAGCAGCAGACCATGTCAAGCTTCTGACCTTTCCTCCACCATACACATGGAAGCTGCCATAGAAAAATGTAAAGCAACACCACATCTGTAATACACAGTAAAAATAGGAAAGCAACATTTACTGTGAACAACCTGTCTCTAAACATACTTCTAGGGGCAGTAAGGTAAAATTAACCTTTAAAATCAACTATTAATAAATAGTCGAAGTGAAGTAGGTGTAATACTATTTACATAGAATATACTATTTCATTATTATAATATGAAAACTCCTTTACATGTACCAAACAAATTATTAACTTTAAATTTTCTAAAAGTAGGGAAAATGCTGTGGAAACACGGAAAGGGACTTGTAGTCCTCCATGAAATATTCTCTGCTTTAGTCAGTGGAAATAAATGAATAGGCTTCAATATATACTTCTTAGTTATGAAATATGTCCCTTGTTAAGATCCCCTGAGCAAATTGGGAGCATGGGAAGAGGGGGGGCAGCTAGGAGAATAAGATGAGGAGAAGAGGAGGGATGCAGAGGACATGAGGGAGCAGAAAGGTTGAGTCAGGCAAAGAATAGAAGAAAACAAGAATGGAGATACCATAATAGAGGGAGACATTTTAGGTTCACAGAGGAATCAGGCACTAGGGAAATGTCTGGAGATTTACGAAGATGACACCAGCTAACAATCTAAGCAACACAGCAGAGGCTACCTTAAGTGCCCTCCCCTGATAATGAAATTGATGACTGATTTATAAGCTACCGGATAGCCCTCATCCAACAGTTGGTGGAAGTAGAAGCAGACACCCACAACTAATCACTGAACTGAACTGGAATCCAGATGCAGAGAAGGACGAGTGAAGAACAGAGGTGTCCAGACCAGGCTGGTGAAACCCATAGAAACAGCTGACCTGAACATCGGGGAACTCTTGGTCCCTAGACTGATACCTGGAATACCAGCATGGGTCTGATCCAGACCCCAAGAACATGGGTTTCAGTGAGGAGACCTCGGAAATCTATGGGACCTCCTGTAGTAGTTCATTACTTATACCTAGCATAGGTGTGGACTTTGGGAGCCTAATCCACAAATAGGGATACTCCCTGAGCCTAGACACAGGGGGGTGGGCCTTGGCCCTATCCCAAAGGATATGATAGACTCTGATGACCCCCTGTGGAAGGCCTCACCCTCCCTGGGGAGCAGAAAGGATATGTGATAGGTAGGGTTTTAGTTGGGGGGGGGGTAGGGGAGGAGGGGAGGGAGTGGGAACTGGGATTGTCATATAAATCAATCTTATTTCTAATTCAAATTAAAAAAATCTGCAAAAAAAAAAAAACAAAGAAATATGTCCCTTTCCTTTCCCACCCTGGCAAGTAGAGTACCACAGAGATTCATTCTCACTTAGACCTTCAGAATAGGACCTTCCATGGAAACAAAGTCTTTGCAGGTGTTGTTAGTCATAACCCTTGAGATGAACAAACTCACTATGGATTCAATGTGGGTAAGCTCCAACCACATCCAAAGACTGACTCTTCTGCAAACAGAATCTCAAGTAAAGACACTGAGGAAGGCTGTGGGAATAGAGACGTATGCAGTTATAAGCCAAGAAATACAAAGGGCTGGGAAAAGTAAAAGAGGAATTCTCCCTGCTGTTTTCAAAGGGAGCACGGCATTGCTGACACCTTGATTTCAGAAACCCAGCCTCCAGAACTATGAGAGAATTAGTTTATGTTATTTTAAGCTGTCCGGGTTGTGGTAATTCATAATGGCAGCCCTAGGTAACTCACACACCCACTAAGCAAGTGTTGAATAAATGGCTTGCTATTGTCTGTGTAAGGATCCAACTGTAACTTCTGGTTTCTGTCAAGAGTAATAAGAAACGCACGATATATGTATGTATGTATGTATGTATGTATGTATGTATGCATGTATGTATGTATGTATATAGTGTGTGTGTGTGTATAATTTTTTCAATGGAAAATAGAAGATTTGGGGAAACTGAGTTCAGACATATGACGAGGTTCAGTGTCTGTGCTGTGTATACATGGAGATGGTGAAGTACTGAGCAGGTAATTGCTCTGGGCTTTCAGAATCTGGCCTTGGGCTTCACAGGAATGCTGGGAGGCGTCTGTACATCGAAGTACTGGAACCATAGGAATGGCTGAGATAGCCTATGGAGTGTTGTGAAAGAGGAATCTCTTCAAGCAGTTTCCTGGGGAATTCTATCACTTACACATGGGGCAGAGAAGGAAGAGCTGCATGGAGAGCTTAGGAAGGAATATAGAGAAAAATAGAGAAGCCAGATGAGGATGCCACAGCAGTCACAGGGAAACAACTCAAAAAAGCAAGCAGTGATCCCCATGTTGGATGTCAAGATATCAAACAAGATGCAGATTAGGCTTGGCCTTCAGTTTTGGCCATATGAGGGCCACTGCTGACCTTGCCAAGAGGAGTGTAGGCAGAGTGGGATTCAGTCTGGATCTGGTTAAGAAGTGTATTTATACAAGTAAAATAGTCATACATTTTCTAAAGGGAATTTGAGACATCAATGTTTACAAAATTTGACTGCGGGAGAGTAGGCTAACAGTGAGGGTGTGTGCATGTCTGTGTGAAGAAGGGAAGAACAGAAATGTGTTTAAATGCTGTGAAAGGGCTAGCTGGGAAGAAATGTTTACAGGAAGGGAGTTTGAGGACACAAAAATAAAAGAAAAAAAGGAGATAACAGCACAAAGTTCTGCACATTCATCCACAGGGAGACAAATCACAATGGTTTTCAAACGGCAAAAAAAAAAAAAAATATGTTTTGTAGATTTCCCAACAGGCTCAGGCAAATCATGGAATCAGTCTTACATCATAAGTGCTGTTCTGCAGTGATTGAAACTGTTCTGCAGTATCTTGGAAGGTGTGGCTTCTGGGATGCATAGCACACAGAGCATGTAGAAGGAAGATAGCCAGGCCTGTAAGTAGGCATGGGTGGGGGCAGTAAGCTGCCTAGCGTCTGTCATCATTCCCTACTGGGACCAGCCACACAGGAAACTGAATATGACAGCTTCCCATTGCTTTACCTCTTGGGATTTCTGGCTTGTAGCATAAAGAACTCTAGCATCACACTCAAGTAACACTGAATAATAAACCACACACGACTTTGGAAATATGTGTGGTCCCGTGAATATGCCTTTTCCTTTAAACATGCTGTTTTTCTTCTTTTTTCAGATTTTATTTGAATTAGAAACAAGATTGTTTTACATGTCAATCCCAGTTCCCTCTCCCTGCCCTCCTCCCCTACCACACCTCCAACTAAAACCCTACCTATCACATATCCTTTCTACTCCCCAGGGAGGGTGAGGCCTTCCACAGGGGGTCATCAGAGTCTATCATATCCTTTGGGATAGGGCCTAGGCCCACCCCCCTGTGTCTAGGCTCAGAGAGTATCCCTATATGTGGATTGGGCTCCCAAAGTCCACACCTATGCTAGGATTAAGCACTGAACCACTACAGGAGGTCCCATAGATTTCTGAAGTCTCCTCACTGAAATCCATGTTCTTGGGGTCTGGATCAGACCCATGCTGGTATCCTAGATATCAGTCTGGGGAGCAAGAGTTCCCCGATGTTCAGGTCAGCTGTTTCTATGGGTTTCACCAGCCTGGTCTGGACACCTCTGTTCTTCACTCGTCCTTCTCTGCATCTAGATTCCAGTTCAGTTCAGTGATTAGATGTGGGTGTCTGCTTCTACTTCCACCAACTGCTGGATGAGGGCTATCGGGTGGCATATAAATCAGTCATCAATCTCATTATCAGGGGAGGTCATTTAAGGTAACCTCTCCTCTGTTGCTTAGATTGTTAACTGGTGTCATCTTTGTAGATCTCCAGACCTTTCCCTAGTGCCTGATTTCTCCAAAAACCTAAAATCTTGAAATTTTCAGGAAAATGGACGGAACTAGAAGAAACCACTCTCAGCGAGGTAAACCAATCACAAAAAGACAAGCATGGTATGTACTCACTCATATGTGGATTTTGGACATAGAGTAAAGGATTTCCAGCCTACAATCCACACTGCCAGAGAAGCTAATAAACAAGGAGGACCCTAAGAGAGACATACATGGTCCCCTGGAGAAGGGGAAAGGGACAAGATCTACTGAGCAAATTGGGAGAACAGGAGGAGGAGGGAGGAAGCTAGGAGAATGAGAAGGTCAGAAGAAGAGAGGTGAGGAGGACATGAGGGACAAAAAGGTTGAGTCGGGGGAAGAACAGAAGAAAACAAGAAAGGAGATACTGTAATAGACGGAGACATTTTAGGTTTTCAGAGAAATCAGGCTGTTTTTCTTCTTAACCCCTCTAGTCTCTAACTAAATTCTTTCTGGGGAATTCACTGCAAGGAATGACAAGAAAGATGTCCTCTAGCTTTGCTGTTTTCTTTGACATGATGATTGCCTGATGATGCTGTACTAGAAACAGTAGAATGGCTGGAAAGCAGGACTGACTTTGCATCTAAATCTCACATTTAGCTGAAGGGTATGGGAGGCTACTACTCAGAAACAAGTTGTTCTGACCAGTGCATTCATTTTGAGATATAGGGAACGAGAATTGCATCTTGGAAATGAAATGAATTTTCCTGCATTTTCTCTTGTTTATAAATTACAGGAGGTATTATAGTTCATTTCAGTAATCTGTTCATAGGGCATTTATATAGATAGTACTGTAATAATGGAGCAAAGATTTCCCTCACAACCTATGACTGTTAATTTAAACATATTTTACATTTCCTCACTCTTCTGATGAAATTAGCATTCATTTGTGCTTTGAAAAGTGATATTTTTTATGTAAATACTTTTCAGTTTCTGAATGTGTAATTGTGACCTTATAATTCAAAGGTTTTCACTTGGCATTTACACAATGTTAGATTTCATTTTGTTGAAACAGGGATTTTAAACTGCTGAACGTATTATAATATAACCTAAATGTTTCCAGGTTGGTGATTTGGGTCCTTACAAGTCTCAAAAAATTTCTAGGAAGACAAGCATTCAAAACTATAGGAATCTAGAGACCAGGGGGCTTATGAGTCTGGTACAACTTGAATTTAGCAAGTCAATGTCTCTAAGCACCTGTGTCTGCTACTTTAAAGGACTCACATTTACTAGATGTTCCTTCCAATGCTAAAGTTCTCCAAATGAATTCATGCTCAGAATCAGAGGATAATAACTGTAAAAACAATTTATTTCTTCCAGAAAATAACTTCACTTAGTGGCTGTATTATAAGTACAAGAGGAACGCAATCACGGGGAAAAGGACATAACATGACTGAGATTGGGGTGCAAATCCTAGCTTGCCCATTACTGGTAGTTTGTGTTCCTCTTTGTGCTAGCTTCCTTACCCTAACATTGAAGTGATGACACCCCATTGATGGGGCTATGACAGTGAAATGGCCATACGGATGAACAACAGCTCCTCGGGCTGGGTTCATCAGTATTCAGGAGGGGTTAGTTATTTGCATTGTTGATTGAAGATTATTATGATGCCCAAATGTCTAGTTCGGTTTGGGAGCTCCATAGGTTTTACCCATTTTTGATGTTTTTTATTTAAATTTAAATTAGATACAATCTTATTTTGCATATCAATTCCAGTTCCCTCTCCCTCCCCCCTCCCATGTCCCCACCCCCAATCCCACTCCCCAGGGAGAGTGAGGCCTTCCGTGGGGGATCATCAAAGTCTGTCACATCATTTTAAGAGATGCTGTCAAAATACATGTAGTTGGAGCTCAGGGGTACAAGACTGACTTTGCAATATATGCAGAACTCTTACTGAATCTGCTCCAAACACTCATGATCTACCAGAGGTTGCTATTTTACATATTTTTGACAGCAAAGAGTCTGGTAATCAGAATGTGCACCCAGCAGTGCAACTCTAATGTGATTGTGGACAAAGTGGCACTTTGGGATAAAGGAAGTCACATACAATATAGGACATCCCTTGTGGGATGTGTATTTCAGAGCATGAACCCCCTTTCATGTAGTTGCTGTTGTTGCTTGTTTGTTTTGTGTGAAATGAACCTCTGTCAATGTCACCCCAGCTATACATGTTCTCTGGGATCTATAGTCCATAACAGAAAACTTTCAGAACTATTCATTTTCTCCCTCCTTTTCTCCTCTCCCCAATCACTATTGATTAAGTTTTGCTTGTACTTATAAGGTAGAATTTCAGAAACCCACACTCTCCTGGCATTTCTGTCTTTGGATGTGAGCTTATTCTGAACTAAGCTTGAGTTCCTGAGATATGGATTCAACTTTCCTGTTTCTACACCTACTGAGTGCCCAGAATGCAGGGACTTCCTGTCCAGAAGGGCTTTAGTCTTTTCTGGGCTTCATCTTGAAACTGAAGCATGACCAGGGGCAATCCCTGTGGGAACAAGGCCCAGTTCAGGGGGCTATTTGTTGTGTGTGTGTGTGTGTGTGTGTGTGTGCGCGCGCGCGCGCGCTTAGGTGTGTAGTCTAGTGTGGCCACCCTCGGTGAAGAAGGTTCCCACCCTCCTTACACGGGATAGAGTCAGCCTGGGAAGTAAAGGAAGTGGCTTGTGGGCAGAAGGTGGTGGCAGAAAATTCTAAATTTGAACTTTACTTCAGGACATTATGGAGAGCAGTTTGACAACAATAAAATGGAGCACATTCCAGGTGACTGGGTAGCTGGATGACAACACTGGGCATGTGAATGCTGCGATACTTGTCTCCTGCCATGTCTGCATGCCCAGCAGGTTTCTCTCACATGAGGCAATCACTACCCTACAGTGCTAGGGAGGGTGCCACATTTTCTAATTCTTACAGCACAGATAACTAGTCTATGATTTTAATGTCTCCTTCAAAAGGCCCTTTAGGTAGAACAGAAGCTTCCTGCAGAGGGATCAATAATATTGTGGTGGTCATTTCTAGATCTATAGACCCAACTAGACTAGAGTCCCCACCTCACTCCAAACAGCTCCAAGCATTGTGCAGACAGTCTCAATTGCACACATGAATGCCTAGTTACCTCTGGAGTCTAGTGTGGGACCAACTGGCTATGGTGTTACTGTCCCTCTGGTTTTAAGTGGAAGTAAGTATTTTTTACTGACACTCATGTGATTGGAAGTAGGATGTGCTTCCTTCAGATGAGATGCCACCCTGTACAGCCAGAACCATGTTTTAGTACAACTACCAAGGCCCGGAACAGATCATTGCAATAGTTCACTCTATTCTAAAGGTCCTCATTGTTTTTTGGTAACAAGAACATACTTGAATGCTAACAGTTCAGTCCAACAGCAAAGAGTAAATCCCAGGCCAACTCTTTTTACAGCCATGCTTACAGTATCACGTGGGGGGAGCTGAAACTCACTTGATTTTGCTATCACAGTGTATCTTCAGCTCTCAGGAATCCCCAAAACAGCTTCTAGAATTCTAAATGAAAAAGATGATTCTTCCAAAAATATTTCCTACTACCACACAGTGAAATCAAGATTGAGAAGGAAGAGATATCTCTGAATCCCCAAGGCTGAATCTTGTTACTATTCCTAATGAAATATAATTCAATAATTTGTCAGCAGTAGCAGCACTTGAGTTGAGTTTTTATCCTGAAAATAATGGTTGCCATGAATATAGCTGAAAGATTTAAAAGGTCTACTGAAGTCAGTTTTTCCATAACACCAAGGGCAAAGGATAAATGCTGCATACCTTTCAACTATTCCTGCATGATATTTGCCAATATTCTAAGTTATTGGAGTCAAATCTCTACTATGGATAACTAGATATGTTTATCATATGACTATTTATTACTAAGTGAGCTATATCCGCCTTACTTTCATGATGGACTCTGGTGAGACTGAAAGACATAAAGAATGTCACGTATGACAGCAAAAGGATGGCAAGTAAGGCATCATCATAACATGAGGGGTGTCATAGTCTGAGGTGTTCAGCATTATTGTTAAATAGATGGGTTTCAGAGGCAGGATTCAAAGTTTAGTGATTCTGTGATCTTCTCTTTCATTCAGCTGTTCTGGCGAATGAATTTGGATTCAATTATAAAGTTGCATTTGTATTAATGCCATGACAATAGAAGTGAAACTGGAGAACAAAGGGAACTGGAAGAGAGGAGGGTGGGGATAACATTAGGGAATGGAGGGAAATATGCCCAATACATATTATACACCTGTATTTAAATGGTCTTTTGTAATCCTGTGTATATTTTTTAAAGGGGTGGGATAGAGAGATGGTTCAAAAGTTAAGAAAACTTGCTGTTCTTGCAGAGGGCCCTGGTTGGGCTCCCAGAACCCGCACAGGATAGCTAACAAACACCTATAACTCTAGGACCAGGGATCCCATATGTCTTCTGGCCTCTGCAGTTTCTACTGTATGAATGTGGTCTTCATACAGACTTGCAGATATGCATACATAAAAATAGATACAAATTAAATGTTTTTTTAAATGTCTGCAAGTGCAAGTCTGTATGATAGGGTTGAAACTCAGACTCTATTCCCTTGGCTCAAAGAAACATTTCCAGCTTCATTACTTAGCGGTATTTGTGCATGCCCTAGGAATCCTGCAAGAGCTGTATTGGTGCTGAACAATGATTTCACTTGTTTTAATCGAGTTTCTCTGATAATTACTCCACATGACCAGGGAGCAAGAATGTTAGGATCTCCCTTCATCTAAAATTTCAATTGTTTTGTTTTGTTAGCAGGCCAACCATATGTAAGAAATAGTTCTAACAAAAAGAGTCCCAATTCTAGAACCAGCCAACTTGTGTGCAAATTCTGAATGGCTATTTAACATTGTTCAGAAGTCTACCACATGTCAAACTAGAAGAAAAATAGTGCTTATATCATAGGACTACAGGATAAAATTAATTTAAAGCATTTAACATAGCAAGGGCTCAATTGTTTAAAATTGGTAATTATTTTAGAACTAGATGCCAAAGGGGCTACACAGATTGTAAATTATAACATCTGATACATAACCTAGAATCTTGCTACATGAAATACACTATTAATGTTATTTACCAGGAGACATGGAGAAATGTTCTTAAGGCAAGGTCTCATTTATGTAAAAATATACCTAAGAAATGAGAAGTAAAAAAATAGACCCACATAAATAAACCAAACATATACAAAGGATGTGTAAGCAATGGATAGGAATTAGATCGGGGGTCAGTGTCAAGAGTAGATGTTTATTGCGGTGCTCTACAGAGGTAATGCTGAGTTTACTTGTGTATCAGTACTGTTATTCTTTCCCTGGTGGGGAGGCTCATATTACCCATGTTCATGTACAGTGGACAAGCATCCCTAACACGGTCCTTTTACAAATGCTGCATTTCAGAAGCTCACTGCTGCAGTCAGCACACAGAGTACAGGAAGGCAGATGCCCACACTTCAAACCATGTACACAGCACTCACTCCCAGTCACTAACCCACACCCACATTCATTTGAAAACACAGAAGGAAAGCCAGTTCTCTTCTTAAGAGTCAGTTGTGCACTAACACTGAACAGGTAGACAATGAGAGATGAAGACTGTCTTGGGGGATTGCAGTAGGGCACCAACAGAAGTGACAGGAGTTAATACATACAGGGAGTTTTCTAACGTGTCCACTAGTATGGCAAATTTATCATTTGCTGTTACTTTTCCTGAAAAGAAGGACAAATTAGACTCAAATGAGTGTACTAATACTACTTGGGCAGTTGAACAATATGTATGCAGAGCTTTCTAGAAATTTGCAAATACAGGTTCACCAAGATCCTAGGGCTATTTTACTTGTTCAAGAGAATTTATTCTTTAGTGGGTAACACATGAATTGCTGGAGACCTTTTATAACTGATCTCATGCTCAATTCTGTAGCCATTTGTATTTGCAAAGGTATTCCTCAGTTCTAAATTTGTCATCTCCATATGCTCCAACATAAAATCTTTCCAGATGTCATGATACCTGGGAACTTCTGAAAATATTCCAGCTTTCCTGTAGTCCTGGGCCCATCCAAAGTGGGAGTATAATATAACCAGGCCTGTTCACAGCAAACTGCCTTGGATATTGGTTGGGGTATGATCTACAGCCAGATACACATTCTATTCAACTAAACCTCAACAGCACTTACCCAAAACCTCTTTATTCTTGTCTTCCACGAGTCAATAATAAGCATTTGCTGAATTTCAAATATGGAGCTGCTCAAACACATGCATCTTTGCTAGCTGGAATCAGAATAACCTTATGTTCATGAGTAGCAGATGTGGTGAGGAGACAGTGAGCATCTTAAAAGTCTTGGGATCAGGATGTGAGCTTCAACTTCCATGGGCTAAAAAACTGAAAGCTAAAGAGTAGCCCATAGAGGTAGTTCTACTTTTCTGTTTTTGAAGGTGTTGTTTAGGAAGCTGTGAGTTACCCGGTTCTCCTATCAGTCATCATTTGTCTTACCCATCATTTTGAAGGCACATTCACATACATTCACTGTTTGTATGGTGATTTTGAGCTTTTCATAACAGTGAATGACTCACAGGGCAATCAGTGTGTCTCAAACACAATGGAAAACGGTGCAGGTGGCTGCTGTGTGTCACAAACTCTGCCTGCCATGTGTATTTTTTTAATTAGTCACACATCCTGTAACAGTTAGGATGTGTCTGTGATGAGAAATATAAATTGGGCTAGGAGCGCTTTTAGCCTGACCTATGGTGAACTTGAATGAGTAAAATACTCTCTAGAGAGAAAATTGGTCAGTGTATAATGTAGGCACATACTCATTTCTCTCAAGGTAACAGGATACATTTAGCATCTCATTTCTCTCAAGGTAACAGGATACATTTAGCATCGAGGAAAAGGGAATTTATCAAATATATCCTGAGTGAAGCTCTCTGGTGGTTGTTGCTTTTCAGGCCCAGTTACTTTGCCCCTAAGACTCATCTTTTAGAAAAGGCAGCAGACCAGAAGCAGAGACTACTCAAAACCTTTTTTTTTGTTGTTATAATACCTTACTGGTAAACCTGGTAAAAGAATGGAAAGGTTTTAACTTAGGCTGTAGTTAGTATTCCAAAATGATGTTTTGAGACAAATTATGAAGCCATAGTGTCTTACATTTAATTTTCTTTGTTAAATTCAAAGAAACAATATTTTTCTGTTTGACTTAATATGAAAAATTAAAATAAAAACCAATTTTCATAATAATAAAACAATAGTAATTATATGTGACTAAGGAGTGATCTGGAAAGGGCTTTAACAATTAGATAAAGGTAATTCAGTGTGGTTATAGTCAGTGTGAAGATAGTCGAGGGAAGGAATGCTGTGCTTACCAGCACCTGATTATCTGACACTGCACTGGAGAAGGGTATAATGTGAGTGGTCCCATAATTCAGGCTCCTCAGTAACCTCTCTCTGTCCCAGGAGGAAGCTAGCCACATGCGCTAAGGTTACTTATCCAAGGGAGCAAAAGCACCATTACAGCCAAGGCATGTACTGGCCTTTCCCCATGGAGATGTCATTTTTACTATAAGTCATTGTCTTCTTACTTAGATGGGCATATAGGAAGTTTCTAATAGTATTTAAGATCACATGCAGATGCCCAATAAAAAAAAAGAGTCACTAAGTGTTTATAATTGCCCACTTAATGCAGATTTTTTGCCAATAATCTCAAAACTGGTATTGTATGGGAGATATTGTTTATGGAATGTAAAACCATACATTTTTAGCTGTTTTCTTTAGAAAAATATCTGATTTTGAATTGGAAAGTGACATAATATAAAAATACATTTTAACAATAAACTATCTTATTTTTATAAAATGTGTTGGAGACCAAAGATGTCTAGGTAGTGAATACATACATCTATGAAAAGGAACCTGTTATTGTTTATCAATAGGAAATTGAGAATAAAGACAATGATGATATTGTTCTGTATGGATTAGGATGGGTAACATTTTATAAATGATGATCCTAGATGTTGGAGTGTATGTTGAAAATGGATCTCTCACTGATTGCTGCTGAGGATGTGAACTGCTTCTGTCATTTTTCAAAACAGTTAGTGGTTTCTTGGAAGATTACTCATCCTCTTCCTATATTACCCAGCTGGAATGCTTCTAAACCTTTACCCATCTGACCAGAAAATGTAAGGATATCCTTTGAAGCTGCCAAAAAAGTTGAAGCACTTTATTTACAATTACCCCAAATTAGTAAGAACCAAGATATTTATCAATAGATGAATGAAATTTTTTGAAAATTTATTACATTTATTTATTCATTTTATGTGCAGTGTGTATGTATGTGCATATGTAAGGAGCATTATGAGTACTATGGCATGTGTGGGGGCAGTAGAGGACAACTTGCAGGAGTTGGGGATAGAACTCAGGTCATCATTCTTGGTGGTAAATGCATTTATCTTCTGAGTCTCTTTGGACGCATGAATGGATTAAAGATAATAGTAAATAACTATGACATATATGTACTAACAAGCAGTGAAAAATGCCTGGTTGAATCTTAAATGCATATTTCTAGTCAAGGAAGTCAGTTTGGAAGGCTATATACTGTTCATTTTCTATAAGACATTCAGAAAAGGAAGTGCCTCAGAGGTAGTAGAATAATGAGTGATTGCCAAGGACAGACAAATGAAGTATAGGGGGAAGTTTTGAGTGAAGATGCTGTGCTAGTGTATAATATTATTATTTGTTACAATGCATATCAAAATTCATAGAAATTTATGGAAAAATGAAATGTAATATATGAAGACTAAGGAAATCTCTTCCCTAGGAGAGGAAACCCCACAATTAAATATACAATGTAAGAAAAGACTGTGTGAGAAATGTATGACTCACCCTCATTAAAGGTGGCAAGGAGAATATTACCAAAGCAATTTTGAAAATGACTGGGGTCTATAAGACTGAAAAGAAGAGAAAGAAATTGAATGTAAGCAGTGGACTCTAGTTGATGAATCTGTTTTTCCCTGGGGTATATTGATAATGAAATGAATGATGAGTAGTAGAAGCCATGCTTCTTACTGAAGGAAGGAAAGGCTACAGGTAAATAAATTAGTAATAGAGTGCCCTACAGTGAGTTAGTGTAGGAGACTGCACTAACTTTAATCTCAATAAAGACAGAGATGCAAGCATTTATAGATGTGTGTTTATTCTCTGTCTTAATTTCAAAGGACCTAGAAGCAAAGACAATGGAATAGAGCAAACAGGAGCATCTACAAGCTGAATTCTCATCACTCTCTGCTGAAAGGAATAAGGGATTTTTGAAGAAACATGTGATTCAGGAACAAGAACTCATGTAAGATTACAGCATCCTGTAATAAAGTGAGGACGTGTTCATCAGAACAAACAAAACACAGTGATAGAGTTAGGTCAAAGGCATACAAGAGCCAACTGAAAGAGTGCAAACTGGAATAATCTGAGCAGCCAAAACAAATAAAGTAGCTGGATTATAATCCAAAGTACTAACTAATCCCCATGAGTCCATACTGCTAAAAAATAAATGATCAAATAAACTAACAAATGAGGGAGAAGAAATGCCTTCTTACAGAAGTACTCCAAATAATTTGTGCAGTTACTCTGTCCCCCAAGTTATAAAACATTAAGTTCCCTTAAGTGGGCACTGTAAGGAACTCTTATGAAGAAAATGTAGTAGGAAGGGCAGAAAATGGTTTCACAATAGAGACAGGGGACAAACAGTGTCAGCAAGGTGATCTAGACCTTCATCAACAGAGATATTCACATCTAATTTCATTGATAGCATATCCTCCTGACATATGACTAAAGGGACTATTCATATCTGGTTTTCCTCCCCCAAATAACCTCAATTTAACCATGGAAATACAGACCAATGCAATTGAGAAACTATCTCACAATTACTTCTCAAAATCTTCTAGGGATATGACATAAGGGATCCTCACTTTGTGTTCTTTGTTGTACTCATATATTCTATATGTCAGTCTTAAATGCAGTAGTCTTCAAAAATTTGGGTTAACCTGCTCACATCTCACTTTCCCAACATCTTACCAAACAACTAAGCACATTTCAGTGGCACAAGATTCAAGTTGCAATGTATGTGTGTGTGTGTGTGTGGGGTGGGGGTGGGGGGTATGTATGTGGACACATAACATGTGTGTGTGCAAGGAACAGTTGATTCACTAGGTCAGAAGCAAGGAAGGGCTCTTAATCCTTGTTTTAAGAATTCAGCCATTCTGTACAGGGGTCTGGGAGTTTTTTGAGTAAGGGATACAGATCCATCTAAAATGTCAGATTAACTTCTCAACTAATTCAGACAAGAAAACTACAATAGAAGGTGGCTTGTATAGCCAGGTATTCAGAGGTCCTGCATGAAAATGTAGGCATGCTTTCATGCCTCAGGAAAGCAGCAGTTATTTCTCCTATGGAAAGTCCCTCACAACAATGTGGGTCTGAATACAATGGGGGCTGGAGGTCAGGGCAATGGAGGTGCACCAAATGGGACGTGAACATGGCCATTCCTCTGCTTCACGGTTCTTCCCGGTGTGATACCATTGTGTTATAAAGCAGAGCCACAGTATTAAACAGAATAATAGGAAAGAAGTTTGTAAAACTTCCATATTACAAGTACTACAAGCTGGGAGTTTTAGAAAAGCAGAACTTGGTTGTCACAGTTGTGGAGGCTGTCCATCTGAAATTGGTGTTGCCAGGACCATGCTCCTTCTGACCTCTCTAAGGAAGGCTCTGTTCTTGGACTGTCTCTAAATGCCACCTAGTTCCCCAGTTTATGATAGTGTCACTCTGATCTCCACATGTTGTGTCCCAGAGTCAGGCCCTACATTCAACTTCTCCTTTTTAATAAGACACCAGCTCTATCGGACCAGGGATCACCCTGCTCAGAATAACCCCTGAGTTACTATTTACATCTGCAACAATCTTGTGTCTAAATAAGGTCACATTCTGAAAGACAGCAGAATTAGCATTCCAGGGTGTGAAATTTTGAAGGACAAAATTCAGCCCATAGGAACATCAAACTATATACAAAGACTTGGCCCATTGCTGTGGAAAGAGCTGTTCTACTGGTTGATGGGTCTCTGCTGAGACTTCCTTCTTTGAACTATGAAATAATCAAACCAGTGTTCTGGACCGGAGCATGTTGAAATCAAAACAATGGCACAGACCTGGAAAGGATTAATTGTAAACAGTTCCCAATGTTAATTGTCTTTCTAGAATAACTCATTTTGTTTATTGAAATTCTCATCTTCTTCCTACAATGAACCTTCTAGTTCTTTCAGTATACATCCAGAAATGCTTTCTAAAATCCTTTCCCCTTCAGTCCATGGAGGTTCTTAAGGAAGGGAAAATTGGAAAACAGTCAGACAAATGGAAATTTTACAGTAAGTAAATGTATTTTGAGTGTATTTAGATTATTATTTTTGAGACAGATTCTCACTGTGTAATCCTGGCTGTCCTGGGACTCAAGAGATCCACCTGCCTCTGCCTCTAAAGTGCTCGGATTAAAGACTTGTGCCACCATTCTTGGCTGAATTGTCTTTTTAAAAGGATTCTTCAATCTTGGATGCATCTTCATATTTCTTAAAACTTGGGCACATACAACTCAAGTTGTTTTATAAGTTGTTCAAACACTGCAAATTGAACCTAAATCATATATTATATATACTTTTAACTGTTGCCTGTTAATTTTATTATGAAAGAATCTACATAAGGTTTCCTCTTTTGAATATTATTTATTATTAACAGTGGCAGTAAACACACAATCAAAGAGAAAGAGTGAAAAAGACTGAAGAAATGGTTCAACTCTCATTTTTTAAAAATGAAGTGGAGAAAGTGGAAATGAATAATGCATTATACTTTATGATTTTTCGAGACAGTGTTTTTCTGTGGCTTTGGAGGCTACCCTGGAACTAGCTCTTGTAGACCAGGTTGGTCTCGAACTCACAGAGATCTGTCTGCCTCTGACTCCCTAGTGCTGGGATTAAAAGTGTATGCCACCATCGCCTGGCTTGCATTATACTTTCTAAGATGGATTCATTATTTGTAATTTATATGTGTGCCTACATGAGTTTGTGTGTACATGCATAAAGGTATTTGAATATGCCATAAGGGCATCAAGTCCTATGGAACTGAAGTTACTGGTGGCTGTGTACCACCTGATATGGTTAGAAATAAGACTTAGGTCCTCTCCAAGAGCAGAAACTGTTTTTAACCATCGAGTCATCTCTCCATCCCTAATGCATTTCAGTTTTAAAACCTCACATCCAATTCAGAGTCCTATATTCTACCTCACTTAAAGAAAGTGTGAGGATCTTGATACTCTCTCAACATCATAGCAGATGGGATGATCATTTTTTGCTTTAGATATTGGCATGATTGGGGTTTTTCTGACAAGTTGTTCTAGCAGGAGAAGGAAGACCCTAATTAGCAAGTACCCTTGTTAACCTTTAAAGTATTGTCCTCTCCAATCCTGTGAGGTTTCGTTCAATATAAATGGACCATTTGTTCAGATCACCTGTTTTCTAACTTGATGTAATTCCAAATCTGGCTCCAAAGCCTTGCATATTTTAGCCTCCCTGTGTGTCTAGTAAGGACATACAGATGTACTGTTGATACCCAGGCATTCGTTTTTTGGCAAATCTCCTTCGTTTCTCTTTCTATAAGATATCATTTAGTATTTAAGTTTCTTTTCTTTCAGTAACATATACCAAAGTATTCTCAGTAAAGGCTATAATTTCCCTTGGAGGTTCTAAATAGGGAGAGATTATGTAGAGTAACCATATCTGATGAGGTTACCTGGACTTCCTTTTCTCCTAACTTTTGAACAGCTAGAGACTGGAGGCTAGCCCAGAAGACCAAGAGAACTAAATCCGGGAGTCATGCACATGAAACTGAGTCTATCCCTGGTGTTGAAAGCTTGTAGTGACCCACTCCAGTCTTGTTCCAAAGGTAATTAATGCCCACCTGCTTTTGATACAGACCTTGGTGTGAAGAAAAACCAGCATGAACTTGGCAGGAACATTTGCCTAGGATGCAAATTTTAAGATTATGTAAATGGGTATTGAACTCAGTGTGTGTCAGAATCTTTAAGGAATTTCAGTGGTAGTATCAGGAAGTTGCCAAGTTCAGGGCTGTCATCACTCTGCATGCCTTTCCAGGTCCTGTTAGATTGCCCAAAGAAGGCCCCAACTGCTGACTATTAAGTAATACTTTTGCTAAATAAACTAATATCCTTTCACCTTTTGTTCCCTAGGAGCACAACATTTCTGAAATAACTAAAATGTCAGTGCCTGGAAATAAACATCTTTATGTTATGCTTTTCTTCTCAGCAGAGGGAGTTAGAAAGCACATTGGAGGATTTTTGCATCCCATGGCATTTGTTGTTTACCTTTCATTATGTACTAATAGAGAAGTAGGTAGAAGGACATCTTAAGAAAGTGAGCATTGTTAGAGATTTGCCTATTTATCCTCTGCATTAGATGCTGAGATTAGAATTGTATATGTATGTTTATGGTAGCATAGAATTGTGTAAGATTGTGAAGTGTTGAATGCTTCACAACAGCATTCTATTGCTTTGAAGATGAAATTCACCTTTAACATGGGACTGCAAGTCAGGAGCGAAGCTCTTAGCAACTGTACTATATTGGCTTCTATACTTTCCCTCACCCTTCTAGTTAAAGAATGGAATAGAGAGGAAGACTAATAGTTGCAAATCAGTGAATAAATATTCATTAGAATGAGTGTACTTTCTGTTTATTAATAATAAATGACTGTTAAAGTCCTGGATTGTGATTGCTTACTGTCATGGCTCCTGACTGCATGATAGCCTAACACTGCTCAGCCTAGCTAGGCAGGAGAGATTAACTTCTGACAATGCCAGTGTGAAGAGAACTCTTAGGCTGGTTCAAGGTAAAGAGCCTTTCTTGGATTTGTAATGTCAAACATTTGGTCAATTTTCCTACTCTCTGCTCTAAAGCTCTTAGAACTCAGGTCTTTGACTGGGGGCAGGAAGACCTGGCTTATTAGGCACCTGACCATTGTGGGCTTAGGTTGTTCCCTGAATTATCCACAACAGAGTTCTGCCCTTGAAGTCTGGCTGGGGATAGATAAGAGTTTTTTTTCTGAATTCAGGCAGCTAGCTATGATCTCAACCTGGCAATAGGAAGAAAACAAACCTACAGTTTGGGAACTGAAGACTATTTGATACAATATTGATTGCCATTGCCACCATGTAATGGGTGAGACATGAAACATCTCTAAATCTATGTGCTTTTTTGGATATTAACTTTTATTAACAAAGATTTTTAAAAGATATAGAATATGTGAAAAATAAACCATAATTCTATTGTATAAACCCATATGTACCACTGGGCTATGTTGTTAACATCTAATCTTTTGTTTTCTAATCTTATTAGAGAAGGGTATGTGTATGTTTACATAGAATTATTATTGTTTGTACCTTTTAACTAAGCCATTTAATGAGTCATAAATTTCACAATAAAATAACTTTGAATATAATACCACTGTGAGTGTAATTTGGCACCAACATTTACACTCATTGAGAAACTATTAATGTGGTCAGCTTAGTCAGGTGTGGTTTGTTCCTTTGACCTCTCTGATGAAGTGAATGTTTTGCCTATATACAATAATCATTATCACATCACTAATTTACTGAATAATTCAGACATAACTGGGCAAAGTCCTAGTTACTCTCCATTTAATATCGTAATTAATGCACTAACCGCACTGTTAACTACCATACGTCACTTCAGGAAAAAACTAAACTAGTTTTTTTCCACTCTCGGATTTATGTAGAGAAAATAGAATCAGAAACTTGGGTGTCTCTACTGTATTTAAACAGGCCACTTTACACCATGATTTCCTTTCTTTCAATTTTTCATTTTAAATTATCATTAGTCAATTTGAATATATTTTGACCTGATCTTTCTCATTAATAATATCATTGCATTTGCTTACAAATCTTGTTACATTTAATATATTTTGGAATGCTGAAAGAAAATATGACTCAAACTGGATTAGACCAGTAGCTCCCAATTCAGTCTATACCAAAGTCACTCAAAGCCCATCTTGGATCAAGTGTGTTTTAAAACACTCACTTTACATGTAAATATTAATATTATTTATTTATTGTGTGTATGTGTATGCATATGTATAGGCATACATGTGCCCTGACACGTGGCCATCAGAGAACAACATGTGGGATTCCATTCTCTGCTTCCATTATATGGGTTCCAGAGATTGAATGTACACAGTCAGATTTGGCAGCAAGTACACTTATCCACTGAAGGATCTTATTGCCTTGCAAGTGTAGACTTTCAAACATTGCCAGTAACATCAGGCAAGATTTTTCTTTTAAACAGAACAGGTAGCTGCCTAGATCCATTCTTTTTCTCAGTAGTGGAGACCAAACTTAGGGCTTTGTTTACACTGGACAAATGCTGTTCAACTGAGTTACTTTCCAGCCCAACCTGAAAACTCATAGTTATAGAAGTTATTGCTAATTTATAGAATAACTTAGATTATTGTCAGCCCTAATCTTGAGCCATATTATTATTTGTGTTACATATAAATAAGGAATATATAGTATTTGCTAAGATATTATATATAAGTACATATTTTCTAATTTAAACGACTATAACAAAACATTTTCTTTTTTAACATTTTCTTGATAACTACATGATATATGCCTTAGTATAGCTCATAGTACCAATTTGTTTCAGAAATTATCTCTATGAAGAGTAGATATACAAAATAATAACCAGTGTTAAGGTGCCATGTTGACACTGATGGTTGTTTTCATATATGGTTTGTTTCATCAAGCCCATATAAATGCTTACTATGTATAAGACATTACATATCATGTATAAAATTATTCATATCATATGATTATGAATTTATTTTTTCATATATATATACACATATATTAAAAGAGAGAAAAAATAATATTCCATAAGGTTCTTTTTTTTAGGAAAAAGTATTTAACTGTGAGCTTTCCAGAATTTTTTCTCCATTTTTTATTTAAATTAGAAACAAGACTGTTTTATATGTCAATCCCAGAACCCTCTCCCTTCCCTCCTCCCCTGCCCCCCACTAGCACCCTACCTATCCCATACTATTTCTGCTCCCCAGGGAGGGTAAGGTCTTCTACGGAGGGAGGGTGAGGTCTTCCACGGAGGGTGGGGGTGGTCTTCAGAGTCTGTCCTAGCCTCTGCGATTGGGCCTAGGCCCTCTCCCATGTGTCTATGCTGAGGGGGTATCCCTCTATGTGAAATGGGCTCTCAAAATCCATTCCTATGTTATGGATAAGTACTGATCTACTACAAGAAGCCCCATAGATTTCCCAGGCCTCCTCACTGACACCCACATTCATGGGGTCTGGATCAGATCCATGCTGGTTTCCCAGTGATCAGTATGGGGGCCAAAGAGCTCCCACCTGTTCAGGTCAGCTGTTTCTGTGGGTTTCACCAGCCTGGTCTTGACCCATTTGCTCATCACTCCTCCTTCTCTGCAACTGGATTCCAGTTCAGTTAAGTGTTTAGCTCTGGGTATCTGCTTCTACTCCATCAGATGCTGGATGAAGGCTCTAGGATGGCATATGAATTAGTCATCAATCTCATTATCAGGGTAGGGCATTTAAGGTAGCCTCTCCACTGTTGCTTAGATGGTTAGTTGGTGACATCTTTGTAGATCTCTGAACATTTCCCTAGTGCCTGATTTCTCTTTAAACCTATAATGGCTCCCTCTCTTATGGTATCTCTTATTTTGCTCTCCTCTATTCTTCCCCCTACACAACCTTCCTGTTTCCTTATGTCCTCCTCATCCCTCCTCTTCTCCCTTTCTCATTCTCCTAGCTCCCTCTCCTCTCCCTCCATGCTCCCAATTTGCTCAGGAGATCTTGTCCCTTTCCCCTTCTCCGGGGGACCATGCATGTCTCTCTTAGAGTCCATAAGGTTTTTAATATAATGTTTGGCTCATAGTTCCTGATAATAATGTTAATTTTTATTGGTATTTCTGTTTAATTCAATGTAGCAGATATTTATTGAGGAGCTATAGTGAGGCATAGTTCAAGGAAATAAGTACTTATTTATACAAACAGGCATTAAATAACATATATTAAGCACCAGATCCTCTAATATTAGATATTCTCAATATACTAATTACAAAGGTAATTTCTCAAGCTAATTAGTCATGTAACTTGTTTATTGATAGCAGTAAAGGGAGTTAAGGATGCCAAAATCAACAGTCCATTTCAAAGGCTTCCAGGTTCTCTGTAACAAAGACTGAGTAAGCCATGACTCATAATCTGGAAACTTCTATTTGAGGGCTTTATTATCTCCTTTCATATCTAGGGTGTGGGAAAGACTGGTAGGAGTGGGCAGCAGGCAGGGGAGGAGTTCCGCTCAGTTTCCAGAACTCATAGAGTGAGAAGTGCATAGTTCAAGCTCTCCTGAAGCAGGTTTTTTCTTACTCAGGGAGAATGGTACAGTGATCTGCAAACATACTTGGAACTATGGAAGTTGTGGTGTGAGCATTAATAATCTCCCTCAGTATCTGGTTGAGTCAGACATGATTTGTAGTGTAAACTTAACTCTGACTTGCATGCAGCCACTAGAAAGTGTTTGCTTCTTCAGTCTCTGTTTTATTCATTTGTGGTGATAAGGGGTGAATGAAGGTCCATTTTGAATCAGAAAATGTTGTAATTAGTAGAGAATGGTTTTCTAATGTCCCAGAAATGTTAACTTCTTACTGTCAAGTACGCATGTAGTCCTGTGGCCTTGGATAATGCCTTAACAGTTTTGAAACTGTTTCCTGTGTTTTAAAACGTTGATATTATCTATGTGGTGGATATTTTGGGAATAATTACTTATATTGCAGATGGAAAAGAACCACCTCAGTTCCTGGCACAGATAGACTGTCTCAAAAATAAATGAAAAATTAAAACAAACACAAATATAAACAAACAAACCCATCAGAAAAGGGTTTTGGGAGATAGTTCATTGTGTAAAATGCCTGTAATGCAATCATGAAGAACTGAGCTCAAATCTTAGCACCCCATGTAAGCAGGCTGGCAGCCTGCTTGTAACCCCATAAATTGACAGACATAGACAGGGGATCCTCAGAGCTAACTGAGGATATATATATATATATATATATATATATATATATTCCACAAACATGCACAAACATAAATGCATACTACAGAGAGAGAAACAAGAAAAAAAACTAGTGAGTTGATATCATGTTTATATTCTAATGCCCATGAAATTTACATTTGAAAGACAATTTAAGAGCAAAAAGGACCTATGAATAGTGACCCAGCTAAGGACAACAGGTCAGGCAAGAACTGTGTGAGCAAATACAAAGGCATGCTCAGTCTAATTACAGTCATGCTGCTCTACTGATGTGTCTGAAAGGAAGAGTCAGAATTACTTTTGAAATCATAAATGTGCAATCACTTAAACTTCCTATTGGAGTTATCATGACAGGCTCATGGACCCCCCACTTCTGGTTATCACTGGATAATGCACACAAAATAGATTAAGTGACATGATAGAGTAGAAAAGAGTACTGGCTTGCTTTTCTTCTTCCCTCATCTGCACCATTTGCCCCTCTTCCCTCATTTACACCATTTGCCCCTTGAACTGAAGGAGACCTAAATTTACTTCTTGTCTGAAGAGAGTCACAGTGTTTAGAACCCACAAAAATACCATCTACTCCAGACACTATAGACGTGAACCCAGAGTCAGTGGGCCAAAGGAAGGGAGGAGGCTTCATATATTCTTGTTTTAGAGTCCTACAATTCCAGATCGTGATCCACACATCATTTCCTCCTTTTTGGCTGTTATTTAATCCAAAATACATTTGTTCATTATGCATTTGATGCCATTCAACATCTGAAATAGAGGAGGAATGTTTCTGTAGCCTGATTTATTTCCCCATTTTATATAAAAATTTACCTGCATGCAACATGGGCATAAAACAGAGACAAGTATCAGCTTTAAAATCTTTTTATATTTTATAAAATTTTATATGAGAGAAGATAAAATAGATACATGAAAAAATCTAACCCTGCCTATCTTTCCTTATTTTTGTTTTATTAAAAGTGAACTTAAATTGTCTTAACCTTTGTTGTTAATCTTGACTTTTCTAGGAAAAACAAAGCAAGCTTTTCTGAAATTTATGTGAAAACTTTAAAACGCCTTTTTTGAGGTTATGATACAATTAGATCATTTCCTTCTTTCTTTCCTTTCTCCACACTCTCCCGTGAACTATTCATCTTGGTCTTTCAAATTCAAGGCTTCTTTTTCTTTAAATGTTGTTACATATATAGGTGTACACGTACATATTCCTAACTACATAAAAACAGCCTGCTCAGTCTCTAATTAATGTTACTGCTATGTATATGTTTTCAGGGCTGACCATTTGGTACTGGATAATGTTTCCTGGGGAAGACTAACTCTCCAGCCCCCTGCATCCCTTTATTGCTTGTAGTTCTTTGTGCAGGGCTGTGGCCTCCTGGCCTCTCCCCCTTCCACATCAGATTATCCATTGGAGTCATCCCCCCAGCCCATGCTTAAGCAGTCATGTTGGTGAGACTTCATAGGTGCAGCTTCTTACATTACCAAGAGATATAACCACACAGCAAATTTCCTGTTCCTCTGGTTCCTGCAATCTTTCCACCCCCTTTTCTGTAATGATCCCTGAGCTTAAGTGTAGGAGTTACATTGGTGACGGTAATCAACAGCTCTCTAATTGGACTTGAAACCCACTCAACAAGTGGGAACCCTAGCCAACTACCCAGGGCTATCACCCCTCATCAAAGAAGCTTGTCTTTGTAACAGATGGAGACAATTACAGAAAACTAATACCCAATCAAAATGTAGAGTTGTGGATCTGATTCCCAAGTGACACATCAACAGCACAACTCCTGCACCTATAACAGCAGGTATTTGAGCCCTATCCAAGAAACTGTCTAGTTCTGATATCTGCATTTTAAGAAAGGTCTAGAAGAAGCTAGCTTCTGACCTTCAATTCAAAGGTTGGTGCTGCTTCACTGGTATCTGGCAAGTCTCAAACATTTACAAGTGTGAAACTCTTAGCATGTCAGTGTACTTTAAACCCTTAAGGGTAGATGACACACTCTGAAGAAATATGGTAAAATAAGAGGATAAGACTCAATACCAGACTCCTGAGGAATGTCAACATATAAAGGGAAAAGAGGGCTGTTCTTGCATCTCTCCATACTCAAGCCTTCAAAAACTTTTCAGCAACGCAGACAGCATGTGACCACATTCTAATTGCTGATATAATAAAAGGCTTGATATGAAGTGTGGGGTTAGAGTATCAATGACTATTTACAAACAATTTTAATGTTAGATTCCAGTCCAAGAAAAATATCTCTTGAGGTGTCTGGATGTAAAAGAGGTCTCAGCCAGACTGTCTTACAGACAGATGTTTTGGCTGTTTTTTCTCTTTTCCTCCCTTCTTTTGTAATGCTGTATCCAAGATGTTCTGCTCTGGTTACATGCCAGGTTTCACAGTTTGAAGACTGCTCTTACTTTATTATTAGATACTTTTCTCACTCATAGTATAGAAAAGGGAAATTTTATAATCATAGTAGTTGGAAAACTGAGTATCTGCTTACTCTAGCCATGATCTATACTTAGAAAGGACAGAAATACTATAAGTAGTATGTCAAGCCTCACTTTTCTCAAATATCTCACAAATGTCATTAAAGGTGCTGAGAAAACCTTCAGATGCACTCAGCAATTAAACAGATGTTCTTCTCTTCCTCTGTTTTTCCAGCCCGAATCATAGATTCAGTCAGAGCATGTCAAATCTGATAATATCTCAAAGATAGCTTCTAATTCATGTTCTTTCTCCCTGGGCCTTTTTACACTTTTCGGGGGAGAAACATGGGATGTTAGGATGTTGCTGTATATTTATAACCAGAGTAAACATCAATCGGTTGTACTGGTAATACTAGGAAGCCAATCCACGAGAAATTTTATGCAGATGGCTGACATGATCAAAGGTGACTATATAGGGAAAGTTGGCTCAAAATTCATGGGCATTCCTACAAAAATGGTGTCAGCCAATGAATAAATTTAGAGAGAAGTACCAGGAATGCTGATTTCTAAGTATTTATGTGGTGTGAGTTCCAAATGACATACAGAATATTCATAGAAAAGAAGTGGGGAAAACAACCATTAATCTGATACTACACCCTTACAAACACTTTAGGGACAAAATGTTGTGAAATTTGAGTAACTCAAATCCACTTCTATTTTTTTTCTATTTTTGTTAAATGAATTTCTAAGTTGTATGTCACATAACCTCTGAGTCAATGAATCCTTAGTATTAATTGATAGATTTTGAAATATTTCCTTAAGACATTTTTGATGAGCAATGACTTAGGATTTAGTATTTCCATCACCACTATAATGGGAACAACATTAATATTAATCAAATACTTGTTTTATAGTTGATTGACAGCATTTTACATGCCTTCTTATACTGAGTTCTCACAGCACATCCATAGCTGATTGACAGTCAGCACATTACATCCTTCTGTTACTGAGCTCTCACAACACACCCACGAAATAGAGGGAGTATCATGTGGACCTTTGCTTTCCTGATGAGAAAATGAAGCAAGTGTGCAGTAGGTTCTAACAACCCAAACAAAGTGAATGTCTGAAGATGCAGGCCTCACTCCTAAGTGTGCTGCCATTAACTTTCCGTTTGGATTTGCCACTTGAGTGGCTGTAGTGAGAAGCAATACTGAAATTAAGAAACTAGACTTTTTTCTTCATTTCTTTAATTTAAATTAGAAACAAGATTGTTTTACATGTCAATCCTAGTTCTCTCTCTCTCCCCTTCTCCCCTACACCCATCACCAACTAACACTCTACCTATCTTATATCCTTTCTGCTCCCCAGGGAGAGTGAGGCCTTCTATAGGGGGTCTTCAGAGTCTATCATAGCCTTTCGGGTAGGGCCTACACCCTGCCCTATGTGTCTAGGCTCAGGGAGTATCCCTCTATGTGGGATGGGCTCCCAAAGTCTATTCTTATGCTAGGGATAAGTACTTATCTACTACCAGAGGCCCCATAGATTTCCCAGGCTTCCTCACTGAAACCCATGTTTATGGGTTCTGGATCAGTCCTGTGCTGGTTTCCCAGCCATCAGTCTATGGGACCAAGAGCTCTCCCTTGTTCAGGTCAGCTGTTTCTGTGGGTTTTATCAGCCATCAAGTACAAGAGAGGCTGTCCCTATACTTTAGGGTACATGGCTATCCACTAGACAACCTACTAGAGGCTGCACTCTTAAAGAAAATCCAATTCTCCTTTTTCCCAAAGCTATCAATTGCCAATTGCTCTTGATCTAGGGATGGGATTTTGTGCCTGCCTTCCTGACCTACACTGGGAATTTTACTGGCTGAATTTCTGCAGGTCTTATGAATTTTGGCTTAACTGCTGAGAATTCACATGTGCAATTTCCTTGTGTCCAGAAACACTTTTTGATATATTCATCCATAACCTGTGGCTCTTACAATGAAGCGAGTAGTGTTAGTGTATTTGTTGTGCAAGGAATAAACTGAAGTGCAGTGTATTGAAATAGTTTGACTTATTCTTCATCCTTCTCAAAATTAATATTTCATTACAAAATTTCAAGGTGAATATTGGCAAAAAGGTCAGTCAGATTAGTCTAAGATGTGGCAAAGAGTGACATTTGGCCTTTTTGATCCTGACAAAATACTGCTTTAAGCATTATGGGCTTGCTCTACTCTGAGAAACATTTCCCAGATAATTCCTACTGGTATCTCTGTTATAAGTCCAGAATTTTCAAACTGAAATAAACCAATCAGCTACAAGGAATACATCAAAAGAATTTAAGAATTTTAATTCTATTTCTGATACTTTAAACAACCTTACTTTTCTTTTTTATTTTTATTTTTTTAATTTTTTAAAATTTAAATTAGTAACAAGATTATTTTACATGTCAATCCACATTCCCTCTCCCTCCCCTCCTCCCCTGCCCCCCACTAACACCCTACCTATCCAATACCATTTCTGTTCTCCAGGGAGAGTGAGTCCTTCCATGGGGTGGTCTTCAGAGTCTGTCATATCCTTTGGGATAGGGCCTAGGCCCTCAGCCTTACTTTTCTTGAGGACAAATTATTTGAACACCATCATAAGGAAGAAACTGTCAGTAATCATATATATTCTCTCTCTGTCTCTGTCTCTCTGTCCCTCTCTCTCTCTCTCTCTCTCTCTCTCTCTCTCTCTCATGTTTGAAGTCATGTAGTGAGTATTACAAGTACCAGACTGGATACACATTTGACTTTTCATTTTTTACTGTTTAATAGAGAATTTTGAATAACCTCTGTATTCATGGCCATGTGGAGTCACTGATTTAGCAAACTCCATAACAAAATCAGGCTCAACATGGAATCACCTTTATAGTTAAGTGATATATGGTACTATTGCTTATTTTTGTTATCTGGATTTAAAGCTAGGGAAAGTGAGTGCTAAATAACACCTTTATTGTGAGTGTTTTGAAGTTATTAATATCAGTGGGACTTTATGACAACAAATAGCCTTTCCCTATTCTTGAATTTAATGTGTATATTCATTTTATGCTTTCTTGAGAATGCAGCATCTTATCCATTATTGTCCATTAGGATAACTTTTAAGAAACTACTGTACAAGGACACAGAAGTCATTAACCTAGCTAATACCCCATCTTTTTATGAATATTGTATGAATGCTTACAGTTTCTATATACATTAGCTTGCTTGAGTTCTACTTTCCCTCTTTTATTTACTTAAGTTGAGTTTTGTGTATTGTAAAGAATAATTAAAAAGAATAAAGTAACAAGTGAAAGGAGAAGAATGTTTGTATAAAGTGTGGGAAGAGGTTCAGTGGCTATTTTCTGTAGACATTAAAGAGATGATGTGCTAGACAGTTCCTGGAACATAGCAAGAGTTTTGATATATTGTTTCTGGTTGATTGATATGCCCAGGAAATGGTTGCCCTTCCGGAGAGTGAACATAGGATGTGAAAAGTCAACAAAGTCTGAAAGGGCAGCTTGTTTTATAACACTGAAAATTCCCTCATCACCCTTCCTCCTCCCAGCTTACTTGATAAAGGCTACAACACAATGAAGCACTGGAGGTAAGAATAATGAAGCAGCTGAGAAGGAGAAAACACAAAGGAAAGGTGGGATTTTAACGAGGAATGAGAGCAGAGCTTAGAATTGAAGGAAAATAGTGTTTTTGGTGAAAGTGGTATTATATGAAATCTGAGACAAGCATGGGCCTGTGTGTGTGTGCGTGCATTGATTTTCATATACATATGTACATATATATGACTAGATAGATAGATAGATGGATAGATAGATAGATAGATAGATAGATAGATAGATAGATAGATAGATATTCAAGATGTATGGGCATTGTATTCTTCAGTACATGCTCTGTGTTCCCTGTTCAGACTAAGATACAGGGTTCTGGAGATTTCCATCACTGGCAGCTCACTTTGGAGCACCTGGATCCAGAGGAGGCAAAAGAAAAAAAAAGAAAAAGAAAAAGTGCCTATCTCTTGATGGTGTGCAACTATTCACTCTGATCATTTTGTTACAATTCCAACCTGTCAATAAAACCTAATTCATTTGGCTAGAGCACTTAAAAAACAGATTCTAATGTCATTCTCATAATTAATGGACGACCTGAAATGCTGTGCAATAGACTCCATGTGTCTGCTTCCTATAAAAATGATTTCTACTGATGCCCATTGTTAAGGTTAAATGAGACCTAAGCATGAGAATTGTTTCTAAGTTTATACAATTTATTTTATGTTTAACATGGAAGGAGTCTCAGACAAGACTCCTGTGTATAAATTCAAAAGTATATGCCACCAGGAACACAATCCCCCAGTCTTTGTGCGTATACATAATTGCAGGAGGCAGGACATGGGAAGAGAACAAAGTGAAGTGAATTGACAGTAGAGACTGTGGAGTACCTTGAGTATTGCTAGAACACAAGGATTGTCCATCTGTTTTCTGCATTGAAATAAAATGTCTAAAGTTGCATTTCTTCCCTGTAACAGAATAACCTGTGTTTCCTATGTACTTAAAAACTACTTGGGAAAAGTTATGTCTTATATTTTCTGGTCTTAGATAACCATGACATAGTCAATAAATACTTAGTGAGTGAATCATGTCTGTTGATTTTGTCAGTTTCCTACAAAGAGAAATCTCTGATAATGTGTTGTTAATGTTATGAAGGGTAGTAGATAATAAGAGGGAGCTAAATCTATGGTATGAAGGGAGGGGGAAGTGGCTTCAATTTCCTCAGAAGTACTTCAAGTTTGAACAACTGTTAAAATTCAACCTTTGTCCCTGGCTACCATTCAAGTTTCTGTGCATCTTTTCTTGATTAGAACCCACAGTCAGTTACAAAGTATGTGTTCCTTAACAACTGAACCCTAGTTTCATCATCTGTAAGACAAAGAGTTCCTGGTGTCTTGCAGCCATTTACAGTGCAGCCTTTAGTATAGTTCTGGGTGTAACTGTTTTTTAGAATGTCAGTGTCATTTTGTCATGCTATAGTTTTGGCAAACACTAATTTGTGGAAGAAAAGCATTCCAGAAGGCAAATTTGATTGTTTAAATTCTCAAGCCCAAAGTGTTCCAAGGATCATAAGGAAATGAATGATCATAGAGTCAATGAATGGTTATGGATTGCATTTTCAAACTTTGAAAGGAGAAGGTGTGTTAGACAAAAAGCTATCAGGTGCGTCCCAGCTGTTGGCGAGCTACACGAAAGCATTCTAGAAGAATTTCAACACATTCGAAACTACCACAGAAGCAAAACTCCCTTCCTGCACTGACAAACACACTTGCAGATGGCATTCCAGCTTATGAGGCAGACTTAAATAGTGTGTTAGCTTATTATTGTCTGGAAAATGAAGCCAATGAAAAACTTTCCAGTTTGGCTCTTTTAAAGAAATTCAAACCTAAATTTATCTGCAAGCCATTCATTTTTAGTAGGTTTAATAACTGAACTATGTTGTGGGCAAACCTTAAAACACAGAGATTGTCATCCATAAGAAAAAAAATCCAGCTACAGTCAAAATCAAAGAAGATCCATGAATTTCAGGATACAGATCCCCTTGTGCCACTTGGGTCAGTCACCTTTGTAGGTTCTCTATAGGTTGTGGTGAATTTGGATCCTTTGTTATCTCGGCTAGTGCCTTTACCCTGTTGCTATAAGTGGATCACTATGAGCACATGCTGGCTTAGTTATTTTCTTTTTGTAATGAAATACCTGACTAAACCAACTTAACAAAGGAAAGGTTTATCTTTGTTCACAGTTCAAGGGTACAGTCCACTATATTTGGGAAGCCATGAAGGCGAGACCTTGCAGTGGTTGGTTACATAGCATCCACAGTTGGCAAGTAGGGAGAGATCCATGTTTCTGGTCACCTCACCTCTTTTTATGCAGTCCAGCAGTTAGTGCGGGTCACCTTAACATGCCCAGATGCACTTTGCCTAATGATTTTAGGTCTTGTCAAGCTGATACTTAATATAAACCACGTGACATATTACTGATAATAATGGCCTACATCTTCCAGTGAAGACTAATACTAGAGAAACTGAATCTTATGTGAGTGGAGGTGGAGATAGGAGGAAGTTGATAGCAGGGGAAACCACGTTGATATGCAACAAGAGTAGGAGATCAGCATGAATCTGAGGAATACCTTAGGTTTGGGTCTTGCAAAGCCATGGACTCGTGTGCAAGAGTGGAGGAGATCTACACTGCTATGGGCACTTAGGGGATGGGGTGTCTTAGTTTCAAAATTTATGCTTCTGTGTTACAAAATTTATAATTCTAAACATATTTCCTTAAAGGAGGTAATCACTGGAGTCTGTATGTCTGTGTATTCCTCTGAGTGTGCATGTGTGTAAGTGTGTGGGGGTATCTGACAAAGTGAAAGCACTTATCTCTGTGAACAAATGAATAAATAGAAATGGATTTCCCATTGGAGTTAAGTTCTCTTATATGAGGTTAACTTCATATGGTCAATCCAGGTTAACTTTGCTATGTCATATAGTCTAGGAATTTAGTACAGACTGGGACTAGCTTGAGGTTTTTAATAACTGATTTTAAAATAGGATTTTACAAACACTAATAACAACAATGACTATAACTTGAATCTTTGATAAGTCCTGACCAGGCATCATCATTTTTTTGTGCTGACACAGAGACTGAGGTTCAGTATAGAAGCTCATACTGTTAACTCTTACTGAAAAACATACAACTAGTTACAGGCAGAAAAAGAGGCTATATCTAGTAGTCTGGAATTAAGGTATACATCTTAATCTTAAATTATCTTATGAATACAATCCATGGATGTTTTAATATTTTTGAGCTACTTACTCATTTAAAAATATGAGGTGATAAATCCCCTCCAGAGGCCATTCAAACCTGAACTTTGACATACCATTTCCAGGGATTCATGTGGATATAAATACTGCCAATTCCAAGCCCCACTGAGAGCCCCATATGTACCCATGCAAACACCAGACAGAAAAAGACAAGAAAATCTATAATGATATGTAGAAAGACAGAAATATGAAAATTACAGTAAAAACATTTCTAACGGGCTCACCACAGAAATAAACACATGAGAGAAAAATGCTGAGACACTGAATTTTTTAGAGTGGTTACATGTTCTGAGACAAAAACACCATGGAGTTTACTGCAGCAGGACTTTAAACATGGCATCTAACTTTAAACATTAGCAAAGTTAAATCAGATGTTTGTTTTCTCACTGATCCTTTACCACATCCTTCATCCTATATATTACACACTTGTCTTCTTATTCATTTAAAAGCCCATAAATATTAAGTTTGTACCCATTACATACAAGGAACCATACTGGATGTTCCTGACGTTTTTGAGTAGGAGGAACAGGAGGAAGGGAAGGAAGATGCAGAATAAAAAGAGACATTAAAGTTGCTGTCTACAGTTCATAATATAAAGGTATGTAGCAAATGAAAATATACCTAAAAAGTAAAAATATATAGTATACTATAAATTAATAAATGTTATTGAAATAAAATAGGAAAGAATTGGTGCTATAGATTATATTTCAAAATAGGCTGCAATCTTTTTTTCCCTAAGTTAAAATCTCCTATAGGATTAGGTCACTGTTTAATTCTGAACAGCATCGAGCAGAGTATCTAAACATCAATTTAGCACTAAAATAAGCTAATTTATTAAGGGAATTACTGTTATCCCTGAGAAGGGAGGCTGATCCATGAGGTAAGGAGAGCACAGCCCCAGACAATCCTATAGTCCCTCTGGAGGTGTATTAGCCATCCATGGGCATTCTGATTTGTACAAGTGAGGGAATCCTTTATTCTTTAGCACACTATGAGTCTTAGGAAGAGGGCACAGATTTGATGAGGCAACTTCTTTGTGCTAAGGGACACTCCTGAAGTAGGACATAGCTGTGAGCCCTCAGAATCTAAGATTCTAGTCCATTAGAAAAGTTGCTATTTAGGAGAAACCAGAAGAATATTGAATATTGAGAAGTGAGAATGCAGCTTCTTGCTCATTTTCAGTGAAAATTCCTCTTCTTCAGGTATGAATACAAGGGCAACATGGAACGTGACAGTAGCACTAAATCTCATCCTCTTCTGAGCCCAAACATCCAGCTCCTTGATGATTTGGATTGGTACTTCTTCTGTACCCTACTTGGATTCTGAAAATTTCTCACCCTCCCCTACACATGCTAGTCGTCCATGCCTGTACTGACACTTCCCCAGTCTACAACAAGGTCTCTTTTATACTGCTGTAATAAGAATATTTGGGCTGAATATTTACAAACAAATGACATTTATTTGGACTCATGGCTTTGGGAGCTGTAATATTCGTTTTTAAGCAGCCACCTTTGCTAAGGGTATCATGGCTCAAAATATGGTGAACAGAATTACAGAATGAGAGCATTTCAAGAGCAATGTAAGGTAAGATGTAGTTCCATGAAACCAAATCAATTCTCGAGAGGCAGATATAAGTCCCTTTCAAGAAGCTCTCTGTCTTAATTTTGCTCACTGGTGCTTCCTCTTAACCATAACAGATTCCAAGCATCCAGAACACGAGCCTACAGATGAAAATCCATATACATCCAAACCAACACAATCTCCCTACGTCATCATTTCTTCTGACATATGGACATCTGGGATCTATATAATTCTAGCTTAATAATCCCAGCATAAGGCAATATAGAGTCTGAAAAGGTAAAATTCTCAGTGGTCATTTTATCACCTTTTCTACTTTGAGTCAAGGCTTCTGTCTGGGTTGATGGCATCTTTATGCTGGCCAAAACCATCAGCTTCTGGTTGGTTTGTTTCCAGGACTCCCTGTGTGATCCCAGCCTTCAATGGGAGGAATGATCCAGCTTATCCAGGAAGCAATTTAAATTGTCAGGTTCAATTATTTCCTTGACTATTCCTTATTTTCTGACCTTGGTCCTGGATGGCTAAGAAAAGACTCCCAAAGCAAGTGTAAATTGCTAGAAAATATGATATTCTAGAACCAAATTTTAGAAGTGGACGGAAAATGTTTTCATTTTATTTGATATCTCTGAATGCCTCCTAAACTAAAGATGGTTTGTGCTTAGATGGCCACAGCTAATTGCCTTGTAATTATATTTCATACACTAAAAGTAAATTAGTAAACATAGTTGGTCCCTAGGGATCCCATTTTTTATGGGTTTCTGCTCAGAGCTGAAGGCTAAAAATTACTCTCCTGGCTTACTGGCCAATGAATTTATGAACTGAGAAAACTATTAATATCATGAATGCTCCAGTTCTCTCTATGCCTACAGTTCTTCTCTCTCTGCTTTTTGAATAAACTCTTTCTAACACAGAGGATCAAGATTATCCATGAGCTCTAAAGCTTCCCTAATGATGCTCCACTGTACATTGCTCTTGTAATAACATGCTCTGACTGCAGCTGATTTTCCAAACTGTTCAACAGCACCTCATCATGTGGATAATTGCAAAGATTGTAATATTCACACATTCCAGGGAGCTTTTTCCTTCTTGTTAGTACATGGTGGGCAAGTAGATTTATGAGTCTCAGCAGTGCTCCACAAGACCATCAGCATTTTTCAGTGCAGTCAAGAGTTTCTTCATATAAGTGAAATCAAAAGGGCTGAGGTCATGAGGATATCCTAATGTCAACCCCCTGTAAACTCTCTGTCATATCTCTGCCTAAAATACCTACTACTACTGTATCTTAAACTGTACCCGTCTAACTGAGAATCTTTTTATCATTTCTTAAAATTGGATTTCCTAGAACTATATATAATTTATAGTTAATAGTGTAACAGCTTCCTCTGGGAGTTCTACTATACTTGGTAACTGACTATGTCCAGTATCAAGTGGACTATGACTCTACATGAAAAGCACATTTCTTCTATAAAGTTGTATATTGGTATCCACAGAGGTAAAGATCTAAAAAACAGCCTTTACCTGGGTTATGAAATAATGTGATAGCTTGAGTTTAGATTAAAGTGCTCAATGCAGTTTTTGCTTGAACAGTGTGTCCCTGTGTAAAAATAGTAAAGCTGACATCAATGGTTTCTACCATGGGCACTCTTATTTGCTAGATATGGAAAACATTTCTTTAACATTCTTAAAATACTATTATTTTAAATAGATGTTCATTACAGGACATCCTGAAAACCAGTTGAAAGTTTTGAGAATCTATCAGAAGTCACCTTAAATCATACTAATATCTTAAGAAAGGTTTTAAAATCATATACTTGACTTGATATGTACCCTGATATCATATTTTTGTACTGCACTCTAATCTCAATTTTTACCCCAGTATTTTTCTTTATTTTTGAGAGTTTTGTCCTAGAGGAGACTAGAGATAAACAATCTTATTTTGAAACAGAGCAAACCCTGACCAATTTTTATTCATTCTCACACTGATAAAATTGAACAATTTTGTCTTTATCTTCTATTTGTCTTCTCTGTATGATGATATCTAGCTAAAAGAAACTGTCATTTCCAACATATACATCAGAAGAATAATTAGCCAGATCAACTAGTTCATTAGGTACATTTCTATCATCTTTGGATAAAAGATTGCTCAACCTTTCAAACATTACATATCCAACACCTCCTATGTTTCAGATTTTAATAGCATTTTAGGCTGCTTTAAGCCTTGAGTGATAGTCTCTGTGAGGCCTTCTAGTACTGGTAAGACTTTAAATCCAGACAACAAAATTCTGTTAGTATTTAGCAAGTTCATCTAAAATCTACTAACATAAAACAACATTCAGTTTTCTTTGCTCATAATCTTGCTTGATGATAATTCTTGGAATGATTCAAATGAGTAGTCTTATGGGAACCTCTAGTTGTAATCAATATTAGCCAGAGCTCCAGTCATAGGAGAGTCTACTAGACACCATATCCACAACTCTCTCTCATGTCTGGCATTGTAGGAATATATCACATTGTCAGCTAAGGTCATCCATCAGTGATCTCTATGCATAGCTTAATTCCTCATGTCATTGTAGCTTTTGATACTTTTAATTCTACATGACAACTCAGGACCCTGTGTTAGAGGGTCTTTACAAGCAAGATTTAAAATTTTAATCAGCTTTTCTGACAGTTTAGAAGCACTATATCATCATATACATTTTTTATACTCTATTGTCAACATAGTTGTAAAACCACCCTTACAACATTGCCAGGTCCATAGAAGATGTCCCACAGATACTTATGAAGTAGTAAATTTGGGTAGAGGAAAAAAGGAATTATCTGGCTCATATTAAAACTATGAAGCACTGAATGAGATTTCTACCTCTGAGATCCACAAAAAGACATATACCCAGTGTGGTGAACTTAGGTGAATTAAGCATCTGTTTGTCTAAAAGTAACAGGCCAAGCCTGGTGTTTTCTTGGTACTTTTTAAATGCCATGCTCAAGAGATAGTCTCCCATTGTTAGACATTTTGTCTATATTAAAAATAACAGATTTCCTTGGCCCCACTCCACCCTCCACCCTCTGCTTGAGGTGAGTGTGGGCTCTGCTTGGGCCCAGCTCACATAGTCCCCCCACTTGGGACTTCCTGGGCCTGCACTGAATGTGGTGGAACCTACCTGGCAGGACGGGTCACCAGGAGTCTGGCCACACATCAGTCTTGTCCTCCACTCTGCCCTATGCCCTCTGCTTGATCTTGAGTGAGAAGAATACCAGGAGAGGTGGGACCATCCACAGTTGCAGACACTGAAGTCTTTGCCCACCTACACCACCCGGAGAGGAGAGGGAGAGACCCCACATGGACCCCCCATTCGAAGAAGGGGTGGAAAGATGACAATATAAGAACACACTCAGCAACAGAAAGACAATATAACACCACCAGAATCTAGGGACTCTATACCAACAAGACCTGAGCATCCCAACTCAGATGAAGCAGAAGAGAAGGACCTTAAAAACAACTTTATGAAGATATGAGAGACCCACAAAGAGGAATGGAGAAAATCCCTTAAAAAATGGAAGAAAAAAACAAACAAAAATACAGGAAATGGAGGAAAAGACAAACCAAAAATTCAAGAAATAAACAAATCCCTTAAAGAATGCAAATAAAGCCAAGAAAAAATGAACCAAACAAGCAAAATAAACAGTTCAAGGTTTGAAACCTGAAATAGAAACAATAAAGAAGACACAAGATGAGAGGATGTTGAAAATAGAAAAGTTGGGCAAATGATCAGGAACTACATATGTTAAGTATAACCAATAGAATACAAGATATGGAAGAATCTCAGGTGTCGAAGACTCACTAGAGGAAATACTATCATCAACCAAATCCCTAACACAAAATATCCAAGAAATATGGGACACCATGAAAAGGCCAAACCTAAGAATAATAGGTATAGAATGAGGTGAAGAAATACAACTCAAAGGTACAGAAACATATTCAATAAAATCATAGAAGAAAACTTCCCCAACCTACAGAAGGATATGCCTATGAAAGTACAAGAAGCTTACAGAAATAGATTGGACCACAAAAAGAAGTCCCCTTGCCACATAATAATCAAAACAAAAAACTTACAGAATAAAGAGAAAATATTAAGAGCAGCAAAGTTAAAAGGCCAAGTAACATATAAAGGCAGACCTATCAGAATTACACCTGACTTCTCAATGGAAACTCTGAATGCCAGAAGGTCCTCGAAAGATGTTCTACAAATGCTAAGGAAACATGACTGCCAGCCCAAACTACCATATCCAGCAAAGCTTTCAATCACTATAGATGGGGAAAGCAAGATATTCCATGACAAAATCAGATTTAAATAATACATATCCACAAATCCAGCCCACTTTCTTTAGGAAAACTCCAACCCAAGGAAGATAACTACACTCACAAAAACATAGGCAATAGATAATCCCATTGTACCAAACACCAAAAGAAAAAAGGTGGGTGGGGGAGAATCCACACATAATACCACCTCCACCACCAAATCCAAAACAAACAAGAATTCATAATCAATGGTTATTAATATCCCTCAATGTCAATGGTCTTAACTTGCCTATAAAAAGACAAAGGCTAACAGAATGGATATGAAGACAGAATCCATTCTTCTGCTGCATACAAGAAACACATCTCAATGTCAAGACAGATATTACCTCAGAGTAAAGGGTTGGAAAAAGATTTTCCAATCAAATGGACCCAAGAAGCAATCTGGTGTAGCAATCCTAATATATAACAAATGTGATTTCAAACTAAAATCAATCCAAAGAGATGAAGAATGTCATTTCATATTCATCACAGGAAAAGTCCATCAAGATGAAGTCTCAATTCTGAACATCTATGCTCCAAATACCAAGGCACCCACCTTCGTAAAAGAAACATTACTAAAACTCAAATAACATATAAAACTTCACATATTTATAGCGGGAGACTTCAACATCCCACTCTCACCATTAGACAGGACCACCAGACAGGAACTTAACAAAGAAACAAAGGAACTAACAGAAGTTATAACTCAATTGAGAATAACAGATATTTATAGAACATCCCATCCAAACAATAAAGATTATACATTCTTCTCAGTGCCACATGGAACCTTCTCTAAAATCAACCACATACTTGGCACCATAGCAAACCTCAAAAGATATAAAAAAAATTGGAATAACCCTCTGTATCTTATCAGATCACCATGGTTTAAAGTTAGAATTCAGCAACAACACAAATTGCAGAAACCCTACAAACTCAAGGAAATTGAACAATGCACAATTTCACCATTCCTTGGTCAAGGAAGGAATAAAAAAGAAATTAAGGACTTCCTACAATTCAATGCGAATGAATGCACAACATACCTGAACTTATGGTACACCATGAAAGCAGTGCTAAGAAGAAAGTTCATAGCACTAAGTGCCACATAAAAAAACTGAAGAATAGTCACAATAGAGAATTTACAGCACAACTGAAAGCTCTAGAACAAAAAGAAGCAAACTCACATAGGAGGAGTAGATGCAAGGAAATAATCAAATTGAGGGCTGAAATCAATAAAGTAGAAACAAAGCAAATAATACAAAGAATCAATGAAATAAAGAGTTGGTTCTTTGCGAAAAGCAACAAGATAGACAAACCTTTATAGAAACTAACCAAAAGTCAGAGAGAGAGAGCATTCTAATTAACAAAATCAGAAATGAAGAGGGGGACATAACAAGGGACACTGAGGAAATCTAGAGAATCATCAGGTCATACTTTGAAAAATTGTACTCAACATAATTCTAAAATCTAAAGGAAATGGACAATTCTCTGGATAGATATCTCTTACTAAAATTAAATCAATAACAGATAAGCAATTTAAATAGACCTATAACCCATAATGAAATAGAAGCAGTCATCAAAAGTCTCCCAATCAAAAAAGCCCAGGGCCTGTAATGATAACTCTTACTGCCAAGCCTCCCAAGCCCCACTGCCAAGTGGTCACCCAAAATAACACACAGAGACTTGCATTAGGTACAATGCTGCTGGCCAATGACTAGGATTTCTTACTTGGTAGCTCAGTCTTAATTAGTAATCATAACTATTAATCTATATATTTATAGACTTATCTTACCAGGGACTCTGCTGGCAGGCATCTTCTCTTGCCATGATCACATGGCCGCTCCACAGAGAAGATAGAAGGAGGAAGAGAGCAATTTCCTGCTTGTCCCTGCTTATATTCTGAATCTGCTTCTATGTCACTTTCTGCCTGGATCACAAGATTTCTCTTTATTACATTTCCCAGAATCCCCCTCGATTCCTAGTTCCACCTAACTTGCTTCCCTACTGACCAACAGTACTTTATCAACCAATAAGACAAACATATACACAGAAAGACCTCCCCCATCAAGGGTGGAGATACTTTTGGTGCAGAATTCTACCAGAAATCCAAAGAAGAGCTAATATCAGTACTCCTCAAATGGTTCCAAGCAATAGAAGCAGAAGGGACATTGCCAAACACTTCTTATGAAGCTACATTTACCTTGGTACCCAAGCCACACAAAGACACAACTAAGAAAGAGAGCTAAAGACCAACATCCCTCATGAACATTGATGCAAAAATACTCAACAAAATACTGGCAAATCAAATCCAAGAACACATCAGAAAAAATATCCACCATGAATAAGTAGGCTTCATGCCAGGGATGCAGGAATGGTTCAACATATGAAAATCCATCAATTTAATCCACCATATAAACAATCTGAAAAAGAAAAACCAAATGGTCTTCTCACTAGATGCTGAAAAAGCCTTTGACAAAATCCAACACCCCTTCATGATAAAGGTCTTGGAGAGATCAGGGATAATAGGAACATACCTAAACATAATAAAAGCAATATACAGCAAACGAGTATTCAACATCAAAATAAATGGAGAGAAACTCAACATGATTCCTCTAAAACAGCAACAAGACAAGGTTGTTCACTCTCTCCATAGCCCTTCAATATTGTCCTTGAATTTCTAGCTAGAGCAATAAATCAACAAAAGGAGATCAAGGGGATACAAACTGGAAAGGTAGGAGTCAAACTTTTACTATTTGCAGAAGATATTATAGTTTACATAAGTGACCCAAAAAACTCTAGCAGGGAAGTCCTACAGCTGATAAACACCTTTAGCAAAGTGGCAGAATACAAGATCAACTAAAAAAATCAGTAACCCTACTAAATGCAGATGACAAAGCATGGGGAAAGAAATCAGAGAAACATCACTCACAGACAACATAAAATACCTTGGGGTAATGCTAACCAAACAAGTGAAATACCTGTATCACAAGAACTTTGGATCTTTAAAGAAAGAAATTAAAGACGATACCAGAAAATGGAAGGATCTCCCAAGCTCTTGGATAGGTAGGATCAACATAGTAAAAATGGCAAACTTGCCAAAAGCAATCAACAGATTCAATGCAATCACCATCCAAAACCCAACACAATTCTTCACATACCTTGAAAGAACAATTCTCAAATTATGGAAAAACAAAAAAACCCAGGATAGCCAAAACAACCCTGTACAATAAAGGAACTTCTGGAGGCATCACCATCCCTGACTTCAAGCTCTATTATAGAGCCATAGTCCTGAAAACAGCTTCGTATTGGCACAAAAGTAGACAGGTAGACCAATGAAATCAAATTGAAAACCCTGATATTAAGCCACATACCTACAAACACCTGATTTTTGACAAAGAAGCTAAAGTTATACAATGGAAAAAAAGAAAGCATCTTCAACAAATGGTGCTGGCATAACTGGATGGTGGTGTGTAGAAGACTGCAGGTAGATCCGTATCTATCACCATGCACAAAAGGTAAGTTCAAATGGATCAAAGACCTCAAAATAAATCTAGCTACACTGAACTTCTTAGAAGAGAAGGTAGGTAGTACCCCGAAACAAATTGGTACAGGAGACTGCTTCCTGAACATAAAACCTGTAGCACAGACACAGAGATTAGACAATTAATAAATGGGACCTCCTGAAGCTCAGAAGCTTCTGTAAGGCAAAGGACACAATCAACAAGATAAAAGGGCAGCCCACAAAATGAAAAAAGATATTCAACAACCCCACAGAGGGCTGATTTCCAAAACATATAAAGAACTCAAGAAGCTAGTCTCCAAAACACCAACTAATTCAATTAAAAAGTGGGGTACAGAACTAAATAGAGAATTCTCAATAGAGTATTCTAAAATGACTGAAAGACGCATGAGAAAGTGTTCAACATCCTTAGTCATCAGGGAAATGCAAATCAAAACAACTGTGAGATACCATCTTACTCCTGTCAGAATGGCTAAAATAAAAAGCACCAGTGACAGTCTATGCTAGAGAGGAGGTGGAGAAAGAAAAACACTCCTCCATTGCTGGTGGTAGTACCAAATTATATGATCACTTTGGAAATAAGTGTGTTGGCTTCTCAGGAAAATGGGAATCAGCCTACCTCAAGATCCAGCATTTCCACTCTTGGGCATATACCCAAATAATGCACATTCATACAACAAGGACATATGTTCAACTATGTTCATAGCAGCACTATTTGTAATAGCCAGAACCTGGAAGCAACCTAGATGCTCCTCAACTGAATAATGGACATAGAAAATGTGGTACATTTACACAATTGAGTATTACTCAGTGGAAAAAAAAACAATGAAATCTTGAAATTCACAGGCAAATGGATGGAACTGGAAGAAAACATCCAGAGTGAGGTAACCCAGTCACAGAATGACAAGCAGGTTATGTACTCACTCCTATATGGATGTTAGACATGGAGAGGGTGGGAGGGACTACCAGCCTACAATCCACACCACCAGAGAAACTAAGAAACAAGGAGGACCCCAAGAGAAAAAACACATGGTCCCCTGAAGGAGGAGAAAGGGACAAGAACCCCTGAGCAAATTAGGAGCACAAGGGAGGGGGAGGAGGGAGGTAGGAAAAGGGAAGGGGAGAGAACGAGGCAAAGGAGAACAAGAGGGATCAGGAAGACTGAGACAGGGGAGGAATAGAGGGGAGCAGGAAAGGAGATACCTTGGTAGAGGTAGCCAGTATAAGTTTGGAGCAAAGTCTGGCACTAGAGATATGTTCAGGGATCCACAGGGATGACTCAAGCTAGGAATCTTGGCAGTAGTGGAGGGGCTGCCTTTGATGCCATTCCCCTATAATGAGATTTATGACTACATTGGTTGCTATCCTGGAGCTGTCATCCAGAAGCTGATCGAAGAAGAGGCAGGCACCCACAGCTAAATACTGAGCCACACTCCTGGAATACAGTTGTAGAGAGGGAGGAGGGATGATCAAAGGATCCAAGACCATGCTGGAGAAACCCACAGAAACATTTTGAACTGACCTAGCGAGGACACAGAGACTCTAGTCGTAAAGCTTGGGAACCAGCATTGGACCAAACCAAGCCCTCTGAATGTGGGTGCCAACTATGAAGCCTGGGAAGTCTATGGGACCTCTAACAGTGTTTATCCCTAATGTATAAGTGGACTTTGGAAGTCCATTCCAAATGGAGGAACTCTGTTGCAGCCCAGATACACAAAAGAGGGCCTAGGCCCTCCGCCAAAGGATGTGACAGACTTTGATGATCTCCGGTGGAAGGCCTCACTATCCTTGGAGAGTAGGAGGAGGTGAGTTGGAAGGGTCAGTGGGGGGCATGGGAAGATGGGAGAGAGAGGGAACTGGGATTGATATGTAAAAATAAGATTGTTTCTAATATAAAATATTTGAAAAATAAATAACATATTTTTAAACTAAGATATATGGTGTTACAATAACCTTGTAGAAAACTTAAGTGCAAATGGATCAAAGATCTCAACATAAATTCAGCCACACTGAATCTTCCAGAAGAGAAAGTGGGAGATACCCTTGAATGAATTGGCACAGGAGACTGCTTCCTGAACATTACACCAGTTGCACAGACATTGAGATCTTCAATTAATAAATAGGACCTCCTGAAACTGAGAAGCTTCTGTAATGCAAAGGACACAGTCAGTAAGACAAAACGACAGCCCACAGAATGGGAAAAGATCTTCACCAACCCCACATCTGACAGAGGGCTGATTTCCAAAAATATACAATGAACTCAAGAAGCTAGCTATCAAAACACCAAACAATGAAATTAAAAAGTGGGGTGCAGAACTAAATAGAGAATTCTCAACAGAGGAATCTGAAATGGCTGAAAGAAGCTTAAGAAAGTGCTCAAAATACTTGGCCATCAGAGAAATGCAACTCAAAACAACTCTGAGATACCACCTTACACCTATCAGAATGGCTAAAATCAAAAATGCCAATGACAATCTATGCTGGAGAGGATGTGGAGAAAAAGAACACTCCTCCATTGCTGGTAGGAGTGCGAACTTGTAAGACCACTCTGGAAATCAGTATAGCGGTTGCTCAGAAAAATGGGAATCAGCTCAAGATCCAGCAATTCCTCTCTTGGGTATATACCCAAATAATGCACATTCATACAACAAGGACATATGTTCAACCATGTTCATAGCAGCATTGTTTGTAATAGCCAGAACCTGGAAGCAACCTAGATGCCCCTTGACTGAAGAATGGATAGAGAAAATGTGGTACTTTATACAGTGGAGTACTACTCAGCAGAAAAAAGCAATGGAAACTTGAAATTCACAGGCAAATGGATGGAACTAGAAGAAACCATCCTGAGTGAGGTAACCCAGTCACAAAAAGACAAACATGGTATGTACTCACTCATATATGAATTTTAGACATAGAGTAAAGGATTACCAGCTTATAATCCTCTTCACCAAACAAACTAGGAAACGTGACAGACTCTAAGGGATAAATACATGGACCCCAGGAATGGGAAGGGGCAGGAACTCCTGAGCTAATTGGGAGTATGAGGGTAGGGGAGATGGAGCTGCCAGAATGAGAGCAGGAGAAGAGGAGATGGGAGGAGGAAATGAAGGGGCAGAAATATTGAGTTGGGGGAAGAATAGAGGAGAGCAGGATGAGAGATACCATATTAAAGGGAGCCATTATAGGTCTGAGGAGAGATCTGGCACTAGGGAGATTTCCAGACACCTACAAGCATGACACGAACTGACAATCCAGGTAATGGTGGAGAGGATAACCTAAAGTCCTTCCCCTAAAATGAGATTGATGACTACTTTTTCTGCTATCCTAGAGCCCTCATCCAATGGCTGATGGAAGCAGAGGCAGACATCCACAGATATACACTGAACTGATCTCTGGAACTTAGTTGCAGAGAGGGAGGAATGAAGATTGAAGGGGTCGGTACCAGCTGGTGAAACCCACAGAAACAGCTGGCCTGAACAAGGCAGAGCACAACGACCCCAGATGCTGTCTGTGAAGCCAGTACAGTACAGTTTAAGACCCCTGAACATGGATGTCAATGAGGAGGCCTCTGCACTCTAGGGGGCCTCTGGTAGTGGATTAGAATTTTTCCCTGGTGTAAAAAGGGATTTTAAGAGCCCATCCCACGTGAAGGGATGCACTCTTGCCCTGGACACATGAGGAAGGGCCTAGGCCCAGCCCAGGATGATGTGATGGACTTTGTGGAGCCCCCATTGAGGGCCCTACCCTGCCTGGGGAGTGGAGGGTGGATGGGGTGAGGGGTAGGTCCGGAATTGGGAAGAGCGTTGGGGGCGGGAGAAGGGATTGACATGTGAAACAAGCTTGTTCCTATTTTGAACAAAAAAAAAAAAAAAAAAAAAAAAACGGAAAAAAAACAATAACTTTGTAGAAACCTCAAGATAGCCAAATAATCTTAAAGCTTCAAGGATGAATCTGTCTGGACCAGCATCTGCCACAGATATGCAGCTGGATGTATTTCTTTATTCTGTGTTGAATATGAAAATGTGCTTTCATTTTCCAATGGGAAGAATAACTATAGGAATATTTTATTCTGGGACCAAGGACACATTTCACAAAGTGTAGGTTAAAATTATCATTCAAAATCATACGCTGGACAAATGCTTGTACAAAGATTTTATTATTGTTCCTTAACTCTCCTATCCAACCAGTTACAATAGTTCTAAGTGGAAATATCTACTAAGAAGCGTCTGGCTCCATGTTTAAACTTCTGAAACAAAATCTTTCTGTGGTGCATGTATAGTGAAGCCAAGAAGTCCATCTGCTAGCAAGAATTTCATCCTTTAAATACCTTGCTATGGCAGCAAACACAACACAATGAGATTTGTTTAGAATGTCACTCTTCCATTTCTGGGCTAAAAGGATTAGGTCTAAATTGAACATCATTACAAAAGACCATGCATGAAAATGTTTGCTTTTTTGTCTTTAAGCAGTTGATGCTGTTTAAACACCCCCTCCATTACTTGTACTAATGAAATTCATTCAAAGAGGCATAAAAAGTAGCTTTTAAAAGCGTTTTAGTTTATGTGATTATTTATCACACACACACTACCACCACCAGCAGCAGCAGCAGCCGCAGCAGCAGCGCTGTTGTATGGAGTTTAGAAAGAATTGCTTGTTGCATATGCCAGGGATTGAAGAAATGTGGTTGAAAATGTAGATTTCAGAGTGAGTCAAAATGTAGTTTAAATCTCTCTGGTGAATAACTCTGACCTAAGGAAATTTACTTCCTCTCTCTATGGCATGCTTTTCCTCATCTGTAGCAAAGAATAAAAATATTGACCACATTGGGTTGTTTCAAGGGTTAAATAAGAACTCATGCAGTTCACCTGTCAGTTCTTGATAAAGAGTAAATTCACAGTTTAAGAGCAAGATTAGAGAGACCACACATTTTTAATGGATCCTGTGTATGGGGGGGGTAAAGATGAGAATTTTTCTGAGCATCTAGATAATATTATTGGAATTTATTCATGGATGTGATGATTACTTAATGATTCATTGGTGATGGACCTTGACTTTAAAGATTCAAAGCAGGATAAAGCAGGAATACAATGATCGGAGGCATGTACAGATATTTATTTTAAGAATGTCATATCTCTGGTATACAGAACACAGCTACACAACAGAAAGTCAGAAACATGCTTTTCCCTCTGGTCCCATTTCAATCTATTCTGCATTTCCTCAAAGCTGTGGTTATAGGTCTGCTATCATGCCTGACTTTGTTACATGGGTTCTGGGAATCAAACTCACTTGGTTGTCCAAGTTACTCTCTCAGATCCTCTCTAACACTTTTATCCATCTCATTGCATTTGTAGTAAAGATAGTGATTACTGAACCTGCCTAAAAGCAATACTCTCATCATTACTAAGCAGAACAGTTATTTCTATTACTAATGGTTAGCTTTACTCAAGGAACAGCAGCAATATAGTTTAGTCATGTCTGTAAAGAAATGGGGCATAAATGACAAATTTCTGTGTTCTTTTAAAAGCTTTCACAAAGATTGATTTTTATTTCCCCTTAATTCTGTTGTACTTAAAGCAATTCTTTTAACTCTATGGACATTATCATTTAAAATATTACTTATGAAATCTTTGTACCTTGATAAATGCTTCCTGTTTTTCATTCCCCAAGGTTAATGTGACACAATTATTTGCTTTCAATGGGGTTAAACAATAACTCATACTTACCTCTGTCAAGACTAGAAAACAATATACCTGGAAGCATTATAGCACTAGACAGGGTCCCCTCACTTTGACCTTTCTCTAGAAGGACAAGCAGGAGTTTTCAAAATCCAACAGTGTTGTGATTTCATTTCTAGCACTGAATAATTCCTCTTTATGCCTACATTTTAAACATATGATATTGGTTGTCCTTGCTGTTATTTTGGGGCTGGGATATAACTCAAGGCCTTACATTTCCTAGGAAAGTGCCTTACTACTGAGCTACATGTCATGTCATGCTTTGTATTTCTAATTCTGTGCAGCAACAGCTATACAAGCCAGGCACCATTCTATATGGGAGGGACACACTATTAAATAAGAAAGACCAACAGATCTCCATCTGAATCTCACAGTGTAATGAGTGAGATTGAAAAGTGAGTGGTGACAATACAGAGGGCATTAATAAATGACAAGAAGAATTAAAAGGAAAGAAAACAGTATCAGTGGGAGTGGGCAGAAGGTGAATTTTTGGGACCATCTTCCAAAGGCTTTGAGAAGTTAATTATTAAAAGTTGTGGAGCATGTAGGATGTAGAAGCCATTGTTCTTCAGCGACAATCAATAGGCCAAGTAAGGCCAGCACGTAAAGCCAAGTGAGGAATGGGGAATGGTAAGAGTATCTACCCAGTTTTCTGCTGCACTCAGAAAACTCAGGTTTCAATGCCACACTTTAAATGGTATTTCAGGTACAAAATCAGAAGTCACTGCAGTTGTATTTATACCTGTTTGTCTCTCAAGAAGTTATTCTCTGCTCTCCTCCATTCTATTCTCTGGCTCAAGGTAGCTGGGCTGTACTTTCCCATTTCATCCTTTTGGCCACCTTCCTCTGCTTGAAATCCTGTAAATGCCCCCTCTTAGACAAGCTGAGACTCCAATATACCTGTATTTTCCTGGATCTCCAGTTCTCAAGTGCTGTACTATAAGATATCCATGCCAGGATTTAGTGAAATGTAGATTTCTTGGTTTTGCTGAGGATAGTCAGCTAATTTCTTTGGCATTGGAACCTAAGAGATTGCATGTTTAAAAATTTTCCATGGTCACTTCTCTTTTGTGTGTGTGTGTGTGTGTGGGTGGGTGTAGGTTAGAATCTTAGAAAGTAGAAATTGTTTACTTCTAATAAAAAACTAAGCTATTTCTGAACTTTGGTTATTTTTGCTTTTGTTTTTTTGTTTTTTGCTCCCACAAGAACCTGAAAATATTTGGTTTTCACACTATAACCTTCTGTTTTAGAACACATGTACTCAATGTTTATAAAATCTTTTATTGTGTGAAGTATTTGATCACTAAACTTTCTCTGTAGGAGTCATATTGCCACCTTAATCAATTTATATGGCATGCATCTGTTGTGGAATAGAATATTTATTTAACTATATAAAGATGTGTTGCTTTTGTTTATGCTGCATCTTAACTATGTATGTTAAGATATTTTTCTGTTTTACCATGCCTGCCTAAGGCATCTGATTAGTCTAATAAAAAAGCTGAACTGCTGATAGCAGGAGAGGGATAGGTGGAGATAGGCAGACAGAGAGGAGGAATCTAGGCTTGAGAGAGAATGAGGGAGAAAAAGAGGGAGGTATCCAGGGTCAGCCAATTAGGCAGCTTCCAGACAGACAGACATGGAGGAAATAGGAACACAGGACAACAGAATGAAAGAAAGGTAAAAAGCTCAGAGGCAAAACATAGATGAAGAGAAACAGGTTAAATTAAGTTATAAGAGCTAGCAGAACAAACATAAGATAAGGCCAAGTCAAGTATTCAAAGATACCCAGCCTACAATCCACCAGAGAAGCAAGAACCCTCTTCCAGAAACAGATGGAAGCAGATGCAGAAATCCACAAGTAACCAATGGACCAAACTCCTGAAATACAATTGAAGTGAGGGAGGAGTGATAATATGAACAAAGGAGTCAAGACAATGATGTTGAAACCCACAGAAACAGCTGACCCTCGATAGTGAGAGATCACTGACTCAGGTCTGACAAATGGGGAACCTGCATAAGACTGAACTAGACTCTCTTAATATAGGTGACGGTACTGTGACAAACAAAGAAAGACAAACAAAAAGATGCAAGAAATCAAGGAAAGCCAAAAAAGCCAAGAAAATACAATCTAACACTAATGCACAAACTGACTTAGTGGAGCCCATTCTATATGGAGAGATACCTTGGTCAGCCTAGAAACAGGGGTGTGTGGGGTGGAGAGGTGCCTTGGTCCTCCCTCAATGAGATGATGGAACCGACTTAGTAAACTTCCTAGGGGAGGCCTTACACCTCCAAGGAGCAGATGGGAGGAGGGGGGAGTAGGAGGAGCCAGAGGAGGGGGACCTGGGATTGGAATGTAAAATAAATTAATAAAAACATTTTTTTAAAAAATACTATTTTGTCAGAATCGGTCCCTGAGAACCCTGGGATCCTGTCTCTGCTGAGTTTGCTGGGCCATTCCGGGCCCCCACAGAGTGCGGAGAGTCCAGAGGAATCTTCGACAGGACGACTCCATCCCTGAGGACCAAGTAACCCAGAGTCTGCTGTCGCCAGTGCTGCTCTCACCCACCTGGAGAGCGAGTGCCTCAGACCTGCCTGCACCCAATTTGAAATCCATCAGAGTATCAAAGTCAATTGCACACACCTGAAGAGAACCCTGGACCCATACACACCAGGAAAGGAAGTGACACCAACTGTACCCACTGGAACAACAGATGGGAAGACGACAATATAAGAACACATCCAACAACAGGAAAACCAATATGACACAATAGAGTCTAGGGACTCTACACCAGCAAGACATCCCAACACAGAAGAACCAGAAGAGAGCAACCTTAAAAACAACTTCATGGAAATGATAGAGAATCTAAGAGAGGAAATCAGAAAATCCTTCAGAGAAATGGAAGAAAAGACAAACAAAAAGATGCAAGAAATCAAGGAAAGCCAAAAAAGCCAAGAAAATACAATGAAACAGCTGAAGGAAACAGTTAAGGACCTGAAAACTGAATTAGAGACAATAAAGAAAACACAAACTGAGGGAATGCTGGAAGTGGAAAAGCTTAGTAAACAATCAGGAACCACAGATGCAAGCATAACCAATAGAATACAAGAGATAGAAGACAGAATCTCAGACACTGAAGACAAACTAGAGGAAATAAACTCGTCAAGCAAAGAATATCTGAAGTCTAACAAAGCCATAACACAAAATATTCAGGAAATTTGGGACACCGTGAAAAAACCAAACCTATGGATAATAGGTATAGAAGAAGGTGAAGAAACCCAACTCAAAGGTACAGAAAACATATTCAACAAAATCATAGAAGAAAACTTTCCCAACCTAAAGAAAGACATGCCAATGAAAGTACAAGAAGCCTACAGAACGCCAAATAGAGTGGACCACAAAAGAAAGTCCCCTCGTCACATAATAATTAAAACACCAAACGTACAGAATAAAGAAAAAATATTAAGAGCAGCAAGGGAAAAAGGCCAAGTAACATATAAAGGCAAACCTATCAGAATTACACCAGACTTCCCCATGGAAACTCTGAAAGCTAGAAGGACCTGGATAGATATTCTACCAACTCTGAGAGAACATGGATGACAACCCAGACTAGTATACCCAGCAAAGCTTTCAATCACTATAAATGGAGAAAACAAGATATTCCACGACAAAACCAGATTTAAACAATATGTAACCACTAATCCAGCCCTACAGAAAGTACTGGAAGGAAAACTTCAACCTAAGGAAATTAACTACACTCACATAAACATAGACAATAGATAATCCCACTCTACAAGAACACAAAATAAAAGGCAGGATAAATCCACATACAATACCAGTACCAAAAACAAACCAAAAACAAACAAGAATAGTCACTGAATGGAACTTAATTTCCCTCAATATTAATGGTCTTAACTCACCTATAAAAAGACACAGGCTAACAGATTGGATACAAAGACAGAATCCATCCTTCTGCTGCATATAAGAAACACACCTCGAATTAAAAGACAGACATTACCTCGGAGTAAAGGGTTGGAATAAGATATTCCAATCAAATGGACACAAGAAACGAGCTGGGGTAGCTATCCTTGTATCTAACAAGATAAACTTCAAACTAAAATCAATCAAAAGAGATGAAGAAGGTCATTTCATAATCATCACAGGAAAAATCCATCAGGAAGAAGTCTCAATTCTAAACATCTATGCCCCAAATACAAAAGCACCAACATTCATAAAAGAAACATTATTAAAACTCAAATCACAAATAAGGCCTCACCCAGTAATAGTGGGAGACTTCAACACCCTACTATCACCACTGGACAGGACCACCAGACAGAAACTTAACAAAGAGACAAAGGAACTAACAGAAGTTATGACCCAATTGGGATTAACAGACATTTATAGAACTTTCTATCCAAACACAAAAGAATATACCTTCTTTTCAGCATCATATGGAAGCTTCTCAAAAATCGACCACATTCTCGGCAACATAGCAAACCTCAACAGGTACCAAAAAATTGGAATAATCCCCTGTGTCTTATCAGACCACCATGCTTTAAAGATAGAAATCAAAAACAAATCAAAGTGCGAAAAACCTACCAACTCATGGAAATTGAACAAAATTCCTGGGTCAAGGAACAAATAAAGAAAGAAAGTAAAGACTTCCTAGAATTCAATGAAAATGTTGACACAACATACCCAAACTTGTGGGACACTTTTAAAGCAGTACTAATAGGAAAGTTCATAGCTGTAAGAGCCCACATGAAGAAACTAGAGAATAGCCACACCAGAGATCTGACATCACAGCTGAAAGCTCTAGAAAAAATGGAAGCAAATTCACCCCTTAGGAGCAGACACCAGGAAATAATCAAACTGAGAGCAGAAATCAATAAAGTCTAAACAAAGAAAACAATGAAAAGAATCAATATAACAAAGAGTTGGTTCTTTGAGAAAATCAACAAAATAGACAAACCGTTATCCAAATTAACCAAAAGGCAGAGAGAGATCATGCAAATTAACAAAATCAGAAATGAAAAGGGGGACATAACAATGGACACTGAAGAAATCCAGAGAATCTTCAGGTCATACTTTGAAAACCTGTACTCCACAAAATTGGAAAATTTAAGGGAAATAAACAATTTTCTGGACAGCTATCACTTACCAAAATTGAATCAAGAACAGATAAACAACCTAAACAGATCTATAACCTCTAAGGAAATAGAAGCAGTCATCGAAAGTCTCCCAACCAAAAAAAGCCCAGGGGCAGATGGATTCACTGCAGAATTCTACCAGAAATTCAAAGAAGTGCTAATACCAATACACCTCAAATCGTTCCACAAAATAGAAGCAGAAGGGACATTGCCAAACTCTTTTTACGAGGCTACAATAACCCTGATACTCAAGCCACACAAAGACACAACTAAGAAAGAGAGTTACAGACCAATATCCCTCATGAACATTGATGCAAAAATTCTCAATAAAATCCTAGCAAATTGAATACAAGATCATATTAGAGAAATCATCCACCATGATCAAGTAGGCTTCATCCCAGGGATGCAAGGATGGTTCAACATACAAAAATCTATCAATGTAATCCATCATATAAACAGACTGAGGGAAAAAAACCACATGATCATCTCACTAGATGCTGAAAAAGCCTTTGACAAAATCCAACACCCCTTCATGATAAAGGTCTTGGAGAAATCAGGGATAACAGGAACATACCTCAACATAATGAAAGCAATATACAGCAAGCCAACAGCCAACAACAAATTAAATGGAGAAACTTGATCCAATTCCTCTAAAATCAGGGACAAGACAAGGCTGTCCACTATCTCCATACCTCTTCAATATTGTCCTTGAAGTTCTAGCTAGAGCAATAAGACAACAAAAGGAGATCAAAGGAATAGAAATCGGAAAGGAAGAAGTCATACTTTCACTATTTGCAGACAATATGATTGATAGTCTACATTAGTGTCCTGAAAAACTACCAGGGAACTTCTACAGCTGATAAACACCTTCAGCAAAGTGGCAGGATATAAGATTAACTCAAAAAAATCCGTAGCCCTACTATACACCTATGACACATTGGTGGAGAAAGAAATCAGAGAAACATCACCCTTTACAATTGCCACAAACAACATAAAATACCTTGGGGTAACACTAACCAAAAATGTGAAAGACCTGTACCATAAGAATTTTGAGTCTCTAAAGAAAGAAATTAAAGAAGATACCAGAAAATGGAAAGATCTCCCATGCTCTTGGATAGGTAGGATCAACATAGTAAAAATGGCAATCTTGCCAAAAGCAATCTACAGATTCAATGCATCCCCATCAAAATCCCAACACAATTCTTCACAGACCTTGAAAGAACAATTCTCAACTTTATATGGAGAAACAAAAGACCCAGGATAGCCAAAACATCCCTATACAATAAAGGAACTTCTGGAGGTATCACCATCCCTGACTTCAAACTCTATTACAGAGCTATAGTCCTGAAAACAGCTTGGTATTGGCACAAAAATAGTAGTAGACTGGTAGACCAATGGAATAGAATTGAAAACCCTGATATTACCCCCACACACCTATGAACACCTGATCTTTGACAAACAATCCAAATCTATATGATGGAACAAAGAGAACATCTTCAACAAATGGTGCTGGCATAACTGGTTGCAGACATGTAGAAGACTGCAGTTAGACCCAAGCCTATCGCCTTGCACAAAACTTAAGTCAAAATGGATCAAAGATCTCAACATAAATCCAGCTACACTGAACCTATTAGAAGACAAAGTGGGAAATACCCTTGAATTAATTGGTACAGGAGACCGATTTCTGAACATTACACCAGTAGCACAGACACTGAGGTCAACAATTGATAAATGAGACCTCCTGAAACTGAGAAGCTTCTGTAAGGCAAAGGAGACAGTCAGCAAGACAAAACAGCAGCCCACAGACTGGGAAAAGATATTCACCAATCCCACATCTGACAGAGGGCTGATCTCCAAAATATACAAAGAACTCAAGAAGCTAGTCCCCCAAACACCAAACAACCCAATTAAAAAGTGCGGTACAGAACTAAATAGACAATTCTCAATAGAGTATTCTAAAATGGCTGAAAGACACATGAGAAAGTGTTCAACATCCTTAGTCATCAGGGAAATGCAAATCAAAACAACTCTGAGATACCATCTTACTGCTATCAGAATGGCTAAAATCAAAAATACCAATGACAGTTTATGCTGGAGAGGATGCGGAGAAAGAGAACACTCCTCCACTGCTGGTGGGTGTGCCAACTTTTACAGCCACTGTGGAAATCAGAATGGCGACTCCTCAAGAAGATGTGAATGAGTCTACCACAAGATCCAGCAATTCCACTCCTAGGCATATACCCAAAAGAAGCACATTCATATAACAAGGACATCTGTTCAACCATGTTCATAGCAGCATTATTTGTGATAGCCAGAAACTGGGAGCAGCCTAGACGCCCCTCAATGGAAGAATGGATAGAGAAATTGTGGTATATTTACACAATGGAGTACTACTCAGCAGAGAAAACAATGGAATCTTGAAATTTGCAGGAAAATGGATGGAACTCGAAGAAAGCATTCTGAGCGAGGTAACCCAATCACAAAAAGACAAACATGATATGTACTCACTCATATGTGGACCTGCTTTATGATACACAGTAGTGACCATGCTTTATCAGAGCTGTTTTTAATGATGTTGATCAGAATGGTTTCCTCCCAGATGATGACCGAGAAGCTAATTTAAAAAAAAAAAGGTGCTAAGTGCCACAAGAGTAATGGAACTGGGATTTTGGTTTTTACTTTGTTGTTGTTGTTTGTTTTTTGTTTTTTTTGTTTTTTTAAATGGAGTTTGCTGGATGTCTCTACAATTTTGTTCAAATGACTGCAGAACCTGGAAAACCTATTGCTGCTATTGATGCATAACATATTGCCATTATTGCTCTTTTCATATATATATATATGCTAATTGAAACTCAAATATGTGATGAATCCAAGGTGTTTCAGTGAGTGCTCACTTGTGCATGCAAATTTGATTTCATCTTTAGTAAGTAGTAAAATTATATGCTTGCCAAAAAAAATAAGTGACACACTGGAAGACAAATGTCACAAATTTCAATTTTATGTGTAACCTAGAAATGATGAACTTATGGGAACAGAGAGCAGAATTGTGGCTATTAGGCTTCAATGTGGGTCTTTTAACAATGGGGAAACGATTGGTTTAAGGATATAAAACTGCAGTTGGACCAGAGGCAATAGACTCTGTGAAGTCCTGAGGTCTACTGAGAGCATGATAAATATGGTTGATAACAATATGCTATATTTTAAAAGTTGTGAGATAGTATACTTTAAGTGTTCTCAAAACAAAATGATGAATATGTGTAATATAACATGTTAATTGGTTTAATTTAGCCATGCCATTGTAAACTGTATTGTATATCATAATTGTGCATGACTTTATTTATGAGCTAAATAAATGAATGGAAGAAAAAAAAGAAAAACAAAAAAACCAAAATAATAGTATTTTGTCTGCGTATCATGATTAGGGGCCTGGTGGTTCAAGAAAGCCTACTACATACATCTGAATACCTCCTTTATGAACTATGGAAGGACTATCTATGGCAAATCTATATTTTTGTATAACAGTAATTATTTCTATTTTGTTTGTAAGCCAATGTCTTCATAAAACTTATTTTGCAACATTTTTTCATTTTTTATTTAAATTAGTAACAAGCTTCTTTTACATGTCAATCTCAGTTCCCTCTCCCTCCCTCCTCCCCTGCCCCCTACCAATACCCCTTTCTGCTCCCCAGGGAGGGTGAGGCCTTCCATGGGTTATCTTCAAAGTCCCTCATATCATTTGGAGCAGGGCCTAGACCCTGCACAATGTGTCTAGGATGAGAGAGTATCCTTTTATGTGGAGAGGGCTCCCAAAGTCCATTTGTGTACTATGGGTAAATACTGATCCACTACCAGTGGCCCCATAGATTGTCCAGACCTCCAAACTGACCTCCTCATTCAGAGGGTCTAGAACAGTCCTATTCTGGTTTTCCAGGTATCAGTCTGGGGTCCATAAGCAACCCCTTGTTCAGGTCAGCTATTTCTGTGGGTTTCTCCAGCCTGGTCTTGACACCTTTGCTCATCACTCTTCCCTCTCTGCAACTGGATTCCAGAGTTCAGCTTAGTGTTTAGCTGTGGGTGTCTGCTTCTGCTTCCATCAGCTACTGGATGAAGGCTCTAGGATGGCATAAAAGGTAGTCATCAATCTTGTTATTGGAAAAGGGCATTGAAGGTAGCCTCTCGACTATTGCTTAGATTGTTAGTTGGGGTCAACCTTGTAGATCTCTGGACATTTCCCTAGTGGCAGATTTCTCTTTAAACCTATAATGGCTCCCTCTAATATGGTATCTCTTTTCTTGCTCTCCTCTATTCTTCCCCTGACTAGATCTTCCTGCTCCCCCATGTCCTCCTCTTCCCCCTACTTCTCCCCCTCTCTTTCTTCTAACTCCCTCTTCCCTCCCTCCAGGCTCTCAATTACCTTAGGAGATCTTGTCCATTTTCCGTTCTCTGGGAGACCATGTATGTCTCTCTTAGGGTCCTCCTTGTTTCCTAGCTTCTCTGGAGGTATGGATTGTAGGATTCTACTTCTTTGCTCTGGATCTAAAATCCATATATGAGTGAGTACATACCATTTTTGTCTTTTTGTGATTGTGTTTCTTCTAGTTCCATCCATTTGCCTGCTAATTTCAAGATTCCGTTGCTTTTTTCTGCTGAGTAGTACTCCATTGTGTAAATTTACCACATTTTCTTCATCCATTCTTTGGTTGAGGGGCATGTAGGTTGCTTCCAGGTTATGCCTATTACAAATAATGCAGGTATGAACATGGTTGAATAGATGTCCTTTTTGTATGGATGTGCATCTTTTGGGAATATGCCTAAGAGTTTAATTGAGGGATCTTGTAGAAGATTGATTCCCATTTTCCTGAGGAATTGCCATACTGATTTCCAAAGTGACTGTATGAGTTGGCACTCCTACCAGCAGTGAGGAGTGTTCCCTTTCTCCAGTACTCTCCATCATAAACTGTCATTGTGTTTTTTATTTTAGCCATCCTACAGGAGTAAGATGGTATCTCACAGTTGTTTTGATTTGCATTTCCCTGATGGCTAAAGACGTTGACCAGTTTCTTATGTGTCTTTCAGCCATTTTAGATTCCTCTATTGAGAATTCTTTATTTAGTTCTGTACCCCACTTTTTAATTGGATTAGTTGGTGTTTTGGAGACTAGCTTTTTGAGTTCTTTATATATTTTGGAAATCAGCCCTCTGTCAGATGTGGGCTGTTTAATATCTTTCCCCATTTTGTGGGCTGCCATTTTGTCTTGTTGACTGTGTCCTTTGCCTTACAGAAACTTCTCAATTTCAGGAGGTCCCATTTATTAATTGTAGATCTTAGTGCCTGTGCAACTGGTGGTATGTTCAGGAAGTGGTGTCCTGTACCAGAGTGTTCCAGGGTACCACCTACCATCTCTTCTAAGAGGTTTAGTGTGGCTGGATTTATTTTGAGGTCATTGATCCATTTGGACTTAAGTTTTGTACATGGCAATAGACATGGATCTACCTGTAGGCTTCTACACACCAACATCCAGTTATACCAGCACCATTTGTTGAATATGTTTTATTTCTTTCCATTGTATAATTGTAGCTTCTTTGTCAAAAATCAGGTGTTCGTAGGTGTGTGGCTTAATATCAGGATTTTTAATTGGATTGGTCTACCTGTCTATTTTTGTGTCAATACCCACCTGGTTTTCAGAATTATAACTCTATAACAGAGCTTGAAGTAAGGGAAGGTGATTCCTCCAGAAGTTCCTTTATTGTACAGGGTTGTTTTTGGCTATTCTGGGTTTTTTGTTTTTCCATATAAAGTTGAGAATTGTTCTTTCAAAGTCCATGATGAATTGTGCTTGTATTTTGATGGTGATTGTAGTGAATCTGTAGATTGCTTTTGGCAAGACTGCCATTTTTACTATGTTGATCCTACCTATCCAAGAACATGGGAGATCCTTCCATTTTCTGGTATCTTCTTTAATTTCTTTCTTTAAAGATCCAAAGTTCTTGCGATACAGGTATTTTCACTTGCTTGGTTAGCATTACCCCAAGATATTTTATGTTGTTTGTGGCTATTGTAAAGGGTGATGTTTCTCTGATTTCTTTTTCAGCCCATTTGATGTCTGTATATAGTAGGCCTACTGATTTTTTTGAGTTAATCCTGTATCCTGCCACTTTGCTGGAGGTGTTTATCAGCTGTAGGAGTTCCCTGGTAGAGTTTTTTGGGTCACTTATGTAAACTATCATAATTATAGGTAAAGATGATCAGAAGTTGCACTATGTCCTATTTATCATGTTAGTTTTTTTTCCTGCAGTTCAGTTAGACTTTTTGGACTACTTAGGACTGACAGAGTGTTATGAGAGGACTGACAGAGCTGTGACAGTGCTCGCTCATGTCAGGAGCAGTTTCCCAAAAGCTCATGCAACCCTACATCCACATCACACCCAACCCTCCGCAAGACACTAGGTTACAAGGTTGGCTGTCTGTAGGGTATCTGTTACAACTTACATACTTCAGCATCTTTACACAAAACTTGTCCTCTGGGACTTTTGTTTTCCTTTTCAGATTTTACTGCTTCATTTTCTCTGCCAAAATGTTCTACTTTAAGATACTGGGGCAAATCAACACTACCCTGAATAATGAACAAGGGACCACTGCCCTGTGCCAAGCCAATAAACATGGAGCCAAATCCCTCCAGACTGGATAGGTTTATTTAACCTGTTTCTAATGATTCTGAATTATTTCCAAGCAGGGATAGGGTGTAGAATTTTGACTGTGACAACTTCATCATGGATTAGGCTAGAAGCTTGGAGCTAAGATTAAGCCCACCTTCTAAAATGGAGAGGATAAGAGCATAAAGATCATAATTTATGAAAACTGGGCTTGTGTGCAAGTCCTTCCTTTTAAATGCTAGACTTTGCTGATGCTGTTTAAATACATTCAACACAGTAGTAAATGGCCTTACATTTTATGAATATAAGAAGTAAAACTGTAAGCCTTGTAACAAATGTATTGTGATTATTCCAAGTTCAGGAATACTAACAACAGCACCATATTCATTATATACCTTAACTTTGAACATGTATCATCTGCTGGAAATTATTTTAAGAAGCTTTATACATGTAGCCTTAGTCAACCCTCACAACACTCTTATGATGTAAATATTATTACCTTCACTTGGCAAATAAGAGACCTGGACACAAAATGTTTAGCAAATCTGCCCGAGGTCATAGAGCCAGTGAAGAGTCAGTAGTAAGATTGAGGAAACACTTGTAAAATTATCCCAGCCAGATCTACCATGGAAAGTGTACACAGCTGTCGAAAGTCTGAGTTGAAGGTGCCAGACGGTCTACTCAAATACATCACCTTCACTGACTTACAACACTGCCTTAAGTTCCCACTAACAAAGAAAGTACTTTGTGCTAAGATACTGCTTTAGTACATTTTAAAAGGTACACCTAAGAAGAATTACCTGTCAAGGCTAGGAAGACAAGGTTGACATCTTCAAGAGAAATTCACATTATAATGGAAAATATTGAAGAGCTGATGAAGGTAAAAGCACACTTTTACTCAATCCTGGCAAAAGGGAGGGCAATGGAGAAAAAAAAATCACCAGATTTGATTTTGCTTTGATATAGAAGTTATCCTTAGTGACTGTTCATTTTTTAAATATATAATTTAACTAGATAATTAAATCTTTAACTTGACAACTAGGAGAGATTTAGTAATTTAAAAACATGACTGGCATGACTGATCTATATCTTCCCCATACATTTTTCTAAGTTGAAGTCCTCCTATGGGCCCTTATTGACACATGAAATTTCTGATAAATGTGTGAGGCAACAAGACGTCATAAGAAGAGCATCCATACTTGTAAGATTCTCACAAGTATCTGTGAATTCTTCACAATTGTCATACTAGAGTAAGATTGATGTCACACAGCTGTACTTACTACCTATCAGTTAAACTGGTGTCCGTTGGAGTGAAGCCATCTTCCACAGCTAAGGGAATATGACACATGATAGTTCAGCCTGTGCATCCAAGTGAACATTGGGATGACATTCATGTTGGTATTTTAGAAAGCAAAATTAAATAACCAAGACCAGGATAACACAACAGACGTCTGCTTTGCTAGAACTGCTCATTGACTTTTCATTGTTCAGATAACATGCAACAGTAAGTGTTAGGGCTTTGACTAAAGAGTATGTATCAACAAAGTGAGATATATATGTCCACAGATTATCTTAGGAAAGAGGCTATTGGAATGGGAAGTCTTCTAATTTAAAATGCTTTCCAAGTGAACAGACTGCTCAGACTTGGGCTATTACCAGGCTCTTTTCAGTTCTTTAAACATTTTCTTCACTCTGTGTATAACAACAAATGTGGGCCAATTGCTGTGAGTTAATTGAAAAGGATTGTTTTCTAGTTGCCAAGAAACGGTGCTTTCTTACATTATGCAGGCCATTATGTGCACAGATCGAGCTTCCTGATTTTTCTTCTAGAGTTTGAGAATATAGGCTGCTGGGATTCAGCTGTCCCTTGAGGAGAACAGCACAGATCCGGGAGGCTTAAGAGGGTCTTGTTCCATTTCAATTCTTCAGGTAAGATCTGGGTGTAAAGTGCTACTTTCTTTCTTCACTCAACTTTTCTTAAGCTACTTAAATGTTTTTATATTCAGCAAACAGGCAATTCTAAAATAATGAGCTTTGTTGAGGGAAATACTCATGAAATCACACTAAACTGATTTTCCCTTTTTTATATTCTTGAAGATTATGAGAAAAAATTGAGATAATATCAAGACTCTTTCTAACATGTGATTCCTCTTAGTTTCAGCATAGAAAATGCATGCAAAGCAAGAGATTTTTGAATGTGGATAGGATTGAAAAGTTAATATTATTGCTATGAAAGCAAATATTATCATTTGTATCCATAGAAAAGATTTCAAATTTTAACTGACTGGTTCTAACTGTGAAATGAGCTTTATATTTTCTGAACTTCAAAAGGACTCATTGATCAGGAAGACAACATTTCCAGCTAGTACTTCCCAGACTCCAAGTGCTCACTGTGGGTGACAGTATGGCTTATATCAAATCACTATTATGGAGTTCATGCTTTCGTAGGCACAAGCTGGACTCTGGACTCTCATGAATTTTCACTTAAAGTTAGAGTTTACATAGACTGTGCTTTGAGAACAGATAGGGCCAACTCTGGAAAGGAACCTAGTTAAATGCTGTTATTGATCTTTTCTATGTCATATTTTCTTCTCTCTTGCATATGGCTAGATTTCCTTATAAATATATTTCCTTTAAAATGAAGATGATCATGGGATAAAGAATTAGGTAAGTTTCCATTTGTTCAGGGTTTGAAGCCACCAAAGTATAACTATGATATGTGCAATGTGAGCAAATGTCATTGCTAATTCTGGAAAGAAATAGTTTTAGCATGTCTTTACCTGATGATGTTATCTGAACTTTCCACAAATGAACCAAGACTTTCATAAGGAAATTATGGCATGAAATAATGTTGGTGAAATGACTATCTATTAATTTAATATTAGCTCATGAAATTAGTCTCCTTTCTTGAAATCCTAAGCAATTTTTATTAACCAAAGCTGTCACAGTATCATCAGCTATAACAAACTTACCACACTGTATTTCTAATTTAGTAGTAGTAAAGTTGCAGCAGTCCACATAAACTGATGCATGCCTGGTGGTTGTGTATGTTCAGTGTGACTTATTCTGTTTTAGTGTTGGTGGAGGTATACATTTGTCTTTGAAGATGAGCTTAAACAATTCCATTCTGGTTTACACGTCCCTCTTCATCTTTTAAAAAGTGCTGTTTACTCCCAAACCATAGTTTGACTTTATTGTTGTGGTGGTGCTTAAAATAGCTATGCTGGTAAACTTTTGCTTAGTCATTATTTCTGTAATTACTAGAGCAAGGTAATAAACTATTTTGTGGGTGGAGTAGAGCAAACATCAGGTAGATATAGTATTTTAGGGGAAGACTATCCATATCTAGCATATTATTGCTTCCTAGGATAGCAGAATAATTATAACATTTTAAATATAATTATATAGGGATTAAATAATATTGCTATAAAATGATTATCATTTCTGGGTGGTATTTTGGATTTGTTGTTGTTAAATATTAGTAAGTCATTCATACTGGTTTTGAACTCAAGACAGGTAGATTTTGGTGGATTCCACTGTAAGCATTCAGCATTTTTCAAATTAATTTACTAAGCAGCTTGTCATTTGTATAATATCACTTCTTTATTAAAATGTTCTTTGAAAATCTGATTATCTGCTTTATGGGACATCTCTCAAGCAGTGGTTCAAAGACTTATGAAGACATGCCTGTGCTTTAAATTGTTCATTTCCCCATGTTTTCCTGCTTTAGAAATTCAGAGTAATAGAGTTCCTTCTTACTCTCTGCCCCCCTCTAAAAATATTCTCTAACAGCAGAGGGTTGTTTGCCTAAATGGAGAAAATATATGCAAGTTTGCTGTGTTGTTTATACTGCTCAGTCCCTTCTTTGCTCCTGCTCTCACAAGCCACGATGGGCATTGCTTTCTTTCCCCTTCAATTTTCTTGTTAAACTTAGATTTCAACTCTTGTCAAAAGTGCAATGATGTGCTTCAGAACTGCCTGTATATCCTTTCCTTATTTTCTATAAGCACCTCATAAGCTTCGGGGTCTCCTCACGCTGTGCTTTTCTGTTGTGTGGTTTTTTGTATGCCAAGGCCTGATATGCTTTTCAGTTGTCACAACATGAAGCAGGGTAATCCTTGCTAGTGTGGAGGCCAAAAGGGCTGCTGAACATCAACAGCACAGGATACACCACACACACACACAAGAAATGTCCAATTCCATAGAATAAATCCTGCCCAACAGCCCCCACACATCTTACTGTAGCTAAATGCATGGGGAAAGTTCAGAATTTTGTTTTGAGAACATCTTGAAATCTCATGTGATTTCATTCCTTTTATTTCAAATATTGGCCTACAGAATCATTTCTTTTCTCATTGAACCTTCTGGAACCTGTCTACTTAATAATGATCTGACTGGATTATCTAGTTTTCCCTTCCTTGCTCTTTACCAACTTGAAAATGACAATGGTCACATTATCTTCATGCTCCTGTCATGTCCGTATTACTAAATCCTGCTTTGTCTGATTGACTTGTGGATTATTTCTCCTGTTGCTTCTACTGTGGATAAGGAAAGAGTCACTGGGGAAGAACAATAATCACCTGTTTAATCACTGTGCTCCGGGGTGTCTGTGTTCACAATCTTCCTTTAATAATCACTGATTCATTCTACAGATACTTAGTGAGCACTTCTCATTTTCCAGAAAATACTTGTGTTAGATATTCTGCAGTAAATAAGATAAAGTCCATTTTTAATGGTGATTGCATTTCAGTAGAAATCAGAACCCCCCCCAAAAAACCCACTGTTTCCTTCAAACATTATTTTTACTGTTCTGTTATATATTAAAAACTAAACATCATTAACTATAATCAAGCCAGAGCCGTATAGTGCTGCTTACCTTTTCTTTTACAACAAACAAACAAAAAACAAACACCCACCCACACCCTGACCCCACCATACCTCTGTTTCTCGGGAACTATCAGAACCTTAGGTCCTAAACTATGTTTTCTGCAGATGTTTCTGTATGTTTGGTCACAGCTTGCTTGGTGTACAGGAGAGAGAAGACTGAGTTTGAAGTAAATGTTGAATGAAGGGAAATAAAATATTTGATGAACTGAAACAGTGTTAGTGAGAACAGTCAAATCTGGTTGTAAGGGGAAAAACTGCTATAAAAGTAAAAATGAAAAATTGTGAAAAAGGCAGTCCTTCAGTCATGCTTGGAACATTTTTCTATGCTATGCCAGAAAGAAAGAATCTTACACACACACACACACACACACACACACACACACACAGAGAGAGAGAGAGAGAGAGAGAGAGAGAGAGAGAGAGAGAGAGAGAGAGAGAGAGAAATGAGAATATGAGACTAGGTTGATCCTGACCCTGGGCTCTTAAAAATTGATCTACTCTTCTGGAAGACTTTGTGGAGCAATATTAGGAATTTAACCCAAGTCTGCCCATACTGCCCATATACTAAGCAATATACTATTCTACCACTGAGCAAAATCCTGAACCCCTGGAAATATCTTTTCACATTAGTTTTTAACAGCAAATAATAACTAAGCCTACATCCTAGGCTACCAACTCATGCACCCATTTATCATACAGAATTGTCTCAGAAACAGAATCTTCTTTTTGTATCATGATTTGTGTAGATGCTTATAAAATTTATCAGTATTGTAATGTTTTGGCCTACTGAAGTGACAATTTTACATGTTTCAGCATGATTTTTACAGTACTTTTAGTTATTGCTTTTGTAGGTGATATTTTTTTAGTACAATATTAAACCACAGACACAAACTAAAGACATTTTATAATCTATTCACAAGACTGATGTTTGTGGCACTCTAGATACTTTAGAATTTTTCAGCTCTTTTTCCCCTATAAAGGAATTATGACAGTCTGGGCCTGAGATGATACAAAGAGTAATACTATTTATTATATAATTTCTCTGTGCAGAGTATTAAACTGTATTTTTACATTTAGCTTCTACAAAGACCAGATGGGTAAATATATTGACCCAGCTCATAGTTGAAGAGATCTAGATTCAGAGACTGAGTAGTTTGCCCACATTCAGAGCACCCATAGCCAAGAAATCCTGACTTTAGAGGATTGATTCCCCGGAAACCTGATAGTACCACCTAGATGATAAAAATAAAAGTGTTTTTTAATCATCACTAGAAAACTAGTTATAAGCTACAGTGCTACAATTCTTCTCATTTTCACTAAAATTCACAAAACATTCATACAAAACTAAACTTTCTATACCCATATTAATATTCTTTCTTTGGAATCCTGTTATAACAATAGGCTGCAATTTGGGTAAGATCATAATCTATTTCTAAATGGAAAAGAAAAGAAAGTGAGAATCTGTTTTATAATAAATACAGTTTTTATCGTTTTAATGAGTATTTAAAGAGGTGTAGCTTTACCAAATGTGAGATTTTTAGAGCATATGTTTTTTCCACATATTTTAACATATTATTAGAAGAGTTCATATTTTCTTCATATGTTAAAAAATAACCACCAGAGAATGGAAGAAACTACAAAATAAAATCAAGAGAATACTGAGATCAGAGTTTAAAACTAGAATATTTTGCTTCATGGATGTTTCTCAGTCTCTAAGAAAGAAACCAGTAACCTCATGCAAGACACTGAGGAATAAGCAACCTATTAAGTAAATGCATTAAAAAACATATCCTAAAGTTCTAACCACACAGAGGTAGTGTCTAAAGGAAGAATCAACACAAGTGCTCTCTTTTTGCCATTTTTTTCATTTATTTTTTATTTCCCTTTCTTTCCTTCCTTCCACCAGTCCTGGTTTTTACTAGTCTATGAGCCAAACCCATCCTACCACCAATTTTTAGACAACCCATATTTTAAAAATTTTATTTATATTTTTCAGTTGGGACATGCTGAAAAGAACACACTGAAATGTTGTGAACAACTCCAGATTATAAATAAATGTGAAACAGCTAATTTGTGTGACATATGGGGAGCATATGTAATTTAAATTTCAGTATCTATAAATAATATTTTATTCAAACATAGCCACATTCCTTCATTGACATATCCACTGGCTACCTTTCCCACAGCAATAGGGCTACCTAGCTAGCTGAGTCAGTGGCTTTATATCGGGCTCTTTATAGAAAAGGCTTATTGACCCATATCCTAGAGTAAAACTGCCTTTATTCAGATGCCAATGTTACAACTTTATCTCTGTGTGAGTTAGGCAAGTTGCTTACTGTTCTGAGCTTTAGATTCTACATTTTCACATCATCAATGGCACTGTGCTGGCCAGTTTTGTATCAACTGACACAAGCTAGAGTACCTGAAAGCAGGGAACCTCAGTTAAGAAAATACCTCCATAAGGTCTGACTCTAGGGAATTTTCTTAATTAGTGATTGATGGGGGAGGGTCCAGTCCATACTGGGTGGTGCCATTCCTTGGCTGGTCCTGGGTTCTGTAAGAAAGCAGGGCAAGCAAGATATGGGGAGCAAGCCAATAAGCAGCACTCCTCCATGGCCTCTGCATCAGCCCCTGCCTCCAGGTTTTTGCCGTGTTTGAGTTTCTGTCCTGACTTCCTTTGATGATAAACAGCAATATGGAAGTATAAGCCAAATATATCCTTTCCTCATGTGGCAGTTTGAATGTAATTGGCCCTCCTAAGCTAAAGAGACCAGCAGGATTGAGAGATGTGGCCTTGTTGGAGGAAGTGTGCCACCATGCGGATGGGCTTTGCAGTCTCTTGTGCTCAAGCTATGCACTCCCTGTTGCCTTTGGATCAAAATGTAGAGTTCTCAACTCCTTCTCCAGCACCATGTCTGCCTGCATGCCTCCATGTCCCACCATGATGATAATGGACTAAACCTCTGAACTGTAAACCACCCTAATTAAATGTTTTTTCTTTTATGTTGTGGTCATGGTGTCTCTCTTCATGGCAATAGAAACGCTAAGACACCTCCCCAAGTTGCTTTTGGTCATGGCGTTTCATCATAGTAATAATAACTGTAATTAAGACAGTCGCTTAGATCAAGGATAACTCATGTATTCTATAAATCTTACTAATATCATTGAATTTTTAATACTTTTTAATACTTTTTGGGGTATCATTATACATGATTTAAAAAGAAAAATCTATGGAAGCTGGATTTCAAACAGGCTACAAGTTGCATTACCTTGTCATAATATGAAATTCAGGCAACAGTCATCAGCATTCTTCCTTTGTACTTAATAGTAAACTGTAACTGTTTGTATTTATATCTCACCGATACCATATGGTTCATTTCAAGTTAGAAATATTTAAGCTTCTAAATTTGCAAATGCTATGCTACAATGTGGGGTGCTTCTCTCCCTGAGACAATGAACATCTGCTGAAATAAGTTTTCCAATGGAGCAGTTAACTACCTCTGCTAACATTTTCATTTTTTCTTTCTTTTCTTTTTGTCTTTTAAGAAATTCTAAAAGGATGATTGTTTAACTTGTACTCTTGTCAACTTCTAAACCAAGAAATAGTTTCTCTTGGGAAAAATGTTACTAGAAAAGTAACATAGCTCTAGCTTTTATTTATTCTTTTTTATTTTCAAGGATGGGATAAGTGGAGTTTTGAATATTGCTCAAAAGACCCACATAATTTACTCTCAGATTTCAAGACTCCTTATATTGACTGCAGAACTTTTAAATCTGAGGGTTGGAGTGGCAATTTTTTACTCAGTGAAAGGCAAATAGATTTTAAATGAGACTGGCTCTTAGGAAAGACCTTGTGTCACTTACTCTTTGTAAATGAGACTGGCTCTTAGGAAAGACCTTGGGTCACTTACTCTTTGTATCGAAAGGCAGAGGAGTCTGGAGGAAAGAAGATCCCCAACCTTGAAAATAAGATAAAATACTCCCAAAGCTAGCATTCAATAGCATCCTGGAGATAATGAGAGGCTAAGCAGAACTGATAAGCTCTAGTCAAGGCCTACCAGTCTCATAACCTTTCCAACTTGTAGGCATGTTTCCCCAGGGAAAGTGAAGGCAAGACACTCAAAGCACTTAGTTTTATGATGCATAAAGAAGTCACTGGATAAGAACTATCAGAGCTCTGTGGGTAAACCAGTTTGAATTAAAGATGTTACTTTTGTCTTTGTGTTTTAAAGAAGAGCTTCTGGGCCTTGGGGATTGCATCAAGAGCAATGAGTCATGTCTGAAATGGGGAGGAAAAGGTGTCAAATGTCATGCTCATTCATAACCTGAGGACTGGTTCTCTGTATTTCAGTAGAGACAGGAAATCATGAGGGAGACCTGAGAATCAAGTATTTAAAATTTGAAAGGTTCTGTTTGCTATAAAAAATTGATGGAGTCAGTCTATCATATGTTAATCATTCCTATTTCCTTTCTTTGCTTACTTTTTATTATGAAGCAGTTGAACATAATGAAGAAAAAGTTCTACTATCAATCAAAACTACTTGGCCACTTGCTATATATTTTGCTACTCCATTAAAGTTTTCAGCATTCCTTGGTACCAAGCCCAAGATGCTTGTGGAATGGAGGGGCATTTTCCTTTGAGTGAACTGTTAGAATCTTTTGGATGACAGTCAAACACTTCTGTAATTTCCTTTGCCATTTTTAGCTTCTTTTGGCATTCTTATTTTGAGTATGTCTCTGGAATGTCAGGAAGAGTCCAGATACAATTCCAAATGCTGCATTTTAATGCTAAGCTAAATTTGTTGTAGAGAATACAGGAGGCAGGGTTTGGGAATAGATATAAAGCTTTTTTTTCTTATTTCCTCACAAAATCTTAATAAAATACCAAATAGAGCTTTGGTCAATAGCCACTTATGAAAGTAGATCTGAGAGTAATTTTTATCCTTTGGTCATAGGCAATAACAGATTTATTGGCATGAGGGAATGTGAGTAGTCTTAAGGGAAACCAAAAGGTAGACTTTGAAAATAACAAATGGTCCAAAGTCAGTGGGATTGTTTTATTCTGGATATTAGTCCTCTCCATTTATAATTTAAATGATTTTGGTGAGTTTTGTAATAAAAATTTTGGTTAATTCCCAAGATGAATAATCTATAATGTGAAATCCCATCACAGATGCCTGCTGTTAAGTTCCAAAAGTCTGTTGTGCTGACACCAACTGGTATAGGAGATAAAAGTCCCAGCAAAAACAGGCTTCATGTATCATCTTATGCAGAGTAAAATCATTCACAATCAATGATTCTTTAAGGTTCCAATTACAGCTTACACCTGTAATTACAGTATGGTTCTAGCTACTTGACAATGATTGGGTCTTGCTTACCCTTCTCATCAGGAATCACTGCAATATCAAACAAAGGATGAATTCTTTCCTAAGAAGCTTATGACTAAAGGCAGGTTTCACAAGTATTCCAGGAACAGGATTCTTTCTGGTTACTAAGGTTGTAAGAGTGATTTTGATTTTGGCCCCAAGACTTAAGAAATAAAACCATATGTTATTCTACTTATTCTGTGAGCCAATAGCCAATACTCTTTAAATCTACTCCCAACTCCTTAATGTATTCTGAAACAACAAATCCAAATGTTTTTTTGTTGGCTTACCTGAATGAATCTTTTCCTGAGCTAATGTTATGCTAACGCAATGGCTGTTTAACAGAAAAAAAAAAAAAAAACAAAAAAACTTCTTCCAGCTCCACATTATCTCACTCCTTTTCTACTAAATTTTAGCTTTGTGACTTTTAACAATTAATTTCAACTCTTTGGATCTCTGGGTTTCTTTGTTTTGCTTTGTTTGTCTTTTGTTTATTTGTTTGTTTTTTATATGTAAGATAATGAATGTGTCTAGGTGACTACAAGAGTCTCTTTTGGCTCCAGTACTTCATAACCCAGTCTGTCACAGAACGACACTGAAGCCATTCTATGACCTTTAGTGTGAAGAAAGGGCAGTAGGAGGGAGACATGTCAGGAATTTTATTTTTTCATTTCTCCCACTCTCAAAAGTGCAGCAAACAGCTAAAGTCCATGACCCGAAACTTTATTAGTTATGCCAATTATTTCAGTAAAATTTCATGTAAGCTTATATATTTGAAACTGAAGGGAAAGTTCTGAGTTGTGATTTCTTATTTTATCTACTTTTACCAGTTTCAAAGGTGAACCCTGTTCTGTTTTAGAATGGAAAACAGAAATAGCATTGCTATGGTTGGTTTCTGAAGATACAACAATTAACTTTATGTCCATAGTCAAGAGTAGCGCTTATCCAACTTTTTTACTTAGCAAAATTAAGTTTGCCTGTTTTCTTCTAATATTTGTGGCTGATATGCTTAATCCTAAGACAGTTTTGTTTCTTTATCTTGTTGTGGCTGCCTTTCAAAATATCCAAAGTGTTCACACTCCAGTGACAAAATATTGCTAAAGACTTACTTTTAGTAGTTTCATTCCATGCACATAAGTAAATAGAATTCTCTTTGTTACAATCTGACTTCTTCTTGATGGCCTAAGAGTTGGAGTAAATTTTTTCTAATAAGTACCTTTTGGGGCAGTTTGTTGGTTTTCTTGAATGAGACATCTATGCAAAAAAACATATTTTTGAGAAAAATTAGCTGAAGTCTGATGATTATAAAGTACTATTTCTAATACTACAAGGAGCAAACTGAGGATAGGAATAAGAGTTATGTTTCATTTCCTGAATGTTGATGTCTAACAGGAGAAATGCTTTGTCTACTTCTTATTTTTATAGCTATTCCAAAAACCTCCCTTCCATCATCAACTTTAAAAAAAACTATAAATTTTACTTGTTTTGTGTGGCCTAGCACTTGTTGGCTGGGGCAGGAGGATCAAAAACTTAAGACAAGTCTGGGCCCGGTAGCCACTTCAAGGTATATAGCAAGACTGTTTTGCAAAATGAAGAGACTGCTGTCTAGAAAGCCTAAGTCTATATGTCCAAGTTCCTCTTGAAGACTTAGTCTGATGGGAACAATCTCTGCAGCCTTTCCACTGGATGAGTTTAAAAACCAGCTTTGGTAATAATTTAAATAATATTTCAAACTTTAGGGGGGAAAAACTTTCACTTAAATTGTCACCTGTTTGATATGACAGGCAGATGATGTTTGTTTGGCCCAGAGAACTACTGAACACTTTACCCACTGCAGAGAATTGTACATGAAAGATAACAGAGCCAAGAAGACTAGGAATCTATAAAACTTGACTCATGTGAAAGTTAAAATGCATACATGATGGAGCTCTAGCACAAACAGCTTTCTAGCTTCTGTTAGAAAGATATACGAAGCAGAGGCAACTCTATACTGTGCACCTATGGCTTTCAACTTTGAAAAGCATTCATTTCCCAGTTTGTTTCCCAGGTCCATTCTAATAAAACTATTTGGAAGTTAAGGGAAAACTAAAGATCTAATCGGTCTATGCAGGAAAATAAAGCAATATGGTTTTGCTTTGGGTTTGTGTGATATCTGTGGAGCTAGGATAATTTTCAAGAGCATCATTTATTACTCTAAACCACCTTTATTTAAGGAGGCCCAACTGGAGAAGAATTCAAACAATAAAACAACTTTTTAGATGAGACATTGTAAGATGTTACTCTTCACAAAGAACTTTCATAAGCTGAGTACTTATTGAGAATGAGGAAGTAACCATTTTATATTGGAAGCAGAGTAAAAGGACTTCTTAGCACAACATATCCTGCCACCTAGCTTTAAGCAGAAGACCAGATATCCCTGCTCACACTCACTGTCTTGGCCATCTGAGCACTTTTGCTTAGGGCTTATCTCTGATGTTGCTCTGGGTCATCCGTTTTGCTTTCTGCTATCCTCCCTGCTTCTCCTAGGCTTAGTATACTTGCCTCATTCCTACCCAATAGAAGCAAAACATTCTCCTTTATTAGCAGATAATATACAATGTACATTTTAGCTCTTCTCCGAAAACCAAAATAGCAAAAGTCATCTTATCATGACATTTTTTTCCAGAAGTCAGTATTTTTCGACAAAGAAATCTGTCATTGCTTTTAAGTTTTTAAGTTGTCTGCCCCCATTCTCACAGACATACAAGGTTTTGTAGCTCACCTTATATTTTGACAGTTAGATAAGCCAGGAGAGCATTAGCTTTTCAAAGGCTCTTGAAAGAGAGCTAAGATTCATTGCCATGTCTCTCTGTTCCTTTCCTAATGCATTAATCCCCCAAGACCTGCTGGCTCTATACTTCCCTCTGCAGCTACCCTAGTGAAAATCACTACTGCTTTTCCAAGAGAAAGACTGTGAAAGTGTCCCAATCCATTGTTGGGAAGGAAAAGAAAATCTACCAACTCTGTTCCCAGTGGCTTGGAGGTGGGAACAGACTGCAAATAAATGGACAACTGATGTTAAAGTTTAGGCTCACAAGCATAGGGGAGCATCCATGGAGTGACTCCCTGAGCAACCAGGGCTAGGGTTTATGTAAAAGGAGGAATTTGGGGATTAGGATGAAGAAGGTTCTAATGAGACTTGTTTATACAATTTCTTGGAATGTCCCCAGTCAAAGCCAGTTGCCTCCCTGACAGGAGACTTCCTGGCAATTTGTGGCAGCTGACTCTCATAAAGTTCTGTTTCAGTCTGATAAGGGAAGTTCAGATAAGCTTCTATATCCACTGTAGCTATTTTCACTTCGAAATCTTTATGCCGTGTTAGAGGGCTGTTGGTCTTTAGGATATCCATCCCCTTATATCGAGTCTCATTCTTCATAAATATGTCTCCATACCACAGCTAAGGAGGCAATTCTAAAGCAGCTGACCATGGCACTGCCCTTCTTAAAAACACTTCAGTGGCTTTTCTTTGCCAAGGATTATGATTTATAATCCTAGATTTACTGCTTGCCTACTAAAGCATAGAGAACAAAGGAGTAAAACTGTATAACTAACTGTAGCCTCGGTGGCTGATGTTGATTTACATGAAGAAGGGTGAGTAAGGCAGGTGAATTATGACTGCCAAAAAGAAGTCTGTGGTGCCATTCCACATTTGTGTCTGTTTCTCAGATTTTTCTCCTAAAATTCACTGCATTAGGCGATGTGCCAAGTACCAAATCTTTTTCTCTTCCCTTAAATTTTAATTAACATTTCATTCCTTCAGGGCCTCAGTGAGATGCCTGGCTAAGTTCATAAGCCTATTCATATGAATGTTAAGAAGTTAATGTACTGTGCATTTCCATGTACAGTGTGCCTATTTGGCCAAGGTCCTTCATGACTTATTTTACAGGATAGCCTGTGAAAGGATTTTCAGACTCTAAAGCAGCAAGGAGATGAAAATATGAGCAGGGCATATTTGTACTGCTTCTGAATCAAACTGATCTTAGATGGAAGAATTCTACTGCCTTTGTCCAACTGGAACTCCTCAGGAGGCTTCATCTGTAATTCTATTATGTGAAACAGAAGAAATATATTCATACCCAGCTGGGATTGATTTTTGTAAAAGCCCATATAAAATATAATTTACATGTCAAAGAATACATTGCAATATGGTTTTAAAAAATAAGTTTACAGTGTTATGCAATTGTATGCTATCCAATTTCTGCTATATAGATTTCCCTGTTCTATGTTCTCCATACAAATGGAATTATGACTTTTACCTTTAATGGTGTTTTCAAGACCCACTGAGAGCGCCCTCAACTCTTTTGCTTCCACTTTCTTGAACTGAGGTTACACACAGCCAGATTTTTATGTGAGTTCTAGGGATCAAAACTCAGATCTTAATGCTTGCATAGCAGGAGTTTCACCCACTGAGCCATCTCCCTCCCCTTGCATTTTTGAATTCTTATAGTAGTATAATTACTGATGCTACAGTTGTGGTTCAGCTCAACAACTTTTATCAAATGTATACCTTCCACTCCCCCCCCCAAGCCATAATCTGTAAACCATATTGTGGTTCAGAATTTACACTAGAGACTTAATGGCTTGAATAATTAAGGGTAGCCAGGCTCCTGTGATTTATGATAACTGGGTTTACATTTTGACATACAGATGGTAGCGAACATTGTCACTGGAATGATTTAATGTCAGGGAACTATATACTGAGGAATCCAGATGGCTTATGAACATGTACTTTGAACATCATCACTTATGACACATTGGGTGTGTACAGTGTGGTCAGCTCATCATTTATGCCGCATATAGCTCTGGCAATTTAATGACTCACTGTAGTTAATGTTAGAAAATCAGATGCTGTTGCCCATGTACTATGATCCTGCTAAAGGCTAACATTTAAGAATACCTGCTTGCTCTGAAGATGCAGTTCATTTTATAAATTGTTTTCTATAAATAGTTCTTATTTTTCTGAAGCAACATCTGGAGAAATCAATGCCTAGTCTCTCTCATGTTTGCAGTATCTAATTCAGACTGCCTTGGTAGTTGTCTAGTCTTTAGTGGCCCAGATATGTGAAATCAAGAAGATATAATACCTCCCATATTGGGAAATAGAATATTTCAGAATGCCTCAAATCATCATGTTTACAAGATATCCCCTAGGCACAGATATTTGCTTAGTGTAGGGGCCAATAAGGCAGGTATCCATTAGCTTAGCCATTTCCAAGTGGGACTGATGGCAATGGAATCTGTAACTAAGACATGTTCACAGAAAAACAATTTAACTGACAAGAGGCCAAGACTGCTAGATCGCATGTTGGAAGCCAGCCTGGGCCCCATTGTGAGAGCCTAGGTACAAAACAAAACACGTTCAAGTACCATTATGGTTCTACACTGCCCTCTTACCTTTTCATCACATATATCTATTCCATTCATTAATGAAGGTCAAATAATTCTTCCTGCCTTAGACTAGCATTTAAGATTATTTTCTTAGCCATTTATAGTGGTGTACATTTGTAATCCTAGCTTCTCCAGAGACTTATGCATGAGGGTTACAAGTTTGAGTCTAGTCTGGGCAGCATAGCAAAACTCCATCCGAGTTAAAATAAAAATAGGCTACAAGTATTTAGTGCTAGAATACTTGCCCAACATATATAAGGTCCTGGGTTTAATCCCCAGCCCCAGAGAAAACAAATAACATACCCAATATTTTCTGTTGCTTAATATTTGTAATGCCTTATTTTCCACATTGAATTGTCTGTATGTCTCTTCATTGCCTGTATCTAATTCTCAATAAATAGGCAGTAAATTATTATGACTATGGCTTGGAAGTGTTTGAAATAAATACTACAATGATCCCAGGAGGGGGATCAACTTTGTTTCTGTTTGGGCCTTTTCATTTTGTGTGTTTAAGAGTCTTGGATTGGGAGAGAGAGAGAGAGAGAGAGAGAGAGAGAGAGAGAGAGAGAGAGAGAGAGAGAAGAAAAGCTGTGAAATATGTTATTCCTGTCCCAGTTACCCAGTTATTTCCCCCTTTAGTTTTCTTTACTTTGTGATGAGGTATAGAATTTACTTAAAAACAAAAACAAAAACTGCTGTTTTGAGTCCTAATAGCCCTTCCTTTAAATGTTGCTGAAATGCTGGTGTCAAAAGGGAGTTACCAACTTAAAGCTGTGCCAAGTAGGGAAGGTGGGGCTGCATGGGAATGAGGTTTTGATTAATCAGGTTGTATAATATTATGCTAAGACATATGCTAAGACATTGGGAAAGCAATTCAAAATAATGTGTACTCCATATGAAATCACAGACTAGTGTACACTTCAAAAATCTGAGGTCTTTCTATCTTCCTGAAAATTTATTTAGAAAGTGTTTGGGAAAATGAGGTTTCTATATGGTATATGTACATTCTTTCTCCTAATATTTATGGACCCAAAAAGAGAATACAAATAGAAGCATGCATAGAATATATGGAATTATTAATCATTAATTATTAATGGTAAATACCTTTAAATGAAATACTTTCTGTTCTTTATGGGTCTATCTTTAAACTGTAGCTCAGAAAAGCTTCAAATCTAGAATTTTTGATACCTTTGTAGCTGTATTTAAAAAGGTAGGGCTGCTAGAAGAGCCTGTTTCAAGGCCCACAAGCCTTTTCTACCCTCCCTTGCCTTTGCTAAACAGCAAGAGGTCTCAGAGTATGCATATGACCATTTCTGCTCACATACCCAGGATCTATGAGACTGCCTGCAACTGCTGCCAGGTGGGCATCCTTCGGGACTTGCAGTGTTTCACACAGACAGAGCAACATATTCCTGAGACTGGTCTGGGGAAGAAACTGAAGCAGGTTCAGGAATGTTTGGGCAGGAAGCGCTCAAACACTTCCAAGCCATAGTCATAATACTTTAGTGCCTATTTATTGAGAATTAGATACAGGCAATGAAGAGACATACAGACAATTCAATGTGGAAAATAAGGCATTACAAATATTAAGCAACAGAAAATATTGGGTGTGTTGGTAGGTAACCACAAAAAGCAAAGAACACAGTATGAGTGTCTACTCACTATTCTGATGAGCATATTTGGTTACAGAATGCTATGGTTTGGGTAATTTGAAAGACAGGTTCACTCCAGTATGAATCCCAGAAGAGCAGTTTTGCCTGAGTTTAGAGTTGTACCAGTGTGCATCTGCATGTTTAATTACACACACACACACACACACACACACACACACACACACACACACACACACAGAGACACACACCTGAACTAATTATATCAAACTCTATTACATATATGTATGTATATTCATGTATTGTATTATCTAATGAAGAGGATAAAGTGAAGGATTTCCAGAATTTGCAATGTACATAGTTGTAGTTACTCATTACAACATTTAGCTGACTATGGCTATCTAAATGATTGAAACAAACTAATCTGATATGGTCAAATATTGAGTCAATATCCCTCTGAGAGGCCTGGAAAGCTGAGTTTTCCTTATATGTGCACTGAAGGAACAGGTTCATCTCACACTTACTGCCCTGTGCCACACTGAACAGATGAGGACCACTATCCTTTGCTGATCAGAGGTCAGCAGGGGGCTAACTGCACATGCACACTTCAGCTCGATCTCTTCTTTCTTGTTGGTTGCTTCACTTCTGTAGGCTGTAAATGTTCCTGGCCTTCTTGGATGCATTTTGGAATGGATTTTCTTGGCTTCATACCACTTCAACCCTGTGAACTACAGCTATCTTTGGCAATGAAATGAGCTGATAATCTTTTTCTTTTTGAGACTAAGGTTCACGGGGTAGACCTTTCTGGCCTGGCACATACAATACAGAACAGGTTAGCCTCTAAATACTAGTGACCCAAGTGCTGATTTTCTAGGTGTGAAGCACAATGTTTCACCAACACTTCATTTTTAGTCTTTTGACTAAAGTCCATTGAAGATCTAACTGTATTTACTTTTGTGGCAGTACTATTGGGAAAAACAATCAGAAAAATTGAAACATTAATAAGAAACAACTCTTATTTGTGAGCATAAAATTTTCGAGATAATATTTCAGCTAGTGTCTTTATTTTGGGAGTAGAGAAGCCAAGTAGTAGGAAAAACTATAAAATAAATAAAGTACAGTAAAGTAATTCCTAGTAAAACAAACCATCAAATGCTTGAGCAGACATTACATTTACAGCCATATTTAATGCTGTATTTAGTAGTTTTAGAGAACTTTAAATAATTAATTTAATCTGTTGTGATATGTTTGGCCAAAATTTATAATGAGATCTATTTTTACTGTTTAATATCCTTGATTATGACCATTAGAACTATTTTTGTTTTTGTTTTTTTATTACCCAAACAGGTTTTCATATGTTTTACTAATTGAAGAAGGCAGTGAATCTGTTAGCTCAAGATCACAGAATTTATGAAATAGAATCACATTATCACCATGTAGTATTCCCATATTTACGTCATAAGATTTTTATACCTCACACATTTATATCTCACTAGCTTACCCAGGGTGTCAAGAGTCTAACAGATGAACACAGTCACTAAGTTCCTTTCAGAGCTAACTGCTAGTTAGTTAAAGAAGTCAGTAAGCTATTCTCTAAAAGGGCAAAGTCCTAATCCCTCCGTGTTCCGGGTTCCTCTGCTTCAGAGACAAGCAGAGCTCTGTTAGGCTTCAAACCTTTCTAGAAGCACTCTGTAACCAAGGGCCTACAGCAGGGATGAAAGCAAGTGGCATCATCCTTTTATTGTTATATTTGTCATGGAGGTTTCTTTTTGACACTGCCTTCCTGGACTCTGGTTACCCAGAAGTGGTCCTTGCCAGCTAGTACTTGGCCTTGCTTGACTTCCCTGGGCTCCTGACTAAAGAATAACAACTCTGCCCCTCCCAGTCCTGTCTCAGCCTCATTGAGATTCTCCAAACTAGTATCTTCCAGAACCTAACTACCTATCTAACCAGTAGATTCCTATGCATATGGTTTTGCCCCATGACCTCCTTATCATTTAAGAAGAACTGAAAAATCTTAGAAATTCTTTCACAAACCTAACAAATAAATTAACCTTATTATAAATTATATTGTCTATTATTACATGCTACATTTTCATGTGGGCATTACCTCTGTTCAGATTGGTTTAACAGACTTAAAGACTATAAATCAGGCCTAGTAACTGTTTCCTTTTATCTCCAGGAATCCGTGTTAAAAGCAGATGTTTAGATCATTTGGGGTTGTTTTCTTGAGGTGTTAGTAAATGTTAGTTTGTGCTGAAATTTTTGAAATGGGCTTATAAAAAGAATATTTCTTTTGCTATCTTTTTAAAAATCATTTTTATTTGAATTAGAAACAAGACTGATTTACATGATAATCCCAGTTCCCTTCTCCCTCCCATCCTCCCCTACCACCTCCCCAACTAAAACCCTATTTCAATTGTAAATATAGATCAAACAACTAAATAGACATTGGGCTCAATACCTATCATTAGCAGAAAGCATTATTTCACATAATGGTACAGGAACTGTCATAGTTTAGAAATAACAATTAAAAATATTGCCTGATATCATTGTTAAGTAGAAAACTATGGTAGAGAAGGAGGGGGGACAGAGTATTGCTTGGCCTTATCTGACCAGACTGTGAGCTGAAGTCCCATTATAAGGTTTTCCTAAACAGCTTCACTGTGAATTTATATCTTTAAATTTATTAAATATGAATCTCATTATTCATATCACTATTTCAAAACCCCCTGCGAAAGGCAGTCATGATGTTTTCTGGTTTCCAACCTGAGAAACTGAACAACAGGCAGAGAAGATCTGGGAAGTTGTTCAGCTGAACTAATTTGCTTAACAACTGATATTGCATATTTGGTTAAAAATTTTCTTATTAAATGCAGTTTGGTAATGTTCACTTAAGAGTGTCTCAGATGGCAAAGGTACATCCGGGCTATGTTATTCTATATAGGAAAAATACATATATTTAGAGTATGTTGAAGCTCAAACTGCTGCTATCTGGGAGTGTTCTGAATTTCCTGGGAGACACATGGCACATATAAGGATCAGTGGAGTAGGAATAAGTGTTTTGCTTTTTTTTCCTGGCTGTAGCTTTGCTAATAACTAGTCTGGTGAGCTGGAGCATGTCCTTTGACCTCCTTTAGTCTTAGAATTTTTTCCTTGCAATAATGGGTTGGGCTCTGATTTCTAAGGTCAATTAGAACTATGAAATCATGTGATTTCTCTTAGAATTTATTTCAAAATACACATTGTATATTTATTTATGTCTCGGCCTATCTTAAAGGTATTACTGGATCATATCCAATCACAGCCCAGGCAAACAATGCAGCCACAGAAAGGCTACTTGCGTCATTCTATTTTATTATTTTTCACATTAAAACAATACCTGGCAAAAAAGTAAAGATTTCTTGTGATTGGCACAATGATGCCTGATCTGCTGCACTGAACACTTAAGCAAAGTACATACATATTCAGGGCTCAGAATTACATTTGCCTGTGTTTGTGAAAAACCAGGGTTAGTGTGGATGCGGCACAAATGATCAAAGCTCCACAACTTAAGTCCTGCCCTCCTGTCTTGGCTTTACTCTATTACAGGTCACATCTCAAGAACTTTTCCTCACTCACTCCTTGCTCTTCTTCTGCATTTCCACCTTGGATCTTGCTTTCTTCTCCATACCTTCAGTACATGACAAGTTTCTACACCTTTTGCTTTTTTGTGTTCAGATAGAGCATAAATTATGATGGGATTCTTTTAGGCAAAATGGAGTGTTTAAGGGATTATTTTTAAATTTTTATTTTAATTTTTTTTCAGAGAACTTAGGCAGGGGCTAGTTCAGTTTCACTGGTATCACGGAAATACACTCAACTGTGTTTTACAACACTGAAGATCAAGCCCAGGGCGAACACTCTACTGCTGAGCTACATCCTTGAGCCCCTTGAGGGATATTTTAGTATGACATTTCTAGAAAATGTCTCAGTACTTGCTAGAAATTTAGAAAGTTTTCTCAATTTTGTAGATATATATTAGATACTATATTTTAGAAATTTAAAACCTATTTTTTGTGATTAAGAAGTTACTTAGGGGTCGGGTGTTGGTGGTGTACTCCTTTAATCTGAGCACTCTGGGGGCAGAGGCAGGCAGATCTCTGTGAGTTCTAAGCCAGCCTGGTCTACAGAGCGAGTTCCAGGATAGGCTCCAAAGCTACACAGAGAAACTCCATCTCAAAAAACAAAAAAAAAAGGGAAAGAAAGGAAGGAAGGAAGGAAGGAAGGAAGGAAGGAAGGAAGGAAGGAAGGAAGAAAGGAAGGAAGGAAAGAAGGAAGAAAGGAAGGAAGGAAGGAGGAAAAATAATTTAGTTAGGGAAAACAGAATATAAGAGTAGGATTTGGGGTTTATGGGACTTATAAGTGATCCTGAACTTGGTGGCTCATTTCTGAAACAGTATATCTTTATGAACTGTGCAGCTTTGGGCAAGTCACTGCATGTTTTTGGTTTTCTTTTTTAAACTATAAAGTATGCGTACTGAAACTTCTAAGGTTGTGCTAAGCAATAAGACAATGTATGTATATATTTGGGTATTTATTAACAACCCTACAAAATAAGCAGTGAGTCCATTTTACAGGGAATTGAGATCCTGGTTCTTATTAAAAACAACCTGGCAACAAAGTTGTAGCCTCTGCAACTCCAAATCTTTTCTCATTCAAGCTGCCTCATTGGCTTTATATTATCTGTGATAATGGATGATCAAGTCACAGCTCTTAAGGACAAAGTATTGATGAGGAAGTTAAAGGAGAATGGAGCATTTTCCACAAGAGCTTTAGATGTACTGTTTACAGGACTGTACCCAGGGTTGAGGGGCTGGTTTCCACATGGCTAAGCCAGGTGTTGAAGTGTGAACTGCAATTAGGTCATGGACTTGATGGGGATAGAAGGTGCCCTGAGCCGAGGAATCAGAGGAAGGAGGATAAAGAGCTTGTTCTCCATGTACAGGTACAGAAGCTGTGGGAGGATAGGGAACATTGTACTGCACAGGTCAGCTTGACTGGAATGTAGAGTCTTTGATGAGGGATAGTTTGGTTTGAAAGGCACAGTATGAATGTACAAGAATGTGTGCACAATAATGTCTGTGCTGAAGCCAGGCAATCTGCACCTCAGGTATGCAGGCTGGGCAAATAGATCCTGAAGCATGAGTTAAAATCCTCTTGGGTATTTTTATCCATATGTGTATTTTACAATGTATGCCTCAGGCTTGCCAAGGTCAAGCATGTTTATAGGTAATGTATATTCTGTAGAGAAAATAACATTAACAATTGAAATATTTTTCCAACTTCCAGGAATTCTTTCATTGAAAACTTATCTACATTAAGATCATATGTTCAAATGTCTTTATTTCTAATAGGAAACAATCTTTATGACTTCATGTATAAAACTATTGTTTTTAGTGTTTAATTCTAGCCATTCTTGTGGCAGATCATTTACAAACCAAAATTCCCATGACTCCATAGTTAATCTTCAGGGAAATATTGATTTAAGAATCTCTGTAAACTCTACTCTTAAAGATAGATTTGAAGACTGATTATTAAAGGCTTCAGTAATAGTATAAATTTATGGTTTAAAAATTTATTGTGAAAATTAAAATTAAATGATTTGGGTGTTTAATAAAATTTCAGCAAAATCTCTTATTAATTCTAAAAACACCTTTGAAAGTAGAAACAATAGTCCATCAATTCCTTCATTTGTAGCTTATACATGTTACTTGTATGGAGTCAGTATGTTGAACAATATTAATATTAATCTCAGAGTCAGTAAAAATTCTGTTATGTGGTATTTAACTTAATTGTGTGTACCAAGTGTCAGGCACTGTGCTAAACATTAGGGATGCCACAAATTTTAGTTGTACCCACAAAAATAATCCCTCTCTCTTTATGTGGATGAAAGCAAAAATAATTCCCATTGGTGATTATGGCAAGTACTAAAGTACAATTGTGCATCATGTGCACATCAGTTGATAGTGGAGAGAGGGTACCCTCCAACCTGGACTAACATGTTAGTTAGGCAATTCAGCATAATTATTTTTCTCTGGTAACTGGAAGTAGAAGGGCGGAATGAAACTTTATATAGGTCAGAAAAACATCTGATTAGTACTAACTTGTTTAATGCTTGATCATAATTCCAGTTAATGATAACATTATTGGGCCTGCCAATTCCTTTATCTTTTAAAAAACACTCTCATCTCCCATATACATATTAAAACTAAATTATATTATATACACCCATTTAACTAAAAAATTTTTAGGTTATGTAATGTATCATAAAATAATCTGAAAGTCAGGCCAGTAGCTAAAGGATGACAGTTTTTCTGAAAACACTTTATGCAAATATCATAACTGATGGAGATTAAGATTCCACTGAGACTCTAAACTGGTTCTCTGAAACTGTGAAGTATATCTTGTCTTTGAAGCAGGACATTTTCATGGTGAATCTGTGACCTATTTTCCCTGTAATTTGAATTCTCTGATTTATTATGAACAAATAAAACATTTTAATCTGGGCAGTGTATATATCAGATACTGAAAATGATGTCTTTTAGATAGAGTCAGGGCCTCTATTCAGGCAGCTGACACTGGGAGTTTTATGCTCAGCACATGCTTTTGTGTGTACAGATGACTATGGTTTTACTTATCAACATGACTGTTTATTGCTCTTGCCTCTTCCAAAGTTAGTCACTTCCTTAATTGATTTATTGTTCAGTGTTCTTGTCCTGTAATCACATGACAATGACACTGACTTTGTAACAAATCAGTGAGATTATTAGACATAAAATTCCTATCTCATTTTATAAGCTAATACTTTCCTACAGTAAATTGTAAAAGAGATAACAATTGGTAGTATTTCATGTTTCAACATAAACTTGAAAATGTAGGGAATCCTTCAGTCAGACCCTCTCGATTGTTTCTTTGTCTGTCACCTACAGACTTTTCCTGCTCAAAGTCACTCTTGTCACTGTTTTTAAACTTAAAAAGAAACAATGCTTTTAAATCTGGTTAATGCTAGTTCTATAAAAAACAGAGAGAGAAAATACAATATAAGGAATCTTTCATTGCTCTCCAGACAGAAAAAGAAAAGTGTTCTTCATTGATTTGTTTCAGATCTCACTTACTTTTGAGTATCTCTAAAAATATGATTGATGTTAAAATGTTTGCCTTGACCACCTATGTGAGAAATATTATATCAGTGGTTCTCAAACTTCCTAATGCTGTGATGCTTTAATACATTTCCTCATGTTGTGGTACCCCCCAACCATATTTTCTTTTTGCTACTTCATCACTGTAATTTTGCTACTGTTATGTATCATACTGTAAACATCTGGGTTTTTTGATGGTTTCAGATGACAGCTGTGAAAGGGTCACCCAACCTCCAAAGGACTTGCAACACACAGGATGAGAACCACTCATTACACTGTAGTTCTTCAGTATGGTCCTCATTTATATTTCAAAAGGCCCAAAAGATCATCTTGTACAAAAAATACAATACAGCTATTTATGGAATGAATGAGAATGTACATGGACAGAATAGTCTATATTTAACGTTATTTTACTTAACATTTTACTAATAAGGCATGATAAAAGAACACTTTCACTAAGATGACAACAATGTCTCTATATAAGGTTTGCTAAGCTTAATTATCTCCTAAGCTTAATTCACCAGAAATAATCAATTTACAATGACTGTTTCTGAATTTGCATGTAAACATATACCCATACATGTTCACATACATACATACAAACTGGCTTTTTTCAGTTAGACTTTTCATGTTATAAATATGTTTGTTAAAAATGAGAAACTTAGCCAGGTGGTGGTAGTGCATGCCTTTAATCCCAGGACTCAGGAGGCAGAGGCAGGAGGATCTCTGTGAGCTCAAGACCAGCCTGGTCTACAAGAGCTAGTTCCAGGACAGTCTCCAAAAGCCACAGAGAAACCCTGTCTCAAAAAAACTATATATATATATATATATATAATATATATATATGAATGAAGAAGAAGAAGAAGAAGAAGAAGAAGAAGAAGAAGAAGAAGAAGAAGAAGAAGAAGAAGAAGAAGAAGAAGAAGAAGAAACTTTGGTGCAAAGATAAGCTAAATCAGCAATTGTTTGAATGAAGCCGAATTGAAAACCAAAGCACTATTTTACTGCTAGCTGAGTCAAGTTGATCTGATGGGAAAACCAGGAATTCCAAAAAATTTATAGATGTTGGCAGGTACATTAAAGATCTCTGAGGTTAAAAGCAATAACACTTTATTTAACATGTGTCCTGAGTCAAGTGAACTTACTGTTTTGATATTTTGCCTGACATTTTTTCCATCTACAGCTCCCTATTAGAAACATTTTTTTAAATATAGCCAGGCTAAAATGTCCCAATTTCAACAGCATATTTTATTGCCTGATACTGTAGTACTTTTTAGTGGTATTTGCATGATCCCGAGTTTGTTTATTTCCTCACACATTATGTGAAACTCTATTAGGACTTCCAAGTACTAAAAGTTGAATGAGCTTTATACCAGGTTGTCTGTACACAGGAGCACAATGTTTGCACTGCTAGCACTGCTGAAGTATTACAGAGGGTTAGAACCGATGAATGTTGAACACATATTTGGGCTACTTAAAAATACACACTAAAAATTCTAAAATGTGAAAGTTACTTTTAAGAAGTTATCATAAATGAGATCAAAGTAAACCATAATAACTTTTCCAATTGCTAATCAATTATAAATGCTAATTTTATCAGTTGTGATACACACATACTAAAAAGTACCTAAATGTAGTGATGTTATATAATAAAAGATCATTGAAATAGTCTAGATATGAATTTTTGTTACTTGTTCTGGATGCTGTTTGTAATACCAGGATTTTTTATTTTTATTTTAGTATATACTAGGCTTCTAATAAGATCATTTTTCTGAAGGATGAAAAAAAATGGCCCAGGCCTGCACAGAGAAAGGGTGGCAGAGCAAGGCCAGGGCATGATTGGTGCTGGCTCTAGAGCCTTTAAGAATTATTGAGAGGAGCTCAGGATGCTGCTGTGGAAGGACCAACTGGGGCACCAGTGACCAGAGGCTGTACACTTGCTACCAGAGTCCTCTTAAGTCCATCTAGTCCACATTAATTAAAATTCTGGGTGAGAATGAGTTTGGAAAGAAAGAAAGAGAGATGGAGAAGTGTGGGAGGAAGAGAAGGTAGGTAGGTAGGGAGATTATGGTGGCCAAGTCAGACATGATGTCATTGTATAATAGCTAGTATGAGAAAATCAAGAAATCAAATTCTAAACTAAGGAAATACTGTAGGGATTCTGTTTTGATTTGGTTTGGTTTGATTTGGTATGACACAAGGTAGCATTTCATAGTTGGCCTGGAACTCACTATCCTCCTGCTTCTGCCTCCTAAGTACTAGGGTTATAGAAATGAGTCATCTGCCTACAGTTTTCCATATGACTAAAATCTTCTTTTCTCCCTGATCCCTTACATACTGATTATTGATTTTAATGTAGTAGAAATTTGATTGTAAAATTATGAACAATGAATAAACAAGCACTGAGAGGGAAATTTCTAATGTATTTCAGAGCACAAGGACAGATAGGACAGATGGGTAGCTGGGTGCACTTAATGGATTTTTATTATTTTAAAAATTTGGCAGTAGAAAAGAATGTGTCAAAATATTCTTGATTTTTTATAGATTTAAAAATACTTAATCAATAGTGGGTAAACATGAACTTTTTTATCACTTTTATAATTTTGGGGGGGGAAAGCTTAGACATATCAACAATAATCTAACCAATTTATTTTATGACATATTATCATTGTACTTTTAATTATATGATACTTATTTTTATTATTTTTGAGAAGAGACTCATGTACCAAGCTGACCTCAAACTTGATAGGATGACCTAGCTCAAATTCGCCCCCTTTAAAAGGAGAATGAGTAAATATTCTTGAAATCTTGCTTGGAGTAAACCCAATTAGTATGAGAGACAATGTTTGAAACAAATAGTCCATTTTAGACTAGTATACAAATGTTATTTACATATAATTTAAAAATCCATTGGATGCTATTAAGTAATTAAAGTTGAGAAAATAACCTTCTTTAGGGAAGTTTGAGCCAAATGTTCCTAGAAAAATGTCTTTTCCATTTATAACTTTATGTTGTCTTCAATGTGCAACACATGCAGAAAAAATTTTACCATGTATGAATAATAACTAATGTAAAGAAAAAAATCAGTGAACTAATTAATTTAGCTTTCTTGACTCAAAATTAATTCAGTTTCTATATAAAGGAATAACTATCACATTGTTATTGATTTTAGGGTGAAGCAAATAAACTACCATTTTAAAAAGAGATTTGTTTCTTTTATTTTGTGTGTATGATTATTTTGTCTGCATGTATGTATGTGTAACACATGCATGTCCAGTACCCCAGGCTTTGAAAAGGGGAATGAATCCTCTGGAACTGGAGTTATAGATGGTTTTGAGCTACCATGTGGGCACTGGGAACTGAACCTGGGTTCTCTGCAAGAGCAACAAGTACTCTTAACTGCTGAGCCATGTCTCCAGCCCCAAGTCAGCATTTTATAACAGATTTTAACATTAGTTAGAATTGATTCTCTAATGAAATCAACCTAACAAAAGAACCCCAAATTGTAAATTATTTCTTCAATTTGTATTGACTCCCAACTACTAAATAATTTCTTTTCCCCTTTTCTTTAAAGGATTGTTTGCAGTAGTAATTACATTTCTCTCCCCCTTCTTTTCCTCTCCCCCTCTCCGTGTGTGTGTGTGTGTGTGTGTGTGTGTGTGTGTGTGTGTGTGTGTGTGTGTGTAGTCTGTCTGTCTGTTGTCTGTCTGTCTGTCTGTCTGTCTGTCTGTCTGTCTCTCTGTCTCTCTGTCTCTCTGTGTGTGTCTATTATGTGTGTGTCTGTCTGTGTGTCTATTGTGTATGTGTGTGTGTCTGTGTGTATGTACATATGAGTGCAGGTGCACACAGAGGCCAGAGAAGCCAGCCCTACCTCAATTGTCTTTCTTCTGAAGTACATGTATCTTATTTGTGGGTGCGTGTGGTTTTGCATGTGTGCATGTGCTATAAATTTCTTTTTATAAATCAACTGCAAAAAATTCCTAGGCAGAAAAAATTCTGGATGAGTACTATGATATATTTATAGTTCAGGGTATACATAGGACAGCTGTTAAAAGATATGTCTGAGCGCAATGGTATTCCAGTGAATGCCTCCCACAACTAGTGGGTTTTTTTTTTGTTTGTTTGTTTTGTTTTTTAATGTGTTTACCTGAAAGGAAAGTTTAATTTCACTTAAGCAAGACTGTGTGAGGAGAGGAACAGGGGAAACATGACAAGGTAGAAAGTGCCATTTCATTTTGGGAGCCCTTTCCACATAGAGGGATACTCTCTCAGCCTAGACACACTGGGGAGGGTCTAGGCCCTGCTCCAAATGATATGACAGACATTGAGGATCCCCAATGGAAGGCCTCCCCTCCCTGGGAGCAGAAAGGGGTTGGGACAGGGAAGGAGGGGAGGGAGAGTGAACTGAGATTGACATGTAAAAGAATCTTGTTTCTAATTTAAGTAAAAAAAGAAAAAAAGAAAAATAATGTCATTTCAAGGAGTACTACTATGCACAAGAACGGTGTGGGCCATGAACTTTGTAATGCTTTCCTTCTATCTCCATCCTATGAAAATCTTTAGCCAAATGATTTCACTTGCTCTGGTATTGCAAAGTTGCCATAGGGGAGGTCATGTAGGTAGAGTACATTCTTCTTATGGATACTATCATGCACACATGCTCACTGGCATATGCATATTTGGACACAAATGCATATTGCCAATTGAAAGGATTCCTATTTGCCAGTGCCTGTAAACTACTTCCTGACCCTGGGAGGTCAGGTAAAAGCTTTATTCTATTCTTGAGCTACTATGGTCACAGCCATGGTATCAAAACACTACTGCTACAACTATGGTACCAAAACACTATGGCTACAACCATGGTATCAAAAGAGCTTTGGGAGAATTTACCTGATAAGACTTGAAGCTACTTCATTCTTCTGTGATACTGAGAGGCAAATTGGTATATTTACAAGGGTATAATACCATGATCTAACTTTTATTCACAATTTAGAAATATGTAGAAGACATGGAATTATTGATTCCATGATGATTGGTGTCATGAATATGTAGCTGCGTTAATTCTCAAAATGAATGACTGCTGATGAAAATGACCATTTATATAAATAATCTTAATACTAGACTAAAATCTGTTGTATACCAGAATTGTTAAGTATTTTGACAAATATCTACTTCATCTTGGCATCTTTTATACTATGTGTTCATTGGTTTCTGAACAGTAATCTTTCTATACTAGGAGCCTAGAAAAAATCCAACCTGGTTAAACTGTGCCAATGAAGACATTAATGTGTAATGAATTGCACACAAGAACTCTTGTGGTATTCTACACAAAGATATAAAATTATGGATTTTAAAATATACATGTGTTTCATATTTAAGAACTGTTTGAAAATGCTAATTAGAATTTCTAAGTTGATGCTAGATCCGGACAATACATCTTGTCAACTTGCTGGTTGTGAGGGATAATATACTTGCATTAGTTAGGATGAATTTGACAGGTGTTAGTATTCAGGCTTCTATTCTGGCCTACCCTTGGGGTTCTGACAGGATATGCCCCACAGCTGCTGCCACTAAGAGCACCACGTGTGCACATTCACTCTGTTCCCTTTTAAAAGGACCCTGCCCACCTCCTATCTTTCTCTCTTCCCCCCCCCTTCTCTTTCACCACTCTTGTCCCCAGGGACTGGCCTCTGCCTCCCTTTCTGCCCCATTTTCTGCCCCTTCTCTCTCCTCTCCCAATATACATCCTATGTGAGTCCTGTTGATGGCATGACTTCTCTTTGCAGCATTTTTTAAAATTACAACAACAGGAAGTGACAGAAAACACAGAAATAAATCTGACATAATAATAAGGGAACTTCACCAATATCAAAATGTTTTGAACTAAGGTAATCCCAAGACTTGATTAGGTCAGTAGCTTTATTGAGGTAGGATCATGTGAACGTCTGTTTTGTCATTCTTAACATCCAGGCTTAAAAAGTTAAATATGCAAGTCTCCTAGAACTTGAATTTCAACTAAAGAATGCATAAGCTTTGGCTACATGCCATGCAATATTGATATCATAAATTCCAGTTTTACTGGGTGCTATGCATTTCTGTTCCTTAAATCCAGGCACCTTCTCAGCAGATGGCCTTCGGAGGGTAGCTTCCTTTGTGATCACAAGATAGCTGCCTAGGTTCCTAATGTCATGTTTCATGCCAACATACAAATCGTATAAAAATGATTCTGTTGCTAAGAAGGAGAAGTGGTGGCTCGGTAAGTAACCAACAATAGGTGTTACCAAGACAAGTCTGGATTTTTGTTGACTAACCCAGTTTCCGCTAATAATATGCACTTAGTTCTGTAACAGGATATAATTGACTGTGTTTTCTGATTCAGGGATAGAAAGCTGGTCTACTGTCTCATTTATACCAAAGCCTCTGTCCTTTTTCTTTTCTTTTTTAAATCTGCAAATGCTGGTATTCCTTTTGAGATTCATTATCTTGTTAGAGCTTTGAGGTGATCCCAACCCCCACCTCTGTATTTGAAATAATTAAAGTAATGAGGGTACTGAGCTGAGGAACCTGGCTCATTTGCACTTTCCTCTTTCTCCACAGCATTGCCAGGACTGGCATTAGTCAGTTCCCCATGCTCTTGCTTGGTAGTTGTTTCCCTCTGCCTAGGGCTGTTTCCTATGCTCCCTTCCTCCTTCCACTCCCCCATTTTCAATAGCTGTCCACACCTTCAAAGTCTTATTTGTGCTTAAAGGGCTAATGGTTTTAAATAGGCTTGATAGACTAATCTGTGTTAATATTTACTTTACTAATGTGTTGGACCTCTGAGGTAATTTAATGCTTTAATCATTTCTTAAAGTTCAGTCTCTCAAAAAGCTTTTCAGGAATGCTGCCAGTGTAGGCACCTTAATGACATAGAACCTTCAGCTTTCCTACAATGCTCCCAGAGACAGATGGCTACAAGAACTGTCCTGTGTAAAAATTGTCTAGACTTTGATCATTTCTAACTTTGTCTTGTGACTTCCTCCATCTTTCATTCCTCATGGCCTTACACTGCAATGCCCTGGGCTCTACCGGCCTTTTCTCCACCCTGCTTTCTGTGTCATCCTGAATGATTCATACATGACTTCAATATTTATGATGATGCCCCACCCAAAACACTAGACTCATAATTTCTTGACCTTCTGAGGTGCATAAGTCTTTTCCATTGGACTTCAGTGTTAACAGCCAGTGGCATGGCCTAGTGCTACCTAGTCTTCTCCAGCAAGTTCTTACATCCTATAATTACAACACAGTATCGCCATCTTAACTTGGGTGCATACTCCTTCAACTAGAGTTCTTCCCCAATTTTCAGGCAAGTTCATTCTTCACAAGGAATCTAAAACCTTAGAAAAATCACACAATAACATCTCTCTGAGGTCTTTCACTAGCCTACTTCTTCCCTTCCTGACTTTCCTCTTCTATCTATATCTATAGTTTATCTGAACAACAAAGTCCTCAACACCCTCCATTTTTCCAATTTCTATCACACCCAGTCCCAATCTCTGAACTCCTATCTTAATGAACTTAAAAATTTCTCTGGAAATTCAACTCCTGCATGTCTGAACCTACTAAATACAGCCTCTAGGATACTCTACAATAAGAAAGCATCACTGGGTGTGGTAAGGGGTTTGGAGTTCTCCTTACTTTCTACTCCTGTGCTGACTGAGAGCCAGCCCTTGAGAAAATTACATGGCCATTTTGTACTTCCTTTGCTTAAACTCCAAGAAGCACATGATAGTTGGACATGTCTCATCGGTATGTTATGAATAAGCAGCTTGGAGAGGTGTGTAAGTTGAACAAACATGTTTTTATTTCTCTTTAGTTTTCTGTTCAGATTTGGATACAACAGTTCTCAATTTTATAACTTTATTTTCAATCTTCACATGACTTAGGCTCCATTACTTTAGTAGAGTGTCTAATTCTGGGTATGTCCAAGACAATGGATAAGAACTCATTTTAATTATCTTTCTCAGTAAACCTCAAAACATTGATAATGCAAGGATTATTTGGATATGATTTCCAGTCTACTGGTAACAAAAGCAAAAATAGACAAATGTGGTTATGCTAAACTATAGAGATGCTATACAGCAAGCAAGTGAGAAGACACCCTACAAGGTGGATACATTTACAAACTATGTGAATGTATGTATGCAAAAACTATGTGTGTGCATGTATGTATGTATGTATGTATGTATGTATGTATGTATGTTGTGTATGTATGCCAGATAAAGGGTTAATATTTAAAATATATAAAGAATATAACTCAATAGCAAAGAAAGAAAGAAATTGTTTTTAAAAATGAAAACCAGACCTGATTTCACATTTCTCCAAAGAAATGACCAACACACCCATTACCACCTGCAGCAGGTAAGAGAGCTGGCCCTGGGTTCACAAGAGTAGGAGAACTAGCCCTGACCCTCACTGGTTGCAGTGTAAGAGAAAGCAGCCTCTGCTTCCTGTCTGGGCAGCACACTACAAATTTTCAGGGACCTGTTTTCAGGGACATAGGTGAAACAATGCTTAAGGCATGAGAGCAGGAGAGCTGACTCTGCCACCCCCCACCCCCGACCCTGTACCCCCTAAGAAATCAGGAGAGAGGGCACTGCACCTTGCCTGGACAGAACAGTAGAATTGGCCCTTGCAATCTGAGTGAAGGGAAAACAGATCTGAGGGCCTAAGGGCAGGAGAACTGGCCCTGCTCCTTGCTGTGGGCTGCATTGGGTGAGCTAGCCTAGATAGTCCTGAAGAGTTCATCTGGGTAGTGACTATAAGGGAAAACTAGTGAGCTGACCAATCCAGCTACCACTTAGGTCCAGAACCAGGGCTATGAGTTGGCCTACCCCAACATCTACCTAATCTATGAACTGTTGAAGCAGGTGAGGGGACGAATCTACAAATCCAAAACAGTAGGATCTCCATGACACAGGACAATGACGAGATATTCAAGAGGTACCCCAGTGAGAGCCTATTACCAGTGATATAACAGAAACTAGAAGTGTTGAACCAGACCAGTGACTCATAGCAATGAAAGCTTACAAGTAAAGATGTATGGAGTAAAGGGTAAACTGTATGACTCACTGGCTACAGTACAGCTTCCACAAGATTCTTCTTTTTGTTGTTGTTGTGTTTGGTTTTATTTTGTTTTGATTCTTGGTGTTGTTTGGTTTTTGGCTTTTCTTTTAAATTTGGTTTTCTTTAGGCAGGAGGTTGGAAGGACAGAGGGCAGATTCGAGGAGACAGGGTGATAAGTGGGAGCATAATTCATGATGTGAAATTCACAAAGGATCAATAAAAGTTTTTAACTAAGAATGAATGAAAGAAAAGAACCTATTTGAAAAACTATTCAACACTACTAATAACCAGGACAATGCAAATTATATCAACAAAGAGATATAATCTTACACCTGTTACAATAACTTTTAACAAAAATCCCACCAGTGTTTGCAAGTATGAGAAGAACAGGGAAGACCTGAATACTAGTGATGAGCATATAAATTGGTGGAGTGATTATGGAAAGTGGCATGGAGGTTCCTCAAAATTTAAAAACAGAATTACTATATGATCCCACAGTCTCCTAATTGTATTCCTGAAGAAAATGATAAGTATGACAACACTGTACTCTTGTTTACTGCAGTGATGGTAAAATTTGGAATGTATGAAGTAAACCTTGTATCCATGTACAAATAAATGAACGAAATGTGATTTGCAGTAATGATGGGACACGACAGTGTTACAGAAAGAAAAATAACCTTTCATATGCAACATGGAGGGCTGTGGAGGACATTGTGTTGAGTAAAATAAATGAGGCATAGAAAAACAAATGCCATATAATTTTACCATATGTACACACCCCTAATTCTTAAGTAGAGAGTAGCAATATACATGTAATTCCAACTCTGTATTTTATTCTAGCTAATGTATGCTACTTTTCTGCTGTTTGTGTTAGCTCATGGTTCCAGTGGGGTAAGTCTATTGTGGTGGGGGAACATAACAGCAAGATAGGCATGGTGTCAGCAATAGGAAGCCTAGTGCTCACATTTTAAACCACAAGCACCATGTGGAACAAGTGAACTGGAAGTGGTACAAGACTCTTAATCTCAAAACATGACATGTGTGACATAGTTCCTCTACCAAAGCTTACCTACCTTCCTAAGCTTCCCTAGACAGCACCAACAACTAGGGACCAAGTGCAAATATCTTGAGTGCTAATGGGAGTCATTCTCATTCAAAGCTCTACATCTATTTTTATCATATATATGCATATATATATGATAAAATCATATATATATATATGATTATCATATATATATATGATAAAATCATATATATATATATATATACATAATTATATATGGAATGATTCTACCTCTTGTAGTTGCTGAATTATTGAGAAATGATGGATGATGGTAATTGTGAGGCAAATATTAAAATTAAAAATAAATTCAGAAGAGTCCAAAATTAGGACTTGCTCTTCGGCTTCAGCTAACACAGGCTTTTGTGATTTTTATGGCCATATATTTGTATAATGGTTTTCCTGCTTTTTTGTTGTAAGTTAGTGAATTGTTTTAGAGCAAATACCCAAATTGTTTCCTGTTTCCTTCTTTTCAAAGGAAGTAGCCCATAGATTTCTACTCTAATCAAGTCTACATTCTTCACCATTCCAGCCACAATTGTTATCAAGTTCAGAAATAACCTCTGTAGAACCAAACCATAGGTCAGTTCTCAGTCTTCATCCTAATTAATCAGGAAGTTAGAAAAGTTGATTTCTTTCTCTTTCAAACCTGTTCTATGGATTCCACTTTCTCTTTTTCTATCTTATAGATTTATTTTTCTCAGCCTCCTTTGGGGAATTTTCTTCATTCACCTACCTCTAAAGTGTGAAGTACCCCAAAATACTGTCCTTTGGTATCTCTTCTCATCATTCTTCACCAGTTCCCAACTTAGAATCCCACTTAACTTTTGAATAGAAGATATTACATATTTATCTATTACTCTCTAAATTGTATTTAAGTCCATTTTTTTCTCCAGAGTTCAGTCTCCATTGTTGCAAGCTTATTCTATCTTTCTAGCTAAGTATTTAAAAAGTTCTTGAAGAATTTAACACATTCAATTACTTTTTCCAATACTGTTCTCAGAAAAATATTCTTTACCTCAGTCTGAACACAATCTTTAGTTTCTCAATAAATGAAACCACTCTTACCCCCTTCTTTTTGTTACACATGACTTCTAACCCATAGCAAATCCTGCTGGCTTTATCTTCAAGATATAGCCTATCATGTTCACCATGCCCAATGCTCCCACTCTGGTACAACCCTGTTATTCCATAATCTTCTTGTTTTTTTCCCTCTCTATTCCTATCTTCACCACATTAGTCACATTTATGAAGAATAGCCAGAGTCAGTCTTCAAAAACATAAGTCAGGCCATGCAATTCCTCTGGTTAACCTCTGCTCTCATTGAATTAGAGGCACATTTCTTCAGGGACCTAAAGAGCTACTGTGATATAGCTAAGTCTTTCTCTCCTAAACCAAAGACAGTTATTGAACTAAGGATGGGAATTCGGTGAACACAGGAGTATATATGGAGGAAGAACAGATCTAATTACAGAGACTGAGAAACACAATGAAAAATACAGAAGGACAAGAAGGAATTGAAGGAGTATGAATTCTTCCAAAAGTTATAAGTCAAACTATAAAAATAGGGCTTGGACATGATCATTGGAATCTGCATTTTTTGCAGGTCTTTTACGAGTACCACCTCACTGAACATACAACAGCTTCCTTGAGAAGTAGAAGGAAGGTTTCAGGAACCATGGAGATAGGAGGCCATCAAAACATACATGCACTTTACTCCCCAATTCTAGCTCTGAACTCTATTTTTGAGTGCTCGGAGATACATCTCAATCAGTGGTCTTTATAAACATGTGCCATTTAATATGTACAGTAATATATTCCTTTTTTCTGCCTGGTCCTCCTTACTTATGAACAAATTAATATCAAATGTTCAATCTTTATAATAGTTCCTGTCATGTCAAACAACATCAATAAACACCTTTTTAATAAAAGTTGAAAACAAACTTTCGGGAGTTAATTCTTCCCCTTCCCCACACACACCTATTTCTAAACTTTCAGTGTTGTGTGTAGGCCCTATCGCTACTGCCCTAACAAAGTTGTTTATCATCTGTTCCAAATTCCAATTAATACCCTCCCTAACTGGTTGCCTTGCCTGCGGCCTGCCAAACTCTTTCAACTCTAAAGGCACTGTTTATCTTTAAATAGCACTTTAGTTGAAAATTGAAAAAACACAACCCTTTAGGACAGTGACTGAAAATCAGATTTTAATTGCCATCTCAGCTTCAATTATGATAGTTCTTTAGAGGTATTAATATAATCATATTGAAATATATTATGTGGGGTCATGTATATACTCCTCTATATCCCTACTTAAACAGCTATAGCCTTCAAACTTCAAGTAGTTTTTCTGCGCCCTATAAAGTTGCCAACGTAATCTCAAACAGTTTGGAAAAGAGTTATCCTCAATGCTGCCATTTAACAGTCTCTTTGTTCATTTTTTGTTTCCTCTGTAAAATGTGTATTTCCATGATTAAATATAATTTTCTATACTTTCCCAATATACTTGACTTAGCTGTTTCTTGTCATATTGTAGAAACGGATGCACAAAAATAACAAAATGCTATTTTGCAGAATAAATGAAGGTAGAATGCAAACAGAGTGGAAAGAAAATAGAGCAAGGTTTAAGACTCATACCATGAGGACCTACGCATCTGCCTTGCATGAGCCACAAACTTGACACCATGTTTCTAGAAGCTAATATAGCACAAACTTTGTCAGTTATTCAGTTTCCAGTACCAATGAGGTAAAACACAAAGCCTGGTAATTTCAACTGTTCTTGCAATAAATATTGTTAAAAGGAGCTTCTACTGAAGTTCTCTTAAAGAGAATCAAAGATGAGATACTGTTTTGCTTTTGTTTTTGAGATGCCCAAAGGTGCTTTGTTACTTCTGACTGGATTTTCTAAGGCTGAATGTGCTACTAAAAGGATTTCAACCTCTCATGCTAATCAACTTTCTGATTAATCCTACAAAGATTTTATGTAATTTTTCCAATGTCTGTTTCCACATATATAGAGTTTTGCCAAACCTGAAGAATGACATTCTTAATTATCTTTGAAAGATTTCCTTTCTGAGGTAGTGCATTCTGCTTTCACATCACTGCCCACATGCAGAATTGATGCCTGCAGGTATTACTGTACAAGCCACAGAGTAATCTTGTAAAATATATACTTGTGGAAACCACTGAATATTATCAAAGCAGCAAAGCAGTGGGCTATTTCCTAGACTGTTCTTAAGTCCTGGGTAAATATTGATATGTTGAAACAATTATGCATAATGACATTGTACAACCATGATAGTAGTTGCATTTGTATCCTTTAGAGTGTTTTATTTTATTTAATGTACAAATGTCTGGAGTACAGTGTGACAGTATTTGTTGGCAATATGTGATGATCAAATTGGGGTAGTTAACATTTCCACTTCCTTTGATGTATGTTGAAGAATAGAGGAGAGCAAGATAAAAGATACCATAATAGAGGGAGCCATTATAGGTTTGAAGAGAAATCTGGCACTAGGGAAATGTCCAGAGATCTACAAGGTTGACCCCAACCAACAATCTAAGCAATAGTGGAGGGGAGACCTTAAATGCCCTTCCTGATAATGAGACTGATGACTACCTTATATGTCATCCTAGAGCCTTGAAAGTTGCTGATAGAAGCAGAAGCAGACACCCACAGCTAAACGCTGAACTGAACTCCTGAAATCCAGTTGCAGAGAGGGAGGAGTGATGAGCAAAGGGGTCAAGAACAAGGCTGGTGAAACCCACAGAAACAGCTGACCTGAACAAGAGGGATCTCATGGAACCCAGACTGATAGCTGGGAAACCAGCATAGGACTGATCCAGACCCCCCATGAACATGGGTGTCAGTGAGGACGCCTCAGCAATCTATGGGGCCTCTGGCAGTAGATCAGTATTTATCCCTAGCATATGAATGGCCTTTGGGATCCCATTCCACATAGAAGGATACATTCTCAGCCTAGACACACAGGGGAGGGCCTAGGCCCTATTCCAAATGATATGACAGACTTTGAAGATCTGCCATGGAAGGCCTCTCCTTCCCTGGGGAGCAGAAAGGGGATGGGATGGGAGCTAGTAGGGGGCAGGGATGGAGGGGAGAGGGAACTGGGATTGACATGTAAAACAAGCTTGTTTCTAATTTAAATAAAAAATAGAAAAAAATAGAATTCTAAGTATTTTGTAAGCAAACTTTTAAAAAGATGTATATATTTTAATATGTATGGGTGTTTTGCCTGGATGCATACCTGTGCATCAGAGGTGGGTGGTGTTCATGGAGGCCAGAAGAGGTCACTGGGTCTGCTGAACCTGGAGTTAAAACTTGTATGAGGCCCTAAGTCAGTCGGTGCTGATTCCCTGGGTAGCCACTGCTCTTAACTACCTGGCCATTGCTCCAGCCCCATAAGTAAACTCTTAAGGCATTACATCATCTGGCATTTGAGCTTTGCTGTGAAGGCTAGATTTTAGGTTCAGATACTTATCATGAACCTGTCACTCTTAGATAGTACTCTGAGTATCAGAAAGTAGCTAGACCAGATATTTTACATCCTTAGCCTTTTGCTTCTAGTATAAATATTATGCATCCATATGAACTCAAACATAAGTTAAAGAATACCCTCAGGTTACAGAGATTCTGTTACTTGTGATACTTCAAAGGATTATGCAAAATTTTTGTAAATTTACCCTCATCTTCATCAGATGCTAGCAGAAAAGGCTGTGTCAGAGTTGCCATATTTCTTTCTGAACCAGCAGCACATCATGCTACCCCTCAGCCTTGCCTAGCCATCCTTAAAATGACTATGTAATCTCTAATAGACTATGATGTTTCCCATTGTGGTTTTAACTGTGTGTATAGCTGCTTCAAATTCTATTATCACATAGGCTTGAACTTGTGTATTTAGGGGCCTGGGAAGATTATAACAAGCTTGAAGTTTTCCAAGTAACACTAATGTTAATCTTATTGCTAGGCTGGCTTGAGATGTTTTTCTGATGGTTATAAAATATTTTATAGAGAAGATTTTATGACTATGAATTTTATGTATAAATGAGACTAAAATGCACATCTTATTTATAGTTTTCCTACTCTATGAGCCACACAGTAAATGTTATGGTATAATTTATGATAATGTAAGAAGGAATAATCCCAGTGTTTGATATATAGAGGTAGATTCATCATGAGTTTCAGGCTACACAAAGAGACTCCATTTCAAAACAAAAAATATATACAAATAAAGCTGGTACAAAACAACAAAAGATCGAGAGGTCTTATAATATATTTATATTTATATTTATATTTATATTTATATTTATATTTATATTAATTTAAAAAAAACAAAGCTTGTTTTTCTGGAGAAAATAAGAGACCTGTCCTCCATGTAGCCAGAACTCTCCTGATTACCGATCACCGATCAACAAATATTTCAGAGGGTTCTGGAAAGCAAATATTCTTAGCATTAATGCTTTTAAATGTATTTATTTTAAAAAAATTTATTCATTTAATATGCATGTGCATGTGTGCGTGCATGCGTGTGTGTGTGTGTGTGTGTGTGTGTGTGTGTGTGTGTGTGTGTTTGTGTGTGTGTGTGTGTGTGTATGTGTGTGGGCGTGTGCGCACGCACATGCATGCAGGAGCCAGCAAAGGTGAAACAGGGCATTAGATTCCCTGGAACTGGAAGTAGAGGGTTGTGAGAAACCAAGGAGTTGGAGTAAATAAATCTCTCCCCACAAATCCATGAGCTTTTAATGCCCCTTCTCTTCTGCCCAGCTGTAAGTGAAGAAGAGGCCTGCCGTGCTCACACAGCTGCTGAGCTCTCATAGCCAGACTCAGGTTCCAAGAAGCAGCTGTGCAGGGTAAGTTAGAGTGTGAGTGTGGTAGGGAGAAATCTCAGTTTACTCTGCCACTCAAACAGTGTACTAGTGAGTGGTCTGGAGCACTAATGTCTCAGAAAATCCGCTTTCCTACCCATAAAACTAAAACAATACAAGCAGTTAAAAAAATTGGTGTATTTGGGTTTTTGTTTGTTTTATTAAACGAGGCAGTGTCAGTATAGCTCTAAATATAGTGACTGGTCACAAAGCAAGTACCTAGTTATAGGCACTCATTTTTAATATTGCCATTTCCTGGAGTCCATTGAATAACTGCCGTATTAAAATTTCTACGAATAGATACCAACATACCTGTAATGAGGTGTGTTTGAAGGGCTTAAAGTACCACCCTGGGATGATTTGTTAAAAAACTATAGGAAAGTCACAGACTGGAGAATATTTAAAAATCAAGCAAAAAACCCTGTATGGTAACTTTCACCTTGTAATTTTTTTTTTTTTTTTACTTAATAACAATCTACTAATAACCATGCTACATTCTGTTGAGCTGTTTGATCTGCATTAATGTAATCTAGGTCAAGCATGTTACCTCACAGCTCTAAAAGCTTTCATGCCCAATGAGATGAGATTTCAATGAAATTTGCTTTACATTTTCATTCCTTTGACACATACTATGAGGAAGTTCTTTTTTGTTGTTGTTCTTAGTTCTTAATGGTAATATATATTAAGTCCCTTCACTTCCATTATATTTAGATTGCATTTAAATAATAATACACAACACAAAATCCTTCCTAGGTAGGACAGACACATTTTAAAAGAAAAATAAGTTCTTATTTTATTATTTAAATGTATTACTTGCTCCAAAAGAGAAGAGAAAGAAAAGAAGTTCTTCAAACCTGGGAAATGGAATACTATGGTTTGTTTTAACTAGAGCAGGGATGTCTATTTATTTTGATCTAGTATTTCCATGAGCAGATTAGATTTCAAACATAGACATTTTATTTCTTTATCCACAGCTGTCACCTTGACTTGTGGAAATAGAGCCCAGGGATAAAAACACTCAGTGTTTCTTGGCTTTTCCTGTAACTCAGGGAGAAGTCTTTTGTGAATAGGACACTTGTCACTGTAGGATCCTCACAGTAATCATTCTAGTTCAACCTGTGTTAAAGAGGATCTTAGCAATTATGAAATTCTGTAGCAAGAATTCTGAGTTAACATAGGCTTTTAAGACTATCTCCATGGAGCTGGAGACTTTGTTCAGTGGGTGGTTAAGCTTGCTGCTCTTGGAAAGGGTGAGAGTTCAGTTCCCAGCACCCACATCAGGATCCAACCACTGTTGCTTTCCTGAGTACCTGCATGCATATGCACACACCCACTCACAGACATGCACATATACACATAATTAAAAATAATAAAACCCAAATCCTACAATATCTCCTTGTAGATTCTGGACTTCTTTTCGCTCATGGGATGTGCATAACTGTGTGATCTATTGTGCCTTGTTGATAATAGGAAGTTTTCTTCACAGTACTGGGTAACATGTTTAATAGGAAGTAATCTACAGTCATTTACAAATCTTGAATACTTCTATGTTAAATATCTCAAATTCGTGAAACTATTATACAGACTTATTTATTATCAATTTCAACTTAAAAACTTCTTAGGAACTAGCTTATTTTCTGTCTCCATAGTTCTACTTCCTCTGATACTTCATTGCTGAAATAACTTCCATAGGACCTGACTTACTTGAAAGCTATTTTAAAGAAATGAATAGGAAGTATATATACAACTTTCTAATCATTTGTCTAAAAGCCTGAAGAAAGCAGTTACTTAATGTCTGTGCCTTATGGATCCGAAGTTAAGACACAAAGGAGTCTTAAAACTGTTCTGAATACAAAGATGCACTGGCTCTGCAGGGGACCACTGACAGTGCTGGTTGTGTTATTATTTTGATATCTTACCTGTTTGACTTTGTACTTTTTAGTTAGATGTGATCAAAGGAAATGGTGGAGTTGAGAGTTAAGAAATAGCTAAAATCCTGTTTGTGGCTGGAAAAGGCCTACTTTCTCTCCATTTTACTCCTAAACCTGCCAAGCCTTGTTCACTTTGGCTTTATTTTTAAAATGCATTTCTGGTGAGTGAGGAAAGGTTTTGTACTGTGTTTTCAATGACTCACCCAAAATAACTCTATTGAACTTGTAAAGGGTCCTGTTCTGAATGTAGATTTTGTTTGTTCTGCAGTGGGCATGAAGTAGCTGCAGAAAAGAGATTAGAGACGGGAAATGTAGGAGAACTAGTATAGTTCATATTTATTCAGGATCAGGTGAATGTCAAAGAACTGATTTTCTTTAAAAATAAGTGTGTGTGTGTGTGTGTGTGTGTGTGTGTGTGTGTGTATTCAGTGAACATGCTCATGTATGTTCACGTGTAAAACGACCATTATTAACACTGTCCTCATAACAGCTTTTCAAACATATCAGTATTAGACTGATATGTGGTATTCCAGGCACTAACATTTTTTTCTTTACTTTTTATAAAAGGTACAAAGAAAGTTTTATATAGAAATACATAATTCTAAATCTATATATATTACAATTTTATAGGTCTAAATAAAAATACAAGTGTTTGGAAATAATCAAGTTAGAAAGAAAATGTGTATAAAAACATCACATTCAGGACAATGTTAATACTTGGGAACTTAAAAGACATTATCCTGTTTTGTTTTTGTTTTTCTTTCTATTTTTTAAAAAATTAGAAACAAGACTGTTTTACATGTCAATCCCAGTTCCCTGTCCCTCCCTTCCTCCCCTACCCCCCAGTAATACCCTATTCATACCCTTTCTACTCCCCAGGAAGGGTGAGGCCTTATATGGGGGAATCTTTAGAGTCTGTCATATTCTTTGGAGCAGGACCTAGGCCCTCCCCGGCTGTTTTGTTATACACTGGCGAAAAAAACAGTCTTATCATCAGCAAGTACCAGCATAGAGTGAGCATTTGATATAGATCCATATACCTTGCATGATTCAAGATGGCTGAAATCTTCAAAAGTAACATTTTAGGGCAAGACTGAGAAGAAAAAGAACAGAGATGAATCCAAACATGAGAATCTAGGTTTCACAGATGAATTTAAAATATTTTGGCTTTCCCATACATCCAGTAAGGAGATTCCAAAGCCTCCTTTGCACTCGTTTATGAACTCACAAACCAAGACAAATGGAGTTTATTTGTTCTCTTACATAATCTTTCTTCTCTATTTTGGATAAAGAATAGATGGCATTATGATCTGTTGCTCAGAAACAGGAGAGAACTGAGTCAGTGGGGAAAAAATAAGCTGGCTACAAATTCACTGTGGAAAGGGTACATTTACTATTCTACAAACATGAAATTGTGACCTGAGAACAAGTGATAAAACTCACAAGCCCCCAATATGTATAACATCAAAAATATACTACTTGACTGTTGAATAAATAAGCTGTAAGGCAGTTTTTAAGTGGTATTTACACCTTTCCATCTGATGTGTACTTGATAAAAATGGTAAATAAAAAATGGTAGATGATTGTGCTATAATATATAAGAAAAGGAATCCAATAATTACTATTTTTTTACTAGTTTGGGAAGTCTAATAACAGGTTTGAGCTGTATACCTTGCAAAATTTTTCTCTAAAATATGTACAATAATTAGGATTACTGAAACAAAATATATTTTAATGATTAATAATAGCTTATTGGGATAGATCAAGAATTGACCAAAGTCAGACTATCTTTCAGCAGAGTTCATTTACTATACTTGTTTTATAAATAAATCATTGGGTATTTCAATTCTCTTTTTTTTATATTTGGGAATTTCCCCCTGCTATCACTGGAAATGCTAATCGATTTTGAGAGACCCACAAGGTTTTCTTCTGAGAGGAATTTTAGGACTATTGAGCTAACCCAAATTGTCATGTTTATTTAGAATAAACCTTGAAGGTGCTCCCTTTGTGCAGTAGGTACTACATCAGTCTCACATAAAATGTGTTTTAAGGATTTACCAGGCCTTTAATGTGACATTGGGCCAGAATAGAAGAAAGTGGATAATATAGTAACACAGTATGTAGTGTTACCACCAAAAAAGAGAAAAATTATTTGATGTAACAGTTCTGACCATTCTCAGATAAGATTTTGAATAAAATTTTGACTTCATAGATATAAATGAAATGGTATCTTAACTAGAATCAAAAGGCTTCAATGTAACTGGTGCCAAACTAAATCTTGTTTTCTAATTTGAGGCTTGTGTTAAAAAATTCTACATGATATTACATATCACTATAGAAACTTTTCCACCTAAAATTTTGTTATTTAACCGAAGTATGATTTTTGTTCTAGCTTGAACTTGCTATAATTTTTAAAAAAATCTTCATAAAAATACAAATAGAAGCTATTCGTTGGTATTAAGAGTAATTTCCTCCATATGAAATTGACTTATTTTTGTCTCTTGCAACATAATAAATGCAATAGCCCTATGAGCATCTACTTAGTTTTGTGTAACCATCACACTAACTTGGGAAGGTAGCTATGATTGCAATTTCACATATGAAGAAAATGATATTCAGAGAGAAGGAAAACATTCAACTTTAGTCTGATACCAAAGGCCTTCCCCTTTCTACTCTATGTTGTCAGTTGACATTGTCCATATTAATATAACTGCATTTCTCTTCTTCATAATCATGAATGACTTAGACAATATTCTTAATGTAGAACATTAGCAATGCAGATTATGCAACTGGTCTAGCCTAGGGTATTTGTCTGGAAAACAGCCAAATGCCTAGACTCTCCTCAGGTTTAGCATTCATTATTGAATACATCAAATACCTTGGGCATTAAAAATAGCCTCAGAGCTGACCACACAAATGTCTTTGTTTTTAAGGTATTAGCATGCTGTCTGATGGATTTTCCTCTGAAGGAAATATACATATTTCATTCTCCATTAGGTTTTGCAATGTTAAATAAAATTTTGTGCTACTGCAGATTCAATAATTGCTATATTCTATTCTAATGATACTTCCTGGGCTTACTCCATTTCCCCATTTGATTGTGGTTGAATAACTTGTAAATATAAGCTATACTTTACTTTTGCCTTTCCCAAGAATTCTTTACTAAAAACGCAGACAAAACTAATTAAAAATTAATGCTCATCGCAGAAAAAAACACAAAGCAGACATATCACTATTTTGTCTCCTTTGAAGAAGAAGAATAATAAAAATTAGACAACTTAAGTCAAGTAACCAGCATTCCATGCAAAGTATTGTATTATGAATATTAAAATATGTTCTCTAATGTTTACAATGTGGCTGGTAAACTAAACATATTGTCTGGATCCTGTTATATTATTTGCTGCATAATTCAGTGCCCCCCCCCAAAATAGTGAGTAGATTTGTATATCAAGGAACTGTTAGCGGATTATGATCATAACTGGTGGAACAACAGAGTGAAGAAATCCTGAATCAGCTGGTCTGTCCATTCAGGTATTAGGCAGAATAGGAATGAATTAAAAGACAAGAAAAAAGAGCCAACAATAGCACATGGCTAAGACAGAATTGAAGCTGGAGACAGCAGATGGATGGGACAGGATGGGAACCATTAAGGTTCTGGATAAACTATGAGGCAGTGTACTTTGGAGCATTTGACCAAGCCCACCAACAGTTATCTAGGCACCTCCTTTTCTCTGTCTCTTCTTTCCACAGGCAGCTGCTTTGGAAAAAACTTTTTTTGAAAAAAAAGAGTTAGCTTCACCCTTAATAAAATAATGATGTATTGTGAACTATCCAATGTAAGGACCATGCTAGAAAGAAGATAGGAAAGAGCAAAGACAAGAAGGTCAATGCCGTATTTTAAAAGCATATGGCTTAGGTGTAAGTGCATGCACAGAAAACTAGATACCATTCTACCTCAAGAACATTTTACATTCTAAAATTTTCACAAGTTATTTCCTTTGGTTAGTAGTGTATATTTAAATTGAAATTTTATTAACTGTCAATGTCTATTTCAAGTGGAAATGTTCTTTCTTAAAATATTATTTATGTAAAAATGTTCTTTTTAGTAAAGCTAAGGACAAAACAGAAAGTATTCTGTTTTCAGAGTTCAGCCATGCACAATAAAATGTTATTTCTACTTTAGATGTAACATTAGAGAGGATGTCCTTGTTTGATACGTTATACTTTGTCTCATTCTGGATAGAAATTGAGTCTTTTTTCTCATAAGAGATAAAAATATGATAAAGGCGGATGCTGAGGCTCATTTAAAAGATATTTCAGATCCTTGGCACTATCAGCTTATTGTCACATCCCCTAGCCCCCAAATCCAAGCAGTTATCTATAGTTATCTCTACATTTCGCGGGTCATTTCTTGCTCCATCCCCTCCCTTTTGTGTCAGCAGCTTTAATGTGTTATATTCAATCTTTCTCAGTACATTTTCATAGCTCGCACAGCCAGGACACACATTTCTCAAGCGTGCATGCAGCACCAGGGGAAGCTTTTACAGTTAGACGGTACAGTCCCCTGCTTCTTTCATCCTTGCCCAACCAACCCCTCAGCCATCCCACACAGAAGCAATGCCTCAAAGAATAGGTCTCAGGAGCCCAGTCACTTGTTTGCACTCGGGGGCGTTTTAGGAGACTTGGTCTTGGCACTTTACCTCTATTTCTGGATGAGCGAGGAGTTGGGAGAAGGAAAAGCTATGAGCAAACAAACAAACAAATCAGGCTCTTTCCTGGGGCAACCGCGAAGGGGCGGGTCCGCTGGGGCCTGTCAGGCCAAGCCCCGCCCTGGCTCGCCTCCTCTGCCTCCAGCCAGCCAGCCACCGGAAGGGGGCGTGGCCTCCTCCGTGGGCGGGGCGCACAGCTGCGAGGGGCTGGACTGTGTCTGGCGTGGGGCGTGGCTAGGAAGGGGGCAGGACGGGGTCTTGGAGTGGGCGGGGTTAGGCCGGCCCGGCGCTCGGCGCCTACTGTGTTTGCTGGAGCCACTCGCGCTCCTGCGCCCCGCCAGGCCGGGTTCACGTGAAGCGCCGGCCCTCCGCCCCTCCCTCCCTTCCTTCCCTCCCTCCCTCCCTGTCCCCTCCTCCTGCGGCGCCCGCTCCAGCTCCCCCGGGCCCCCTGCCCGGCTGGCCGCTGACAGCAGCGGCGGGGGTCCCCGCGGCCGCCGCCGTGTCCCGCGCAGGCTCGGGCTGGGCCCGCGGAGCCCCCGGTGCGGCCATGAACCGACCCCTGGCGGCGTCGGCGGAGGCGGAGGAGGAACTGGAGTGGCAAGTGGCGAGTCGCAGGAGGAAGGCCTGGGCCAAGTGCCGCAGCTCCTGGCAGGCGTCGGAGACGGAGGATCTGTCCACAGAGGCTACGACGCAGGACGAGGACGACGACGACGAGGAGGACCTCCCCGGAGCAAAGCTGCCCGCGGCCGCGGGGCGAGGTCGGTGCGCCGGGACGTGCGGGCGGGGAGGTGGCGTGCTCGGTGCCACCGGGCGCGGGGACCGAACGCCCCTCGACCTTTAAACGCGCGCGTGATCTGCGCTCTAGCGCCAGCATGTGCACCTGGCTGCCGGCTTGCTCCTCTGGGTCGTGTGCCCG